>NC_077228.1:492173209-492773209 GCF_027887165.1 Monodelphis domestica | reverse complement strand
CCTATATTTAAGCTAATTATCTCTGACAAGATATGTTCTGTCACATGATAAAATGATTAATCATCTGGAATCAGAGCAAAGGCTTTTTGACAATATAACTAAATTATATATAATAGTTCCACGTAGTCACTTATTTACCTAAGTATGTTCTAAAGGGTTAGTGAGATGTAATTTCAATTTCTCTTACATGGCTTTTTCTTATTTTCTTAAGTCCAACCCTCTCTCTCTCTCTTTTTTTTTTTAATCCTACCAGCTTCTACATCTGAATGTCAGGCTCACCTGAGTTTATTGTTCCCAGGGTGTCCCCCTAAACCTCTGGAAATCAATTGCATGGCATCCTATGATTGTGATAGTGCAAATGAAAAGGGTAAGATGGAGGGAGGTTCCTGTCATAATGCTGAACTGTCCTTTGATAAGTCTAATTTATTAATGTTATAATTAACATTCATCTTGAATGGGGTCATATGTAGTCTGTGGAATAAAATGACCCATATTCATCCAGGATCTGCTATTTATCTGTGGGTTCTTGAGTAAGGCATTTCCTTCCTTAGTTTCCTCATCTATAAAGTGAGGGGGTTGGATTAATGAGCTGTAAGGGCCCCCAAAGCTCTAGGTCATACAATTTGTGATCTATGATATGTAGACTAAGTATAAAACATGGTATGTTTCAAATCATGGTATTTATACTTGTGTATTTGAAAGGATTATTTTCCTCGTCTTATATATGAATGAATTTGGAGCAACTACATGGCAGTGGATAGAGAACCAAGCCTGGAGTCAGGAAGACCTGGGTTCAAATATGACCTCATTTACTTCCTAGCTATGTCACTAGCAAGTCATTGCCTAGCCCTTGCCCTTCTGAGTTATTACTAAGGAAGAAAGCAAGGGCTACCAAAATAAATAAATAAAATGAATGAATTTAGGTTATAAGAACATGAGCTAGAGAGCAGACCAATTTTGGATCTTGGATTGGAAGCTGTGTTTTCTGACTTTTAGACTTTATGACTAGTATGGTATAAGTCAGACTGCTAAACTATCTATAGTTAAAATATATCCATTTGGATTTTGGTAGAGAGCTAATGTAAACTTTCTTCAGTGCACTTAGGCCATATTCTTTTATGCTATGGAAATATGTTTTCCATTTTCTAAAAGCATAACGAATGTAAATCATTCTGCAAATATTAAAAAGATCTCTGTAAAGGTAAGTTACTATTTCTGATTTTGAAGTGAACAATTCCATTGAGAGTGTTTCTTCTAAGACAGATTATGAGATAGCTTATTGATAATTCAGCTTTATATTAAGTTGTTCTTATGTGAATTTTTAATTTCTCTTTCAGTCTGGTCGGGACCTTCAACAATACCAGAGCCAGGCCAAGCAACTTTTTCGCAAATTGAACGAACAGTCTCCTACAAGATGTACCTTGGAGGCAGGAGCCATGACTTTTCAGTGAGTATGACTCTAATTTAGTTGTTATGATCATTTGAATGAAGTACAGCAGTCTAGTTTGGGGACATTTGTCCAGACTGGTGGAATCTAATTGGAACATCTGAACTTAAGGGAGCTAGAATATTAGTGAGGAATGTTAAAGATCAGCAACTTATTCCAAAGAAGAAAATAATAATTATTCCCCTCCCTCCCCCAATAAACAAATTCACCTCTTTTTGCAACATTTAACTATTTGTGGATCTTTCATTTATTAAAAATGAACCTAGGCAAATAAAAACTGTAGCAAATGTCACCTAAATTGGAACTGTTTAATTATTAAAAAAATAGAACTTTCATTGCTCAGTGACACTTGTAAATGAGACATTTTAAGAACAAGCTTATCTTTAATGCCATGAATGACACATTTGTGGTCCAGGAAAAGAAAAAAAAACCAAACAAATTTCTAGGACATCCATGGAAATTGCTCTGCCTCTAAATGTTTAGAACTTGACTCGTAGCACCTTCATTGGAGAACTTTAAGCAAATTTGATCCATATTTGCCAGTTTTTAGTAAATGTTGTATCAAATATAGGAAAGGAAGAGATGAGGAGCATCACAAATTACCTGAGAAGAGAAAAAGGCAATTAATTTCAAAAGACATTTATTAAGTCCCTATCACATGCAGGGAACTGGGCATACAAAGACAAATGAAACAGGCTTGGCCCTCCACAAGCTGTTGTATTAGGTAAATATGTCCACGGATAAGTACATTCAGTGTAATCTTAGGAAACTTAGAAAAGACTTTAAGAAGGAAGTGACACCTAAGCTAATTCTTGAAAGATCAGAATTCTGAGAAAATGAGGAGGAGGAAACTCCTTCCTCTCCCATGCCTTCTAAAGGGGTAATATGTTCACCAGACTTGGAGAACAGAGAGATGGGAGAAGGAATGGCAAGTTGGCCAACAACTAGTAGTCTAGTTTATTTGGTACCTAGAATGTGTGAAGAACTTATTCATAAATAAGTCAAGGAGATGGTGGTGAGCCAGATTGCAAAGGGTTTTAAATGCCAGGTTGAGGAGTTTAGAGTTCATCCAGTAGAAAATAAGGAATCATGGCAGGAGATTCATATGATCACAAATCTGTTTTGGAAATAATTTTGCAGCTGGGCAGAAGATGTTGAATTGGGGAAGAGGGGAGGAGATGGGTTAGGATGTTATTGCAGTGGTCCTGGTGATAGATGACAAGTATGCAGATGGATAGCAAAGACAAAAGAATGGATGTGCAAAGGATAAGGGAAGTGGTAAAGAAACAAAAAAAGAAAGCAAAGCTGTTTTATGTACAAATGTGAACAGTTGTATAATTTGTGTTGGTCATTGCCAGTGATTTTCTAAATTGATAACGGAACAGAGCTTAAATAGAATCATGTTCTGACTTTAAGTATCATCAGTTTAGTACTTGACTTTGATCAAAGGCTAAGAACCTTTAGCATAAAATGAAGATAACCCTACACCAGAGAGAACTTGAACAAAGTGTAGTTAAATGTACAGCTAACTTTATTATCTATAGTAATGAGAAATAGGAATAGCATAATAAATTCACAGATCCAGTTTTAAATGCTCCCCTTGCCAGATATAAGATATTGGAACTGCTGACTAATTAACTAAGTTTCACCTCCTAATTCATCCCTTATATAATAGGTAGATAAAACAGGATGGGAAGATTGAAGGTTAGGAGTGAATAAATGAGAATTCCAACAGTATTTTAAATTGAGTAATTTAGAAGTTCATAAATAAACAGTGCTGAAACAGATTATAGTTGAGATTCAGTGGTCTGCTTCATTAAGTAGGAAGCTTTATTCTATACCTCTGAGTATTCTTTAAGGGCAGCCACATTTCCCCCTCTTTTTTATATGCTTAATATGCTTTATGTACTCTTTTCTTAGCTTATGTAGCATTGCACATTGATTCCCCCCACCCCCTTTTTCTCTGTTCTGTCTCTGTAATCTTTGGTGGCTCCTCTTTTATCCATTATATATGTGTGTATCCTAGATCCTTTTCTTGGTCTTCTTGTTCAGTGAGCTCATGCACTTTCATTAAAAAAAAAACAAATTATTGATGACTTTTATTTTGATATGAATAATTTCCTGATATACCTCCTTTGTTCCATTTGGGCTTACCTTGTAACAAAGAAAAATAGTTAAGCAAAACCAATGGATGCAATGGCCCCCATCTCTTTACTGAAAGAGAATTTCATCATCTGTTCTGCAGAATTAAGATGAATCATAATTATTCACAACTTCCTTTTAGTTTCCTTTTTATTTTCACTATTTTGGTCACATATATTCTCTTGTTTTTGCTTACTTTGGACCAATTCATAAAGGTCTTTGCATGTATTTCTGATGAAATCATATTTCATTATAATATTTAAAGGGAATTGTAGAGGACAGAAGAGGTACAGGGGACAAGGAAGGTTTTGTAACAGGGAATGGAGGAGTTGAAGGGAGAGGGGGAATATGGCTGTTGGTGAGGTAAAAGGAGATACCCCTGATGAGAGGCTATCTTTGAAAATTGGGTTTCCCGAGAAATGGGCCACCTCTGATGGCCTGAGGGGATGTCTTCTCTATCGATTGATGTTGGTCTTATTTTGCTGTTCTTCCACTTTATATGAGTGACTCTCAAATCCTTGTTTCCAGCCCCCAGGGTCTTCCATTCATGTATTTTCAACATTCCAAAGCACATATTCAGTTACTGACCAAAACTAAACTCATCATTTTTACCCTTTCTACAACATCAGGGTCTCAGATTGAGCTGTGAGAGCAGCAGCAGAATATAAAAGGACAGAAACTTAGGCCAGAGAGACAAAAGTTAAAAAAAAAATTCCTAGAAGAGTTAAAAAGGAGCTAAAAATGCTTTGTTAAAGCCAGTGAAAGCTATGGTAGAAAAATATGAAAAGAGAATTAACAGCTTGGGAAGAGTTATAAAACCTTACTGGAGAAAACTATTTTAAAATCAGAATTGGTCAAACAGGAGCTATAAGAAAAAATAAAATAAAGCCAAAAGACTGGGGAAGGGGAGGGAGAAGAAAATGTGAACCATTCCATTGGAAAAACAACTAACCTGGAAAATAGATCAAGGAAAGAAAATTTAATAATCATTAAACTACCTGAAACCCATGAACAAAAAAAGAGCCTAAGCAGCATATTCCAGGGAATTGTAAAGGAAAACTATCCAGCTATTTTATAATCAGAAGGCAAAGTAGAAATGAAAAGAATATTCTGCTCACCTCCTAAAAGAAATCCAAAATGAAAACTCCCAGGAACATATTATAACCAAAATCCAGAGCACCCAGGTCAAGGAGAAAATACTGCAGGTAGCCAGAAAGAAAGAATTTTTAAAGTAATTTTGAGTGAGTCAGGATCACACAAGATCTGGCAGCTAGCAATGTAATGAAAAGGAAGTCTGAATATTTAATATTTTAGAAGGCAAAGAACAGGGACTTACAGACAAGAATAACTTGCTGTGCAAAATTGAGTATAATGCTATAGGAAGAAAATGGATTTTCAATGAAATAGAGGACTTTTAAGCATTCCTGATGAGATAACCAGAACTAAATAAATAGAAAGTTTGACATTCAAATACTGGATTCTAGAGACAGTTTAAAATATAACATGAGTTTGGAACAAAGGTTAGGGCTGGACTAGCAGATCTGAGAGTCATCTGTGTAGAGATAGTAATACCATGGGGAGCTGATAAGACCTCCAAGAGAAATAATCTAAAGAGAGAAAAGAAGGGGGCCCTGGAAAGAGCCTTAGGAGACTGCTATTTTTAGTTGGCTTGATAGTGAATGAAGATCCAACTAAGGAGACTGAGAAGGAATGGTCATAGATAGGAGGAGCACCAAGAGAAAGTAATGTCACAAAAGCCTCTAGGTTAGTGAATAATCTCAGACTATAGAGTCCAAGAAGGGTGAGGGTTGAGAAAAAACCATTCAATTTGTCAATTAAGAAACCATTATCAGTACCCTTCCCAGACAGCCATCTCGTGTAATAAATAGCATTCTGGATGGAAGGAAGGAATTAGTACATTGGAAAAAGTCCCATAACATATCACTCTTTAAAGAGGTGGGTGGAAGTGTCATTGATAAGAAAGTCTTTGGTAGAAGAAAATCTCCATAGTCACCAATACATAGCAGCACTTTTTATGATAGTAAAAATGTGGAAACAAAATATATTCCTATTAATTAAGGAATGGTTATAAACAAATTGTGGTGCATGAGTATAATGGAATTACTATTCTGAAGAAAATGATCAATCTAATGAATGGCGAGAAGATTGAAAAGACCTATATGAAAGGATAGAGTGAAGTCAGCAGAGCCAAGAAAACAACATACCCAATCATTACATTATAAAAGGAAAGAATGGTCATACCCACTCTAATAAAAAGTAAATTCAGTGAAAGTAGAAGGATCAACAATATCCTGAAGGAAGATACATGAGGACACTTCCAGCCTGCTCCTTCATGGAGGAGAGAAGTCCACAAATGTTGCACATTAGACATGTTTTGGAACTTTTTCTAATTCCTCCCTCCTTCCTTCCCTTATGAAAAAAATAAAAACAAACATATTTTTTGAGAGATCATTAGTAACTTTGGAGGGAACAGTTTCAAGTGAATGATGAGGTATGTGAAGCTGGGCTTTATAAAGTTAAGAGAGTGAAGGAAAAGAAGTGAAGATGTCTGTTGAAGATGGCCCTTTCAAGACCACCAGAAGGAGGAAAAAGATAGCCAAAGTGCACTGTTAGACTACTTTCCTAACTGGCCTCCCTGCTGCTAGTCTCTACTTTTTCAGTATAGACTTTTCACTGTAGTGTGAGTGATCTTTTTTTTATTACATCACTGTTTGACTTCTTTGCCTACAAGTTAAGTCCCTTTCCACTTTTGTTCCATCCTTTTCTAAGTCTTTCTGCTTTTGTGTCATGCATACCATACTTGAATTTAAAAAGAATTCCATCCACATGTCCTCCCACTGACGTCCTTTCCCTCTTTCAAGGCATAGTTCAAATGTTAGCTTATCCACAAAACTTTCTTTTGCTTTAGAACTGAGACAGTAAGATGACTTGTTTGGGTAGTAGTTGGACTAAATGATCCCAAGTTTTTTCCACTGTTGGGTTGACTTCCAGTTTTTAGGTATATTTTAAAAGGCTCACTTTGCTATTTTCAGATGTAGTGGGGAGGGATTTAAATATGAATGCAATAAATGTAATTATAGGATGGATGGATTTGCAAGAAATAATTCTCAAGGGATAGTCTTAGATGTTAAAAGACGTTAAGTGGTGGAATTGTGTTACTGATAAATGGAATTTTAATAGAGTATATGTAAAACTATTAAAATTATAAAATGCTGGATACATATATGTTACTACTGCTTTGGGGATATATTTCCAATTAATGGAAAAATGTCTATTTCCTGGCCAAAAAAGCATATGGTTTATAATTTCTTTCTGACTCTAGCTTAAAGAAGGTATAGGTTAGACCCCTCTTAAACTTAAGTACTCAAAAGGTTCCTAGAAACTACTATATGGTTACTTTTTTTTTTAACTTCTTGTTTTTCCAGTTACATTATTGAGCAGGGAGTGTGTTACCTGGTTTTGTGTGAAGCTGCTTTCCCCAAAAAGTTGGCATTTGCTTACCTTGAAGATTTGCACTCCGAATTTGATGAACAACATGGAAAGAAAGTGCCCACTGTCTCCAGACCCTACTCCTTCATTGAATTTGGTGAGAGCTTTAACTCATACTGTGCTATTGATGAGTCAAAAACAGGTTCTTTGCTTTATTAGTGTTCTGTGTTACTATTTTTCTAAGGCTTAGGGCTTTATTATTTTTCTTCATTATGTCCCTCAAAAGAAATCAGTGTTCTTTCTTTCTTTCTTTCTTTCTTTCTTTCTTTCTTTCTTTCTTTCTTTCTTTCTTTCTTTCTTTCTTTCTTTCTTTCTTTCTTTCTTTCTTTCTTTCTTTCTTTCTTTCTTTAATATTTTATTTGATCATTTCCAAGCATTATTCATTAAAGACATAGATCATTTTCTTTTCCTCCCACCCCCCACCCCCCCATAGCCGACGCGTAAATCCACTGGGCATTACATGTTTTCTTGATTTGAACCCATTGCTATGTTGATAATATTTGCATTAGAGTGTTCATTTAGAGTCTCTCCTCTGTCATGGCCCCTCAACCACTGTATTCAGGCAGTTGCTTTTCCTCGGTGTTTCTACTCCCACAGTTTATCCTCTGCTTATGAATGGTGTTTTTTTTTTTCTCCTAGATCCCTGCAGATTGTTCAGGGACATTACACCGCCACTAATGGAGAAGTCCATTATGTTTGATTATACCACAGTGTATTAGTCTCTGTGTACAATGTTCTCCTGGTTCTGCTCCTCTCGCTCTGCATCACTTCCTGGAGGTTGTTCCAGTCTCCATGGAATTCCTCCACTTTATTATTCCTTTTAGCACAATAGTATTCCATCACCAACATATACCACAATTTGCTCAGCCATTCCCCAATTGTTGGGCATCCCCTCGTTTTCCAGTTTTTGGCCACCACAAAGAGCGCAGCTATGAATATTTTTGTACAAGTCTTTTTGTCCATTATCTCTTTGGGGTACAGACCCAGCAGTGCTATGGCTGGATCAAAGGGTAGATATTCTTTTGTCGCCCTTTGGGCATAGTTCCAAATTGCCCTCCAGAATGGTTGGATCAGTTCACAACTCCACCAGCAATGAATTAATGTCCCTACTTTGCCACATCCCCTCCAGCATTCATTTCCTTTGCTGTTATGTTAACCAATCTGCTAGGTGTGAGGTAATACCTCAGAGTTGTTTTTATTTGCATCTCTCTGATTATAAGAGATTTAGAACACTTCTTCATGTGCTTATTAATAGTTTTAATTTCTTTATCTGAGAACTGCCTATCCATGTCCCTTGCCCATTTATCAATTGGAGAATGGCTTGATTTTTTGTACAATTGATTTAGCTCTTTATAAATTTGAGTAATTAAACCTTTGTCAGAGGTTTCTATGAGGATTTTTTTCCCAATTTGTTGTTTCCCTTCTGATTTTAGTTACATTGGTTTTGTTTGTGCAAAAGCTTTTTAATTTGATGTAGTCAAAATTATTTATTTTACATTTTGTGATTCTTTCTATGACTTGCTTGGTTTTAAAGTCTTTCCCCTCCCAAAGGTCTGACATGTATACTATTCTGTGTTTACCCGATTTACTTATGGTTTCCTTCTTTATATTTAAGTCACTCAACCATTTTGAATTTATCTTGGTGTAGGGTGTGAGGTGTTGATCTATTCCTAGTCTCTCCCACACTGTCTTCCAATTTTCCCAACAGTTTTTATCGAATAGTGGATTTTTGTCCCAAAAGCTGGGATCTTTGGGTTTATCGTATACTGTCTTGCTGAGGTCGCTTTCCCCCAGTCTATTCCACTGATCTTCCTTTCTGTTTCTTAGCCAGTACCAAATTGTTTTGATGACTGCTGCTTTGTAATATAGTTTTAGGTCAGGGACTGCAAGGCCCCCATCATATGTGTTTTTTTTCATTATTTCCCTGGATATCCTTGATCTTTTGTTCTTCCAAATGAATTTTATGTTTTTTTTCTAAATCAGTGAAGAAGTATTTTGGTAGTTCAATGGGTATGGCACTAAATAGATAAATAAGTTTGGATAGGATGGTCATTTTTATTATATTGGCTTGTCCTATCCATGAGCAGTTAATGTTTTTCCAATTGCTCAAGTCTAGTTTTAGTTGTGTGGTGAGTGTTTTGTAGTTGTGTTCATATAGTTCCTGTGTTTGTCTTGGGAGGTAGATTCCTAGGTATTTTATTTTGTCTAAGGTGATTTTGAATGGGGTTTCTCTTTCTAGTTCTTGCTGCTGAGCTGTGTTGGAGATATATAGAAAAGCTGATGATTTATGTGGGTTTATTTTGTATCCTGCAATTTTGCTAAAGTTGTTGATTATTTCAATTAGCTTTTTGGTTGAATCTCTAGGATTCTTTAAGTAGACCATCATGTCATCTGCAAAGAGTGATAACTTGGTCTCCTCCTTGCCTATTTTGATGCCTTCAATTTCTTTTTCTTCCCTAATTGCTACTGCTAGTGTTTCTAGTACAATGTCAAATAGTAGAGGTGATAATGGGTATCCTTGTTTCACTCCTGATCTTATTGGGAATGCGTCTAGTTTATCCCCATTGCAGATGATATTAGCTGATGGTTTTAGATATATACTGTTTATTATTTTTAGGAATGACCCTTCTATTCCTATGCTTTCTAGTGTTTTTAATAGGAATGGGTGTTGTATTTTATCAAAGGCTTTTTCTGCATCTATTGAGATAATCATGTGGTTCTTGTTGGTTTGCTTGTTGATGTGGTCAATTATGTGGATGGTTTTCCTAATATTGAACCAGCCCTGCATCCCTGGTATAAATCCTACTTGATCATGGTGGATGATCCTTCTGATCATTTGCTGGAGTCTTTTTGCTAGTATCCTATTTAAGATTTTTGCATCTATATTCATTAGGGAGATTGGTCTATAGTTTTCTTTCTCTGTTTTTGACCTGCCTGGTTTTGGAATCAGTACCATGTTTGTGTCGTAAAAGGAGTTTGGTAGAACTCCCTCTTTGCTTATTATGTCAAATAGTTTGTATAGTATTGGGATTAACTGTTCTCTGAATGTTTGATAGAATTCACTGGTGAATCCATCAGGCCCTGGGGGTTTTTTCTTAGGGAGTTCTTTGATGGCTTGTTGGATTTCATTTTCTGATATGGGATTATTTAAGAATTCTATTTCTTCTTCTGTTAGTCTAGGCAGTTTGTATTTTTGTATATATTCATCCATGTCACCTAAATTGGTGTATTTATTGCCATATAATTGGGCAAAGTCAGTGTTCTTTCTTTTGAAAAAGCCTAAATGATTTTTTAAAAATCTCTTGGTCTTATTCCCCTAGAAATGTTGGCCTGTGTTTACTCCTGAAGTTATCACAAAAGGGCACAGTCATAGTAGAATATAGACAAAGATGGTACTGATAGTTAATTCATGACTGAGCCCTAATGTTAAACTCATTCTCCAAAGAGCTAAATTAGGCACAGTGAGTCTTCACTAAGAATAAGATTTATCCAGATCCAGAAATGGTTTCAGATCAGTGACTGCCTATATCAGATATTGTCCTCCTATATGACGAAGTATCCATTGTCTTGTTATCTGTTGGGGGAAAAATAGATATAATTGAAGAGAAAAGAAAAATTTTAAAAAGATATAAGAAAAACTTGCTTAAAAAAGACAAATGAAAAAATGTTCTCCACATGTAGAGGAATAGCACATGGATGCAGCATCAATGCCAGATTATGGAAATCACGTTGCCTGTTAGATATGAGGGAATCATCAGCTTTAGGGATATAAGTGGAACATTCCCCAAGATGGTACATCATATTGGGTCAAGCATCCATCCAACTTCTGACCCGGCCTGCATCAGTATGTCTCTCTGAAAATATAAGGAAGAAAGGAACTACCTAAAGTGTGAGACATCTATTAACTCTGGAAATTTTAATGGGGAGTGGGTCAGCCTGTTTTTTCAGAAATGATGAGTACGTAAAAAAAAAATTCTGTGTTGTATAATTAGAAAGTCTTAGCTAATCCTAAAGTTATGCAATGTGTAGCTTAGTTTTTGAAATTTCATCTGTACACAAAAATACAGCTCTATATAAATAAGGAACAATTTAGCCTCAACTCACTCACTCTCTCTCTCTCTCTCTCTCTCTCTCTCTCTCTCTCTTTCTCTTTTTCTCTCTCCCTTCCTCCCTCTGTTTTTAAAATTTGTGTTTTATATTTAAACTTGCAAGTTCTGAACTTTAAAAAAATGTGTGTGTGTATATGAGAGATGAGGTATTAGAAAATATTTTAGCTTTCAGCTTTAAAAGTTGAAATGATACACATATTGCCTTCTTTCATGTTAGGTCAGGATTTGAATGTGATAGTGCAGGCAAAAATTAAGTTTTCATTGTTACTTGTGGAAGATGCTCCTAAAACTTGAATAATTGACTACTAAGAGTTTACAGAATACAGTTTGAAAAGTCCTACTTTGAAGAGATTCATGCTACAATTTTTTTGGTTTCTCTGTGTCCCTCTGTTTTGTTGCAGTTTTTAATGTTCAACCATATTATATGCAGTAATCTCTAAGACCAGGTATTAATAGTGGCTGATGAGGTAGCTATTAAGTAGGATTTTTGTCTTAAACCAAGTCTTAAAGTTTCTTGTCATTGTCTAGTGGGAAGTTTGGTCCATCAACCTGTTTGAATTCCTTTACACTGCAAATTACTGTATAAGAGCCCTTTTCCCTCCAACCTCTTCTCTCTTGGGAAGGTGCAGTTCATCAAACATTTTAGATGTTCAAACAAGGGGACAGTTTCTCCTCAAGTATATTTGATATTTTTACAAATGCTTCTTCAGAAATGCCCTAAAATGGCATCCTGTATCCCCTGGATGATATGGGCCTTCAGTGATTCAGGGATTCAGTGAGCTCGCATGAAATTATTTATTAATGGCCACTTGCTTCATCTTTCCAGATACCTACATTCAGAAAACCAAAAAATTGTACATTGATAGCCGTGCTCGGAGGAACCTGGGCTCCATCAACACTGAATTACAAGATGTGCAGAGAATCATGGTGGCTAACATTGAAGAAGTCTTACAGCGAGGGGAAGCACTCTCAGGTACTCTTGTTCTAAGAGCAGTAGAGTTCTAATAGAACACTCTTATTTCAGAAAGATAAGTAGTTGGGTTTTTTATTTTTGCTCCATATCAAAATCTTAATTTACATGGTTAGTAGTAGAATTAAGCTACCAAAATAATTGATATTTCTTTAGCCCTATAAGTAAATATATTGGGCTCATGCATTTCAGGAGTAGTTTCGTAAGACCTTCAGTATTTAATGTGAAAAATACACCTAAGTTAAGAGAAATTGAAGAGAGGGATGCTTTTGAGGACTTATTGAAGTCATCTCTCAAAGGTCCTTCAGGCCCTTGGGTTATTCTACACTTTTCAACGACTACTTGATTCATATCATTCTCCTGCCCCAAAATTTTCTCTGATTTTGTGTTGTTTCCAGAATAAAGTCCAAATTTCTTAACTGGATATTCAAAATCCTCCACATTTCTGGTACTGGTACCTTCCAAACACATCCCCCACTTTTTTCTAGCACCTACTTATTGGTCCAACCAGACCAGTTTCCTTACTTTCTTTCATTCGTCCATATCTCTGTACTGTAGTTAATGCTGTAACTCCCCCTTTATTTGTACTATCTATATTTTACCCATTTCTC
This sequence comes from Monodelphis domestica, assembly GCF_027887165.1. Classification (NCBI taxonomy): domain Eukaryota; kingdom Metazoa; phylum Chordata; class Mammalia; order Didelphimorphia; family Didelphidae; genus Monodelphis; species Monodelphis domestica. Next base: position 492,760,420 of record NC_077228.1, on the reverse strand, counting down.
AAGGTCCAGCTAAAGTTCTACTGACTCCCAAGAGACAAAAGTAATATGCATATTCAAAAGAATAATTTGTAAATAATTTTCGTAGGAACTTTATATTGAGCATCTTTACAATAAAATGTCATCTCTTAGGAACTCTTCTTTCTCAGCCCCAAAGTCTGTGGATTAATCTTTTTAATTGAAAATTTTTATTTAATTAATTAATTTAGAATATTTTCCCATGGTTACATGATTCATGTTTTTTCCTCTCCCCGCCCAGCCGACACACAGTTCCACTGGGTTTTACATGTGTCACTGATCAAGACCTATTTCCATATTATTCATATTTGCATTAGGGTGATTGTTTAGAGTCTGTCTCCCCAAGCATATCCCCATTAACCCATGTGATCAAGCAGTTTGTTTTTCTTCTGTGTTTTCTACTCCCACAGTTCTTCATCTGAATGTGGATAGGGTTCTTTCTCATAAGTCCCTCAGAATTGTCCTCGATCATTGCATTGTTGCTAGTAGAGAAGTTCATTACATTCAATTGTGCCACAGTATTCAGTCTCTGTGTATAATGTTCTCCTGGTTCTGCTCCTTTTGCTTTGCATCAATTCCTGGAGGTCTTAACAGTTCACATGGAATTCCTCCAGTTCATTATTCCTTTGAGCACAATAGTATTCCATCACCAACATATGCCACAATTTGTTCAGCCATTTCCCAATTGGAGCGCATCCTGTCATTTTCTGATTTTTTTTGCCACCACAAGACCTAGTTCCTTATTATTGATATTTACACTAGAGTGATTGTTTAGAGTCTACATCCATCGGCCCATGTGATCAAGCAGTTGATTTTCTTCTGTGTTTCTGCTCCCACAATTCTTTCTTTGGATGTGGATAGTGCTTTTTCTCATAGAACCCTCCAAGTTGTTCAGGATCACTGCATTTCCACTAATGTAGAAGTCCATTACATTCAATTGTACCAGAGTGTATCAGTCTCTGTGTACAACGTTCTCCAGGTTGTTCCAGTTCACATGGAATCCCTCCAGTTCATTATTCCTTTGAGCACAGTAGTATTCTATCACCAACAGATACCACAATTTGTTCAGCCATTCCCCAATAGAAGGGCCTCCCCTCCTTTTCCAGTTTTTTGCCACAGAGTGCAGCTATGAATATTTTTGTTCAAGTCTTTTTCCTTATGATCTCTTTGGGGCATAAATGTGGATTAATCTTGAGAAACATCTTTGCTGCTTTTAATAAGATCTGACTGTTAGCTTGCTGCTTCTCTGCTTGATTTCTTTTTAGTTCCAACTATATACTAGTTTATCAGTACATTTATATCTCTAATCTTTTGATGAATGGCATCTTGTTTTTTATCAGTACAGGTGTTGAGCAGGCACAGAAGTGCCTTTTCTATACTAGGTGTCTCATTTGGCAATTATTTTTATTACTCTTAATGGTAAAAAATTATAACCAGACAATATGTATAAAGTAAACAATTTTGTAATTTGACTCTACAGCACTCTTTATTCACTGATTTTCATTAATACAACAAAGGGTTGTTCTTGTTTAATTTAAAGTTGTTCAGTTAAGGCTATCATCTTGGGATTCTTTAACACATTAACCTCTCAGTATTTAGAGTTTCTCCCCAGAAACATTCATATATTATATTGGAAAACACTCATATTTTATTCAGGAAACATTTGTGTTTCATACAGTCTATACACATCTGAGACAAGATACTTCGGCACCCAACTCTAAGGTTCTTTGTACCATTGCCTGCCATTTTTCATTTACTTTTCCTATCCAGTTTACATCATTCTTACATTATTCGCCTTATCTCATAGATCTAATGAGTTAACTTAGAAGTTCTTGCAATGTTCTTGCTCACATTAAAGTTAATATATTGCAGCATTTTAAAGCAAAACCAACTTCTCAACACCAGAGTTCCTAAAAATAAGCAACAATTATAAAGAGCCATCTTAAAAATGAAATTTTGCAAAATTTTAAAGAGATATAAGTTTGAACTCTTTAAGAAAAGCTATTTCTGCATTAGCTGAGATAACATTCATGCTATGCAAGTGTTCTGATTGAATCCCACTTTCTAATCTTGTGCCCACTTTGACCTAGGGTTTTTTCTCCTAAACATTTTAGCCATTAATCATAAAAAATCCTGAAGATGCTGAGAAAATATTTCTCTTGTTATGAAATGGGAGCCCTTGTCAATAAGGAAGGACACCACAAAGTTTAGCAAATGGAATATTGGTGATATTTAAGCATATGCTATTATAGTTGTCATTTAGACTTAGAGTGAGGCATGAGGATTTCCATAAAACAAAGTTTCCTGAAACAGCTTCATTTTCACCTTCTTGACAATTTACTATTATGAAAGAAGTTCAGTGAATTGCTGAAGAATACTAATTATGTCAGTAATGGAATTAGATTTAAAAACTGAGTCTATTCTCCTAAGGCTTAAGACTGTGGACAACAAAGAAATACAAACATGGGAGAAAATGATCAGTTTTCAAGGAATATAATAAAAAAATACACCAAATAGTTATCTTTAAGAATTTAATAAGTGAGGGGGCAGCTGGGTAGCTCAGTGTGTTGAGAGCTAGGCCTAGAGACGGGAGGTCCTAGGTTCAAATCTGACCTCAGACACTTCCCAGTTGTGTGACCCTGGGCAAGTCACTTGACCCCCATTGCCTAGCCCTTACTGCTCTTCTGCCTTGGAACCAATACACAGTATTGATTCCAAGACGTAAGGTAAGGGTTTAAAAAAAAAAAAAGAATTTAATAAGTGCTTGTTAATTAGTTGATTTCAAATTTTCAAAGCCTTTGGGATGGGCAATCTTTCCACAAAGCCACCAATCAGGCATTTATTATGTGCCAGACACTATGCTTATTTGCCTTTTCCTTCTGTTTGTATCCTAAAAAGGGAGGCATGTACATCTATAATTACATATGTAATATATACCAAAGATCATTTTATATAACTCATTATAATTCTTCCATGCCTTAGTTTCATGAATTACTGTTGCTAAAGTAATTCATCATCTATGAACAGCTGGATCTTGAGGAGCAGATATAAGAGTCCTTGGCTAGGTCCATTAAAACCTTTCTAACCTGATAGTTCCCATGTTTGTTTTGTTCTTTTGTATAGCCTTCCAAAATTTGGGAGTACCTTCCAGGCCCCAATGGAGCTTCATAGTGTCAGATTTCAGTATTTCCTAGAACTTATAGCTGATAGAATGGATAGAGTATTGGACTTTCAGTCAAGAATTCCACCCTACTCCTAAGTGATAATGGATAAGTCACTTAACTGCTTTTAAACCTCAGTTTTCTTTTTAAAATGGGGATTAGCAAGACTTAAATCACCTACCTCACAGAGTTGTGATGAAAGCATTATGTAAATCTTAAAACACTATAGACAGGGGGTAGCTAGATGACTCTGGATGGAGAGCCAGGAGGTCCTGGGTTCAAATGTGGCCCCAGATACTTTCTAGCTATGTGACCCTGGGCAAGTACTTAACCCATATTGCCTAATCCTTACTAGTTCTTCTGTCTTTGAACCAATACTTGGTATTGATTCTAAGACAGAAAGATAAGATGATTGGTAGTTGGTATCATAGTCTAGTGCACTCACTCCTTGCCATGAATTAGTAGTTTGTGATCAAATCCAAATTAAAAGAAATGTTTAGAGGGTTCAGATTCATTGTATTTTTTGATTCAATAAGGGTTGGCCAGTAAAGGTTTTTTTTTTTTTTTACTGCCCTTTTCATGGAGAGTCTTTTAGAAATGTCTAGTCTATTTCCTGCTTTGGGTTGCATGGGCAGTAAGAATGACACCTCTTTCTGAACATGAATCTTTGTCACCCAGGACTCTAGATCTAGCATGAGCAAGAGACAGGACTAAATCTGTACTGCCCCAGGACTCAGAATGGCAGGTGTTTTCTTAACAAATTCCTGCTTTCATCTCTTGGCCTCCATTGGCCTTTTTCTTCTAACAGTGATCATTGCAATGCACATAACTTAGTCTTTGATGTTTCAGAATGTTCTTGAGGATCTTAACAGTGACCCAGTATTGTCTCCATCATCAAGATCAACGATTAGTATATAGTCTTACTTTCCCTTCCCTTCCTCATTCATCTGTGTTCTATTCAGGTTTTGGTTAATGGAAATTTATCATAAGTTTAAAAAAAATTATTATCATCGGAAAGGGACCTAAAAGGTCTTTTGGTAGCATCTCCTTTATATTTTTCACTGTTTTGTTTCAGCATACTCTTGAAATGAAAAATGCAATGTCCTAGGTTAGCATTTCCTGCAGGGTTTATTTCCATTAGAATTAATATGGAGATATTAATATATTGATGTTTATATACCATTTTCTGGGTCATGGATCCCTATAGGAGTCTGGTGAAACTTCTGAACCCTTTCTCAGAATAATGTTTTTTAAATGCATAAAATAAAGTATGTAGAATTAGAAAGGAAACCAATTCAATTGAAATACTGGTATCAAAATCATTTAAAATAAATTCCTAGGAGCAGCTAGGTGGCTCAGTGGGTAGAGCACTAGGCCTGGAGATAGGCATCAAATGTAGCATCACACATTTCCTAGCTATGTGACCCTGGGCAAGCCACGTAAACCCCATTGCCTAGCCCATACCACTCTTCTGCCTCAGAACCAATACTTACTATGGATTCTAAGACAGAAGGGTTTAAAAAACCCAAAAAGCAAGGACAAGTTTAGAGACTCTAAGGACCCGTGCCATAGAGCCAGTTTATATATTTTAGAGTTGGAAGGAACCTTTGGAGCTCGTCTGGGTACAAATTTCCTCTTACTCCTAAATTATGTGAATCCTCTGCGATAATCTCAGTTGAGTACATGCTATTCATGGCAAGGATTTCCTTTATTAATCCTATAACAAGATAGAACAGGAGGTGGGAGGATATGCTTTTTTTTTTTTAACTAAAAGAATTTTGGCAAATGGTCTCTTTAGCTAATTTGTTTTATTCCATTTCTCCTTCTTGACAGCACTGGATTCCAAAGCCAACAATTTGTCCAGTTTGTCCAAGAAATACCGTCAGGATGCGAAGTATTTGAACATGCGTTCCACCTACGCCAAACTGGCAGCAGTTGCTGTGTTTTTTATCATGTTGATAGTGTATGTACGATTCTGGTGGCTTTGAGCAGGTTAATGCCATCCCTGGCAGGGGAGAGCCTGAAACATGGCAGGTGTATGTTTGCAGGACGCTGAACGCACAGAGCTGTGCATTAGGATTCAAATGCAACTTGTGACTCCGGGGACCTAGAAAGAAAGGAAGTGTCCTGAATGCCATAGGCCACTCCTCATTTAGTGAAGCATAACCCTCTAAAAGAAAGACTTATTGGGGACTAAAGACTTTCTCTGGGTGGCAAACCATATGTGTTAGGGAACAGTAGACTTTGCCCCCTCCCTGTGTTCTGAACCCTTAGGCAGCATTGACTAAGGCATTTCCTTTCTGGAATGGAGCCATCAATGAGATTCACAATAACCAACCTGTACTGGCACCATCTTGCTACTTTTAGAGAGGGCAGCCCTTATGGAAACTGTTGAGCACCAATGAACATTCCTCATGTGGGTAATGTTTGGGTTTTTTCTGGAATCTGAATCTTCAATGGCTACTCAAGCAAGACTCCTGTATGTGAAGGCTGATTTCTGTACATATATTAATGTCTTCTCCACCTCCCCACCCTCACTTCCCTATGAGAAGTTAACTTTTTGTTGTTTTCCTTTTCCAATATTTTGCTTATTGCACAATTGCTTTGGGGTTAAATGAATATTAAATTGAGATGCCTTGAAATTATGATGTATCCCCTCCCTGATTAGGAAGGTATTAGGCTTTTCTATAATGCAATCTTAAAACATAAAATTTAAACTATTTTGGGAAGTTCTTCATTTTCTTCCTTAATATCCTGCTTTTGTATGACACAGGAGGAGTATTAGCACCTGAAAACAATTAATGGCTAGAGGCTCAGCACCCACTTGAGTTCCTCTTTTGCTTCCATTTGTTGAGTTTTTATTTTTTCCCCCCCTATGTATTATTTCTATGATAGGGGCGAGGGGCAAAGACAAAAGAGGTTGCTTTGATCAACAGTCTTAAGCTTCATGACCAACATTTTCAGTATAATCTAGATTAGAAAATAGAAAATGTTCAGATATGTATGAAATCAATTTTTGGTTTCAGTTTTTCTGTTTTATTACAAATATTTTTAACCAAGGAAGTCTGTCAGAATTTCTCATCAGTGTTCCTCCTGTTTGTGAGTGCTTTCTGAGAAAGTTACCTTTCTAAGGATAGAAATCTCATTTACTGTATTTTTTTAATAGCTAATAGAAGGAAATCTGACTTCATGTCCACTCTTTCTTCCACCTGTGTGCTCTTTCTTCTGCACTTGGTTTTCTTGTCTCTCCTACTTCTGGGATGATAGAAAGTTCCTTTTACTTTTGGAACTAGCATTTTTGAAATGGAGAAATTGGTGTGTGCATAAGGACAGAGACAGGGTGAGGAAAGATCTCATGCAGTCTATCTAGTACTTCCTGCCCACAGAATCAATACTGTTTGAGAAAAGGTAGAACAAGATTAACTAGCATTACTTTAGCTCAATAAATCCAGTAGGTGTGACTTTCTAACTACAAAGGATCATCCAAGGTACAAACCCTGTTTCTTCATTGAAAATTGGGAGTGGATCAGTTTCCCATATAATAACACAAAGAAAGAGATTTAATTTGTCTCTCCTAATTTACTTAGAACTCTCTGAGAAAACCTGGTATTAGGAGCAGCCATTCAATATTCTGGCCTCAGATCAAGACAGTGATTTTTTTTGAGTTGTCAGAATTTACCCTTTGTAGATAGAAATAGCCCCCGCAAAATCTTGTTTCTATACACAGCTGAATGTAGGTCTATGAAAGACTGAAGATTAAACCCAATATAGCTTTCTAATAGTGTGGCAGCTTGATGAGAGTCAAATGCTGCCACCTAAGGGTCAGCAGTGAAATAAACTTCTAAGAACATCTTTCCCTTTTCTTGTGGAGTTTCCTGGTGTCTAGTATATTGCATAGCCATACTTCTGCCATATATACTGTTAGCTCAGTGGAGTACATTTTTGTTTCAAATTTTAGAAGAAAATGTTGTTGAGCAGATAAAGGAATAAGAAGAAAAATGTTTTTTATTTGGGAAATTAGTATCTGGAGAAATAAAAAATGAGATGATGAGATTTTCAGTTTGAGGCTTCTTACCTAGTGTCTTCAGGTGAAGGACACTGATTGGAAGACGAGCGAAATAGAATTAATTAAAATGCTCAAACCAAAAAAAACCTCAAACCCGTTATGTAGAGGAACCTGTGAACCTCCATAGAATGATCAATGTAACTACAATCTATCAGAAAGGAATGAAGTATGTTCCCAAGGTGAAGGAGTAGAGTATTAAGAGGTAGAAGGAATAGATAAAGAAACTAAAGGGAAAAGTAAATTGTTTTTTTCCTAAGATTTCAGAGCTAGGACTAGAACCCAGGTTTTTAATTAGTCCATGCTAACTCTACTTCATCACCTTTCCAATCACAAAATCTCTGAATTAGAAATTACCTCAAGGATCATCTTTTCTAACCCATGCCCCTAACCAACCCTCATTTATCTTTAACCAGCAGTCATTCTACTTCCATTTGAAGTATTTCCTTGGATGGAGAAGGCACTACTCATTGCCTAAGGCAGCCAATTCCGTGTTTGTACAACTCTTAATTATTCAGAAGTTTTCTCCTTATACTGAAGTGAAATCTGCCTTTCTGCAGTTTGCCCTTTTGCCTCTTAATTCCTGTTTTTGAAGCCAAGTAAAAGAAATCTAATCCTTCTTATACCTTTCTGTGTTTCCATCTTGATATTACCATTTAACACTCCCATGGCCAAGCCATGTAAACTTCCTGGGTCTCAGTTTCGTTATCTGCCAAATGAGAGGGTTGAATTAGGTCCCTTAACAGCTATAATTCTATAGTCTTAAGTCTACCATATCTTTTCCCCTAAAGTTTTTTGCAGGTTAAATGCTCCCAGTACCTTCCCTCAAAGACTTTTTTTTGTGAATTAGCCAGGATCACACAAAAACTTGCCTTTGATTAGGAACTTAATATATTATGATTACAGTATCACAAGTTACATGCCTTAAATTCATATAATTAGAGGCAGTTAGTGTGGTTACTCAAACGTTTCTACCATACTACTTCTGTTGTCAGAGGAAAGATATTTTTGTGAATGCTGACAGCTATTAAAAAATTGATATGAAAGAAAATTGGAGATTAAATTTTAATGAATAACCAGAGCATTTTAAAGCTTGCAAAGCAGACTTTGTATCTTTTGCTTCATTTGAGCCTCATTATATCCCTGTGAAGTAGGTGAGGCAAATAGAATCCCCCATTCTGGCCCAGAGGATTGTGAATTAGCCAGGATCACACAAAGAACTGAGGCACATAACTTTCATATCCAACAAGACTTCACATTCTTTAAGGAACATTTATTGAACACCTTGGGTACTAAGGTACTAAACATGGCTGTATTTTTTTCTAGAGAATCGTTATTGAGCATTCATCCAAATGTTATACCCTTACTAGATTGTGATTTCCAGGGCTGGGAATTAAGTTAGCTCCACAAATAGATCAACTCAACTACTAGGGAGTTGCCTGAGAAAAACCAGGATGTGATGACTAGTCTTAAGTCATTAACAAGAGTCTACTTGGAGCTAGACTCTACCTCAAGTTTTATTCCAAAGCCAGTCTTCTTTCCACTCCACCAAATTGCTTCTTGTATGTATCTACACTTGTTCCCTACAGTTAAAGAATCAAATGTCTTTAGGAAGACAAATAGCTTATGTAGCCAAGTGAGACAAGACAGAATAAGTTTTAAGACATTCTACAAATATTAACTATCCATTTTGTGAACAGCAGCAGCAGCAGCAGCATAGAGAACTGACTTCTATTTAAAACCTGGGTTCAAGTCACAGTTCACCCAATCTGGCATGCAGCTTGAGCAGGTTAACTTCATCCTTTTGGGAAGAGCCACTACGGATAAATCATTTCAAGGTTTGGAATGTCAGTTGCCTTCTTCCCTTCCCACAAATCAGTCATGGTGCTTTTCTCTTTGTAACCCCAATTGCCCCTTCATTATCACCCAACATTCTTCAACTCTTCCACTTCCCTGGTAGCTACTCCCAAGGTTTCACCTCTCGATGGTGGTTATAACCTAAATTATCCCAGGTACATACACCAGCAGCAAACTCATGTTCTTCTTAGAACCCTAACCCTTCCCTTGGCTCATCCATCTTTTTTTTTAAATCCTTAATTCTGCCTTAGTATTAATTCTAAAGCAAGAATGGCAAGGGCTAGGCAATGGAGGTTAAGTGACTTGCCCGGGATCACACAGCTAGGAAATATCTGAGTCCAGATTTGAACCCAGGTGTTCCCTGACTCCAGGCCAGGCACTCCATCCACTGTGCTACCTGGCTTCCCCTATTTTTTTACAATTTGGGTGGATTGCACAGGATGAGTGAGTATGGGTTGGTTTTAATCTGTACCCCCCAATTTTTTTTTCTCTAAAAGCCCATCTTTTTTGCAAACTTCCCTTTTTTTGTTAGCCACCATCTACAGTCTTGGTGTTCTCCAAATTTCACTTGCTATCACCCAGTCAGTTGCTTGGTCTTGTTGATGCTACCTCCAAAAAAATCTCATCCATCCCATCTTCACTCAGACTCCCACGGCCTATTCCCTGGTTCATGGTGATAGACTGCCAATTGGTTTTCCTGCCTCAAGTATTTCCCTGTCCCCGTTCATCCTCTACACATATGCTGCCCAATTGGTATTTCTAAAGTTCAGATCTGACTGTCATTCATGACTCAAAATTCAAGTGGTTCCCTATTGCCTCTGAGATCTCATATTTTACCTTTCTTAAGAAGTTTCTATTTTGTGTGCTTTGTAAAGAACATTATTATCATATAATTTATAAATATAGGGACATATATGTGTATGTGTATACTTTAGATTACTCCACCCTACTTAGTCTACAAAAATAGGAATATCTACACCCATACTTACGGATTAAGTATTTAGGAGGATGGCCTATGACAGACATGTGCTAGCAAATGACAAATCAGAAACTACTGACAGACCCCTGGGCTATCCTAAGGCAAGCTTAAGCTACCATTGGTACATGTGAGATGCAGGAAAGATGTAAAAACCATCTATATATTTCACCTCACTTCCTTTCTCCATGCTCTTTCACCGGCGAGGTGGCTCTGGTGGCAGCTTGCTGAGCATTTCGGCATTTTGGCATGGTGGCAGCTATTGTCCGGTTTTGGGGGTGAGTTTTCCTTGATACTATACTGGGAGAAGCTGAGTAGCCTAGTTCAGGTGAGGCATCTTCACTTATCTCTCTCAGAGTTTAGGCTGATTCTTTTTTTCCTTTACCTTCCAAACACTATCCTCTTAGAAAAGCCTCTAATCTTCTCCAAAGACCTCATGGCAGAGATCTTTGAACTCTCTCTGGCACAGGTCAGGCAGGAGAGATCCTATACCCTCCTCTCTCTCTCTCCTCCTTAATTCCTTCCCTCTATATTAATTAAAATCACCATAAATTTCCAAACTGATTTGGGTATTTTATTTGGGATTTTCTCTGGTGACCAAATTAATTTAGATTAGGTCACAACCTTAAAATTATCCTTATAATATGTATATGTAGATACACACACTGAGAGGAGTGCTCAGAATATTTTAGAAACCACTGCCCTATACTAGTGAAATAGAGGGTGTGTGTATAGATATAGTTAAGATATCATTGCCCTAGACCAATACAACTGAGGCATATAGATGTTAGATAGATATTTAGAGATCACTGCCTCAGACCAATGCAATAGCCTGGGTTATTTGCAAGGTTATTATTAAGTATGAGCAACACAAAGATATGGATAGTCCTGGCTGTCCAGAAGATTGCAATCTAATAATATTAAGTTCTTGGGAATTGTGAGAGGCAGTATTAAAGCATCTTCCAATTTTATGATTTCTTTGAGACTATAGTATTTCTAATTTTATGCTCATTGTGATGTTTTCTAAATTTAACAGAAAATAGTTTTAAAAACTCTACTTGTTCTCTCAGAGACCAGTTCAAGGACAATATTCCCAAGCAGGACAGGTTTTAAGGCAAAACTGAAATTAATTGTCAGTAAACATTTAAGGGCCTACTATATGTTAGGGGCCTCTGGGGTTATAAAAAGAGACAAAAAAATTGCCCTTACCCTCAAGGCAGAGCAGCTGAGCCTCCTTCCTCCTGCCAAAATCATAGGATCATAGACTTAGAGTTAGAAAGGACCTTAAGAAGCCTAGATATCCAACTTCTTAATTTTGCAGGAATCTGAGGTCCTAAGTGATTGCCCAATGTCATATAGCTAGTAAATTTTTGAGGTGGGACTTGAACCAGATCTTCCTGAGTCCATGTTCAGCATCTCATCTAATATACTATACTACCTCTCAGTCTGCTTTCTTTGGGTAATCAGCTCCCCATTTCTTTCATTTATCTCCCCAAATCAAAGTTCACTACTCTGCTGTCTCATTCTTTCATGGACCCTTTGGATATCCCCAAGACCTTTTCAAGAGGTCTGTGAGAACAAAACTTTTAATAATACTATTGTTTTAATTTCTTCCACAGTAAACATTAATAGATATAACCCTTATAACTGGCTACATAAGCAAAAGCTCTTTGGGAAGTAGAAGGTCCTCAGTAATTTTGACGAGTATAAAAGGATTCTGGTGCCAAAAAATTTGAGAACTGCTATATTTGTGATTTCAAAACCATGAATGTTTGACTGTGGCATTAAACATTAATATAACCCTACAAAATATAAGTCTATGGCAACTCTTGACCTCATATGATCTGCAGTCAAATTATGATGACTGCTATGCCCATTAACATGTTTTGAGGTGTTTTTGTTTTGTGTTTTGCTGTTAAAACTCACCCAGTTTAGCCTGGGGAAGAAAATACCAACCTTTTCTGGCTTAAGTTTATTTTAAATATAGCATACATTAGGTTTTTGTTTTTTAAGGATTTATTTCTACTTTGGGGGGTGGGACTTTAGTTCTGATTTCATTGGCATATAGATCTCTTTCTGCAACAAATCTCCCTCTTATGGCACTCTTGCTGTAACATTGGCAATTGTTCTGCTTATAGTCTTAGAGTGGCCTAAGAGATTTTGTCACTTGTTCATAGTCAATAGCCAGTATGTGTTGGAAACTTGAATCCAAGTCTTGCTGACACTAACTCATGTCTCTTTCACTACTTTGGATTTGGGGGCAAGAAAATTAAAGGGAATTACCACAATTTTAAGATGGGAAAATTATAAGTTATTTAAATTTAATTCAGTAAGTATTTATTAAGTGCACACTGTATCCCAGGCACTGTGCTAAATAAGAATGATCTTATGAAGTAATTCTGATCCTACATGCCAGTAACAGAAAACTAGGTTTTGGTATATTTTAATTTTTTTTATAAAAACCTTCTATCTTAGAATCAATACTGTGTATTGGTTCCAAGAGCTAGGCAATAGGGATTTAAGTGACTTTCTCAGGATCACACTGCTAGGAAGTGTTTGAGATTAAATTTGAACCCAGGACCTCCTGTCTCTAGGTTTGGCTCTCTTTCCACTGAGCTGCCTAACTGTCCTTTATGGGTTCTGTTTATCATAGCTGTCAGTACTCAGACTTTCTGGAACTTTTTCCCGAATCCCTCTATCTCTATGTGACCCCAAGACTTCTTGCAAGCACTCCTCTCCCATACCTCCCCCAGACAAGTGCGTTTGTCCTAAAAGAGCTTATGTTCACCCTAGGCCCCTGCCATAGAAATAGGGAAGTAATGTCCTTGTCAGTTATAATCACAGTCATGATAGCAAGACGACAGAGAAAGAAGTCAGAAGTATGACTCGGGCATGCTAGCCTACCCAGCAGCTCTCCAGACTCCCCTTGACCTCAAGTGATGGGGCCATCATCTCTGGGGAAAGAACACTTCCCCGTTCACAGTTCTGAGGATCAGAACGTTTTCCCTGCCATTGAGATGAAAACTGTTCTTGTGCCTGCCCTTTTTGGTCCTAGTTCTTCCCCTCTGGCACAAAGTAGAGTAAACCTAACCCTCTCCTAAGTGGCCCTTTGAATGCTTATAAGCAGCTATTCTGTTTCCCATTCCTCCCTCCTGGCCCCCAGAGCATCCCCTTCTCTCCAGGCAGAGTCTTCAGGTATCCTCTCTTCTTTCTATGGCACGCCGCTGCCTCCTTTCACTGTCCTATTTGCCCTTTTCTGGGAACCTTCCAGCTACAAAATGGAAAGCCTCACAGTACCCTGGCTGCATTTGGACCGGGGCAGAAGATGTCATGGTCCCTTCCCTTGCAGTTGTCTTCGGATGCCTCATGGCGGTGTGGGCCATAAGCTCTTGAAGGCAGCCAAAGCCCAGGAAGTTTCGGCCAGGCTATAAATGTTTTCAAGATTTGTTCTTGCCCATGAGTCAGCAAGCGTTTGTTCAGCATGTACCACGGGCCCTCCAGACCTCATTCTAGTGAGAGTCGGGGTGTAAGTAACCAGGAGGACACAGCAGGTCACCTCAGGGAGAGCACGAGAAGCTGGGGCTGGCAGGGGCCGCTAGGAAAGGAGCCTGGACTTCTACAAAGAAGGGAAGGTTTGGTCCAGGTCTTGGGAGCCCAAGAAACCCAAAGGCAGAAATGAGAGAACATGGACGTCTGCACGGCAAGCAATGCAAAGACACGGAGGGAGCTGGGAGAGGAGGGAAGGGGAGATGCAGGCCAGGTTGTCGAGGGCTTTCCGTGCCAATCCTGAAGGGAATGAGGAGTGGCTGGAATTGGCTGAGTATGCAGAAGTGAGAGGGTGCAACCATAGGACGAGACCTATGCTCTAGGAACATCGCTTTGCTAGTGGATTGGAGGAGGCAGAGCCCGGGCAGAGGATCTGTTATTGTCAGAATTGCTGTTGTCATAGTCCAAGTGAGAGTTTGGGAAGCCTGTCATCAGGTGGTGGCTGTGTCATGTCATATGTGAAGAAAGAAATGACAATTTGGTACTATTGACTAGGTGGGGTGAGAAGGAGAAGCCGAGGACCTTGCCCAGGGTCCCCCAGCTGGGAAGTGTCTTGAGGCCAGAACGCTTTCTTTTTAACATGTGTTTGAGAGGCAGAGAGACATTCAGTTGGAAGGATCCAAAAGGCGGTTGGTGATGAGACCCAAGCTCATGAGAGACTATAGAGAACTGGGAATCAGCTGCCCAGAGAGTGTCGGATCCACGGGAACTAACGAGGTCAAACGAGATAACGGGAGAAGAGAAGAAAGCCCAGGACCAATCCACGAGGGACACCTTGGCTTAATGGGGATGACCTAAATGAAGATTTAATAAAGGAGACGGAGAAAGAGCAGTCAGATAGGAAGAGAACAGTCAGGAAAGCCTGGAGAGAAGAGCATATGCAGGAGAGGAGGATGTTTTTGTGAAATCTACCGTGACTTACTGAATGGAAAATGTTTTGTAATAACTTTGTAAACCGTGTACATCTGAATAACATCATAAATACTGTCATTGTCCTTCATTGGATATGTAAAAAAAACAAAGATGACCATTAGGTTGAGGGGTATGATTTTAATCGGGCTAAATTGGACTGTCTGCTGTCAGCCAATATATTTGTGGAAGCCGGTTTGCACTAGTTATATATTCAGGTGACAGGAGATTCGCTTTCAAAAGGAGAGATATGAATGAGAGCATAGAATCCTAAGGGGCTGAGAGGATGCTAGCAATTGTCCAATCAAATGGAAAATGCAAAAGAATTCAATAGGGAAGAATAAATAATCATCATGCAGTATCAAAGATTCAGCTGAGATGAGATAACAAACTTACCAGACCCAGTGAGTGAGTGAGAGTGTGTGTGTGTGGAGAGAGAGAGAGAGTCTTCCATTATCATTCAGCAGTATATGAGGAGACATAGAGGAAGAAGGGGATGGTGTCCCAAGGTTGTGTGGTTCCCATCCTTCCCCCCCAAATCTACCTAGGATTGGTCCTGGTGGCAAAGGCCTGGTGTCTGGGAACTTGCTAGTTAAAAAGAGCCAGATGAGTTTGCTTTTTTAAAAATTGTATCATCCAAATGTCTATTTTCATGTCTGTCACTCAAGTGGAGCGATTCTAATCAAATTAGCCCAGTGTGGGGTATTTATAATCTAAAATGACTAACACCAATATACATATATTAACAGAAAACCAGGATCAAAATAAATGCTTGTTGGACTGGGTTGAAGGGGAATAAACCAATCTTTGAGCATTTATTAAGTTCTTACAATGGGCTAGGTATTATGGGAGGTACAATATATGAAAAATGAAAACGGATTTTCATCCTCAAAGAGTTTACGTTTTATGAGGGAGAAAAGCGTTCATAGGTAAGTATATGCAAAACAAATTAAGATAATTTAGGAAGAAGAAGGAATTAGCAGCTAGAGGAATTAGAAAAGGTTTTATCTAGAAGGTGGCATGAGACTTGAAGTTGACATAAGGAATTCTATAGCAAAGAAATGACCATTCCCAAACTTCCAATTAGAATGCCCTTCCCAGATCTTCACAAAACTCGGGTGATGGTAGATCCAGATTCTAATGGGGAGAAGGGTGCCGTGGGTGCTTGCCTGGACAGTTTGGCCTCCCTAGATGATTAAGGAACTCTGTCGGCGATGAGTGCAGGTTTTGGTTTAAGCACAAAACGTTCAGATATTGACAGCACTGGAGAGCAATGGAAAGAGGCTGGATTGACCAAATGATTTCAGAGGACCGATGAAGACCTCTTTACCTATATCCTGACAAGAGAGGTGAAGAGTTCCAGGTACAGAATTAAACATGTATTTTTGGGAATGGACAATGTGGGGATTGGTTTTGCTTGACAATATTTATTATCTTGAACTGAGGACATATGAGTCATATGATCAACAAAACCCCCTGAACTCACAAAACTTTCCAAAATAGGAATTGTGAGAAAGAGTCAGTGGAAGTGTAGCTATCTCTAAAGGCTAGGATAACAATATTATGAATTGACAGTAGAGAAGGCTAATTTCTAACACACTCAGCTCCCATGCTCTGTCACGGCACACAACCCAATCCACCAGCTTGTACTCTGAAATCCACTCAGTACACATACTGTCCTTGCCATTACTCCACCATTTTTGTGGCAACAGCATCCAACTCCAAATCTGCCCACCCACTTGCTGATGAAGGAGAGATATAGGAAGGTAGACCGTATCCTGGTTGTAGTGGTCCACAGTATGAATTCTCAGAGAGCACAGAACCATGGTAGAAGGTTCCTAAAAGATTCAAGAAATAAAGAAATAATTTTGAAAGCAGATGTTGAAAGGGTATAAGTGGCAGAATTTATGACCTGAGTAGCAAAATAGAATGAGTTGAACCCAGGGTGAGAAATCTTCCCCAGAGAAGCAAAAGAGAGAACAATTGGTTAGGAATTCAAATATATTGACACAAATGACAATATGGAAGAAGCAAAATGCACTAACATTAAAAGAACACATGATCTCTGCACAAGCAAAATACACTGATCTCAAAAATGATTCGTAGACAATTTAATGACCAGAGGCCTCCTAGAACATGTCAAAAAACCTGAATACCATAATGCAAGAAATAATATAAGAAAACTATCCAGAACTTCTGAATACAGCATGCCAATCAAATGAATTCATAGATTACCTTTAGAGAAGAAAATACACAAATCTTTGTTGCAAATTCCAAGATACAGTGACTATAAATTTCAATGACCAACAATTTTTATTAGTGAGCAGGAGAAAGACCAAATATAATGAGGAGGAAATTCAAATAACATGAAATTATTCTGCTCCCAATAGAAATCACAGAAGGGAATGGAATAATATATTTTGAAAATCAAAGAATTTCAAGATGTAACTCAGACCCTTCTGCCCTGCAAAATCAACAAATAGTTTTCAGTGAAAAAAAAATTCAATAAGAGGCATTTGAAACATTCCTGACAAAACAAAACAAACCCAGATGTTTGCAATTTGCAAACACCACAGACAATAAAAACATAAGAAAGGTCAACAAATAGTTGCCAAGGAAAGTACAAGTAGACAAATCTCTAGGGAGAGATTTATCTCCAGTTAGAGGGAAAACATTAAGAGGAAGACATCACTGGGACATCAATAAAGACAAAACAACAGAGGGACCATAAAGAGAGTTCTTTCTAGAAACATAGATGGCAATGTAGATAAAAGCAAAACTTAAAGAAGTTGGAGAAATAGTGATGGAGTATCAAACCTGAGACACTATGGACTAAATCTAATGAGAGTAAACTGTAGAATAAGGGTGCATAAAGGGGAGGCAAGAAAATAGAGGGGAATATGTGATGCATCATAATCAAGTAAATGATAAACAATGAAGAAAAAACTAATTTTTTCAGGAAGGAGACAGTCTGGGAGAATGGATGAGTTGGCAACAGGAAAGAATGAAACAAGATTTACACCCTATACCACGATTAACTCAGAATGGGTAAATGACTTAAATAAAGAGGGAAATCGTAAACAAATTAGGTGAACATAGAATAGCATACTTGTCAGATATATGGGAAAGGAAGGAATTTAAAACCAAGCAAGAGGTAGAAAATACTACAAAATATAAAATGAATAATTTTTATTATATTAAGTTTAAAAAGTTTTGTACAAACCAACCCAATGCAACAAAAATTGGAAGGGAAGCAACAAATTGGCGGAAAATTTTTTATAACAAAAACCTCTGACAAAGGTCTCATTTCTCAAATTTATAAGGAGCTAAGTCAATCATACAAAAAATCAAGCCATTCCCCAATTGACAAATGGTCAAGGGACATGATTAGGCAGTTTTCAGATAGAGAAATAAAAACTATCAAACACATGAAAAGTATTCTAAAACATAATTAGAGAAATGCAAATCAAAACAATGCTGAGATATCACCTCACACCTAGCAGATTGACCAATATGACAGTAAAGGAAAATAATAAATTTTGGAGGGGTTGTGGCAAAATTGGGACATATACATTGCTGGTGGAGTTGTAAATTAATCCAGCCATTCTAGAAGGCAATATGGAATTATGCACAAAGGGGTTTAAAAGAATGCAAACCCTTTGATCCAGCAATACCACTACTCGGTTTGTCCCCCCAAAGAGATAATAAGAAAAAATACTTGTACAAAAATATTCACAACCACACTCTGTGGTGGCAAACAACTGGAAAATGAAGGGTTATCCCTCAATTGGGGAATGACTGAACAAATTGTGGTTATCTGATGGTGATGGAATACTGTTGTGCTGTAAAGGAATGATGATCTGGGTGATTTCTGTATGAACTGTGAGAACCTCATTGAACTGATGCAGAGTGAAATAAGCAGAACCAAGAGTACATTGTACACAGAAAGTGAAACATTGTGGAACAATCATAATGGACGTTACTGAATGCTAACTGCATTGAGAAAAAGAACTATGGAAGTAGAAACACAAAAGCAAAATATATGGCATCTCATATATGGGTATGTGATTTGGGGTTTGGGCTTTAAAAATAGCAAAAAAGAATAATATAGAAAGAGGTATCAAGTGATAATATTTGTACAATCCAGTGGTATTGTTTGTTGGCTCTGGAAGGGGGAGAGAAGAAGGAAGGGAAAGAAAATGAATCATGTAAACATAGAAAAATATTTAAAAATGAAAAATTTTTTAATTAAAAAAAGAAAAAGAATGAAATAGGAGACATGAAAAGGGAGAAATCTTAATTCAGTGGTTGGAAAAGATGCTACTGAAGAAGCATTCCTATTAGGAGGAAGTAATATTCTCTTATGAGAGATGGGGACCTCACAAGGTAGACAATCTGTAGGGATTTGATGGTCAGAGACACTACTACCTCTCAGAAAGTTTTTTTGACTCTATGGATTGTATCCTGACTCTGGAGAAGGAAAATTAGAGCTTGTGGGGGAAGTTAATATCCAGAAGGGTGGGAAATGGTGAATCCAGAGAGATTGCATGACAAATAAGAATGAAAGTGATCATGAGGTGAGAAGGGAGCAGAAGTGGATCACAAGATCGAGAACTTGAAGATTTTTAACGGGACAACACTAATACCTCTTTGCCCTACAGGAATTATAAGAGTTTTCACTTTGGCAGATAAGAAATGGATGGGAAATAGTTAACGTTTCAACCTGGCATCAGGCTTCACAGAAAACCACTCGGATTGGCCCAGGCTTGGCTTTATTTTTATACCCTCATGGTTACATATCTACTTGACACAGCTTCATTTTTCAACCTATATGTTTCCTTACAGATAATTGGATAAGTCATACATTAATTTTTAACAAATCATTTGATTAACATTCTACAATTATTCTACATACCTTGTTTCTATATATTCTAACAACAAACACAAAGCTTTACAAAAGATGGATGTTTCCTCATCACAGGCAGGATAGCCAGAGGTCAGTTCTCATTACCCTGTGAGGTGTTCAGACATGCAGTTAAGCCAAGAGTGATTATTTGTTACTTTAATCAAACATATGATCAATCAGATTTCTAAGGAGATAATTCAACAAAACACTGTTGCCAAGTGCATGGTCAGAGGGTAGAAAAAACATAACCTTGTTTTAGGTATTCCAATATCAGGCTTTCATTTTCTAATGTTTCACTAAGGTATCCAAGATTTTTGACCTTGTCTACAGAGTTGACAAAACAAATCAGTGAGGTGGAACATACCAGCCTCTGCATGAAAGGCAATTAATATACTGAGTCAGGGAAGCTTGTCATGGGGGTGGAGAAATAGTTTTTTAAAGGAATTTTTATACCTAGGAAAGTGTGTGTGGGGTCTCATCTATGATTTAAATGGGTACATATAAATCCTTAGGTTTAATTTTGTAAGTAGAATCTTTTGTCAATATTTTAGGGGGATTGAGTGGGACATCTATTTCAACCCTGCAGGCATTTTGCTCTCATCTATTTTTCTTGGGGTTGGGTAAGAATAATAATCATAATTCCAATAATAAGGGGGTGTTAATAATATAAGAGTCACTGGGGGGGGGGGGTTTGAGTGGGTGTTTCCATCCTTCCTGGGGGCCGCCATGCAGTCCTTGGTTTCCACATGTGACCATGTCAGAAAGTGTGGACTTGGCTCCCAGCAATGACTGAAGACATATCAATATATAATAAAAAGCTCAAGAAGGAAATAAAGTGAAGAATGGCATGCTTTGACCTGCAATCAGATTCCAACAGTCCTTTCCTTGGCTGTAGATAGCTTTTTTTTTTTTTTAATCATAAATCCCTCAGAATTATCTAGGAACCTTGTTTTTCTGATAATAGTTTAATCCTTCACTGTGGATCATGGTACAATATTTCCATTACTGTATATGCTGTTCTTCTGGTTCTCATCACTTGACTTTGCAGGCCATATAAATCTGTCCAGGTTTTTCTGAACTCATCCTGTTCTTCATTTATTATGGCACAATAGTTTTTCAACCCTTCTCCATTTCCAATTCTTTGCCTCTACAAAATAAATAAAAGTAGAGGTCCTTTCCTCTTAATTTTGATCTCTTTGAGATACAAACCCAGTAATGGTATTAGGTTCTTACATTCTAATGGGGAAGACAACATGCAAATAAGTTTATTCAAAGCAAGCTATATACAGGAGAAAATAATTAAGAGATGGAAGGTCCTGGAATTAAGAGGGAATAGAAAAGTATTCCTGTGGAATGCAGGATTGGAGTTGGAATTTAAAGGAAGCAAGGAGGTCAGTAGTTGGAGTGGAGAAGGACCATTCCAGGCATGGGGGATAGCAAGAGAAAATACCAGGAGCTGAGAAATGGAATGTCTTCTTTGTAGAACAGCCAGGAAACCAGTGTCACTGGATTGAAGAGAATTTGTTGGAGAGTAAGATGTAAGAAGAGCTGAAAGGTAAGAGGATAGATGATGAAGGACTTTGAATGCCAAACAAAACATTTTGTATTTGTTCCTTAAGATCATAGGGAGCAGAATTTATTGAGTAGGGCAGGTGATATGGTTGAACCCAACCTTTAGGAAAATCACTTTAGTGGCTTAATGGAAGATGGTTTGGAGTGGGCAGAGACTTGAAGTAAGCAGACACAGGATCAGACAATTGCAATAGTCTAGGTAGACGGTGATGAGGATCTGCAGCAGAGCAATGGCACTGTCAGAAGGGAGAAGAGGGCATAGTCAAGAGATATTGCAGAAGTCATATATCAATTAGGTCTTGATAATAGATTGAACAGGGAATAGAAACAGGGAGATAATAGATAGTAAAGAGTCTAAAATGACTCCTAGTTGTAAACCTGAGGGTCAGGGGGATGGTTTTTGCCCTCTAAAATAAAGCAGGAGGATGGGGGAGAATTTAGGGGAAAGGTAATGAGTTCCATTTGGGAAATTTGAATTTAAGATGTCTACTGGACATCCAATTCAAGACGTCTCAAAGGTAGTTGGAGTTGCAAGATCAGAGGTCAGCAGAGATATTAGGGCAGGAAAGGTAGATTTAAGAATCATCTGCATAGGGATGATAATTAAATCTTGTGGGAGGTGATAGCAAAAAAAGTTCTATAGATGGAGAAGAGATGAGGATCCAGAACAGAACCCTCTGGGACATATTCGGTTAGAGGGTATGATCTGAAGGAGGATCCTAGAAAGGAGATAGAAGGAGCAATCAGATAGGGAAGAAAACCAGAAGAGAATGGTCTCCTGAAAACCTAGAGAGAAGAGAATATCAAAGAGAGATAAACAACAGTATCAGGCTTCATAGAGGTCAAGGAAAACGAAGATAGAGAAAAGACCACTAGGCTTAGTTACTAAGTGATCTTAGTTAACTTTAGAGAGCAATTTCAGTAGAATGATAAGGTTGGAAGCTTGATTGGGAGGAAGGGAAGATTACAAGTTTAAGAACAGATGAAACAGGAAAGAATAAAAAGAGTGAGGCAAAGAAATTCTTTTTAGAAAAAGGTATAGAAAATGACAAATAAAACCCCTAACAAGCAACAGAAGTTAAAGTAGAAGAAGGTGATTTCAAATATCTACTGAAAGAGGGGAAAAGATTGAAGACTTATATACATATACTTTGTTTTTTTAAAAAGAATTAAAATGAAAGACAACTGCTTGACGACAGGATCCAAGGGGATATGATTGGGGATGGAGACTAAATGAACATCCTAGCACAAATACCAACAACATGGAAATAGGTTTAGAACAAGGACATATGTGATACCCAGTGGAATTGCGTGTTGGCGATTGTTGGCTATGGGAGGGGTGGTGGGAGGGGTGGTAGGAGGGGAGGGAGGAAAAGAAAATGATTTTTGTATTCAATGAATAATGTTTGAAATTGACCAAATAAAATAATGTTTAAATTTGAAAAAAAAAAAAAGAAAGAGTTGAGAGGAAGTTTCCAGTCATTCTGGTGGACAGAGTGATTTTGGTAGAGAATTTCTCCCTTTCCTGGATCTTCTAAGGACTTTATAACTGGATGTCTGCAGTCTGACCCACCAAGGACTCTGTGTGAGAATCTGGGCTTGGACTTATCCTTAGTTAACTTTAGTTTAGTTTAGACAGGTTAAGCTTAGTACAGGAACTTATTGGGTTAAGTATTTGGGCAGATGATCATCAGATGATCAACCTTCTCCTTTGCTTCCCCATCATTCCCTTCATTTCTTAATAAACTTATTTACATAAAACAGAATCAAAATAACTCCAAAACTATGGAAAGGGGTAAGAAACAGGAGAGAGAGGGACTTGTAGATGAAAGAAAAAAAAAAGCCTTTGAATAGGGTTATCTTTAAGTAGATTAAGCAAAAATAACTGATGAGACAAAGTGCTGTGTTTAAGGAGGAAGGGGAACTAAAAATATTCTAATTCAGGGTAAAAAAAGCAATATGAGAAATAAATGGAAGAAAATTTAAATCTAATTTTCTGTATGAGTGCATTAAACAATTTTAGACCAGCAAAAGAGATTATTAACATGTTGGATAAAAGAATACAATCTGTTGCTTTCAAGAAAATGCTTAAAAAAGCAAAGCCAGAGAATAAAAATGAAGAAGAAAAACAAAATTTACTGTGTTGAATCTTTTAATTGGGTGGGAAGAAGAGAAAATAAATACTACACAATAACAGCAATATTGTACCATGATTATCTGTGAAAACTTGACTCCTCTCTGCAATGCAATGATCTGGGACAATCATGAAGGAATTATGACGGGGTATGTTGTCCACCTCCAGAGAAAGAACTGTGGAATCATCTTTCACATCAGTGTATTTATGATTTTATTTGGAGGGTTTGGGTTATGTATGAGTTTGCTCTTACGACAATGACCAGTATGGAAGTATATTTTGTATGACAATAAAAACGTAATTAAAATGGAAAAAGAAAAGAAATATTTATTACTTGAAATTTTTTTTAAAAGAAAGCCTGGATTTTGAGTCATTGAACTTGGTTTTGAATCCCAGCTCTCCCACTTAACCTATCTGTATGACTTTTAGGCAAGACACAACCTTTCTTAGCCTCAACTCCCAAATAAAGGTCTAAAAAACTAGATGAACTATGAGTTTCCTTCCAGCTCTAGAACTATACACTTCGTAAATATTGATGCAGTGCCATCAAAGTCTGGTATCCATCCATTCAAGACAAATGTCTAAAAACCAACAACGATAGTGGGACTAGTAACAATCAACTTATTTCCAGATTTCTGCACAAGCTCATGATATGCCAGGGCTGTCCGTCCACCTGAGTTCCGAAATAAATAGTGTTTCAAAGTGATGCTACTCTTTGGGATCATGTTACTGTCCCAAGTGCATGAGCCATTGAAAGAACCAACTAAATTCCCCTTCAGGCAGTAAATAATTATTTCCAGAAGAGGGCAGCAAATGTGCATGCATTTTATAGCCTGGCTGACTATCCACAGTGATTTCCCCCCAACAAAAGGTGACTTGTCTGTATCCAGAGTGGGGTTATAGAATGTGAGAATAAAGTCAAGGAAGGGCTCTGGGGTGGGCAGCCTAAAGTAAAAAGCCCATTATAGGAAATCACTTTTTATATACTTCAAGCTTTGGGTTTTGTCAGGTCAATGACACCTTCCAATAGCACAAATCACAGGCTGGAGATGATCACTGCATTAAATATATATTTATTATGATCAACTATTATTTAATATTTATTAATGTAATGTTATATCAATATAATGTTATATCAATATAATATTAAATATGAATCAATATATTTATTTTATATATTTATATACATTATAAATTTATATATTTATGTATAAAGACATAAAAATAAAAATATAAATAATCATTGATTAAAATATATGTAATATAAATTATATTACATCATATAGTCTATCATGTATCAGTATATTCTATATTTAATATAAACATAATTTATAAAGCAAAATACATATCTAAATGTATATATGTATGTGTGTCTATACATACACTTGTGTGTCTATGTACATATATACATATATGTAGCTAATAACCATCCTTTTGAGTTGAATGAATGAAGCTTGGAGAAAGAAAATGAGAAGCGTTGAGTTGAATCCTTTCAATATCGCTTCCTTTCCTTCATCCACCTTTATTTAGCACTAAGACTGGTATAGAGTAAATCCTTAATAATTGCTTGTTGACATATGAACTTGCTCACCCTACTAAGTCAGATATCAGCTGTCAGAGCACCTATCAGAATGTGTACCTACATATGTACTGAGAATAACATGTCATCCTCTTTGGTTGCTTTTATCAAATGTTTGTTCTCAAATGTGTTTCTAGAATTTCATTCCGTTTTCTGAGATCCTCAGCTCAAAGCTTAATTGTCACTGAGATGATCAAGGGTTGAATAACTAATCTCCCTTTGCCTTAACTATTTTTTATGTGTCATGGATCCATTTGGCAGTCTGGTGAAGCCTGGGGACTCCTCCTCAGAATAATGTTCTAAAATAACTGAAGTAAATGCTAAATTTCCATTAAAGGCTATTGGAAAAAAAAAAAAGATGTAATTGTTGTTTCCCATCCAACTAAATGAACTCTTTGAGATCTCTCCATGAAGTATGGACCCCAGGTGAAGGCTCTTTGCCCCAAAAAGAAAATAGAGAGGTCCAACCAAGGAGGGACATACATTTCTTTGTAAGGTAATTCCTCCTTTCATCCAAAGTATCTGTTCCAATGATCTCCCCATTTTTCTCTTCCTGAGATTGCTTATTTTCCCTTTTTGTAAGTAGGGATGGGAAAGTGTTCAGCTTACTTTCCTTAAGCCCCCCCCCCCTTTTTACCCCAATTCCTTTCTGAAGTTTTCTTTTCTTTAAAAACAAAATAAAACGACAACCAAAAAAACCCACACTGTTTTTCTTGAGTCAGAGTCAGAGTCCTCCTCTTCCCACTTCAGCTAAAGCCTCTTCCTGTTCTGTAAATTGCATCATGTGCCTGGCACCATGTCGACAGCCCAACACCCCCGCACAGGAGCTCCGGAGGGGATGGGCATTTTACTCCAGCTGAGAAATGTGCTCTGGAGGGTAACAAGAGGAGAAGTCAGACTTCCCAAGTTCCCATCGTAGTTGCCTCACCAGCTTACTCTAATTAGAGGCTGATGGCTTCTTAGACCTGCCTGACATGAAATCAGGGATCATAACTCTCGTAGAACTCTTCAAAATATAAATTCAGGTTTATGTGTTGTGACTCCCATGGGCAAATCGCTTTATTTCTTTGGGCCTGAGTTTTCTATCTGTAAAATAAAGGAGGAGAAAATGGACTAGATCTTTAAAGTTCTTCCCCTACTCTAAATCCTGAGATCTTTTGTAGAACTTGGCCCTTCAGCTTGAATCAGCTTGAACTCTACATACCTCCAATACCATTTTTATTTCTCTTGAACCAGAATTGAACTTGACTCATTCATTTTGAATTCTTTCCTGAGCCCAAAACTTTCCTATTGCCTTGAAAAAAAAAAGTAATTTTAAGGCAAATTCCCAGTGAAAACTTGAACTATCATTGACTTAAACAAGGACCGATGGACACCAACTTTTATCACGGCTGAATGCCAACTGGAACTGATTTGAAATGTGAACTGGAACGCCTTTGTGCTTGTTATTAATCCTAGTGTTTCAACTTTGTTTTCTCTCTTTTTCCTTTGGGTCTCTGAAAAATAGACTGAATTGGCTATGGCTTGCAGATTCCTGGCTGAGTTTTCATTGCTGTCCTTTTTTATTCAAGTTAACCACTTTGGCATCAACACTTTCCACCCCAATGCCCTGGATTTGCCCCTTAGTGGATCCAGTTT
Source organism: Monodelphis domestica (assembly GCF_027887165.1). Lineage (NCBI taxonomy): Eukaryota > Metazoa > Chordata > Mammalia > Didelphimorphia > Didelphidae > Monodelphis > Monodelphis domestica. The sequence goes on along the minus strand of NC_077228.1, from coordinate 492,734,064 downwards.
GCACGCAACTGTGTCTTGGCTGAGCCTGCGGTTAGGTAGAATTGCTCATAGCTTAACAGGAAAGAGCTAAACCGAAAGCAAGGGGGAGGAAGAACAAACCGATACCCACCACAAAGCTGCTGAGTACCCAGTGCACCCCCTTATGAGGAGTCTTGTGGAGGATAAAGAAGCCACAGAGTTTAATAAGTCACCAGCCCAGCCCATTCTCCATCCTTCATAGTCCTTCCCTGACCAGGTGCCTAACTCAGTACAATTCCAAGATGGCAGCCAAAGGGAAAAATGCTAAGAAAGGAGACTTTAAGAAGTAAAAAGGTCTTGCTCATTGGAGTAGGGAAATATCCTGGCAGTCACAGGGCAAATGTATAATAGATTGTCTGAAAGGAATTCTAAACTCTAGCTAGCTAGTGCAAAGAGAATCAAAAATGGGCCAAAGAAGAAAACTCATTATCAAATGGTGATAAGCCAGTGGTAACAACCTCGAATGCTAAATGGAATGCACCAAGAGCTGAATGAAAATATCCAAACTTAGGGAATTATTCAGGGCTGATCTAATACGTGATATGATTTCGCAGGTGAATGTTTTCCTCTGTGCCCTCATAATACTTCCCCCTTTCTCCAGTGTTGATCATTTGAATTCCTTTAAAGGGTTATGGGATGTGGAGGAAGTCATTATTAGAGTACAGTCTTAAAGAATGGGAACCAGTACATCACTCATCTTTGTGCTGCATATTTGTTCTCTACTTATTGTAGCTACCCAGACTACTAGATGGAAGCTGGAATAGAGAAGAAAGGATAGATGCAAGCCACATTTCAGAGACAGAACTCTATAGCACTTCTTAATTAACTTTCCTTGACTTAATTATTTTTCCCTGAATAAAAGGAAAGAGAAAGACAATTAGGTAGCACAGTGGATAGAGTTCCAGACTTGGGTTCAAATACGGTCTCAGACATTTCCTAACTCTATGACCCTGGGCAAGTCACTTAACCCCAATTTCCTAGCCCTTACTGCTCTAGTATTGATTCTACAACAGAAGGTAAGGGTTTAAAAAAAAAGAAAAGAAAGAAGGAAGAATCAAAGAGAATATCAAGGCCTTGAACTTGAAAGACAAAGTCAATAGTACCCCTGATAAATATGGCAAAGGAGGGAGAGGATTGAATTGAGGGTGGGATGGAGGAGAAAACAGGAACTAGTCAACTTCATGGCTGAGTAGCCAGTAGAAAATGTCAGTCATTTTCTTAGAACTAGAAAGGATTTTTGGGACTTTCAAGACCACCTCTCATTTTATAGACCTGAGGTCATAGAGGTGAAGAGGCTGGCCCAAGATCATATAAGTCACAGATATGAGAGGTGGAATTTGAACCTAGGAGGCCATCCTGACTCCAAGTCCAGATCTCTATCCAGAATGCCCTGATGATTGATGTCTGTTAGGCAGATGAATCTCAGAAGAGATGGCAGGACTGGAAATATATATTTAAGAGTCATCTACACCGAGGTGGTAATTAAAACTACGGGAACAAATCATATTACTAAAGGAAAGAGCAGAGGTAGAAATTCCTTTGAAAATCCTCATTAGGCGCTTTGGAAAATGATAAGGAATCAGCAAAGAGACAGAGAAGGAAAGCCTAGTAGGAAAACTAGATGAGCATGTTGTTTTTGAAACCAAGGGAAGATAGAACATCCAGTAGGAGGCAGTGTTCTACATTGACAAAAGCGGGGAAGAGTTTGAGTATTAAATCTGCAAAAAAGGACACTGGATTTGGTGATAAGGTCTCTTTGGTGACCTTAGATAGAGCAATTCAATTGCATGGTTGGAATAGAAGCCCAACCGTAAGAAGCTGCAGAGAGAATGAGTAAGGATGAAATGAAGACACAGAGGTAGACAATTTTTTTATCCATCTTGGCCCTATCCTAACTTTCTAGTCTTCCTATGCATTTACTTCCCTCTATAAACTGTCCAGTCTGGTCATACTGGCCTCCCTCCAATTCCTCTCACATTATGTCATTTCTACGCCTTTGTACCGCCTATCCCCTATGCCTGGAATACTCTTCTTGCTCATCTTCACTTCTTGGGATCTCTGGGTTCCTTCAAGGCTCAGCTCAAACAACAGCTGTCACATGAGACCTTTCCTGGTCCCCTTCCCCTACCCCACACTACTGCCTTCTTCCCTAAGGGGACCTTGTATAATATCTGCTTTGTGTGCAGTTAGATGTACCAGAACTTCTCTGTGTTGCCTTCTGTATTAGAATGTAAACTCCTTTTTGCTGTGTATCATCTTGGCATACAGTAAAAACTAAACAAATACCTATTGATTGATTACTCTCTATTATTTTTAAAATTATATTTGCATTCCTCTCTTTTGCTTATTTTCTGTTTTGGCTAATTGTACTTTCTTGGGAAGCTTTTTAGCCATTTTCCCCATCTTTTCTTTTTTATTTGCTTTTAGGAGGCATAGGAAAATTGTATTCCTTTCAAAAATACCCTTTGGACATGAAAAGCCCCAATTCTTATCATTTCTACTTTAGCAATCATTTCCTCTCCATATATCAAGGTCGAGTCCAGAATAGCAGTCACCTTTGATATTTCTTTTCTTTAGAGAAGATCATGTTTATTAGGTATTATAATTTGGAGAGAGACTGAGAAAGACATAGAAACAGACAGAAAAACAGCCAGTCAGAGAATCTAGACAGTCAAACAGACAGACAGACATCTGATATATAGGTAGATAAAAAGACAGACAAAACAGCCAGAAGGAGAGAGAGTGAGAGAGAGAGAGAGAGAGAGAGAGAGAGAGAGAGAGAGAGAGAGAGAGAGAGAGAGAGAGAGAACAGAAAAAAGAGAACAAATTTCTGGAGAGTTGAAGTCTTCCATCACTACACTATTAGGCTTTGGAGGCAAGCTTGTGATCTGCTTCCTGATTCCTTCTTCTGTCCACTCTGTCTCTAGAAAGAGTTAATTCCTCAGTTTCTACTCACTTTAGTTAGCCAGGCCTCCATAGGTTAGCTGCCTACTTCTTCCCTTAAAATCCTAAAAGGTCGAATTTTTCTATTACTATCGGTTATAAGCTCCTTCCAGTGGGCTCTTCATTGATTATCAGCCAGATTTGAGGAAAGAGTGTTGACTGAAGTAATATAGTAAAAAGAGAAATTTGGAGTCAAGAAGGTCTAGGTTCAAAGCTACCTCTGCCATTTTCTAACTTTTTTTTTTTATCATGGGTCTCAGTTTCCTTATCAAGAAAATGGGAATATACCTGAAGAACTCTCAGAAAACCACAAACTTCAAGTAATAAAAATGTTCTCAATGGTGACCTAGTCAACCTATATATGAAAGCAGTGTTTCTCAAAGCATAGTCCTCTAGGGGTCCCTGGGCCAAAACTATTTCCATGATAAAACTAAGAAGTTTTTTGCTGATTAAAATATTCTTCCCTTTTCCAACTCCGTATTTATCATGCCAGATTTTCTTTAAATACTTCATCCAAAACAACATATTGCTAGAGATTGAAAGGAAAAGCAAATTTGGGGATCCAGCTGTTATTTATTTAGCCAGACATTAAAGAGATTTATAAAAATAGGTAAAACAGTGACACTCTTCTCACTCAATATTTTTTGTTTTGGAAAATATTTTTCACTAACATTATTTAGGGGAAATGTTATAGGTTCATTGTCATTTTTTTTAAATTTTTATTAAAACCCTTACCTTCTGTCTTGGAGTCAATACTGTGTATTGGCTCCAAGGCAGAAGAGTGGTAAGGGCTAGGCAATGGGGGTCAAGTGACTTGCCCAGGGTCACACAGCTAGGAAGTGGCTGAGGTCAAATTTGAACCTAGGACCTCCAGTCTCTAGGCCTGGTTCTCAATAACTGAGCTACCCAGCTGCCCCCCTTATTGTCATTTTTAAATGAAATAATAATTCATCTATCAGTTTTAATTTCCAATATGGGAAGTAATGATAGATATTAAAAAGAGTTCTTTAGGGGTCTTCGATAATTTTTAAGAGGTTCTGAAACCAAAATGTTGGGTAATTGTGTCTTTAACACATACCTCACAAATAGTCATCATTCTTTTCCTTGAAGGCCTCCAATGAGGAGCTGGGAAACAAGATCCAATACTTATAGGGGAAAAAAAGAATGAAATATAAGATATCTCATAGCAAGAAAGACCAACCTGGAAAAGCAAATTGAAGAGAAAAAAATTTAAGATATTGGGATCCCCCCAAACCTAAGTATTACATTTTAAGAAATAAAAATTAAATTGCCCAGACCTTTAAGTCCCAGCAAAAATCTCATCTTCTTTAGGATCTTTCCCAATCTTTCTTAATTCTACTTTCCTTTATTAATTATTTCCTCTCTATCCTGTAAATAGCTTGTTTGTATATATTTGCTTGTTCCTTGCCTTTCCCATTAGATTATAAATTCCTTGAGGACAGGGACTATTTTTTGCCTTTTTTTTATACCCAGGACTTAGTACAATGCTTGGCATATAATAGGTACTTAATAAATGCTAATTGACTGACTGAATCATTGAGATATTCCATTGCCCTTTTAGATATATCTGCTGGCTGGGGACCTTTTCCAGACACCAAGTCTAAATCTACCTCTAGATCTTTTCTTCTCCAGCATAAACATCCCCAGTTCTTTCAAATGATGCTCATAGGGTATAGACTTGAAGTCCTTTAAGATTTATGTATATCTGTGCTCTAGGATGGGATTCGTACCTGAATCAGCTCTTTATGTATTCTGAGATCACTAAAGTATTATTTTTTAATGTAAAAAATACAAATAAAAGAATAAACTTTAAAAAGATATAGGTGCAATTAGAACAACTCTGTCCTGGTCTGTTTAAACATATTGAAGGAACTGAATGGCATCAATCTTGACATAATTTGTCTTTCATTTTTTAAGAGGACTAATGACATCATGGGGTGATGTCCTAACTTGCACATGAGTTGGATTTAAGTGAGTCAGAGTTGTGCAAAATTTTTGGCTTCACTCTCTTCCAGAGACACTGAAGTCCAGTGGCAAGACCAAAACCAAGATGGCTGGTGATGGCCCAGGATGCTGTGGATGACATTGGCATCCTTGATATCTGATCAAGCTCTCAGTGTTCCATAGCAGCTGCTTCAGTTGCCTTTATGGCCATTGGAGTAAATTGTTCTCATCTGCCCATTCCAATGGGGGAAGTCATCACCTGCTTGGAATATGCAGCTGCAAAGGTTTTTCCTAAAGCACTCTCCTCAGTAAATTCTAGTCGCTCTATTACCTCAAAGAGCAAATATCAAGACTTCTGTTTGGCAGAACAGAAAATAAAGTCCTTCTCAGTCTGGCCCCTTCCTACTTTTCTGATTTTCTTAAATGTTATTCTCTTCGATTTGCTCTGCATCAATCCACTGTTCCTCAAAAATGACAATGACACAACTTCTTTCTATGACTTTGCAATGGCTATGCCTCCTGCCTGGAATGCTCTCCCTCTTCACCTCTGCCTTGCAGCTTTCCTGGCTTCCTTCTAGACTCAGCCCAATCCTACCTTCTGCAGGAGGCTTTTCCTGATTCTCCTACAACTAGTGCCTTCTTTTTCAGATTGTCTTCAATATATTCTGTATTATATATCTTATATATCCATAGTTGATTGCATGTCATCTCCTGAGTTAGAGTATAAACTCCCTGAGGGCAGGGACAGCGTTTTCATCTTTCCTTATATCTTCAATGCTTAGTCCAGAGCTTAGAACTTAATAAATGCCAAATAAATGTTTGCTTATCAATCAATTAATATCAGTCAGATCAGAGATCCCTTTGAGTATTTGAGTCTAATTTCACCAAAGTACTACTAGGTGATTCCTATGGGTTTAAATTTGTCTGTATTTTTAGAGATCAACTTTATCTTTTTAATTACCCATATATTATACATTTGCATTTAGACATAAGTTTTATTTTCTTTTTTTGTTTTCTTGGATACTGTCTCCAATAAAGTATTTATTCTATCTTCTATTTTTCTTTCAGTGTCAAATTTACTATTCTTTATGGTACCAAACTTGACAATTCTATGTGAGCTCTTTCTCCCTCTCTTTTCAGTTTAAAGACTTTAGCCAAGTATTTATTTTCAGTCCCTTATTTGAATAATTTACGCCATTCTTCAGAAACCCAAATATCACTTAGCCTCCATCTTCCTTTTTTTAAAACCCTTATCTTTCATCTTAGACTCAATACTGTGTATTGGTTCCAAGGCAGAAGAGTGGTAAGGGCTAGGCAATGGGGGTCAAGTGACTTGCCCAGGGTCACACAGCTAGGAAGTGGCTGAGGTCAGATTTGAACCTAAGACCTCCCATCTCTAGGCTTGGCTCTCAATCTACCAAGCCACCCAGCTGCCCCCTCCATCTTCTTGACCAGCTGTTCATTTCCCAAATCTGTCTTTCTCTTCTAAATTCCCTACAGCAATTAATCATTAGGGGTGAAAAATACCACCTACATTCCTAAAGTCTTCAGGATTTTATTTCTTTATTAATTTTTTGTCCAACAATGTTTTCTAGTTTCTTTGTGAAAGTACATGTTATATCCATGTGGATCAGAAAAAGTAGGTTGTTGTTGCTCAGAAGTTCTCCATCATTTTCCAAATATATGCCTTAGGAAGATAGAACTTTGATTTATTTCAGTCCCATAAAAGGCTGCCAGGGAACCCTTCAGTATGAAATCTAGCAACCACTACTCCTTGTTTCTTCTTCTTTTAGCAGTTACTGACTGATCTCTCACCAGATGGCATATGTGGGTTTGTCATCATTCTTTGGGGCTCCTTTCAGAGGTGATAGATCTTCCTTCTCTACAAGATCTTTATACTTGCCATTTAGCTTCAAATGGCCAATGGTCCTTCTCTTTCTCACATGTGGCACCTTTTTCTAGTTTCCAGCCTATTGATGTCATAAAAAATTCCCTTCTGGCTCTTCCCATCCTTTCCCTTCCTCTCTATTCCATTCATTTCAGAAGCATTCTATTCTCTTTCATAACTTCAGGAATATAGATGCCTTCTCTCCTTTCTTTTTTCCTCCAGGACCAAGGACATCTTGCACTTGGGCAAATTTAGGCGTTAGTGCTGCAGAAGCATAAACATAATCTCTGCTAGTCACTGTAAATTTTTCCTCACCTTCAGTGAAAGTTAAACTAGATGACCTTTAAGGTTCCCTTCAGCTGCAAACCTATAATCCTCCTCATCCCGCTGTGAAACAAGATCCATAATCATTTGACTTTGGGGCAGTTCTTGGATTCCCATAGACCAACCCATTGGCACACCTGTTTTCTGTACTATATGCTCAGCTGTTGGGGGCTCCTGATCAAAGCTGAATTTATTTAGAGTAGGTTTGTGATGCTCCAGACAATAAAAGGACACAATCTGCTCGGCTGCCTTCATTTAGAGGTAAATACATTCTTGCTGCCCCCTAATAGAGACAGAAGAAAACAGAAGCCATTTCCCAAGCACTATCATTCCATGATTAGCTCTATCCATGCCAATTTCCTTTACCATACTTCCCTGGCTACACGGTTCTCTGTCCTCAGTGTGGGGAGAAGGCTTTATTTATTTTAGCTGACAGCAAACATCAGATACAACTACAGAAACCACAAGACACATAGAAGTAATGATTCTAGTTCACAAGAACTCTCATTCTCTAATTAAATTTATCCACTCTTTTCACTTTACAATTGATCTCTAGATATCTCCCTCTATTTTCCGGGTTGCTTGGCTGGATGTGGACAGTGCCAAGCAAGGCTTAATTTATTTTGCATATGCGAGCCCATAATGTGTCATCCGAATTTCTAATGAGAGCAACTCACACATTTCACCTGGGAGACAAGAGAAAGGAACCACAGCTTGAAGTCGGGACACCATCCCTAAAAGAAGGGCTATGCTGGAACCAGCTCCAACCAGCTGGCAAAGCCAGCTGGTCAGTTTTCTGTGTGGACATTTACACTTCAGAAATCAGCAAAGGCTAAATCAGTCATTGATTTGTTCCTTTAATTGCCTAGACCGAAGAAAGTGATAGCAAAAACGTTAATAATGCAGATCACACTTGAAAGGGCATCCTGTGTACATTCCTCGATCCACCCCTAGCACCCCCACCCCCAACGCCCCCCACTTGTTAAACATTTACCAGCACACCCGGGACTGGACTGGAAGGGTTTTGTTGTTGTTGTTTGATTGCTTGTCTTTTAAGATTAAGTAAGAAGGGAGCATTCTTGTAGCTTGAAGAGGAAAGCATGGAAGTACTATCTTAATACCTGAGAGAGATCTGAATTCTGAGAGAGCCAAGGGTTCTCAACCTGGGACAGATGAACAGTTTGATAAAATCTCTCTCCTTCTCTCCTCTCTCTCTGTCTCTGTCTCTGTCTGTCTCTGTCTCTCTGTCTGTCTCTGTCTCTCCATAAAAATGTATGTACATATACATACATATATATTTTAAGCAACACAAGTCAGTCTTTATTGAAAACTGAAGTATTAATACATAACAATTCTTATTACAATGAACATGCTTTTAAAAGAATTTTAAAGTTGAACCTACCTACTTATTAGTTTGCATAAAAATTTCAAAATATGAATTTATATATGATTAAACTGGCTCAGGATGGATTTTCCACATCTTTGTGTTGACACCATAAATCCCTTGCAGAAGTAAGTAATGCTTTTTAACATTTTGGAAGACAACACTGACCTCACTTTAAAAAAGTATCAATATAACTGTCTGAAAAACAGGATTTTAAAAAAAATCACAAAAAACCTGTGTCTATCAAAAACAAATTATAGAGAATTATTATTGGGTCCTTTTCGTTTGTATGTCTGTTGCATGCAATTACTTGTTTTGGACATAGGGCGGCCAATAAGAGAACTACAATAAAAAGAACACTAACAAATGCATTTTATTTTAAAACAAGTCTGTACAGGAAGCAGCTAAAATAAACCTTTCCAGAGATAGGTAGATAGAAAGATAGATAGAAAGATAGATAGAAAGAAAGATAGATAGATAGATAGATAGATAGATAGATAGATAGATAGATAGATAGATAGATAGATAGATAGATAGATAGATAGATGGATGGATGGATGGATGGATGGATGGATGGATGGAGAGATGGATGGAGGGATGGATGGAGGGATGGATAAATAGAGAGATAGATAGAGAGATGGCTAGATAGATAAACTGACATATCAATAAATAGACTGATAGATATATTGATATATAGAGAGCTATATTTCAATATGATTACTTTTCTTTATAATTTTATGCATTTTATTTTATACATCTAAAATTGTTCTCAGAGAAGATCCATAAGATCTACCAGACTTCAAGGGAGTTTATGACAGACAAAAAGATGAAAACCGCTTGCTCTAGGCCAACACTATTATTTTTGACAGGAGGACACTGAGGCCCAGAGAGTTTAAATGATTTACCCAAGGCCACACAGAGCTAGGATTCAAATGCAAATCTTTGGACTACAAATCCACTACTTTTTCCCCTGGAGATGTTGAACATGCATGAATGAGAGAGGAGACATGATTGATGGAGCAAGGTCACAGAGGAAAGAGGAGGAGAGTTCTAAGGTAAAGAGGGTCGAAGTTAGCTTGTTGGGGGGGGGGGAGAAAAGAGGAGCAGGAGGAGGAGAGCTATCTCATTCTCTGAGACTGGAAGAAAGAATGAGAGAAAGAGGAAAGCCACTAGAAAATTAAGAAGGGATAAATATAGGAGTTCAGAGAGGGGCCTCAATCTTGTCAGGCATTTTAAATGCCCTAACTGAGAGAGAGGAGAGGATCAGATTTGAGGAGAGAAAAGAAGGTTTGTAACAGCTGCTGGGGGGTGGGGGGGGGGACTGGGAGAATGAGATGGAAAAAAGAGGAATGAAAAGTTTTGCTGTACAGCAGTACTCTGTTATTCTGAAATTCCCACAGGGTTCAGGGCTAACACATCTCATTAAAGCTTCAGATTTTAGGCGGAGAATTTATTGCAGGCTAGGTACTCCACAGATAAATTACATTTATAGTCTTTGCCTGGGGGAAAATAGACATTTACTAAGAAATTGCTTCTTTCTATTTTTCCACTGTTCTGTTTGCTGGGATGGATGGGTGACCCCAGAGAAGGGTACAGTTGCACTGATGGGTTTGTGTCCTGGCTATGCTCTGTGAGGAGCAAAATAAACAGGGACATGAATCTCAACTTCTTTCCTTAAGTACGAAAGGGCTTTCATCTTTAAGAAAAGGCAGTTCTAGTTTCACCAATGACTAAATGTGATTTTATTAAAAATACATGACCTGGCAGTAAGCCTTGTGTGGTTTCAAATTATGAAGAAATATCGATATAGTTTCTGTCATGAGCTTTAGGATAATAATAAAAATAATAATAGCTCATATAAGGTATGTGAAGCACTTTATACATAATTATTTGTTACTACGTTATTACACATACTCATTTGTTACTCTGGTCTCCGGTCTCTTCCCCTTCTAAAATCCACTCTCCAGCCAACTGCCAAAGTGATTTCCCCCAAACTTCTAGAATGACAAGGTTATACCTTCTCCTCCTTTCCTTCCCCAGCCAATAAACTCTAGCAGCTCACCATTTTCTCTCAGATCAAATATAAACTTATGGCATGGACTGTCCCGATCCTATCTTTCAAGTTTTCTTCCATGTTGCTCCTTTCAGGATCTCTATGTTCTGTCTATACTGGTCTGTTTCCTGTTCCTTATACACTAGATTCAAACTTTCATCTACAAGTCTTTGGGCTTTTGCCCCCATCTGAAATGCTTTCCCTTCTCATCTCCAACCCACTTTCCTCCAAGACTCAACTCAAGCATTCTCTTTAGCACTGGGACTTTTTCTGCATCCTCAGTAGCTAGAATCTCCCTCCAAGGTTATCTTATATCCACTTGGTAGGATACAAATTTCTTGATAGAAGAGATCATTCCACTTTTGTCTTTGTATCTCTATCTCAGTACTTACCACAAAATAGGGGCTTTAAAAATGCTTATGAGGACCTCCTTGTACAAAAATATTTCTAGCTGCTCTTTTTGTGGTAGCAAAGAATTGGAAATTGAGGGGATGCCCATCAATTGGGGAATGGTTGAATAAATTGTGGTACATGTTGGTGATGGAATACTATTGTGCTCTAAGAAATGATAAACAAGTTGATTTCAAAAAAGCTGGAAAGATCTTCAGGAACTGATGCAGAGTGAAACAGGCAGAACCAGGAGAAAATTATACACAATATCAGCAATTTTGGATGATGATTATCTGTGAAAACTTGACTACTCTCAGCAATGTGATGATCTGGAATAATCCTGAAAGACTTATGACAGGGAATGCTATGCACCTCCAGAGAAAGAACTGTTGGAGTTCTCTTTCATATCAGTATATTTATTGTTTTATTTGGAAGTTTTGGTTATGTATGACTTTGCTCTTGCAACAATGACCAATATGGAAGTGGGTTTTGCATGGCAATAAAAATAAAATAAAGTAATAAAACAAATGCTTATAAAAGGCAACTAGATAGCACAGTGGATAGTGTCATATCTGAATTCAGAGAGGACTCAAATCTGGCCTCAGATACTTCCTAGCTGTTTGATCCTGGACAAGTCACTTGACCTCATTTGCTTAGCCCTTACCTGATTGTAGATGCTATATAAATGGTTGTGCCCTTCTGCTTTCTGGGTCTTCAAAAATTCAAAAATTACTCTTGGCTGAGTTATAGTAGATATAGTAGATCGTAGAAAGTAGTAGATATAGTAGTAGATCATAGAAAGTAGAAAGAGTTAGAGTAGATATATAGTGGTTAATAGATACATGTTTGCTGAATTTTAAATGGAAAAAGTGATGGAATAGAAAGTTCTCTGGAGTAGAAGTCATGAAAACTGGTTCTAGGATTCTCTGTGACCAATTAGCCAATAGACCTGGGACAAGTCATTCAATTTCTTTTTAGTTGGATGAACTGGATAAGGTCTAGGACAGTGTTATTAATCATTTCAAGTATGAGGGTTCCTTCAAATCAAATATATATCCTCAATCTCCCACAAGATGTTGGTTTTGCTATTGGCATCCACTGATGGAAGGAATGCTTGATGACAAGTCAGTCTGGATACAGTAACACTTTTAGTTAAATCTATATTTTTATTAACCACCAAAACATTTGCATACATTTGAAAAATAGTCAATGCAAACATTATTCTTTTTATAGTAGATTTATTCATTATACTGAATCTTTTCATAATAAAGTATCTCTGTGAGTTTGCAAGTATCTTATTGTAACTCTTCCTGTAGGTCACTGGTTGGCTGTGGTTGTTCTTGAATCTCTTCCTTTACCAAGTCTAAACTATTGCAGTGAATGATATTCTATCCTGCTGCATGTCCTTCGTATTCCGTATTACTTTTGAGAGCAGCTAGGTAGTGCAGTGGTGAGAGTGCTGCACCTGGAGTCAGGAAGACTCATCTTTGTGAGATCAAATCTGACCCTGGGCAAGTTAACTTAACCCCATTTGCCTCCGTTTCTTCATCCATAAAATGAACTGGAGAAGTAGATGGTGAACTACTCCAGGATCTCTGCCAAGAAAACTCCAAATAGAGTCACAAAGAGTTGGATACAACTGAAAGGACTGAACCACCATATTACTTTTATAGATTAGCTGCCTGTCTTGATGCTTGGGTTTTTGAAAGACTTTAGGTACTCAAATGTCCAAATAAAATGGGTAATCTAGGTAAAGATGCTAAAGAGATAGCTATTTCCCCTGACCACAAAATAATTACATGGATATAGTTGAGAATGAGTCAGGCATGATCCAAGGACATCATTTCTCATGAAGTTCATGGCTAAGAGAACATGATTCTGATAGAAATCCATCAGAATATGTAGCCCACAATACTTGGGCAACCAGCCTATCTTTGATTGGTGGAGAGTTTTCTTACAGGAGGAGGAAAAAGAAGGGCTGTCTGAGATGGAGCAGATGATGGAGAAGAATTTAGGAAAGTGGTAAGGCTGTGGTCAGAGGGGAAGACAGAACAGGACCATGAAGAGGGGTATGGTTGTGGTCGTTTTAATCCAGGCATTGTGGTCTCATGACTCTAGGCTCCCCACAAACGTAGCATCCTATAAACCTTACCCCTACCCTACCTTGATTTAATCTGAATAATCAACTTCTGATCTGAGCCTTCATCCAATTGAATCTCTATTTCTAGTCATTAAAATTGAAAAGGCATTCTGAAACAATATAAATAACAGGAGCCAAATAGAAAAAGGAATTGTAAAATCTATACATAAATGGAAGTCATTTCCTATGCCTCCAGGAAGTAGTTATAATCTAATCAAACCCCCTTTGATTCCTCATCATAGCGAGAAATGGACACGGTCACTTATTGCAATTAATGTTGATAAATGCTGAGGGTGCAGGGACAGCTGGGTCTTAGAGATCCTCTCATAAGAGCTTCTTAGGTTTCAGTGGCTGTTCCCTCTTACTTCCTTTCTGAAGTAATCAGGGGCCAACCACAATTCCTGGATTCAGAGTTATTGTGGCTATGCTGCGTACTTAGCCTTCTATTATCCCTCTTTCTGACTATAGCTGTTCTTTTCTCTGATATTCAGTCATTTTTCAGTCGTTTCCAACTCTTTGAGACCCCACTTAGGTTTTTTTTTTTTTAACCCTTACCTTCCGTCTTGGAGAGTCAAGCTCCAAGGAAGAAGAGTGGTAAGGGCTCGGCAATAGGGGTCAAGTGACTTGCCCAGGGTCACACAGCTGGGAAGTGTCTGAGGTCAGATTTGAACCTAGGACCTCCCATCTCTAGGCCTGGCTTTCAATCCACTGAGCTACCCAACTTCCCCCTTCCACTTGGGGTTTTCTCGGCAAAAAATACTGGAATAGTTTGCTGTTTCTTCCTCCATTATATATGAGGAAACTGAGGCAAATGGGGTTAAGTGACTTGCCCAGGATGACACAGCTAGGATCTGAGGCCAAATTTGAGCTCAGGACTTCCTTGACTCCAGGCCAGGCATTCTATCCATTGTCCCACCTAGCTAGTCTCTATTTTGTTTGTTTGGGCTACCTACTCCATCTCTAAAAATGCTGTTGGTTCTTTTTTAAACCTTCTGCCTTGAAAAGCCTTTCCCTCAAATTGGAGTCTTCTAGGTTGCATAATAGATAGTCTGTAAAATGGGGATAATAATAGTACTTACCTCCCAGAGTTGTTATAAGGATCAAATAGGTAACCTCTGTTAGCTATACTAATAATAATAATTGTATGTTAATATCACCACTTAGGGAGCATCCCAGTCACTGTAGGAGACACAATACAGCAAAATTTCCCCAATGAGTGATGCTCATAGTCCCAGGAATTTTGAGAAATGAAGACTCAAGGGCATACTCACTACCCTTAGGAAAATGGGGAATAATTAAACCTATACTTTTGAGCTTGCATTAAATGAGAAGCTTTATCCACTATGAAAAGTGTTCTGTTTTTTTTTTTAAAGAAAAAAGTCTTTGTTAGCCAGGGAAATGCCTCCTCCCCTGTAGCAATAATTTTTCATCCACAGGGCCATAATCTGAAGCACGAGAAACAGCTAGATCCTTCCCCCACTCTGAAAACCTTCTGGCATCTCTTTTCACTCTTGCTTGTTGCACTGAGGCATGGGAGGGGAAGATGTTTGGGTTTGAAGCCAGCCCGTCTCTGTCAGCAAGTTTGTAGCATAGCTGTTGCCCCACTTCCCTGAAGGAAAGGTCAGCAGCCCTTGGCACTCTGCCAGGCCCAGAGCCACGGAGGATCCAAACACCCTTGGCAAATGCACAATCCTGGTCTCAGGCTGGCTGAACGCTGACAATCTCGTTTGGGAAGGGTCAGTTCAAAAATGACCAAATTGACCAGAGTAAACAGCGGCAAGCAGCCACAACAGAAACTTTCAATGTGAGGCTTCCTTATGATGAGCTGCCAATCCAAACAGAGCTTGGGCTTCTGTTCTCCTCTTCCCACTCTGTTTCTCCCTCTCATCTGCAGCTGATTTTTTTTTCCAATCCTGGGTAACCTGGAGACTTTCAATCCTCTTCTCATTCCCCTGAGTGAAGCCCTTCCCCCTTTGATGGCCTTTTTTCCCCTTTTCCTTCATTGAGAGGAGTGATTTTGAGTCATAAAGCTTAGAGCTGGGAGGGCCTTTAGAGACAGTCTTGTCCACTCCCATCATTTTACAGAGGAGGAAACTGAAGCCTGGGGTTTTTCAGTGATATTCCCAAGGGCAGGGATTTGGTCAGTGACAGAGCTTTGATGAGGTAACTCTCAGCTCATTTTGCTGTACAGATTTGAGAGGCTACAAGAAGAAAATGAAAAACTTTGGAATTTTCTTTCCCCCATAATCCAACTGTAACTTCCTACCCCTACTGGGGCATCCTTGGTGGACAGAAGGAATCTTGTGAATGTAGCCCTGAGGACAGAGGCTGCTCTTGCCTGTATGTGTATTTTATGTATTCCAGTATTTTATATATTCCAGAGCCAGGCTATTGGAAACCAAATCTTATGAGCAATGACAACTTGCTGCTTTGGGAAGACCATAGATCTCCATCGGTAGCATTAGCACCAGCATCACAAAATGTTTATTGAGTATAAAAAAGCAACATGGAACAATGGAAAGAACAATAGCCTAAAAGACAAGAGTTCTGGCAAGTCACCGGTTTGGGCCTCAGTTTCTTCATTTGTAAATGTAGGAGTGGGTTTCCACCCCTGCCCCCAATTAGTCACAGAAGTCCCAGAGAGCCCAGCTGAAATCTATCAAGAGTGAAAATTAGGTATGAACAAGCCATTACCAATTTAAGAGCCTAAAGCGCTTTGATCCTTGGATAAAGACAGAGGACACCACATAGCAAATGTCTCATGATTAGCTGAAAGAATCAGATACATTCTTTAGACTTTGCATAAAAACATCAAACTAGATTAGAGTCCATCAGTCCAGTGGTAATCAAATTCAAGCAGTGATAGACTCCTGAGAGGCAATTGCCCTGGGGCTGAAGGGTAGAGAGAGAAGGGTTCCCTGATTCTGTCTCTGTCTCTGTGTCTCTATCTCTTTCCTTGACTGTGTCTGTCTGTTTCTCTCTCCATCTCTGTCGGTCTCTCTCTGGCCTCTCTCCTACCATCAGCCAAGTAACAATCTTTACAAGGGTAGAAAATCCAGTGTTCCCATCACCATTGATTGCGGTGTCCCTAGAATATCAGCAACTGATATGACTAGAGTTCAGGAGTTTAGAGACACCCCAAATCCATACCAAGTAAACAACTTTTAGAGATCATGAAACCTTGGAGCAGAGAGAAGTATAGGCCATAAGCTCCAGAAAGAAATAGATCCTTCGAGCCTATTAGAGAGCTATACCTAAGGGGAACTTCATGAAGACCCTAAAAAGGGTGAATAAAAGGAAATCCCAGTAATTAGGAGCTGCAAACAAGCCCTTTGCCACATGAATTCTCTGTACAGATGCCTCACAACTTTTGGGCTTTAAATCTGAATTTACCCTTTCTAAGGACCTGGTACATTTGAAGGGAGAGTGCCCCTAATCTGCTGTGTATTGTGTGCTGTTTGTGTAACAGCTGTCTATGCTATGCATTCTTAGTAAATACACTATCTAAAAGCCAACTAAATCTGGCCTGAAAGGAAAAATAGTCCACTACCCCTCTGGGACCCAACCTACCAGTACAAATTGGGAGAGTGAACCTAGAAGAGGTACTATATAAAATTATCAGGTTGGACCAAATGAGTTCAAAGATCCTTTCCTTTCTAATGATCAATGATGATGATGATGCTTTGTGATTTGCAAAAATCAGCTTAAACTTAGCTTTTCAAATATTTTGTAGGAGATACAAAGCTTTCAGGAGGCATTAGTATAAAAAAAAAGGTTTGAATCTGATATTGAATTATAACCCTTGCTAAGATAATGATGGTTTTTTAAATTATAGTTTATTCAAATGCAATCTAAAGAAGTTAACCCACTAAATTGGAGAGAAGAGAACATTTGTTCTTCTCAAAATGTTATCATGGACATAGTCCCTGTCAGGTATCTACTACTCCCAGTTTTTATACATACTCTCTTTCTCTTTCCCTCTTTTTTCTGCACAGATATTTGATGGTACTCAGAGATGCTCCATTCAGGTATACAGAATCTGATTCTATATGCTTGAATGATACAGTTCTGAATATCCTTAAAGCTCTGTACAGAAAGGCAAGGGCCCAGAAAAAGGAAGTATACCAAGATCTTGGGATGTGAAATTGATGTGGGAGGATACTGGGACCTGGAGTCTGCCAGAAATCTCTCAGGGCTAGAATCATGGATAGGCAGAGCCAGTCTCTTCCCCTCTTCCCCTTCCCCTTATTCTTTTTTTTTTTTAATAATATTTTATTTGATCATTTCCAAGCATTATTCAATAAAGACAAAGATCATTTTCTTTTCCTCCCCCCACCCCCCATAGCCAAACGCATGATTCCACTGGGTATCACATGTGTTCTTGATTCGAACCCATTTCCATGTTGATAATATTTGCATTAGAGTGTTCATTTAGAGTCTCTCCTCTGTCATGTCCCCTCAACCGCTGTAGTCAGGCAGTTGCTTTTCCTCGGTGTTTCTACTCCCACAGTTTATCCTCTGCTTATGAATGGTGTTTTTTTCTCCTGGATCCCTGCAAATTGTTCAGGGACATTACACTGCCACTAATGGAGAAGTCCATTACCTTCGATTATCCCACAGTGTATTAGTCTCTGTGTACAATGTTCTCCTGGTTCTGCTCCTCTCGCTCTGCATCACTTCCTGGAGGTTGTTCCAGTCTCCATGGAATTCCTCCACTTTATTATTCCTTGGAGCACAATAGTATTCCATCACCAACATATACCACAATTTGCTCAGCCATTCCCCAATTGATGGGCATCCCCTCATTTTCCAGTTTTTGGCCACCACAAAGAGCGCAGCTATGAATATTTTTGTACAAGTCTTTTTGTCCATTATCTCTTTGGGGTACAGACCCAGCAGTGCTATGGCTGGATCAAAGGGTAGACATTCTTTTGTCGCCCTTTGGGCATAGTTCCAAATTGCCCTCCAGAATGGTTGGATCAGTTCACAACTCCACCAGCAATGAATTAATGTCCCTATTTGCCACATCCCCTCCAGCATTCATTACTTTCCTTTGCTATCATGCTAGCCAGTCTGCTAGGTGTGAGGTGATACCTCAGAGTTGTTTTGATTTGCATCTCTCTGATTATAAGAGATTTAGAACACTTCTTCATGTGCTTATTAATAGTTTTGATTTCTTTATCTGAGAACTGCCTATCCATTTCCCTTGCCCATTTATCAATTGGAGAATGGCTTGATTTTTTGTACAATTGATTTAGCTCTTTATAAATTTGAGTAATTAAACCTTTGTCAGATGTTTCTATGAAGATTTTTTCCCAATTTGTTGTTTCCCTTCTGATTTTGCTTACATTGGTTTTGTTTGTACAAAAGCCTTTTAATTTGATGTAGTCAAAATTATTTATTTTACATTTTGTGATTCTTTCTATGTCTTGCTTGGTTTTAAAGTCTTTCCCTTCCCAAAGGTCTGACATGTATATTATTCTGTGTTTACCCAATTTACTTATGGTTTCCTTCTTTATGTTTAAGTCATTCACCCATTTTGAATTTATCTTGGTGTAGGGTGTGAGGTGTTGATCTATTCCTAGTCTCTCCCACACTGTCTTCCAATTTTCCCAGCAGTTTTTATCGAATAGTGGATTTTTGTCCCAAAAGCTGGGATCTTTGCGTTTATCATATACTGTCTTGCTGAGGTCGCTTTCCCCCAGTCTATTCCACCCCTTCCCCTTATTCTTGAAATCAAGGCTTCCAATTTATAATGGGGAGGTGAAAAGCAGTCTACATTGTTGTGCAAAAAACAAACAAACAAACAACACTATTGTGCCAGCTCCCTGGAATTCCAGCTCTGCCATTTCGCATCCCCAAAGTACTTCTTCCTCTCTCCCACAGAGCATCATCTAGTAGGCACAGATCTCTAGATGGATTCCATCGCTGACCGCAATGCAAGCTTGCCATCTCTGTTACTTCATTAAACCCAGGAGCTAGTTTCTCCTGTTCATACCTCCTTGTTTACCAGAATTAAGACAATGTCACGGTTCTCCTTAAATACAGTTGGAAAATAATTGGCAGCTGTAGACAGCTGTGTGCCTGATCTTCTTTCCATGCAGATGTTTTTCCTCCGTAGGCACTCTCTAAGTATGACAAATAGCAAACTGGCAGGGAAACTTTTAATTGGGGTAAAACCAGTCATGAGTTCATATTATTGACAGAAAAATACTGACTACAGTCTTTCTGTGTCTCTGGCTCTCACTGTGTGCCTCTTTCTATTTCTTTGCCTCTCTGCCTGTCTCTCCTTGGAAGATAAAACAAAGGAGTCAGAGGAAATGATAGACATTCCTAGTAACATTTGGGGCTTTCAAAAATGCTCCTAGGTTTTCAGGATTCTTTTAGGTCGGTCAGCTTTACATATAGGCAATGTAGGCTTTATTTGAATCACTGGATTCTCATAGATTCACCCTCCCAGGGAAATGATCTCCCAGGCTGAGGCAGGTCCCAAGCATAGCCATCAGAGATGACACTACAATCCCTTTTCAGGCTTCTGTCCCACTAGGTCAGTGTACTGGTCAACTACATAAGAAAGCCCCTCTAGGATGGATGTGGGAAGGAGGAGATCTGTCCCCACAACTGCAGCTGCACCTGTGCACCAAAGGCTTACTTGGGGGCAGTTCCTCTTGGCCCTGAGCCAATTCTGCCCACAGGCAAATGGGCTTTAACCAATCTTAACCTACAAGCCTTCGAAAAACTGCTTTTGCTTCTCTTTAAATACCCTCACCAAACACTTTCATCTAATGAAATGGTGGTATAGCTTTCTAATGATACTGTACTAAATGGCATTATCATATAGTATATGTATGTAATATGTTATATATGTAATATACATATATGTAATATATTATATTATACTATATTCTAATGATACTATACTAAATGGTATTATCATATAGTATATGTATGTAATATATTATATATTACTATACTATATTCTAATGATACTATACAGGGAAAGGAAGGAAGGTTTGAATTGTAGAATGAGTTGGTCTATAGGTACCATCTCTGTGACCATGAGCAGAGCTGCCCTACCTACTTCCTATTAACCATGAGAGCACTTTGGGGCTTTGGGGTAGCTCTGACATCACCCTCAACTCCTTTCCCTTCTGGATTTGAATCCTAACAGGACTGTTTCAAGTAGTTTCCCAAGATGAGTGGCTTGCCTTATTCCCAAATTCAGTTGCTATGGGGCTATGAGCTCCAGACATCTAAAGCAAATCTGAGCCTGAGCCTGGGTTTTGGGTTGCGTTTTTGTTTTTATTGTTACCTGATCTTTGCCAAAGGAATATCTATCCTAAGATGGATTTGTCCAGGCTTGGGTACAACCTTTTGAATGCAAGAGGTCCAGAAGGTCTTATATCTTTTTGGTAGGAGTCCACTGGGGACCTGGGGAAGAGTCCTGGGAATGTTTCCAAATTTCTTTGGAGAAGAGGACCACCACCAAGAGAAAGGGCCCAAGATGTTCAGTTCTGCCAGAGGACATCTACCATGAAAAGAACCAGATCAGAACTGAAGTGAAATATAAATGGTTTAATTATTAATCCCATGAACTGTCTTTTGTTGTTGTTTTGATAGGGTTTCTGGAGATATTATAATATAATATTATATATAATAATTAATAATAATATAATATTATATATAATAATAATATAATATATAATATGTAATATATTATATATATATAATATATATAATATAATATAATATATAATGCTTTTATAAAAGCAGTCAAAATTCTCTTTTCCTATCAATATGGGTTGTGAATTCTTTGTGTCTTTTAGCATGTAAAAAATAAATACTTACCTGGACTTGATTTTCACTGTATGGAAAGTACCTTTTTATTATCTAGTTTGGGATGTAAAGACATGTCATAAGCCAAAATCCAAGCTATAAGTCAGTTTCTCACCCTGGCTGCAGGGTGAGAATTTAACAAGCTAAAGAACTTGAGGAAAGGGAATTTACTCACTCCATCTTCTCATTAGAGCTGAGGCTCCCTCAGGACTGAAACCAGTTTGATCAAGGGCCAGGGGAAAGGATACTCTTTGGGAAAAGGGGTGAGGGCAATGCTAGTTCTTTTAAATGTCAAAATACAAATTAGCCTATGGTTCCCCTGGGTTCCTCTAGCTACAATGCTAAATCCCCCCTTCTAAAATCACTTCCTCCTCTACCCTCCTCTCCTGACAGCTCCTTCACAACTTCCTCATCTGAGACCATGCCCTAGGGGAAATTCCACCCTAGGGCCTTCTCTTCTGATTGGTGACTATATCTCCTGGACTATTTTTATTATATAAAAAAATAAAAATAATAAAATAAAAGAATTATTTTTAAATTTTTAAACCCTTACCTTCTGTCTTAGAATAAATACTAAGTATTGGTTCTAAGGAAGGGACTTGGCAATAGGAGTTAAGTGACTTGCCTAGGATGACACAGTTAGAAAGTGTCTGAGGTCACATTTGAACCCCAAGACCAGCTCTCTCTGGACCACTATTTAAAAAAAGACCCAGCAACGTTTCATTCTCTTTTCCTTAGCTGCCTTTCTCACCTTTCCTCTCCCCGACACCCTTTCCCCAATTCTCTAGTTCCTGGAATCAGGAACCATGATCAAATGAACTTTAACATTATTCCTGAATGGAGTAGATTAACCTATGCTCAATGGTTTCACTCACCATCTCAGTAACTTTCTAAATAGAAGTGCCCCCTTCCTAGCCACCACTCCTCCATGTTTTATCTCCCCTATTAGAAGATAAACTCCTTGAGGGCAGACTATCTTTGCTTTGATATTTTTAGCTTTCAGCATTTAGTTCAGTGTTTGATACAGTACATACTCCATAAATGCCTTATCATTCCTTCCTTCCTTTCCTTCTTCTCTGCCTGGAAAAAGAGGTATATCTGGGTTCTCCAGTGGGAGGAGGAGGAGAACTGCTTCAGATATATATATATATATATATATATGCATATATATGCATATATATATATATATATATATAGAGAGAGAGAGAGAGAGAGAGAGAAAGAGAGAGAGAGAGAGAGATACACTCTGTTATAAAATTCAACTCTTAAAAATTCAGCAAAAATCTGCCTTCTTTTCCTCCTGTCCTTTCTTCTCCAAATGAGAACAAAAACAAAACAAAACAAACCCCCGTTACAAAAATATATAGCCTAGTAAAACAAATTTCAACATTGACCAAGTCCATAAAAAACAATGTCTCCTCAATCTGAGCCCTTCACACTCTATCAGGAGATGGGTAGCATGTTTCATCATAGGTCCTCTGAATCCTGGTTGATCATCATGTTAATCAGTGTCCTTAAGTCTTCCAGAGTTGTTTTTATAATATTGTTATTATCATCGTATAGATTGTGTTCTGCTTCCACTCACTTCCCTCTTCATAAGATCATATAAGTTGTCTCAAGTTTCTCTGATGTTACCCATTTCCTTCATCATATCTTATAGCACAATGCTATCCTATTGCATTTATGTACCATAACATATATGCATATCACTTGGAATGTATAACATACCATAATATAACCATTCCCTATTTGATGAGTATTTCCTCAGTTTCCAATTCTTTGCCACTCCAAAAAGAAATATAAATATTTTTTGTACATCCTTAGATTATATGTTACTTAGGACTAATTCCTCCTTTATCTGCCTTCCTTCTTATTCTCCCTTCTCCTCTCTTTCTTTTCTAACCCTAAATTCTTTTCCCTGTTGATTAAATGTACATATGGACTTAATTCTCACTGTGTGTGTATGTATTCTTATCTGCTTTGACCAGTTCAGATGAAAGTTAGGTTTAAATATCGTCTGCTCTCCCAACCTCTTCTTTTTCATTTGAATAGACTTCTACTTGTGTTTCCTGATTTTATGAGATAATTTTCCCTAAACTTTCTTCCTCTTCCTCACTCAATAGATTCCTCTTCTTCTTCCCTTCCATTCTTTTTTTAAGATCATCAAGATATCACAAAGCCAATCCCAGACCTGTTTAATTAGACTACCTCTGTCTGCTGCTGCTGCTGGTGTGATTCAGAGGAAACACATGTATCATCTCTGCAAGTTAGAGTGTAAATAGTTTATCATTGTTTATTCTCTTATGAGTGTTCATGTTTTCCTTTTTAGGCTTCTTTCGACTCCTGTGTTTTTATGTGCTCTGTTTTTTTCTTCAGGAATTATTGGAGGTCCTTTAACATCATTACAGTACATTCCCTCCTCCATCCTCTTGTAGGATCTTACTCAGTTTTTCTGGGTAACTTATTCTTGGTTGTAATAATAATGCCTCTGGAATATTGTATTTTAATTCTCAGCTCCTTTCTAGTGGTGGCCACTAAGACATTTGTAATCATTACTGAGGTTCCTTAGTCCTTAAATTCTTTCATCCTGGCTATTTGAAGTATTTTTTCTCTAATTTAGATTTTTTAAAATATAATTTTATTTAAATTTTTTCCATGGTTACATGATTGATATTCTCTCCCTCCCTTCTTCCCAACCCACTACTGGAGCTGACAAGCAATTCCACTGGGTTATACCTATATTATCACTCAAAACCTATTTCTATATTATTCATTTTGTAATAGAGTGATCTTTAAAAACCCAAATCCCAAATCATATACACATATAAACAAGTTATAAATCATATGTTTTTCTTCTGCATTTCTACTCCCACAGTTCTTCTTCTTGATATAGATGGCATTCTTTCTCATCAGTTCCTTTGGGTTGTCCTGGATTATTGCTGATCTAGATTTTTGGATTCTGGTTATATGCAGGGACATGTTGCTAATTGCTTAACAAACAGCAATCCAAAAATGTATAATGTACTTTTAGGTTTAGTCTATATTATTAACATTTCCTCCATCACTTCCTTGCCTAGACAATCAACAAAACAACAATGCAAGCTCTGATATGTAGTGTTTGCAGATTTCTGAGGTATAAACATAGTTGGTTAGTTGGTTTATGATGTAGAAAATGGGTCCTGTAGGATGGGATGAGTCCCTCTAGGGCAAGCCCTCATCAATTCATCCTTGGCCTATTGCATTAGATGCTAAGGGATCTACTTGAAACAAACTTCCCTCAATTCAACTCTATTCTCCATTCATCCAGTCTTCTTACACCTTCCTTCTTACCATACTCTGATTCAGTGACTGATCTCCTTGCTGTTCCTTGAACAAGACTTTCCCTCTCTTGGTTCTGTGTATTTTCCCTATTAATCCCCCATACCCAGAAGGGTCTTCCTTCTCATAGCTGCCTCCTAGCTTCCTTCAAGTCTCAGCTAAAATCCTACCTTCTACAGGAAACCTTTCTCAACCTCCCTTAATCCAAGTGCCTTCCTTCTGTTCATTATTTCCTATTTATCCTCTATAAAGCTTATTTGTACATGTTTGTTTTCTTATGGTCTTCCTCATTAGATTGTGAGCTTTTTGAGGGCGGGTATCTTTTGACTCTTTTTGTATCCTTGGACTTAGCATAGTACTTAGTCCCTGGTAAGTTTATTGATTGTCTGACTCAAGTTCACCAATATCGCTTCCTTAAATTTTCTCCCATAGGTACTTCATGTTTAAATCCAGTATTCTTTTAGATTTAGGCATTTAATACCTAAAAAAAGGCATTTTTATTTGTTTAAGAGCATACCAAGTTCTCTGATTTGAATATGCTTATTTAACTAGGTATTGGGATCATGTCACAATAATCAGGATGCTCTTCTTTGCCTTTTGTCAGTATATACTAATCACAGGTGAAACACAAAAGAGAAATAATTAAACATTATATAAATATTATCTATGATATAGATTTATAAAACATAAACAGAAAATTATATTATTGTAATATTATATAAATATTAATGAATCATTAATTCTTTAATTAATAATTAATAAATTATTAATAATTAATGAATGTTAAATAAAATAATTTTGTATATCCTAAACTTTAAAACCAAAATAGCAGGTTTTCCTCATAATTTCACAGCTCCTTGAGAATACAGATTGGTTTAGCATCTGTTAATTAGCAATGATTGGAGAGGAGATAGCAGAGGCCATGTAGGTTTTGATAAGTACGATGGAAAGGGAAATATCAGAGTCTTGGAATGCTATTTAGGAAGGGCAAGACCAGCAAAGAGCTTCAGAAAGGGGTCTGGTCAGTCATGGATCAGGCTAAGGAATCTGGCTGCTGAAGTCTGACCAGAATATGGTCTACTTTATGGCCATATTTATGGACTATCAAGAGAACTAGGGAGGGATGGCAATCTTAAACAGAATGATTAAGAACTCTAGCCCTAAGATAGGACTATTAGGAGCCAGAAGTCAACCTTGCAGGTGGATTTAGCTGTGGAAACTCCTATGTCCAAAGTCTGTACCTCTGGCCAACGTTCCTTTTCCTTTTCTTTTTCAAAGTTTTGAATCTGAAAGGTTTTCTGTTTTACAGCTGCCCTTACCTATTTGCTGCTTCATCCTTTTACCATTATCTTGAATTCACTTGACAAACACTATCATGTATGGAACATTATTGAAAGGACTGCAATGGATAAGGTACTAAACTCTCCTCTGGGAGAGTAATAAAAAGCTGTCGCTGATCTCAAGAACTTTTTGGTCTCAAATGGAGAGAGAAGCAAATAGCTAGAATACAAAGCAGAACATGGTAAATGCTATAAGAGAAGCTTGAAAAGGGCACAGCAAGAATCCAAAGTGGAGAAAGAGGGAGGGAGGAAATAAGAGAAAGGGAGGAAGGAAGAGAAATGACTGGAGAAAAAAGGAGGAGGGAGAAAAAGCAAAGGAGGAAGAAAAAGGGTGGGAAGAAAGGAACAGAGGGAAAAGAAGGGAGAGTAATAAAGAGAGAGATGAAAAAGGGAGGGAGGGAGGGAGGGAGGGAGAGAGAGAGAGAGAGAGAGAGAGAGAGAGAGAGAGAGAGAGAGAGAGAGAGAGAGAGAACAGAGATACAGAGAGAAAGGTGAAAGCATTTTTAAGCACTTACATATTACCAGAATGAAGATAATGAGTTCAGACAAATAAGACAGTCCTTGCCCCACAGAGTTGTTGTGAGAGTCAAATGGAATCACATATGTTAAATGTTTTGCCAACATTAAAGAGCTGCATAAATACTCGATATTATTATTATCGTTTTGTCCCTACCATCAAGAAGCTTACAATCTAACGTATGGGAGAAAATAACAAACATGGGGAGCTGGCGAAAGTGGGGAAGGGTAGTCATGGCACAGGGTCAGGAGAGAGAAGGAGGAAAAGAAGTCCAGAGTGGGTCCAGCTATGAATGAGATAGAGCATGATGGGAGGTTTTCTCTGAAAGGTGATCCGAGCGATAAAGAAAGGTGACTTCCAGGTAAAGAGGTCAGGAAATGCCTCGAAGGATATGAAAGTTTCCAACAGGTAGAGACAGAGGAAGAGCATTTCAGGTGTAGAGACAGGTGTGAGTCAAGTTACAGGAAAACGAAGAATGTAATTGGGGAGGGACAGGTTCAGCTTGATCATGGAGGAAATACGGATAAAGAACATTGCTGTCTCATCACCAGATCCTTGCCATTCTCTCACTACTATCCTCTGTCCCTATATTTACTGCCACTAACTTAGTTCTAGCTTTCAGTACCTTTCACCTAGTAACAGAGGAAGTAAAGGGAAAAGAGAAGTCTTCATCCAAGGAACTGGATAATTAGTGCACTTCAAGAAAGCAAGGAAAGAGAGGACAAACTATCTAGTTGGAAGGAGTCAGCTTTGGCCCATGGTTTAGAGAGGTCAAGAGGGATGAAAACTGGGGAAAACTAGGGAATTAGCATGACTCAGTTTGGGGTCAGGAAACTATAGCACTGTTATTTGAATTTAAATGCTGACACCAACTAGTTTGGCAAGTTACTCCCCTTTTCTGAGCTTCTAGTCCTTCAAATGTATAATAGAATAATATACGATCTCTTGCAGAACAGGATTACTTGGTTTGTCAACCATAAAGCATTATATGATTATGAATTATTATTGTTCAAGTTCAGGTTTAGTAGTGAGGTGGGGACAAAAATTGAATGTCATAGGCTTAAAAAAAGGAGTTGGTGCTTAGAAATGGAAGGAGTAAGTCTTTTCTCTCAAGATATTAATCAGGAAAAGGGAGGAACAAGATGGAATGATAGCAAGGTGAGGGAACAAGGTCAAAGGAAAGTATTTTTAGGAATGAGAAGGTCTGAGCATGTTTGTAGACAGAAGAGAAGGAGCCAGTGAGAAAGAGATGGACCAAGATGTAAGAGGGGGAAGGGATAGTTGGGGAAGGAAGTCCTTAAGAAGATGGATGAAGTTAGGTCTACAGAATAGGTAGAAGGGATAGTCCAGGCCTGAAAGCAAGGTTAGACCAGAGGGAGGAAAATGGGTAAAGATATAGAAATGTTTCCAGGGGAGAGAGAAGGGGAGATTAAAGACCTCAACGGTCTACATAAAATAAGAGGTGAACTCTGCTAGGAGTGGTGAAGGAAGAGTTGGAGTGAAGATTTGAGGAAAGGAGGGAATGTTTGTTTTTCAGACCCTTACCTTCTGTCTTAGTATCAGTTCTAGTGGCAGAAGAGTGGTAAAGGCTAGGTAATTGGGGTTAAATGACTTGTTCAGGGTCACACGGCTAGGAAGTGTCCCTCAAACCAGGTCTTCCTGACTCCAGACCTGGAGCTCTCTCCACTGTGCTACCTAGCTGCCCTGGAATGTTTGTTTTTGAGGCATGCACCAAGGATCAGCCTTTAGCAACACTATGAATTTAGTCAAATTAGTCATCAGTGCCACTGTAAATGTCCTCTTACTTTTATTTCCTCCCTCATCTTCCCCTCCCAGGCAACTCGGTGGCTTCTCACTTCCTGCCTTTAATTACCCAGGGACCCCAAAGCCCAACATGGCCCTGGAAGTCCTCCAACAAGGCTCAGGTGACCCCTTATTAGGCATGTTGTCAAGGGCATTCCTGTTCAGGGACAGGTGATAGATGCTTGTCACCATTCAGCTTGCTCCCCTCTGGGCTTATCAATGCTCTTCCTAAAATGTGTCTCAGAACTGAAAACAGTCCCAGTTTGGTCTGACCAGGGTAGAGGAATGTAGGACCCAAGAAAGCCGAGTAGAGTATCTGCTCCATATTCCTAGAAGCTAAGCCTTTCTTCTTATTGTAGCCCCAGAATGCACTGACTCTGCTGACTCCTATGGGGCTGTAGTCAAGCTATCAGCAAGCATCCATTAAGCTCCTACTATGTATCTGGCTTTCAGCTAAGCTTTGGAGATACTAAGAAAGGCAAAAGCACTGTTCATGACTTTGAGGAGCCCACTTTCTAAAGAAAGCGGTGATATGCAAACAACCATGTATATAGAAGATTTATATGAATAAATGTACATAGAGAGCTCATATTCTACAGGAGGAGATAACATGCAGAGAACCATGTATGTATAAATGTAGTTGGTTCGTTCTTGTCCTTTGTACTTGAAGAAAACTAAAGTGACCTCATTAGTGATGTCTTTTTTTAAACCCTTACCATCCGTATTAGCATTAATATTGTGTATTGGTTCCAAAGCAGAAGAGTGGTAAGGGCTAGGCAGTGGGGGTTAAGTGACTTGCCCAGGGTCACTCATCTAGGAAGTGTCTGAGGCCAGATTAGAACCTACGATCTATTGTATCTAGACCTGACTCAATCCACTGAGCTACCCGGCTGCCCCCTGATGATGTCTTTTGACTGGTGCCTACATTGGATTAAGTAAAGTAGAGCTGCGCAGTCATCAGCCTCATTCTCTCTTCTAGATTCATGGAAGTCCAGCAGCTGGACAAAAGACAAGACAACTGGCCATGGCCCAGGATGCATTAGATGACCGTGGCATCTTCCACATCTAAACAAGCCCTAATGGTTCCATAGTACAGTCTTCCTGGCTATTGGAACAAGTTGTTTTCCTCTGCCCCTTCTGCCTGAGGAAGTCTTCATGTCTCTGAGGTAGATGCTGCTCTAATATTGGTTACTCTCAAGTTGGTTTAGCTCCCCTGCCAGGATGGTTCCTGGGATATGGCCACTGGGCACGCCACAGCTTCTTGGAGCCATAGGTGAGAGTTGGGTGAGAGGCGGACACCAAAGGTGGATGAGCAGCCCTGAAAAGGGCTCAGCAAGCCCTCACATGCATGTGTCCTGACACATTCTACAGTGGTGATGACATGCAAATAACTGTGTATACATAAGAGATATGTGTATAAATCTATGATGTATATCTATAGAACCTGTATTCTATAGGGGTGACAGCATGCAAACAACTGTGTATATATGAGATATAGATGTGTAAATAAATGTGTAATAAATGATATATAGGGAACTCATTCTATAGGGGCAATGGCATGCAAACAACTATATATATATAAGATATATGTATATAAATGTATGATTTGTATATATAGAACCTATATTCTATAGGGGTGATAACATGCAAAAAGCTATGTATGTATGTATGTATGTATGTATAAGAGATATATGTGTGTATAAATATATGATGTATGTATAGGTGTGTGTGTATAGAACCTATATTCTATAGGGGTGATGACATGCAAATATGCATGTATATATAATATATGTATATAAATATATGGTGTGTATATAAAACCGATATTCTATAGGGGGATAACATGGAAATAGCTACATATACATAAGAGATATATGTATATAAATATATATGTGTGTGTGTGTATATATATATATATAGAGAGAGAGAGAGAGAGAGAGAGAGCGAGAGAGAGAGAGAGAGAGAGAACCTATATTTTATAGGGGTGATGACATGCAAACAGCTATGTATACATAAGAGGTACATGTATATAAATATATGTAATCTATATTCTATAGGGGTGATGACATGGAAATAGCTACATATACATAAGAGATATATGTATATAAATATATGATATATGTGTGTGTGTATATATATATATATATATATATATATAGAGAGAGAGAGAGAGAGAGAGAGAGAGAGAGAGAGAGAGAGAGAGAGAGAAGCCTATATTCTATAGGGGTGATGACATGCAAACAGCTCTGTGTACATAAGAGACCCCCCAGTGAAGTTCTTCGTAGCACATTTGAGTCTCTTGGAGGGCTCGAGGCAGAGCTGGGACTAGACTTCGCTCGGCGCCCCCACGTCCCTTGGGCTCTGCTCCAGCACGGCCATCTCCCCACATCGGAGTATCGGATGTCCATTTTTCACCTGTCACTGAATTTAGCACACATTCCTTCAGGGGATCATGGAAGTCCCTCGGCCACAGCAGCAGCAGCAGCAGGATTACAGTCCAAGCTTAGAAAGAGAAGTGAAAAACACCAGATGTGAGCAAAACCACAAGGGGAATTTTCAGAGAGGCAGCTCACTCTGGAATGTGGCCAAAACCCCAGCACCGGCAGCCCAGCTTAGCATCAGCCTGGAAGGACACAGGCTCTGTCCCAAGTGAAACCCGGTAAAGGCTGAAAATTTGGTTTGTGGCCTTTGCAAGGCCCTGACCTGCTGTTTGCCTGCCCTAAGGATCAACTCGTTGTCTCTGAGACTGGCTTACTCCATCCCTGTTGACTAGAGAAAAAACTGATTTCCTGTCAATTATCTTAGGAAGAATAGTTCAGGAAAACCGTATCAGGTTGTGATTTTAAAAGGCGGAGCCATTGCTGTCTTCAGGTTTTCATTCTCTAGCCACTCTCCACCCAGCTGCCAAATTCCTAAAATACACGGCAGACCGTGACACTCTTTCCCTTGAACCCCTCCAATTAAAAAAATCTCCATGGCATCCCCTTGCCTCCTCAAGAGGGTATTAAAAACCCTCCACAATCTGCCTCCCACCTACTTTGGGGTCATTTTCTAACTTTTCTGGCCCTCACCTGGTCAAGGAGGGGACTGAGCTGGTTGGCCCCTCAGACCCCTCCCAATTCTAGCCACAATCAAGTCTTCCTTCATCATTTTCTCCTTCATGTACGCTCTGGCTCTGTGTGAAATAGTTCCCACATGTCTGGAACAGCCCTTCTCAATTCTGCCTCAGAGAAACCTTCGTTTCTTTAGGGTTATCGTGGTCTAGATTTCTCTCCTGAAATTGTGTGTGTGTGTGTGTGTAAATGTGTATAGACACACATAATGTCTCTGTGTTTGTGTGTGTACATGTTTGCACACCCATATCCAGTTGTTTTCGTCATGTCTGACTCTTGTGACCCCATCTGGGATTTTCTGAGCAAAGATACTAGAGTGGTTTGCCATTTCCTTCTCCAGCTCATTTTACAATTAAGAAACTGAGGCCAGCAGAAGTAAATGACATGCCAAGAGTCACACAGCTAGTAAAGTGTCCCAGACCAGATTTGAACTTGGGAAGATGAGTCTTCCTGATTTCCAGTCCAACACCGAGCTGAAACAGACAGAGAGAGAGACAGAGCCAGAAAGTGAAAGAAAGAGGCACAGAGAGACAGAGACAGAGAATCAGAGAGAGGGGAGAGAGACAGAGAGAAAAAGACAGAGACAGAGAGGAGAAAGAGAGATGGATAAAGAGACAGAGGGAACCAGAGAGGCAGAGTGAAGGGGAAGAGAGAGAGAGGAAGAAGGGGAGAGGGACAGAGAGACAGAGAGAGACAGAGAGACAGAGACAGAAAGTGAGAGAAAGAGGCACAGAGAGACAGAGACAGAGAATCAGAGAGAGAGAGAGACAGACAGACAGACAGAGAGAAGGGTATAGAGAGATAGAGAGACAAAGAGAAAGGGAGAGAGACAGAGAAAAAGACAGAGACAGAGAGAAGGGAGGCGGATAAAGAGACAGAGGGAACCAGAGAGGCAGAGTGAAGGGGAAGAGAGAGAGAGAGAGGAAGAGAGACAGAGCTAGAAAGTCAGAGAAAGAGGCAGAGAGACAGAGACAGAGAATCAGAGAGAGGGGAGAGAGGCAGAGAGAAAAAGACAGAGACAGAGAGGAGAAAGAGAGATGGATAAAGAGATAGAGGGAACCAGAGAGGCAGAGTGAAGGGGAAGAGAGAGAGAGAGGAAGAGAGACAGAGCTAGAAAGTCAGAGAAAGAGGCAGAGAGACAGAGACAGAGAATCAGAGAGAGGGGAGAGAGACAGAGAGAAAAAGACAGAGACAGAGAGGAGAAAGAGAGATGGATAAAGAGATAGAGGGAACCAGAGAGGCAGAGTGAAGGGGAAGAGAGAGAGAGAGGAAAAGAGACAGAGCTAGAAAGTCAGAGAAAGAGGCAGAGACAGAGACAGAGAATCAGAGAGAGGGGAGAGAGACAGAGAGAAAAAGACAGAGACAGAGAGGAGAAAGAGAGATGGATAAAGAGACAGAGGGAACCAGAGAGGCAGAGTGAAGGGGAAGAGAGAGAGAGGAAGAAGGGGAAGAGAGAGAGAGGAAGAAGGGGAGAGGGACAGAGAGACAGAGAGAGACAGACAGAGACAGACAGAGCCAGAAAGTGAGAGAAAGAGGCACAGAGAGACAGAGACAGAGAATCAGAGAGAGAGAGAGAGAGAGAAGGGTATAGAGAGATAGAGAGACAAAGAGAAAGGATGAGAGACAGAGAGAAAAAGACAGAGACAGAGAGAAGAAAGAAGAGAGGTAGATAAAGAGACAGAGGGAACCAGAGAGGCAGAGTGAAGGGGAAGAGAGACAGACAGACAGAGGGACAGAGACAGAGAGACAGAGAGACAGATAGAGACAGACAAGACAGAGACAGAGAGAGATTGAGATACACATACACAGTATCTCTGTATCCCTACTATACCCTCTTGTATTCCATAAAATATAAGTTCCTGCTTGGAGGGAAAGGACTGATTTTGGTTCGGTCTTTATATCCCTAGTATCTAACATAGTTTCCTGGAAATAACAGATGCATAATAAATGAAATTAATGAAGTATATGTATCTATATTTGCACATAAATATATTTGTCTAGAGGCAGCTCAATAGAAAGATAGACAAAGCATTGGACCTAGAGTCAGAAAGACCTGAGTTCAAATTCAACTTCAGATACTTACTAACTGTATAAGCCTGGGTTAGTCCACTTCTATCTGCCTCAGTTTCTTTTTCTGTAAAATGGGAAAAATAATAGGGCCTATTTTCCAGGGTTGTATGGATCAAATGAAATTACAAATGTGAAGTGGTTAGCACAGTGCTGACACTTAGTAAGTGCTATATAAACACTAGCTATTAATATTATTACTGTTATTATTATCTCCCAGGGTTGTTGTGAAGATATGAGATAATATTCTGAAAGTGCTTTGCAAATTTAAAAGTTCGACAGATATATATGTATATGCTAGCTATTATGTGTATACACACACACCTGCACAAAGTTTTACCGTGATGATCACACTGTAAATAGACAATATACATAATTATATATTTACATAAATACATAAAGTAAAAGTTCTCTGATAGATTCTTAATTTCATTAGTATGGTCTATAGTGTTGGATTCAGAGTCAGAAAGATCTCATTTCAAATTCTGCCTCAGTTACTAGTTGAGCAACTAATTTATTTATCTTTACAATGGGGATAATTATACCTTTAGTATCTACCTCACAGAATTGTGAGGCCTAAATATAATAAAATATATAGAGTACCTTTCAAAATTTAAATTTGCATATAAATGACAATAATAATAACAATTCTCTCTACTAGTTCAGACCCTTTCCCTTCCCCTCCCTACTGATTCTTTCTTTGTCATAAAGATTTTTAAAAATATTTTATTTTTTCAACTATATATAAAATCTGTCAACACTCTTCTAAAATTTAGATTTCTAAATTTTTCCTCTCCTTTCCTCACACCCCGTTTCATGGAGAGGGCAAGCAATTTGGTATAGGCAATATATGTGTAATGATGTAAAACATTTTTCCACAGTAGTCACAGATTTTTTAAAAAATGTTATTATCTTAACAATGGAAATGGAATTAATGTAAAACTGGGCAATTAACATGAACAAGGTTGGCCCCAGAAAGAGCTAGAACACATTTCTGCTTTCATGGGGAAGGTAGGGGGGCTACGATTAAGGAACAGTGCACATGATGTTCATGTTACATGTCCACAATTGTGTTGGTTGATATTGCTGAATTTTTCTGGTTTTTGAAAATGTTGTTACCCAGAAAAGCTTAATGGACAGAGGGAGGACAAAATGTGATAGAAAAACAAAAGACATCAGCAACGCTTCTAAAAACTAAACTGAAGGACCTGAAGAAAGAATCTAATACATTGAATTGACTATTTGTTGAGGAATTTTTGGAAAGACATAGATAAGAATTGTACAGAATGAGTCCTTCCCCTCTTTTCCTTGTCAAATTTTATTAGAAAACAGTAACCATCAAATAATTTTGTACTGATTACAAAAAAGAAAAGTAGATGTGTGAAACAGATTAGACAAGGGAGAATCAGAAAAACTGAATTCGATAAAGCCTTCAGTAAACCCAAAAACAAATTACCTGGAGAAAAACTCTTTATCTGGCCAAGATCGGTGGGAAAACAGAAAAGCAATATAGCCTAAGTTAAATTAGACCAAAATCTTATGCCATCAACTACAACAAACTAAAAATGAATATGTTCTCTGGCTTTGAAAGATCTTCCCATTACAAAAGAGAAGAGAATAAGATCAGGGACCTTTCACAGCTCTGACAAAGGGTGAATTCTGGGACTTGGTGCAACTTGTAGGACATCACCTACAAAGAGGAACATCTGGGGTGTCTCGTTTCTTGAAGAACGTCTCTTTTGTTTTGACTACACATGGCATATTCCATGTCAATGACAAATAGCTTTAACAATCATCTCTCCCTGTTTTTGTGGTTGCTGTTGTTTTTGTTTTGATTTATTTCAGTCTTGTCCAACTCTTTGGGACCCCATTTGAGGTTTTCTTGGCAAAGAGAGTAGAATGGTTTGCCATTTCTTTCTCTAGTTCATTTGAAAGATGAGGAAACTGAAGCCAATGGGGTTAAGTGACTTGCCTAAGGTCAAACAGTAATTATCTGCGGCCAGATTTGAATTGAGGGCTTCCTGAATCACCCATTATGCTCTCCATTGTACCACCTAGCTCCCTCTGTTTTATTTTTTCCAGATTACATGTCAATATAATTTTAAATAATCATTTTCTAACATTTTGCAATCCATGTTCTCTTCCTCTCTCCTAGCCCTACCTTCCTCCCAGAATGCAGGTAATGTAATGTAAGTTGTACATATATGATCAAGCTGCCCCTATTTTATACCTCACTTACTATCCATAGCAAGAACAGTTATCTCTCAAGGACTTTTTAATGTCTTGAACATCTGCATGGAAGATGTCTTGTAAGAAGAGATCCTTTGAGATTAGATATTGTTCTACTGAGTCAAATCCTTTATTGTCATCTATAATACATTGATATTTTTCTTCTTTGTACTTCTTCAGGCAATGGTGTCCTTGTGGAGATAGTCTGCTAGAGAGAAAGTTCAGCTATGCTCTCTTCATATTTTAATCAAATTTATCCTCAGTGGTCAATGAAACCAGGGAGCACAGTGGTTAAAGAACCAGGTCTAGAGACAGAAGCCCCTGGGTTTAAATCTGACCTCAGATACTTTTTAAATGTGTGACCCTAGGCAAGTCACTTAACCTCAATTGCCTAACCTTTATCACCCTTCCATCTTAGAATAGATAATAAGAAAAAAAGTAAGCCAGCAAGTGATCATGAGAATTATCCACCATGATTAGGTGGTATTTATACCAGGAATGCAAGGATGGTTTAATATTAGGAAAACCTTCCACATAATTGACCATATCAACAACCAAACCAACAGGAATTACATGATTATCTTAATAGATGTAGAAAAAGCCTTTGACAAAATACAACATTCATTCCTATTGAAAACACAAGAAAATATAGGAAGAGAAGGGCTTTTCCTTAAAATAATAAACAGTATATATCTAAAACAATCAGCAAGCATCATCTGCAATGGGGAAAAGTTAGAAGCCTTCCCAATCAGGAGTGAAGCAAGGATGCCCATTACCTCTATTATTTAACATTATACTAGAAATGCTAATGGTAGCAATTAGAGAAGAAAAATAAATTGAAAGTATTAAAATAGGTAACAAGGATACCAAGCTATCATTCTTTGTAGATGATATGATGGTACTTAAAGAATCCTAGAGTATCAACTAAAAAGCTAGTGGAAATAATCAACAACTTTAGCAAAGTTGCAGGATACAAAATAAACCCACATAAGTCATCAACATTTCTATATATCTCCAACACATCTCAGCAGCAAGAGTTAGAAAGAGAAATTCCATTTAAAATTACTTGACAATATAAAATATTTAGGAATCTATTTGTCAAGACAAACTCAGGAATTATATGAACACAACTACAAATCACTTTCCCTACAATTAAAACTAGATAGAAATAATTAGAAAAACATTAATTGCTCATGGGTAGGATGAGCTAACATAAAAAATGACAATCCTACCCAAATTAATTTACTTATTCAGTGTCATACTTATCAAACTACCAAGAAACTTTTTTTATTGAATTAGAACAAATTATAAAATTCATTTGGAAGAACAAAAGATCAAGAATATCAAGGAAAATAATTTTTAAAAATGTGAAAGATGGTGGCCTAGCAGTACCAGATCTACTACACTACCACTACTACAAAGCAATGGTCATCAAAACAGTATGGTACTGGCTAAAAAACAGAAGGGAGGGTCAATGGAATAGACTTGGGGTAAATTCCCTAAGTAAGATAGTATACGATAAACCCCCAAATCCCAGATTTTGGGACAAAAATCCACTGTTTGATAAAAACTGCTGGAAAAATTGGAAAATAGTATGGGAAAGATTAGGTTTAGAGCAACATCTCATACCCTACACCAAGATAAATTCAGAATGGGTGAATGTCTTAAATATAAAGAAGGAAACTCTAAGTAAATTAGGTGAACATAGAATAGTATACCTGTCAGATCTATAGGAAAAGAAAAATTTTAAGACCAAGCAATAAATATAGAATATTACAAAATGTAAAATGAATAATTTTGATTACATTAAATTAAAAAGGGTTTGTACAAACAAAACCAATGCAACCAAAATTAGAAGGAAAGAGACAAATTGGGGGGAAAATCTTTATATCAAAAACCTCTGACAAAGATCTAATTTCTCAGATTTATAAGGAACTAAATCAATTATGCAAAAACCCAAGCCATTTCTCAATTAATAAATGGGCAAGGAACATGAATAGGCAGTTTTCAGATAATGAAATCAAAACTATCAATAAGTACATGAAAAAGTGTTCCAAATCTCTTATTTGAGAAATGCAAATCAAAACAACTCTGAGGTACCACCTCACATCTAGCAGATCTAGCAGACTGGCTAATATGACAGCAAAGGAAAGTAATGAATGCTGGAGGGGATGTGGCAAAAATGGGACACGAATGCATTGCTGGTGGAGTTGTGAATTGATCCAACCATTCTGGAAGGCAATATGGAATTATGCGCAAAGGGCCTTAAAAGATTGCCTACCCTTTGATTCAGCCATAGCACTGCTGGGTTTGTACCCCAAAGAGATAATGGACAAAAAGACTTGTACAAAAATATTCATAGCCACACTCTTTGTGGTGGCAAAAAATTGGAAAATGAGGGGATGCCCTTCAATTGGGGAATGGCTGAACAAATTGTGGTATATGTTGGTGATGGAATTCTATTGTGCTCAAAGGAATAATGAACTGGAGGAATTCCATGTGAACTAGAATGACCTCCAGGAATTGATGGAGAATCAAAGGAGCAGAACTAGGAGAACATTGTATATAGAGACTGATACCCTAAGCCACAATCGAATGTAATGGACTTCTCTACTAGCAACAATACAATGATCTAGGACAATGCTGAGGGACTTATGAGAAAGAACACTATCCACATGTAGAGAAGAACTGTGGGAGCAGAAACACAGAAGAAAAACAACTGCTTGATCACATGGTTCAATGGGGATATGATTGGGGATGTAGACTCTAAATGATCACCCTGGTGCAAATATCAACAATATGGAAATGGGTCTCGATCAATGAAACATGTAAAACCCAGTGGAATTGTGTGTTGGCTATGGGAGGTGGAGTGGGAGGATGGAAGGGAAAGAACATGAATCCTGTAACCATGGAAAAATATTCTAAATTAATTAATTAAAAAAAACTTATTTTAAGAAAGAAGGTAAGGGCTATTAAAAAACAAAACAAAACTGGAGGAAACCAATGTCCTAACACTATGTCATAGATGAGAAGAGAAACATATGGGTTATTGGTTTCTACTAAGTTAATTATTTAAAAATAATATTTTACATTCTTTTGAAATCTTCCCTACTTTGAGGTGCCTTAACATAGATCCCTTAATTCCTCTAAAATTAGTTTCCTTCCTGCATGAATATCTTCTGTCTGGATTTGGTCAGTTATTCATCTTCTTAAGAAGAATTTTGGCTTCCTCATCTAGAGCAATCAGTTACTGATGCCTTAGCGTCTAAATGTGGTCTTGCTTTCTGTCATCAATATCGTAATATAAATAATGACAAATCTGTTATACTTCATGTCCTTCTTCCAGTTTTATTTGTATGGAATGGGGTGGTCAATGTGGTACAGTCCCTTGAGCATGCATGGATATTCCCTACTCCGTTTTTAGTCCAAGTGACCACATGGAAACTTGGAAGGAGCTGGGTTCTCTGGACATGATGATTCAGAAGTTGGTATTGTAATGATGAAACATCTAATGAGTTGCACAGTTGGAGGAACACATGAATCAGAACTGTGTGCGTAATAAGATCAACAGATTCCTTTATACTTGCAGGGAAGTATACTACTTTGAGCCAGGTGGAGGAAAAGGAAAAAGTAACATCCATTAGTGCCTTCCCTCTAAGATTACCTTTCATTTACCTTACCATTTAAACTACGTGTATGTCTTGCAAATACATAATTATTTGCATGTTGGCTCCTTTAATAGAATGAAAGTTCCTTGTGGACAGAGACCATGGATTTTTTTTTTTGGCATTCCCAATGCCTGGCTCATTTAGTGGTTTTTCAGTCATGTCTGACTCTTTGTAACCCCATTTGGGTTTTTTTTTTTGGTAAACATTCTGGAGTAATTTGCCATTTCCTTCTCCATCTGATTTTACAGATGAGAAAACTGAGGGGAAAAGTGTTTTGCCCAGGATCACACAACTGATAAGTGTCTGAGGCTGGATTTGAACTAAATTCTTTCTGATTCCAGCCCCAGTGTTCTATCCTCTCTGCCACCTAGCTGTCCTCTAGTTCATTTTACAGATAAGGAAATTGAGGCAAAAAAAGTTAAATGACTTGTTCAGTATCACATAGATAATAAGCATCTGAGGCTAGATTTGAACTTAGGAAGAGGAGCCTTCCTGATTCCAGTCTGGGCATTCTATCCACTGTAGTAACCAGTTGCCCTGGCTCATAGCTAGTACTTAATACATGTTTGTTTGATTAAGTATCCCTCACTTGGCTAAGGCAGCAGTGACCACAAGGTGCTTAATCTTTCTTGATTTTAGGTAAATGAGTATTCTGCTCTGTCTAGTTAAATCTTCTGAATCTGGGATCCAGAGAGGCCAGATAGCAAGAAAATATAATAATTTAATTATTTGTAATAATGATAATAGTTATTATTATTATTAATTACTTTATTACTATCTGATGCCTTACCAATGACAAGAATGATAGCAATAGCCATTGGAGTAGTAGTGATCAATGACAAAATACTGACCTAGTTTAGTGGAGAAATATAGCCTAGTTTATAAGAAAAGTGACAACCCAGAAGAAGGCAAACAACTTGGTTTGGCCAGAGATTTGACCAAGCTCAGAGCAAATTGACTTGTCTGGGCCCTGTGGGAAATAAGGCTAGCATAGTGACTTGTCCACCACTGATTTTATTCTCTATGGTATATTTTCTGAGGATCCTTTGGAGGAAGAAAGGACATTGAAACCTTGTAGTTCCAGAGTTATGAATTGTCTTGTTTGTACGTGTTCCCTACAATGGCATATCACTACTATTAAACTTTAAGTTTGAGCCTATTCTTCCTGGATATCTGATTTGTGCAAGATAAGAGCATGCCCTCAATTTAGGGGGAAATGTTTTGGGATGACTATTATTGTTTTCCATTAAATCTGTTTTCTAAAAGTGAATTGATATCTGCTGGCTAACTATTAAGTAGTGAGCACCCAATGTGGGCTCATGAGTGATAGTACTGGAAATTCCAACATCTAAGGGTTATAAACCTTATATTGAAGGGAATAGTTGTAGTAAGCAGCCCTCTGGAGACTCAGTCAGTGAACACAAGTATCAAGTTGG
This sequence comes from Monodelphis domestica, assembly GCF_027887165.1. Taxonomy (NCBI): domain Eukaryota; kingdom Metazoa; phylum Chordata; class Mammalia; order Didelphimorphia; family Didelphidae; genus Monodelphis; species Monodelphis domestica. The sequence goes on along the minus strand of NC_077228.1, from coordinate 492,693,632 downwards.
AAAAGTAACCTCAGAGTAGGTTACTACATATAATTGATTTCTGAATAATTCAACTATTAAGTCTCATATTGGTTTTTTTTTTTTTTTGCAGACTTGTTTTCTTTCTATTAGGCAGGTAGGTGGTACAATGGATTGACTGCCAGGTCTGGAGTCAATCATATTCCCCAGTTCAAATCCAGCCTCAGACACTTACTAGCTGGCAAGTCACTTAACTCTTTTTGCCTCAGTTTCCTCAACTGAAAAGCGAGGTGGAGAAGGAAGTGACAAACCACTTTGTAAAGAAAATCCCAAATGGGGTTGCAAAGATTTGGACGTGTTTAAAAAAATGACTGAACTTTACATTGCTTTTTTGCTGATTGAGAAGCTACACTTCACTCCTACATTAGCTACTACAATTTTCTGTCATTCTTCATGTTTTGCAAATGAAAATAGTGTCCAAAAGTCTTAGTTCAATTTGAAGCTTTAGTACAAACCACTGGTGCCTTTGCCAACAAAAAACTCAAGAATTTGTTGGCTAAAGACATGAGGTATTTTTGTCATAAAAACCACATTTAACTATTTAAAAAAATGCATTGATGACCAAAATGTAGAATAAAATGATAATAAATATGAATAATATATAAACTAAGTCTAATAAAAAGTATAAAATGGAAGAACAAATTATGGACATGTTATTAAGTTAAAGTTCTTTAAAGTTTAACTTTAGTTTTTGTAAAAATTAATACCATTAAAATCATTGTTATTATTTCTCATTTGCTCATTCAACAACTTATAAAATAGAAAAATATAAACAAAATAAATTCTAGATTTAAGATAACTAGGTATGCTACCAAATGGGAAGATTCCTCCATTATCTCACCTCCCATTCACTTCTCAACTCTTACAAATTACCTTCTGACTCAGTAGCCAATTTCTCTCTCTGGTCTAAATTCTAAAGTAAATGATCATTTCTTAATCCTTACTCTATTTAATCTCTCTGCAGTTTTTAATATTGTTGACATTCCCTTTCTTGGATATTCTCAAAACTCGTGATCTTTTCTTCCAAAATCACTATGTTTCTGTCAAGGGCATCACCATCCTTCCAATCATGCTAACTTGTAACTTCAGTGCCATCCTCAAAATCTCACTCTAGCTCACTCCTGATTTTAGCTGCTTTTTAAAAAAATGAAATGAGCTTCTTTACCCTATGAATCCACCCTAGTGAGGCTTCTAAGTTCCCTCCTGTCTAGCAGCCATCTCATCATCTGAACTATAAGGCACAGATCTCTTTCTCAAGTGCCACAGTTCCTTTGCCATTTTCATTGTTAGACACTGTCCTTCCCTCCTTCCTTTCTCCACATTTTAGACAGGCTTTTTCCTCATCCTGTTCAAACCTGTACCTTTCATTGACCATTTTATTAAAACCCTGTTTCTAGGTCTCAGCAATGTCTAGAACAATCAGCAGGATGGAGATTCCAAGGAAATGAACCCCCCTTTTTTGAGTACTTCCTCTGGGATGCTGCTTTTAAATCCCAACTTTCACAGTAAGAAAGAAAAAAGTAAGATATAGTCAAAGAACCCCTTAAACAATCAAGGCAAGCTTAGGATATTCCAAAGTGAGCTAAAGGAGTCAGAAGGACCTTCTCTGGACCATCTTTATTTGCCTATTCAGGGTGCTGATGCCACCCCAATTCAAAATAGGAACCAAGCTGGTTTGGGGCCAGAGCCCCCCAAAAAGGGCCAAGCTCTCTGATGCTTAGAGAATAAGCAACTTTCTGTCTTTGCCTCTGCCCCTGTTTTAATGGCAGCTGCTGGTCTCCTTATTCTAAAGGAGTGTGGTCATTGTGGAATTATCCAAACAAAATAGCTCTTAAATACCCTTCCCACTAGGAAAATTCCTCCCTCTGGCTATATTTCTCTGAGCCCTCCTAATTATGAGTAGGGCATAATGGGGTCAGCCCTTTAAAGAAGCCTATTTGCTGCATAGTTTTTACTCAGAGGCCCAAGAGGAATCAACCACTGCAGAGTAAAACAACTGCCATTTGGCTTGACCGCACCTTCTCCTAGACTTTGGCAGCCCATACCATAATCTAATAGTTTTAGTAAATACACAGTTCTGTTATTTAGCCCTGATGACTGCTCTCCCCACCCCAAAACCAAGTAAGTCGTATCTAAGTAATAAAACACAGTTCTCAAATACTTTTCCACTTATAGAATCTAGAAAGGTCCAAGCCAATTAAAGGACCCAATGATTCAGGGCTATTTCTGTTCAGTTTCAGCAATTTCTCTTCCTTCCAGATAGTCTTCTTGGGCCATGCTTCCAATATCTGCTCCCCTGATCCCTGTACACCCAGGAGAGCATCCTTAGTAGTCAAAATAACTTATCGACAAAATAAATATTCATATTTAGTCAAAATAACTTATTAACAGAATAAATATTAACATTTAGCCCCAAATTATTAGGTAATGGATTGTCTCGTGAAATGGCTCCTGCCCAAAGTCATCACCATCTTATTGAGAGCTCTTGGTGGCTGAGTAAAAGAAGGTCTCCTTCTGCCTGCTATCCATAATGCTTTCTCTGCCCTCAAAAACTCCAGGGTATCTGGCCCTTTGATGATGCTCTTTGATACCTCTCCTAGCCTAGTCACATTACTGAATATTGAACAAGTACTAATCAGGTATATTCTGTTTATAGTTTTCTCTCTATATATGTAAAAGAAGTCTATGAGGAGGTGGTAACTGGCTATTTTTCATATAGTCTAAACAGGTCTATGATGTGAAATTTTAAATACTGTAGAGGCAGAAGAAAAAAAATGTACCCTCTCTCCTTCCTCCTCTTCTTTCAAGTTTATACTTGGAGCCACAACATTTAGAAGCAAGAAATTGAATCATAATGTATATAAAACAGCAGTTAATGTTTTAAATTATAATTTTTAAGCATTGGAAATTATAAAAAACATTTAAAATTGAAGAAGTTATTATGGATTACTAGAAAAAATATATAATAAATTGATTTTTGTTTTTAAAAAATGTGAGTGACCCAAGAAAGAGCATGATCAGTCAGTATTCCCTTCCCTTCACCCTTTAGATAAGGAAAGAGTAGAAGATGGAGTCATAGTGCCGTAGATGAGAGAAGAGTGCAGTAAAAATTAGGCAACAGAGATAGCTTTATACTTAATGTGATTTGATGAGTTCTAAAAGGACACCCTTTCCTTGAAAATTTATCTATTTTTTTTTCTGCTAGTTTTATGTGAGTGCCTCAATTCTACCGCTAGAAAGACTTTAGAGAAGAAAGTCAAGGTATCTCCGGGAATCCTCCATTAAAATACTGATCAGCATCATCAGATGTTAACACCTTTAGGCTATGGGTCTGTCAGGTAATTACCTTAAAGGAGAAACTAGAAAAGTATAGATCTCTTCCAGGGAACAATACCCAGCAAAGGTGGATGCAGGGAGAGTCCGGAACCTGAATTCTTCCAGGATAGCATAAAGGTACTGGCCCCATGGTTGGTACAGAGGGTTTAAGGGGTGCCAAAGGGAGAGGGAAGGGAGCATCAGAGAGAGGTGGGTGGGAGGACAGGAAATGCACATTCCATCTAACCCATAATTTTACATAGGGCTAGTTCTGGTTAGTATTTATAGGGAGGTTGGGAAGACAGGACATTTTTGGGAATGAGAGGAGGAAACAAAAACCTAATAATGATAGAAGGAAGATACATGGCAGGAAAACTATAGAAGTAAAAGTGATCCAGTGGCTAGAGCACCAAACTTGGACTCAGAAAGATATGAGTTCAGATTTAGCCTTAGATACTTACCATCTGGATGACCCTGAGCAAGTCACTTAACTGCTGTTTGCTTCATTTTCTTCAATTGTAAAATAAAGTTGATAAAATAAAGATAAAAAACATGTACCTCTCAGGGTTATTGTAAGGATCAAATGAGATAATAATTGGAAAGCTCTCAGCGCAGTGCCAGGAACATGGTAAATGCTCTATAAATATTAGCTTTTATAAAGGATCATTTATTAATTATATATAATATATAGAAAATAAATACAAATACATAAATATAAATATCAATTATATATAAATATAAAATTAGATATAAGTTAATTAGATATAAAACATATTATATATGTAATTTCATTAATTAATTTTACAAATAGAGGTACAGAGATGTAAAAAATTTTTCAAAGTAACGGCTGAACTCCCAAACCATCTCTTGTCCCAAACTAGCGTTCTTTGTTAGGAAGAAGCTTTGAAATGGCAAATACGGATGATTAATGGCGGGGCCTCTGATAAACTTTCAGTATGGAAAGGAAAAGAGAGTTTCCACACAAAGAGCAAATTTCTGATTTTATCCCCTTCCTAATAAATCCTGCTTTCTCTTTGCAAACGCTCCATCCATCGGTGGGAGGTGTCTGTTTCTAGGGACAACCAGGAAGGTCCTGGGGAGGGAGAAGAAGCAGGTAAACTTCCTATTTCATCCGGGCCCCCGCAGCTGTGACCGGATCATCTCTCTTTCTTTTGGGGAGGGGGAGTCCTCTCTTCTTATGTTTCCTCCTAGGTACGGGTGGGAGAGACGGCGAGGCAGGGCAGGAGAAGATGTCCAGAGGAGCAGAAGCCAAGTTGTTTACATTCCCACCCCCTCACCCTGGGAAGCCCAAAGTTCCCACACTCACTGAGGCAAGAAGGTCGCCATGGACACCTCCTCTGTCTCTCTTTGCTGACTGTGTAGAGATAAGTAGCAGCTGCTGGAATCGAGTCACCTCGCAGATCGCCTCTGGGATCCCTCTGGTAGGCTCTGCGTCCTTTGTACTCTCGAGGATCCAGATTTAAAGATGGATCCCTGAAAAATCTCATTTCAATTTTGGCCCTTTGGCAAGGCTGATGGCGGAAATGCGAGTGATCCAGAGATAGAACTTAATAGAAAGAGATGAATCACGACAGAACCCGCAGGATATCCAGGGTAGGGCATGGGTTGGAGAAAGGGTATCTCTGTGTATGGATAACGAAAATTGATGTTTATTTATCAAAAAAAAATATTCTCCTGGAGTTCGATAGAGCCTTGCATACAATTTCCATTCCATCATCAAAGAGGCAGTCCCTGCCTTCAGAGATCTTTCACTTTAGTAGGGAGTAAGTCTCATTTATGGGGAGATCCAAGGTGCTAACTGAAGAGATCAAAGAAGGCTTCCTGGAGAAGGTATCATTTGATTTGACCTTTAAAGGCTCTGTAGGGATTCAGTGGGAAAAGAAGAATGTTCTAGTCATGGGGACGATGGGAACAAAACCCAAGAAGACCCACTGCATGTGTGGGGAAAAGATAAAAGTTCACTTTGGAGCCAGGAGGAACAATGTGAAACAAAGCTGGAAGGTAGGGTATCAAAGGCCAGATCATGGAGAGCCTTGAATGTCAGGAGAAAGACTGGGCTTTATGCAAGAGCCCAGGAGGATGGCTTAATTTGCAGATTTCTTTATTTCTGGTAACAGTACAAAGGAGGCCACTATAAGACTCTAGGCATGTCAAAATAAGACTCCCTTCAAGGTTCCTAGCAATGGAATGAGAGAGGAGAGGAGAGATGCAAGGAATACTGTGGAGGAATAATCAACAGAACCTGGTGAATGATTGGATTTGGACAGGGAAGGAAAGGAAAGAATAGAAGATATCACCAGGATGTTAAATATGGGAGACACTGTGAATGGTAGCACTACTCCCATAAAGTCAGAAGGAAGAATTGGGGGTTGGGGGGGGGAATAAATCATTTATGGAGGCTGAGAGGATATTCAAGCAAAGATTCCTTCAGGCACTTGGAGAGAGGAGTCTCAAATACAGGAGAAAGGTGAGAACTGCAGACAGGACAGTCAGTTCTACCAGAATACTTGTTTTGAAAATGTAAATTTGTTCCAACAAGATTGATATATTAGGAAATAGTTTGAAGATCACTTACATTTCATGTTGTATATGCTTGATTTCATCTGAGAGAAACAAGAAATCATGAGACACAAAATGGCGCCATTGCCACAAATAACTCACAAGCTACAACCCTTTCAAAGCCCACGTCCACAAGCAAATTTCAGGTCTTTTTCAAGGTAAAATTATTTTATCTGGCTGGACCATTTCTATCTCCTCCCTCATCTTCTACCATAGCTGAGGTCTTGGCCCTAGAGTTGTAGCCCAACAAGGCTGTCCTCTCCTCTATGGTGACTTGACTTTGCCAGCCCAACCCCTCTAGGAATTGAATACAGACTGAGCATCAACTCAGTATCATGGATACAACCACTATTTATTGTAATATTTATGTATTTCTTTTTTTTAAACTCTTGCCTTGCATCTTAGCATCAATATTTTATATTGGTTCCAAGGCAGAAGAGAAGTAAGGGCTAGGCAAGGGGGGACTAAGTGACCAGGGTAATTATTAATTAATTAATAATGATTCAAATAATGTATCTGAATACAGGTTTGAACCTAGGACTTCCTATCTCTAGACTTGACTCTCTATCCAATGAGCCACCTATCTGCACCATATTTGTATATTTCTTAACCATTTAACAAGTAAAAAACTGCAATGCCACTTTTATTAGGTTCCTATTTTTTTCATGTGTCACTGACGACATTTTGAAATGTTATACCTGGGACCCCATTTTCTCTATAAGTCCTGGAGTTTTTCTTTTGTGATTTTACATAATGTGGTCATTTATAGAAATGCATTTTTGTTGTTCAGTCATTTCAGTCATGTCCAACTTTTTGGACTCAATTTGGAGTTTTCTTGGCAAAGAAATAGAAGGATTTTCCATTTCTTTCTCCAGCTCATTTTACAAATGAGGGAACTGAGGCAAAGAGGGTTAAGTGACTTGCCCAGGGTCATACCGATAGAAAATGCCTGAGGTCAGATTTGAACTCAGGAAGATATATGTTCCCTGCCTCAGATTTATCACTCTCTATATCATGTTATAGCTGAACTAACTGTGCTCTTCATAGAGTTGGTAATTTAAGCCATGAGAGTAAAGAAGATTGGCACAGAGCAGGAATATAGAGAAAGAAGAGAATAAAAGACTGTACTTTGGGGAATAACCTTTTTCATGGATCAGAAAAAGGCTGAGGAGCCAATAAGGACAATGAAAGGAAATGATGAGAAGCTAGAAGAGGCTATGAAAAGAGTAAGTTTTGAAGATATGGAAATATTTGGTGTAGACAACTTTTCCTTTACTTTTAAAAAATTACATGTAGAAGCAATTTTTGACAATTGTTTTCTGACATTTTATAATTCAGATTCTTGCCTATCTTCCCTCTCTTCCTCCCTCACATCCTTGAGGAAGTAAATAGTCTGCTATATGTTATGCCAGGGCTTTCATGCAGTACATACTTCTATATTCCCCATGCCATGAAAGAAAACACATCAGACATACAATTAAAAAAAAACTCATGATGGAAATAAAATGAAAGATGGGATGTTTTGATCTGGAATCATATTTCAACAGTTTCTTCTTTGGCTGTGGGTAGAATTTTTTACCATAAATTTCTTGGGCTTATCTTGGAACCTTATTTTACTGATAATAATTTAGTCTTTCATAGTTGATTATCATGTAATATTTGTTGCCATATACAGTGATCTTCTGGTTCTCTTCACTTCATTTTGCATCAGTTTATGTTTCCATGTTTTTCTGAATTCCTGTTCATTCTTTTTCTTTTTTTTTTTAATTTATTAAACCCTTACCTTCCATCTTGGAATCAATACTGGGTATTGGTTCCAAAGCAGATAAGGGCTAGGCAATTGGGATTAAGTGACTTGCCCAGGGTCACGCAACTGGGAAATGTCTGAGGCCAGATTTGAACCCAGGACCTCCTATCTCTAGGCCTGGCTTTCAATCCACTGAGCTTACCCAGCTGCCACCCTGTTCATTATTTCTCATGGTGCAATGGTATTCCATTACAACTATATGCCACTACTTGTTTTGTCATTTCCCCAATTGATAACTGCCACCTCAGTTTCCAATTCTTTGCCACTACAAAAAGAATTGCTCATTTTTTTGTATAAGTAGGTCATTTCCCTTATTTCTGATCTCTTTGGGATACAGTCTCAGAAGTAGTATTGCTGGGTCAAAGGGAATGTATAGTTAAAACTATAGTCTGTTGGGTATGGTTCCATATTGTTCTCCAGAATGGCTGTATCAATTCAAAGTTCCACCAACAGTGTAGACAACTTTCCTTTTTTAGACTTTTACCTTCCATCTTAAAATCAATAGTGTGTATTACTTTCAAGGTTTAAGAGTGGTAAGAGCTAGGCAATGGGGTTAAATGACTTGCCCAGGGTCACACAGCTAGACTTGAACCCAGGATGACCCATCTCTAGACCCTGCTCTCTCTCCACTAAGACACCTAGCTGCCCCCATTAGACAACTTTTCAAAAAATTTTTCAATGAAGGGGAGAAGATAAATGATTTGGTATCTGAATTTCCTTGACCACCAAAAGGTCAAGGAAAAAGGATTTTGTAAGTCTTACCTCTTGGTAAAGATTCAAGCACATGAGTTTTTCCTCATTTGTATAACTTCCTGTTAAATTTCCTTAACAAACAATATGTATACAGTTGGGAGAGCATGACCCAGGTTTAAATGTGGGTTATGATGTTTTGATTATTGATGTATTTGCTGTATCTCGAGTAATAGTGGTGTTATAATTTTTGCTTTTATCTTATCATGAATGTTTTTATGTTAAATGTTTTTTTATTTAAGAGCTTATGGTGTCATGGAAATTGTATAAATAAGAATCATGCAGGTGGGGGCTCATGAACTATAGTAGTCCACAGAAAAAATGTGCTCCCTAGAACCCCAAAAGAGCCCAAGCCTCTTGGTCCTCGTCTGGAAATCCTTTACTGCTACAAGGACAGGTTGGGGTAAGTGAATCACCCAGAGAGTGAGAGGATGGATCTGAACCATTAAAGGTCTACACATCGAGACTACTGCATACAGGTGTTATTTACAGAACTCACTACTCAGTGAAGCAGTATATTGTAAATTTTTATAGAATTTTGGTCTGCTCTAGACGTCTTCCTTAAATTAAGCTGAAATCCATCTCACTGAAACTTCCATTTTCAGGTCTTATTTTTTCCCTTCTGGGGGCATGGAGAAAAAGTCTAATTCCTCTTTCCCATGATAACTCATCAAATAACTGAGCAAAACAGAGGGACTCTCCCAATGATGAAAATGTCCCAGAAGCCAAACACTAAATATAGAGAAAGATGCAGAGATTACACAATATATACTCCCTTCAAATTTACTGAGCCTCTTGTATCATAAATTATTTCCCTGTCTCTTCTCAGTTGTAACTTTGAACTATATGAAACTCTACCCTCTGTTATATACCAGCCAAGAAAAAAGAATGGATAATTCCAAAGTGAACCTTTCATAAAAAAATGTATTAACCAAAAATCAACATGGACATATACATAGACAAAGAAGGTGGAAAAATGAAAATTATACATTAAACCATAAATCCACATGCAATTGCATAGCTTGTTCTTTTAAATATACATTAAATTTTTCTTAACATTTTAAGTTTAATCCATATTATTGTTATTTTTCTCCATCACCTTTTTAAACTCAATTTCATTTTCAGATCCAAATTCTCTTCTTCCCCTTCCCCTCTACCATTGTTGTGAAAGCAAAACAAAATAATTCCAAATATATATAGTCAAGCAAAACAAATTTCTCCATTAGTCATGTTAAAGATAAAACAAAACAAAATGCCAGGAGCCTCAATTGCACTCTGATTGCTGTCTGATAAAGTTAACATTTGATGGAGTAATAGCAATATTGCCCTGTTGTCAAGCCCCATCTTGCCCTACTTGTTTATGTCCCCTGCTAAATTGAATAATTAAAAGGAAATTCATAGATACCCCATGAAAATACTCATAGACTTGCTTCTCCCTTTAATAAAAATAATACCTTTTTTCTAGTAGCAAATGATTGTTTGAGCATGTTTTCAGTAAGTCAAGCTAGTTGGCTGAATTAGGGGGCTACAGTGACCTAATTTTTTCTGTACCCTTCCAAGTCACTGAAAAACTCCTATCCAGAAACAGAATAAGGTCTATTTTGCACGCCAACTTAGTAGGATTAAATGCTGTTCACACCCTAAATCTGGAAGCCCCTGGCAAGACCAGACCCATGATTGTTTGGCCCCCTATACATTGTAGTTTAAGAGGTTCTGGGCATGACTTCTTGTCTCAAAATCGCTCCCCGAATACCTGTCAATATCAGAACTTGGGGGAAGATGAGATGGGATCAGACCCAGAGTGGCCAAGAACAGAAGACCAGGTAATCTGGGAAGGTCCCAGCAAGGAACAATTTGGACAGGATATTTGGATCTTTTATATTTGGACTTTTGCTGGATATTTGGACAGGTGGCTGGAGGGTCATCCAAAGTCCATGGCAGCCAGTCATGGATTGGATACGAAGCAGAAAAAAGTGGTCTCAGTTGGTCATACTCTATTGCTCTTTACATGAAGATACATTTTCTACCTAGCCACATGCAAATGATACTGCCCTCTTTGTTTCTTCAAAAGATCATTTATCTGAAAAGCCCTTGAATTATCATTTCATATTGTTCTATATGGTAATGGCGACAGCAAAGCCCTAAGGGTTCGAGAGAATGGACAAGAGAGAAGAGGGTGATGGGAGGCTGCCTTCTTGTGTTTGTCTAAAGAAACATTGCTCAGAGTAATTGGTGACCTAGACTAGCCCACAAAAGCCTATCTCATCTACAGTGTACCTGATGAAAGGAGGAATATCAGAAGAGATTCTAATAGTGAGGATGATGATAGTAATAATAACATACTTCTATCCTTAAGGGTAGGGGCAGCTAGATAGCCCAGTGGATAGAGCACCAGACCTGGAGACAGTCCTGGGTCCAAATCTGGGCTCTGATACTGCCTAACTGTGTGACCCTGGGCAAGTCACATAACCCAAATTGCCTATTTTGTTTTATCTTTATCTCTTCTGCCGTGAAACCAATATTTAGTACTGATTTTTAAAAGTAAGGATTATTTTTAAAAATACTTAAGGATGTGATGAGTTGTTTGTTTTTTTGGTGGTATGGAGATTAGTTCAAATCATGATCCCTCTGTTAGTGCTATAGCTGAAAGTCTATCACTCTCTACCAACTTGGCGATGAAGCCTCTCTGAATTTAGCAAGGTTGATCTGCCGATACTGCACATTAAAGGTATGTAGATGATGCCTTTTAGTGTAGTTAGATTTATCAGAGGCTGAACTCTTCTGGTAAAGCCTTTGAGGATCTAGGATGACCTTCACACCCCAATGAAGCTTTGGAGTGGGGTTGTAGTGGAAGAATTGTGCTAATAGCCAGCACTTGTCTAACACTTGGAGGCTGGCAAGATAGTGTGTGTACATCATCTCTTTTGAGCCACACTTCTTGTTTGTCCTTAGTTTCAAGGAGGACCGATGACATCATGGGGCGATGTTTTGACTCGCTCATCATGGGGCGATGTCTTGACTTTCTCATCAAGAAAAAAATTGGATTTAAAAGAGGCAGAGTTGCACAAAGTCATCAGCCCCACTCTGTCTTCCAGAGCCATCCAACCAAGTCCAGTGGCAAGAAAGAAGTCGGGATGACTATCTCTGGCTCAGGAGACAATGGATGATCTTGGCTTCTTCCATGTCTGGCCAAGCTGTGAGCACTCCAGAGCACCTGCTTCAGCCACTTTCATGGGTCATTGGAATAATTGTTCTCATTTACCCATTCCCCTGGGGGACTTTTTACACGCTTGGGGTAAGCATCTCTTGAAGTCTTTCACAGATGCTCTCAACCTGGCTTAGTTCATCTTCTGAGATCAGGTTTGCGTGTGTGGCTTAATGTGATTTTATTTTATTTTGCTATTCAATTTTTTCCCCAATTACATGTAATAACAATTTTTGACATATGTGTTGAGACAGTTTTACGAGGGCAGGATTGTGGCCTCTGTGCATACTATTCCCTCTTGGAGCCACAGGTGAAAGCTGGGTGAAAGGTAGACACTAAAGGCAATGAGTAGCCCTGAAAAAGGCTTGGCAAGCCCCCAAACCAGAGGTGCTAGTCCTCCCTGAACACCCCCATACACTGCTGCTCCCCACTCAATCAAAAACAAATAAAAAATAAACAACCCAGCCGCTATGAAGCAGGTCATGCTAGTATTTTTTATTCCCATTTTACAGATAAGAACATGGAGATCCAAATAGGTTAAGTGACTATCCCATGGTCATATAGCTAGGAACTGCCAAAGCTGGGATTCAAACTTCAATCTTCTCACCCTCCATTTGGGACTTCTTCTACTCTAATACATCTGCCTCTTTCAGTCCAAGAGTTCACACATTTGATTATCTACTGTATTTATTTCTAGTCATATTGTTATTGTAAAGTAGAAACAAGACACCTTATTTGGCAACATGAATAGCAGAAGGGGAGGAAAGGGAGATAGAGAACTATTAATAAGATCTAAATTCAAATCTTACCTCTAACACACGCTAACTGTGTGATCTTGGGAAAGTCACAACCTCTAGTGCTCTAGTCATCTCTTTAAAGCTATAAAGGTAAGAGTCTACCTTCCTTGGTAAAGGGAATTTCCTCATTCAGGAGTTCTCTATACCAATAAAATCACAGGTCTCGTTCTTAGATTTTCTCACTACCCCACTTTAATGACAGAACTGATTTCTTTAGACAAAAACCAAGTCTACAACTAGATATAAAAATTAAAGCCAAGTTCTTGGTAAGGTCCTATCTGGCTTGTTCAGAGATTATACTATTAAGAGATTTTCCCATTTTTCTAATTTGTTCAATTAAAAGGGTGTGCTGGAAGCAGAGATCTAGACTGGCTAGATCTGATTGTTAAATTTTCAGTGGAAGCAGTTATAGTTTGGAAATTGGCGAATGCTGAAAATCAAGACTTGATAAATTGTTTTAATGATTGTTCAGACTTAAGAAAGTTATGAAAAATATTAATAATGTAGATTAAACTTTAAAATGTCTCCTGAATACTTTCCCGAGTACTAGTTGTTAAATATTTGCCAGCAAGCCCCCTGGTTCAATAAGCCCTCGTCACAGAGTTTAGAGACTTATTCAGCAAAACCAAGACTATATATTGCTACCCTATCCTTTCTGAATACTCAGAACACAATATTGTTTCCCTTTAGGAGGAAAAATTCCCTATCCCTCTATGTAATTTAATGAATCCGCATTTCTCTAATCTATGTAAAGAATGGAACTCCATAGGTAGCGAGGTAGCACAGTGCCAGACCCAGAGTCAGGACGATCTGGATTCACATCTGGAACCAGATACTTTCTGGCTGTGTGACTCTAAGCAAGTCACTTAACCCCAATTGCCTATCCCTTGACACTTTTCTGACTTAGAATTGATATGAAGACAGAAGGTAAGGTTTAAAGAAAAATAAAGTAAACCATGAAACCCAAAATGTACTCCCAAGGAAGTCAGGGAAAGAAAAAAGCCTATATATTGCAACATAGTCATGATAGCACCTTTTTTTATGGTACCAAACACATGCACATAAAATGAGTAGTCACGGATTGGGAAACATCTGAGCAAACTGGAGATATGGGAGAGTGGGGACTTTTAGACTATCTAGAAATCTTAACTGCTGCTTCTCTAGACGGGAGATATTTGTGCAGGGACACACATGAATGGACCGATGGTAGAAGAGCCATTCCATTCTATATCATGGGACCTGAGATGGAATCCAGGTTCTGTCAGACCACATCTGGAATGGGATGTTTGGTTCTAAGTGCCATGTTTTAGTAAGGCCACTGACAAACTGGAATGTGTCAAGATGAATCAGAGTGTGTCAAGAGATCAGAATGGTAAGATGGTTGGTTGAAGGAATTAGTCATATTTATTCAGCCTGGAGAAAAGAAAACTCCAGGGGGGGTGGGCAAAAGTGACAGGATAATAATTTCCAATGTTTGAAAGGTTTTCATAGGGAAGGGGAATATATTTTCTTTTTTTTTTTGACCCTGATGGGTTGAAATTGTAAAGACAGATGGCCTCCTTTCTCTCTCTCTCTCTCTCTCTCTCTCTCTCTCTCTCTCTCTCTCTCTCTCTCTCTCTCTCTCTCTCTCTGTTTTAAAAATTAAGTTTATTTATTTACTTAATTAATTTAGAATATTTTTCCATGGTTACATGATTCATGTTCTTTCCCTCCTCTCCTCACACCCTTCATGTAGCCGGTGCAATTCCTCTGGGTTTTACATGTGTCTTTGATCAAGACCTATTTCCATATTATTGATATTTGCACTAGGGTGATCATTTGGAGTCTACATCCCCAGTCATAGCCCCATTGACCCATGTGATCGAGCAGTTGTTTTTCTTCTGTGTTTCTGCTCCCACAGTTCTTTCTTTGGGTGTGAATAGCATTCTTTCTCATGAGTCCCTCAGAATTGTCCTGGGTCATTGCATTGCTACCAATAGAGAAGCCCATTATGCTCCTTTCACTCTGCATTAATTCCTGGAGGTCGTTCCAATTCACATGGAATTCCTCTAGTTCATTATTCCTTTTAGCACATCACCAACATATACCACAATTTGTTTAGCCATTCCCCAATTGAAGAGCATACCCTCATTTTCCAATTTTTTGCCACCACAAAGAGCACAGTTATAAATATTTTTGTACAAGTCTTTTCCCTTATTATCTCTTTACGATATAAACCCAGCTGTGGTATGGCTGAATCAAAGGGCAGACAGTCTTTTAAAGTCCTTTGGGCATAATTCCAAATTGCCTTCCAGAATGGTTGGATTAATTCACAACTCCACCAGCAATGCATCAGTGCCCCAATTTTGCCACATCCCCTCCAACATTTATTATTTTCCTTTGCTGTCATATTAGCCAATCTGCTAGGTGCATCACTTTTCTTATTTTTGATACTGTGTTTTTCTTAAAGCATAAGGTAGATTTCATAAATCTTTGCTGCCATATCACACTATTTGCTTATAAGATAATATTTGTAAAATGTTCTGTACAGGATCTGGCACATAGTAGGTGCTTAATAAAATGTTTGTTCCTTCCCTCCCCCATTTTATTTAAATTGAGCTTGCCATCCACTAACAGCTTCAGATTCTCTTTACACAAATTGTTCTATATGTCCAGCTGATCTTTATCCCATGTCTGATATTTGATTTGATATATCTTTACCTGATTTAATATTATCAGATCTATCCCATTATTTTAGACAATTCAAAATCTTTTAAAGTCATGACTATATCATCCAACAATTTGACTATCCTATTCAATTTTGAATCATCTACAAGATTAAGAAAAATGTTAATTAGCACAAGGTTAAGTTAGATACTCAGAGACCTCCATGATGGCCTTTCTTCCAAGGCAATATTCTTGCCCACAAGTTCTACATGAAAGATTTCACCAAACATTTCTCTGAAATTGAGATAAATTATATCTATGCATTTCTCTGACCTCGTAACCATTAAAAAAAAAACTCTCTGTTTTAGAATTGATACTAACTACTGTTTCCAAGGCAAAAGAGAGGTAAAGGCTAGGCAGTTGGGGTTAAGTGACTTTTCTAGGGTTATATAGCTGGAAAGTGATGCCATATTTGAAATCAGGTCCTCCCAATATAAGTCTGACACTCTATCCACTGTGCTACCTAGCAGCCCCTTAGTAACCATTTTTAAAAGAGAAAAGAAATCAATCTGCTATGACCTAATGACCTAATCCTGATGAAATTATGTTCACACCTAGTGATCACCGGTACCTTTTCTAAATATTCACAAAGCTTACCTTTACCGATGCATTTTAAAATTTTTCTAGGAATTCAAATCAAGTTTATTGACTTGCAGACTCTAATCTCTTCCCTTTCATGAAAATCAGGGCAACATTTGACTTTTTCTAGTTCCCTGACACCTTCCCCAGTCACTGATTCTTAAGGATTACTGATAATAGTTCATCAATCATTACTATCAATTTTTCCAGAGCACTAGGATGTTCAAGTCTAGTATCTTAAACTCATTGAGGGCAGTTGGACACCCTTTTACCACATCTTCACTTATCTTGGATTTCGACTCCTTGTTAAGTATTTTTTAATCTCTCTTTCCTAGGTCAAACATCATCCTCCTTGGCAAGAGAAAACAGAAGCAAAATAAGTAAAAGTATTTATGACTTTCATCTGCCATCCATTATCAATTTTATCATGATATTTTGTTCTATGGCTTCAATGGGTGGTGCAGTATCCACTATCTGGCAACCTATGACTTGGAATATAGAAGGATGTTTCAAAGTCTATGGACAGAAGCGAAAATTGTGTCTGAAAAAAAGCCTGTATAAATGACCCAAAGAGACTCCTCCAATCATTACTCATTGAGACAGGTAGGTGGTACAGCAGATAAAAAGCTGGACTTGGGAGTTGAGAAGACCTGAGTTTAAATTCAGCCTCTGACATTTATTAGCTGCATGATCTTGGGCAAGTTCTTTAATTTCTGTCTGCCTCAGTTTCCTCACATATAAAATGATGGTAATAATTGCACCTATCTTCCAAGGTTGTTGTGGGGATCAAATGAAATATTTACAAAGTGCTTAGCACAGTATCTGGCACATAGTAGGCATTATGTAAATACTAGTTATTACTACTACCCTAGTTGAACACATGCATGATTTTTCCCTTTGCATATTAATTTATAGAGTCTTTCCCTTGGTACTCTGTTTTATGCATTCAGAAGTTCTGGGAAATTCTCTTGTATTATTTCTAGCATTCTGCTATTCAGGTCTTTCAATTTTTCACACTCTTGGAAAAGTGATCCTTAAGTTGCCTGTGTATACCCTATTTTCAAGGTCAATGACCAGTTTCTCTAGAGATATTTTAAAATAATAGATTTTTTAAATCATTATTTTTTTGCTCCTCTCTTGCCAGGTTTACCCTCCATGCTGTTATTTTCCATACTTCCAATTTATTAGCTTCTTTTTTGCTTCTTTGGAAAAACTTTCCACTATGGATTCAGTTTTTGAATCTGCTATTTTTCAAGAAAATTCTTTAGACACTGTACATTTGGACACTTTTGCATTCCTATTTTTCTCCTGCAGACTTTATTTCTCTTCTGGAACATTATAAAATTTCTTCTTTGTGTTCCATGCTTGTTTAATCAGACATTGAAGCTTTGTAATTTCTTTGAGAGTTGAGTTTTCATTCTTTCTTGTGACTTGGTGTCCTGTATGCTGATTTGTTTGTGCTCTGGGTTTTTACTGGGGTTTCTTTCTTTTGAACTCTTTGGTATTTCAGTCTTTCCCCCTCCTTATATTTCCCTGATACTCATATCCTACCTCTTCCCTTTATGATGTGTTATATTGCTGGATCTAGACAGCAAAGCTGCCTCAGACTTCACCCTGTTGACTGACCTGAGTCACTGCCTTAAGTGATGAGACAGTATTTGTCCTCACAGTAGTTCAGCCCCTTTCCTTCAGATCTGCTATAGCTATCCTTGATGGCCCTATGCCCCAATTGCACCCTTGACTCTTGCTCTTTCCTTCTCTCAATGATATGGAACAATGTCAGTCACTTTGGGGAGGGTTAGGGTTAGAGTTAGAATTAGGGTTAGGTTTAGAGGAGGGAGATCCAAATATATACTCTATAGCCTTGGAGGTCTCTCATGCATAGACTTACTTCAAGAAGAAGGTACCATGATTTTATTTTTTCTCCTCTTCTTTACATAGCAGGTAATGGTGGACAGGGGTGAAGTATAATAGCAGTCGTCCTACGAGAGGATCCCAGGATTTGTCCCAAGCATAAGCCCATGGATGGTTTATGTTGATTTATTTATCCCTGCTGGGAACATGGGAAGCTAGTAGGAGAGAAGTGCTAATTGGACACTTAAATAAATGGGATTCTCCAGTAATAGTTCTTAATTTTACCTCATTAGGGGCATCTCATTTTTTGTCCTCTGGATCCAGCTATTATTGATTTATACTGGATGCATAATTCCCTTTTTTATTTTTAGTGTATATGTGTGTGTGCTTTAATTAGTGGGGACTGGGGAGGAAAGTCCAGTGTGCCATTTTATTGGTTGCATGACTTGTAAGTCTCACTGTGGCCCAAGATGATCTTGGATGCTGTCACTAACTGAATGTTCCTTAGAATGATTCATCATCATTTATGTCATGGGCATGACTCAACAAGGAAGAACATTTCATGTCATCCTGCCATAGAGGCCCCACCCCCCCACTGCTGTCTCTCATTCTTTTCTTTCTGGAGGCATTCCATCTCCATGGTCTTCCTAATTAGATTATCTGTCTGGGGCCTCCAATTCATATACTGATTCTGTTAATCCTTTCTCCTCATGTTTCTCCTGATACTGCTTCCCCCCTCCCTGCCCCCATGGATGGACAAATAAAAAAGGACAAAGAGGCTCTTACAGCCTCACTTATGATCTTAGGATACATAGTCTGTGATTCCCATGGAGTGTACCTTTAAGAATCAAAAAGGAAGCAGTGATGAAAAATCCATAAAAGGGAATGCTAGGTAGTTCAGTTTTTTTGAGTTCAGGAAAACTATCATCTAGGGAACTTAATGCTTCATCTCTTTTTGAACCCAATCCAAACAATCTCCTTTTTTCACTCTCTTGACACCTGAAATCCCCCTTCCTTCTCTCCTTTCTGGGTTTCATGACACTATTCTTCTTAGTTTTCTTCCCATCTGTCTGATCCCTCCCCCAACTTTAGTTTCATTTGCTGGATTTAAATGTAAATCATGTCCATTAATTTTGTCCAGGTTCAATCCTAGGATAGATATTTCTATTCATTTTTCCTCTCTACTTAGCCTTTATTGTTGACCTATATATCTGTCTTTAGTCTCTTTGCTGTAATGTCCCACATCTCCAATTTACTCCTGGACATTTCAAACTGGATGTTCCATAGGCTTCTGAAAGTCAACATGTCCCCAAAAGAACTTATCATCTTTCCCCCTCTAAACCAAATCCTCTTTCAAACTTCCTGATTACTGTCAGAGACACCACAATCCTTCTAGCCAACATGGTTCATAACCTTGTTTTTGGCTTTGTGCTTTTGTAAGCCCAGCCTTTAGATCAATGCCTGGTACGTAAGAAAGCACTTAATAAATGGTTGACTGATCAGTGGATCCAGTGTTTGAACTCTGACTATTTTTATTGACTTTGCTTCTCAGATTTTCCCTGTGTGATGGTCTATCTCTAAGATCGAAGAATGGTTCAGAAGGAGCTTGAAAAGATGCAACTATTATTAATTTTGTGACATAAATTCATTGAATCCAATTCCTTCAATCAACACTGTAACAGTACAGTAGCAAAAGCACTGGATTTGGAGATAGGAAATGTGTTCAATGCCTGACTATTGCTACTTGGATAAGTCATTGGGAAAATCATTTAGTCTCTCTGGGCCTTGGTTTTCTCAACTTTTAAAAAAGGAACATTGGATTAAAGGTCATCTTTCAGCTCTAAATCTATTATCCTACTCCTCATATTGCAGGGGTTTCCATTCCCAAAGTCCCAAACCTCTTAGTGGAATGTATATAGGACACAAACGCTTAACTGTAGAGAAGACACAAAAATGTTCCTTTGAAAGTCTTCCCAAGAGGCTGAGTGTATGCCCAAGAAGTTGAGAGGCAAATTGAAATGAAAAAGGTAAACCAAACAAACAAAATAATTGGGAAATTCTCAGTTACAATCTGCCATCTTGTTTCTGGATCTACCCAGTGTCTTATCTCACTCTCAAATAATTGCTTCTTCTGTAACAGAATTAGAGATCTCATTTCAAGCTTGAAAGGATTAAACACCAGTAAAATGAATAGCTCCCTGGAGCTCAATTCGGGACAACCATGGGCCAAAGCAGAAACTTCCCAAACAACCAACCTGTGCCTCTCAGTTCCCCATCTCTACTGACTGCTTTTTTGTGCAAATATCCTGGTATCCTGTTGCTTAGATTTTCTCTTAATGGCATAGTCCCAGCTGTTCCAGTGTGGTTCAGATCCACTTGGTTATCCTCAAGCTCTCCTGGACCTGGTCCAGATGACTCTGTCCTGGATACTACCCATTCCAACATCTTGAATCCCTTTGAGTGTATTGTCAAATTTACAGACAATAATGCAATCTTCTCCTTCATCCTAAATATCCCCTTTTTGCTCATTATGACTTCCAGCTCTAATAGTTCCTTCCTTCTGCTTTTCATACTTGGTTAGTGAACAAATAACTTAAATGAGCTACAGGTCATTCAGGATGACCTTTAAACACTTCTGAACCAAGGGAAAACCACCTGCAAAGAACAAATTGACAACTGCTCAACTCTAAGAAAGCCCCTATAAATGAGAGAGCAACATGGTACTTCTAACACCTCCAGAAAAGGTGGTCAACCATTTTATTGGGCTATTCCCTCTCATTAAGGTAATCAGCTTAATAGCCTTAAAGATTCCATTACTAATTACATTCAGTCTTCTATTCTTTCTTCCTCTGCCACAACACACTTAAATGCTATCTCCACTCTTGGTCTATACCAGAGATGTCCAACAAGGCTTCCAAGTATAGCCTGAACCAGATTAAAACGAAATTGAGATTTAACGAGATGAATAACAATATAATAAAATATAGATAAAAGCAGGTGGAAAATGAAGTCAACATACCATCCGCAAGGATCTATATGTATAGTTTAGTGGCCTCATTTCTATTTGTGTTTGACACCACTGGTTTATACTCTGTCCTATCTCTTTATATCAATAAAGATGAATAGAGTTCACAAAACTGAGCTCCTGGATCAGCTGGAGGCAACAATATATAGATAGGATGTTCGGAAAGTGCAGCTATAACAATTTCAGAAGTATTAATGTTACAAACTTACAAAAATCACATGAAAGATTAATTATTTAAAAATTTTAAATATTAATTAAAAAAATAAAAATTCCACATAACCATTGTCTTCTGCTAGTATATTTGCTCTGGTCAATTTTTGAACTTTAAAAAAACTTTCAACTGCAGCTATTCAGAAACTAAAGGGATTACATTTGTGGTTCTACCCTTCGGGTCGTCTAAAAAGAAAATAAAAACAAGGTTTTAATGCATGTGTGACTGCCCTAAAATTTTTGGGACATACTGAATAGTATTTACTAGATATGAAAGACTAATGGCCCTAAAGATCATTCCTATCTAAATTCCTTTAAAGATCACAACCCTAATGATGTTAAAGAAGAGGGGGAAAAAAGAGTAAGAACTTCATACCCTTTGACCCAGATCCTACTACTCATGCCCCAAGGATGTTGAGGACAGAAAGAAAGATCCCATATATCTCCAAATAGTCACAGCAACACTTTTGTGTCTGTATATGTGATGGCTACTAACTGAAAACAATGTAGTTTCCTGTTTATTGGGGAATGACCAAACAAATTGCGGTATAAGAGTGGCATGGAATATTGTTGGGCTGTAAGAAATGATAAATCTGAGAAATTTGGAGAAACATGGTAAAACTTACATAGAAACGATGCAAAGTAAAATAAACAGCACCAGAAAATAACATGAACAAATGCTCAAAAAACCCCAAAAAACTGCACAGTGCAAACCAATAAGGTTTGATTGAAGGAACTGGAGAAATTTAGCCTGGATGCATCAGTGGCTTCTTGTTACCTCTAAAATAAAATATAAACTCTTCTGTTTGTCATTTAAAATTCTTTACACTCTGTGCTGGGTCAGGAGTCAAGAAGACCTTTCAATTCAAATTCATCTTCAGATACTTATTAGCTATGTGACCCTGGACAAGTCACTTAACCTCTGTTTGCCTTAATCCACTGGAGAAGGAAATGGCAAATCACACCAGTATCTTTGCCAAGAAAATTCCATTGACAGTGTGGTCCACAGGGTCACATATTAAGGGATGATTGAATGTCTCAACAACAACACAGTCTATCTACAACCTTCCCTTCCAGGCTTATTGCACATTATTCTAGTTCATGCCCTCTGTGTTCCACTAAACAGACCTCTTTATGATACATTTATTCATATATGCCTATCTATACACATATTGTTTCCTCCCACATATAAACTCCTTGAGCGTGGGACTAATTTTATTTTTTAATTTTGCATTCTCACCTTCTAGTACAATACCTTGAACCCAGTCTGTATCAAGTAAGTGCTTGTCAAATAAATCTCTCTTTTGCCTACAATGGCAAAAGCAATGATTTCAAGGGGAAACATTCAAGCCAATTATTTGATTATCAAACTGTCCAAAGATGCCATCATTTTGTTAAATTTGGTCCTTTAAATGCTCCATAAATGTTGTCATTTTCAGTATGCAAATAGCCTTATGGCTATAGTTAGTTTGTAATTCAGCAAATAAAAGGAAAAGTATTTCAAATCTCCACTAATAGTTATTCTCCCAGGAAGGTTTGAACTGGCAATATAAAAAAGTTTTGAGATGAGAAGAGTCTGGCTCTTCCTTTTTTTAATTAAGGAAAATTAGGAAGCTTTCTCCTCGTTTAAGTTCTCACTCTATTGCTTCATCATTTTGTTCAAAGTCCTGTGAATGAATAACTCCATACCTAAGTATAAGAGATAAAATATATTCTATAGTCAAGATAGTAATGAGGTTTTGATCATTCATTTGGCTTCTCAAATATCGATAAGAAGAGCTAATTAGGATCTGGATGGTTCCAGACAAACTAGACACCTGTGACTAGTGTCTTAGAGATCCTCTTGCTTTGAAGGATCCACAATTCCATCAAGGCAACCATCTGCACAGCCCTCCTAGGTCTTGTGAGTTACAGTGCTAAAATATTAATTAGTAGTTGGCCATCCTTTTGGTATTGAGCCCCTCCTTTATTAGCTGGTCTGGTGCTTCCATGAAGGCTTGTATTTGAAACATTTCTAGATTGGGAAGACCTACCAAAGCTTTCCCTCTACTGATACAGTTTTCAAGAACTTTGGATCAAAAAAACCCATCTTTATCACCTCCACAGTTAGCTGGTCTGGTGCTCAGTAAGAAAAATAGGCATTTATAGAGTACTTTAAAGCTTGCAATTCCATATGTAACATTTGCTCTGGGCTCCCCATTCCCAACCCTCCCAACTCTTACTCCCCAAGGCAAGTTAGATCCCCAGAGGAAAGTTATTTAGTTCTCCTCTCATGGCTCTAAGGGTAATCCTGAGAGACTGGAGTTGGTTTCTAGTGCTGTTGCTTGGAAGCCCCCCATCCGGTAAACTCCTTACTATTAATCAATTAGCCAGCCAGAGCTATTTACCTTCTAGATACAAATATTTAGTGATACAGAATAGTAAGAACAGTTGATACAAGATATCCCCACCCCTCAAAAAGTCTGGGATTTTCCACATGTATTTACATAGTCCAAGGGAAAGCAGGCTTGAGATTAAAGAAAACACTTGATAAAGAAATAACTTATAGCTTCTGATTATTAAAAAGTCCTTTTCTGGGGGCAGCTGGGTAGCTCAGTGGATTGAGAGCCAGGCCTAGAGATGGGAGATCCTAGGTTCAAATCCGGCCTCAGACACTTCCCAGTTGTATGACCCTAGGCAAGTCACTTGACCCCCATTGCCTAGCCCTTACCACTCTTCTGCCTTGGAACCAATACACAGTATTGACTCCAAGATGGAAAGTAAGGGTTAAAAAAAAAGTCTTTTTCTCACTTTATGGAGATCTTGTAGAGTTCCTTCTTCTTTAGTGTGTATAGATAGCTCTCTGAGAGGCTCTGAGGGTCAGTGCCCTTGTAGAGTTCTGAAGCTTTCTTTCCTTTGGTGCATCTAGTTTGCCTTTGGCTCCCAATACAGACACTTCTGTTAGCCCCAGCTATTCCCAGGGTACTCCTACTGAATCCAAATCTTCCAGTCTTTTAAAGTTTGCAAGGTCATCCTCTGGCCAAGGGGGGTGGGGGAGAGGAGACAGGGTCTCTTCTCTCTCCAAGTGATTCCCCCTCAGGGTCTTGGCTGAAATAGCTCTCCTGCTAGGTTGGCCTGCTCTTGGAATGCAAGATTCCCAACTGGTTTATTGATTTATCCAAGCCACATAGGAGGTGACTGCTTCTAGTCAACCAACCACAAGACTTTTTCTATGAGTTATCATCCCCTTCATTCACGGTATACCTAGTTTATACCTTTGATTCAACAGAAATGTCTAGGAATTTTTCATACATGTCAACAGTTTTTGCTTAGATTATACCTTTTTTAATTAAAAAAATTTAAAGTATACCTTTGATTGATTGATCCTGCAACTCTGATAAAGGTAGGGGGCATAATTAATCAGCCAGAGTTCTTTTTAGTTCTGTTAATTGGGTTTGCATAATGTGAGACATCACTCTTAAATATATTATCTCATTTTAGCCACACCAATCCATTTTACAGATAAGGAAATAGAGTCTCAGAGAGTGACTTGCTCATGTTAGCACAGCTGGTAAGTATCAGAGGTAAGACTTAAAGCCAGGGTGGCACAATGGATAGAGTGAGAGGCTTGAAGTCAGGAAGACCTGAGTTTAAATCCAGTCTTAGACACTTACTAGTAGTGTGATTACTGGTCACTTTTTTTTTAAAGCAAGGCTTTACTGGTTGAAAATGTATAGAGGATAAAAGCCCACAATTTCTTCCATGATTTCAGGCCAGCCAAGGGAGAAATAACACAACTATTTCCTCCAAGATTTTGGTCTGGTTCATTTGTTTTGGTCCGTGCCCACAATTTCATTAATGTGGGGAACTCCCAATAAGGAAACTCCCTCTACCAATGTTACTTTTTGCCTCAAAAAAAAAAAAAAGATTTAAACTCAAGACTATCTGATTCCAAGTTCAATAGTCCCTCCATGAAGCCATACTTCAGAAAATAAGTCATGTAGGCTTGAGAGTTCTGAGAATATGTTTCAAGCAAGACAGTTCCTGAACTTGATGCCACCATGTTCTTATGGTAACGTTAAAAGATATTGGGAATGCAATCTGGTCACCAAGAAATCCAGGCCAAGTTTATCCCTGTGGCATCTGGACTCTGCAGGACTCCACTAAGAAAGAGAAGAGACAAAGGGAAGAGAATCCAGAATTAGAGGAATGATGATTCATCCCCTGTGTCAGAGAAACCTTTCAAGGTCCTTCAGCTGTGGAATAGGAACAGGAAAAAAAATGAGCAGACAGTGTTGTGTCTGGCAGAAGATAAAGAAATGTTTGTTCTCTGCTCGGCCCCACAGAGGTTGCTACCTGACCCCAGATGTAACCTCTGCTTGGTATGTTGCCTCTAGCACAGAAGACAGCTGTGGGAGTGAGTGGCCCTCAGAGCTGACACACCAGTGGGTCATCCAGGAAAGACTTGTGAGGAAACATCCTGGATGGAAAGTCAGGTGACAGGGAAGTGGGACTTTTAATTCTGCCCATTAACCCAGTGTCTACAGATCCTCCATAATCTCTTCTTCACTAAACTGCCCACTCCTAGCTCCCACTAGGAATCTCCTTTCTCTTTAATCCAATCTGAATCATTTCAATGGGTATTTATTAAACATTTACTATGGGGCGAACAAATCCAGCCTCAGATGCTTCCTGGCTGTGTGATCCTAGGCAAGTCACTTCACCCTGTTTGCCTCAGTTTCCTCATATGTCAAATGAAGTGAAGAAGGAAATGGTGAGCCACTCCAGTATCTCTGTCAAGAAAACTCCAAATGGGGTCACAAAGAGTCAGACTGGACAAAAAAGGAAGATTCTTGAGTAGGGTTGTGACTTGATTAGACTTGTGCTTTAGGATTACTAATTAGGCCGTTGGGTGGAAAATAGAGTAGAGAAAAGAGACTGGAGGCTAGGAGACCAAGTAGGAGGCTGTTTTAATGGTGGGAGGTGTTGAAGGTCTGAGCTAGAGTGGTGGTTGTGTGAGTAATGAGAAGGAAACAGATGGAAGAGACTTTGTAGAAGGAGAATTGACAAGACTTGACAATGGATTGGATGGGAGAGGGGAGAGAGAAGGAAGTTTGGAGGATGATCTCTAAGATTGCAAACTGGGATGAATAGAAGAATGCTGATGACTTCAACAGAAACAGAGAAGTTAGAAAGAAAGAGATGTTTTGAGAGACAGACAGAGAGGTCTGTTTTGGACAGGTTGAGTTTGTGATGCCTACAGAACATCCATTTGTCCAAAGGACAAATTCCAAATAGAAATGGGATGTGTAGAGGGATGTGGGAGGCATCCAAATACAGGGGACAGTTGTACTCATGGAAACTGAGGAGACCACCAAGAGAGAATGTAGAAAGGAAGGAGGAGAGGACCCAAGCCAGAGCAGAGGGAGGTGGGGGGGGCACTCATACAGAATGGAAAAAAAAAACCAGATTATTAGCACTTCTCTCATAGGGTTGTTTTGAGGACCAAATAAGATAATATATATAAAGTGCTTTGCAAACCTTAAAGCGTCACATAAATGTTAGCTATTCTGATCATGAACAACAACAAAAAGCATTTATTAAAGATTAATGATGCTCAAAGAAAGCGCTGTGCTAAAAGCTAAGGGTGCAAATAGAAAATCGAGACCAGTTCCTACTCTTAAGGAACTCACGTTCTGATGGGGAACACGATGCATAGCTCCAAGTCAGGTGGAAGGGCTCAGTCATCTTTAGGTTTCAGTGGTAAAGCAGATGATGAGGCTTTAATACGATTTTCACTGATAAAACCACTTCCATTTCTGATATTGAATCATCCATCTGAACCAAGGACTTTACTAGCAAGGACCTTCTTTTCCAAGAATTAGAGTATGAGCTCCTTGAAGGCAAGGTCTGTCTTTCGTCTCTTGTATCCCTAGGACCAAACACAATGCCCAATGTATATTGGTGCTTAATAAATGCTGATCCATTGAGTGACTGATTGAGTAGCTGTGGCTGTTGAAGAGGCAAAAGCTTTGGCACCTACAGAAAGTTTCCAGGTTGTGTTTGCTGGTGGATGGCTGAGGATTTGGTCAGAAAGTAGGGCCAGTATTCAAGCAAGCAAGGAGGAGAGTGGTGGTGTTCTTCCCTAAGGCTCTTTGGCAGAGGGAACAGGGATGTTTCTATATGGGTCCAAGGGAAGATAATGTTGTAGGTGAAGGTGATGGTTTGGCTTGCCTGGCATGTACCTTTCTGTTTCTCCCCCAGAAAACTTTGCTGCTTGGGCTCACTATTTAACTCAAAGCTATTCCTATATAAGTCCACTGTTCCCAAATCACCCATCTTTCTTTCCTGTTCTCTTCCTAGGCACATCCAATCTGTTCCTTGTGTCCTACCCTTCACTAGCCAGGCTCCCTAACCAGCCCCCAAGTCCTTTCTTCTGTAATAACAATCATACTCCTTGAGTTATGCTTCTAAGATTCTCTCTCTCTCTCTCTTTCTCTCTCACCCTCTCCCTCTCTCCTTCTCTCTCTCTCCCCTCCTCTTTCTCTCTCTCTCATTCTCTCTCACTCTCTCTCCCTTTCTTCCTCTCTCTTTCCCTCTCTCTCTCTCCTTCTCTCTCTCCCCCTCTCTTCCTCTCTCTTTCCCCTTCTCTCTCTCTCCCTCTCTCTCCTTCTCTCTCTTTCCCTCTCTCTCCTTCTCTCTCTCCCCCTCTCTTCCTCTCTCTTTCCCCTTCTCTCTCTCTCCCTCTCTCTCCTTCTCTCTCTCCCCCTCTCTTTCTCTCTCTTTCCCCTTCTCTCTTTCTCCCTCTCTGTCCTTCTCTCTCTTTTCCTCTCTCTCTCCTCATCCCCCCTCTCTCAATATCTATATCTATATATTTTTTGCATAGATCTTGAGTACAGCAATGTTTGCAAATAGCCATAGGACCATCAGAATTACTGGGTAAAAACCACATTGTATTCCATCCCAAAAAGAAGTATCAAGAGATAGATTGTGGAACAGTCTGGTTGCCCTCAGTGACATCAGTCTTCCTTCCCTCTCCACCACCAACAAATTCCTGGCTTTACTTAATAACCTGCTATGGATCCATCCTCCTTGAATTTAGCTAAACCCTTCTTGAACTCATTTACATTTTTAGCCTCTTGGGGTAATATGTTCCATATGGCGCCTACCCACTGTATAAAGTAATGCCATTGTTTCTTTGTCCTAAATTTGCTACTTAGGGGTATAAAGGCGGCTGCTGCCCACCCCCCTTCCCAATTCCAACGTCCTACATCCATCTGGTAAACAAGTCTGTGTTCACCCTCTTCATGCCCGCGATTCATGTATCAGAACCAATAATATCCCTTACGAGGCTTCTCCTTTAATAAATCCAGTTTGAAGACGAGGATGATAAATATAAAGATGATGTTGACAGTGATGATGATGAAGATGACAAGTAGAGGCAGGAACCTTAACCCACAGTATTTAATTAAAGGCAGCTCTGCTGGGCCTGTTTGGCTACCTGCTTAACCACTCCAGGGCCGTCACAAAGGAGAGTGTGATGGGTGTGGATTGTCTGCTGGGCTCATCTCTAAAACGAGAGCCACTTTCTGACCCAGGAGCAGATAACGATGTGGGAAACCTCGTGTGTCTTAACAATGTTGACTCGGTGCTCACTTTCTCACTCCATGCCTACCTCTCATTGGAAGGGACCGGTTTAGGGCAAAAAAGATGGGGAAGAGAAGTTCCTGGGTCACTAATCTGGACTGTGTCAACAGGTCAGCCATCGCCCAGACCGGTCACGCTCCAATTCTCTACCCATAAACCAGAACCATTAAAAACAAGAACAACCCAGCATCCACGCAATTTGTCCGAAAGCGTCATTTCTTTTGTTCATCACAAATTTCACATTCTATCTCGTAACCCAAGTGCAGACTTTTAGCTTCTGTTAGAAACCTTGTTTACCGTCTTACAAAGTTATTAGGCTCTGCAACAGATACTGCTTCCAAACCCAGCAATTATGGTGGCTTGGTCTTTGCACCACATTAGCAGAGGCACACAGCGCTGATTTGTACTTTCCTATAAAATTACTCTTTCCCTTTTTAATTAGAGTGTTCTCAGAAGCAAACCCCATAGTTAGGGCCATGTATGCTTCCATTATAAATACCTGTTGTCAGCTATTAATTATCTCCTAAAGATTTATTTATTTGGGTGGAGACATTTGATGCTCACTTTTAAACAGAGAGACTTCTTCTCCTGTCTTTTAATTGAGGGCAAAAAAACACACCCACGTAGGGTAAGTTAGTTATCATTCTGAATTAGGTGTGCATGGGGAAAGGTTTCCTTTTCTCCGTTTTAGGACACTTACAGGCGTGATGAGCATATTAAAGATATACTTTAAAGATGGAAACTTTCTAACGTGCCTGGGCTGCTCTGCTCAAGAATTTCCTGATTAGGCTTAAAGGAGAAAATTAGAATGATAGATAGAAATAATTGAACCGTCTCTTGAATCCATGATACTCTGACATGGTGCAAATATTCGGCATTGCACAACCACTTTGCTAACCGAAGTATTGTGAATAATAGTCCAGTAATAGTGTGGTTTGATAATTACACAGTTGTGGTTTTACGGTATTCTTGCAAAGAGAAGTTGGACTGGCGCATGCAGGTCATTCCTTATCTTACTTCATCAAATTAAAAAAAACAAAACTCCTCCAACCTAAAAGATAGTAATAGATATTGGCCAAGGTCATGCATGGCTGACATGAACGTTTTAATATCAGACTTCGCTTTTCTGCTCCTCTCTTAGAGAGTGGAGCATTTCTGTTTCCTAGTTAAGCTTTGTTAAGAGACCAGAGCTTTCATTTCGATTCTATTTTACAAACGTTTATTGGAGAAGAAAATATTATTGCAATCTTGTAGTTTTGCAATCTTAAATTTTCTGTTGCCTGACTTGGGAGTTTTAAAGCTATCTGCATGTAAAATCACAGATCATATTGCTTAAAGCACAAACAGATGTGTAATCTGTGGCCCAGAGTCCTCTAAGACCTCTGGTTCATGCAGTCTAGGCCTGGGGGCTGACCCAGAAGGGTCATTTTCTCCCTTTAGTTTGTCACGCTTCACTCTGAAATTTGCTCCAGGGAAATTAAATGCAAGTAAAATAAAGACTGGGTATTGCTCATGTAGAGATTTTCCCAGATAGAAACAAGAGGGGTCCTCAGTTCCCAATATAAACATTCAAGGTAGCAAATGAAAATTGAGTATGAGATAATTTTCCCCCACAGGAAAAAAAAAAGCAGAAGATGTGAAAGATTCCTAGGAGTTGGTAAACAAATCACAAACACTCAAAGAATGAAAATCTGTAAGGACAGTGGGTAGAGCACTAGGCTTGGAGTCAGGAAGACCCAAGTTCAAATCTGGCCTTAGACATTTACTAGAGGTGTGACCTTGGACAAATAATTTAACTAATGCTTGCTTCAGTTTCCTCAATTGTAAAATTATAGTGCTTACCCCCTTAGACTTGTTGTAAAGATCAGAGACTATCTGCAAAGCACAGTACCTGGCACTTAACAGATTTTAAAAATTTATTATTATTATAAAGAAGCTTACAAACATTCAGAGAACACATAAAATACTCATTTACTTCCAAATCTCTATGCTAATCTTCATAGGCAATTATATTTGAGAGTTAATACATAAACAAAGCAAATTACATATCAGACTTGCCCAGTGTGAATTGCTTCATATTCAAGGGTAGCAAGGTAGGGTATTGAAATTCTAGCCTCATGGTTCCCCAAGTCATGAGACTCCAGCCTTAAGAGCCATATTGGAGGTCTACGTTCTCTAGGAAACGATGCTTAATGAATTCCTTTTGCTTTCTAGAAGACTGACTTCTGAATTCTCAAATCTGAAAATTCTCATCATTGAAATTACCCATGAAACAACCCCCAAAGCCACATGTGGTAGGCAGCAATATGAAAGAATGAACAGAATTCTAGACCTGTGGAACTTAGCTTCCTCAGTCATTCACTAACTAACTCTCTGGATAAAATGACTCTGGATAAAAAGACAACATGTCAGGCAAGGGGAAAAAAACCACTTACTAAGAAAATGTGTGAAGTTCCTTCAAGATATATGGAACTGAGAAAATGCACTTTCCTCTTCTTTTTGAGAACAATGCTTGAATCAAGGCTCTTTGGATTAACTCTGGCCTCAGGAATGTTCTCTTCTGACATTTATGAAGTCACTTCAAGTTTTCAAATTGATTTATATATATTCCCTCATTTAATCTTCCTACAATCCTATGAAGTAGATGTTGCAACTATTATAATCCATAGTGGTCAGTAACTTGCCCAGAATATAATATCTGATTAGGGATCAAAGTTGTGATATGAGCCTAGGCTTGCCCACCTCCAAGCCTCCCATCCTGCTATCTTTAACACATATAAATCCATTATTCCAACAGGAAAGGAAAATGGCACAGTCTGAGGAGACCCAAAATGGTAGATGAGATTAAACAACAAAAGTCAATTTTTTCAAAGGAAGATGGAATCCAGGACTGGTAATAAAATATGTAATAACAAAAATATGTCACAGTCAAGAAGTTTAGAATGTGATAAGTCTGGTGAGGAAAAAAAATTAAGGACAATCAAAAAGGTTTTTTAAATGTGTACATTGGGAAAGAAAATTGAAAAGGAAGTAAAGGCTACTGCTTAGAAAAGATTGGACTAACTAAATTGGTTACTAACTAAATGGGTAGTTAACTAAAGAAAGGAGGCAGAAATGGCTAATTTTTTTTCCTGCTAAGGAAAATAACCTTTGCCTTGGGAAGGAGAAAACAAAAATGGCTAACAAAGAGTTGATGCCTGAGAAAAATAAGGGCATAGTAGATCAGTTGTCAATTAATTAAGTCAATTGGTTCAGATGAATTCCATTTTCAGGTCCTGAATGGTGTCTTAGACATGATTGCTGAACCACCATCAGTGAGATTTGTATTACTGTGGACATCAAGGGACTACAGTTCCCTAAGCAACTGCAAATCTGGAGGACAGGAATTGTCATGATTCTCAAAATAGCAGAGGATAGAGTTGGCCAATTATAAGTCGCTGAGCTTGACTTTGGTTCATGGCCAAATTCTAGACTAGATTATTAAAGAAATGGTTAGCCAGCATCTAGAAGAGGAAGGTATGATCAACATGATCACCTTATTTCCTTTCACAACAGGGTTATTCAATTATAGATTAGGAAATATAGATATTTTATAGATAAAATCTGGTTAACTTGGATTTTGGCCCATGTCATTCTTATGGAAAAAAGGTGGAGAGATTTGAGCTAGATGATAGTGTTGAATGGAAGGACTCAAAGTAGGATGAAGGAACAATTATTTATTAAATACCTATTATGAGCTAGGGACTGTGTTGAGTGCTTTATAGATATTATCTCACTTGATCCTCCTATTAACTCTGGGAGGTAGGTGCTGTTATATCTCCATTTTACAGTTGAGGAAACTGAGACAGACATGAGTTAAGTGATGTGCCCAGGTTCACATAGTTTGTAAATATCTGGGACTGGAATTATACTCAGGTATTTATGACACCTAGTGTAACATTCTGTGCAATTTGGGGCTACCTAGCCGCCAGAAAGTAGTCATTAATGGGTTGACTGTCAATGTCGACTGTCCCAGGAAATTGTGCATGGTCCTTTGTTGTGAAACGTTTGTATTCATGACTTGGATAAAGGCACAAGTGACATGCTTATCAAAGTAGCAGATGACAGAAAGCTGAGAGGTATTGTTATAGTTCTGGATGACAGAATAAGATCTTGACAGGTTGGAGTATTGAGAGGAATTTTTAAAAATTGACTTCACAAGTACAAAATAGGGCAGGCATGATTAGAAAGCAGTTGTTTGAAGAAAAAAAAGATTGGGGATTTTAATGAACCATAAACTCAATATGAAGCAACACTATGATATGATAGTCCTCTTTGCTCCTCACCAAAAAAATCTAAAATGACCTTGAGCTGTCTTAAAAGAGGAGATCCTTCAATAAGATGATAGTACCACTGCATGCTGCTCTATTCAGATCTCACTGAAGTGTTTTGATCTGGGTTCCACAGTTTATGAAGACATTTGAAAAATGGAAAGTATCTTGGGAAACAGGATGATGAAGAGTCTTGAGTACTTGCCATATGAGGACTAGTTGAATGAACCAAGGATGTTTCATCCAGAGAAGAGAAACCTCATGGAGGGAGAAAATGGGTGTGATAGCTTTATTCAAGTACTTATAGGACTAGCAAAAGAAAAAGACTTTGGATTTGTTCTTAAAAGCCCTAGATTCTATAGGGCAGAACACGGACCAATGGACATAGCTACAGAGAGGCAAAAGTAGGCTTTATAACAAGAAAATTTTCCTTACAATAGAACTACGGAGTAGGGTGGAGTTGGCGGTCTTGAGATGTGGTGGGTTCCCCTTCAATGGATGTTTCTGAAGAAGATGGATGACCCAGAGGTTCAGTCTAACTCTAAAATTCTGTCTACTGTGATACCAAAATACAAGGCAATATGATAAAAATTTGTGGGGAAAAATATGAAAATGGGTATAATATTCTCTTTCTGGAAGGAGCTAACAATCTAGACGTGGGGATCCATATCGGTTAAGTCCTGTGGCTTTAATGGTTAACTTGGAACAAAACTAGCTTCTGGGTTGGGAGAGCTAAGTGCATGCTGTGGAAGATAGTCCTTTGGAATGGGTCAGTTTGTTCTGTACAAAGTGATAAGAAGCTAGTGGAGTTCTGCCAAGAGGTCTGCTGTAACCTCAGCATTAGAAGCACTACTCATTGATGCCGAGGGATGTGGCAGAAAAAGCCCTGAGACCTTCTAATCCCTGCTTAGCCACAGCTAATCACATGACCTCGGGAAGTTACTTAATTTGTGTCTCAATTTCCTTTGTCACATCCTCCTATAACCAGACCTATGCATGAAGAAAATTAGTCTGGCAGCAGTGTGGCTTCCATAGTTCCCTCCAACTTTAAAAGTCTTCACCCCCCCCCCCCCCAACTGAAATCCTCTATGTTGGTCCAGACTTGTAGATATCACTCCCAACCCAACACTTCTTCAGGGGAAATCCCAGTGATACTCTATGATTGGACCCTGACTGTATATTTTTTAATGAAATTCTATTTTCCTCAATCAACAAAACCTTTGACACTCTGTGATTGAACTCTGCCTGATTTTTTAAATTCCACTTTTCTCAATCAACAAAAATCTACCTTTTCTTCCTCCCAATATCCTTCCTACCATTTAAAAAGA
The DNA here is from genome assembly GCF_027887165.1 of Monodelphis domestica. Lineage (NCBI taxonomy): Eukaryota > Metazoa > Chordata > Mammalia > Didelphimorphia > Didelphidae > Monodelphis > Monodelphis domestica. The sequence continues at coordinate 492,659,522 of NC_077228.1, read as the reverse complement.
TAGAAAAAACAATCTCTGTTATATACACACAGTCGAGCAAAACAGATTATTGCATTGGCCATGTCCAAATAAATATGTGTCAATCTGTTCTCAGGTACCTCTCTACCTGGGTAGAATCTTTCATTATGAATCCTCTGGAATCTTGGTTGGTCATTGAATTGATCAGAGTTCCTAAATCTTTCAAAATTTATTGTCCTTACAATTTTACTGAATAAATCGTTACCCTGATTTTGCTCATCTCACTCTTCATTTGTTCATATAAGTCTTCCCAGGTTTCTCTGAAACCATCCCCTTCATCATATTTTACACCATAATATTACATCCTATTCATATACCATAACTTGTTTAGCCATTCACCAATTAATGGGCACCCCCCAGTTTCCAATTCTTTGCCACCACAAAAAGAACTGCCATAAATATTTTTATATACACATGGGTTCTTTCTTCTTTCTTTGACTTCTGTAGAACTTAGGTTACTAGTGGTATTGCTTGTTTGATAGCTTTTTGGGTATAGTTCACATGAGCCAGGGATCTTAAATGGAGCTAGAGGAAAGATGTCTTAGAATGGCCACTTTCCTCACAGATTAATGAAGACACTGAATTCTATGGAACAGGAAAAGCCAAGTGGATAGCTCTCTGTGTGCCTGGATTCTTCTTCTTTTTTTTTTTTTCAGTGAAGACAAAAATGCATCTGGTCAGGTTACTTCTTTGCTTAAAACACTTCATCAGGAGTTGTTGAGAGAGTCTACTTGGACAGAAGGCTTAGGAGTGGTTCTATTGTTTTGATGATGTTAAAAGAATGCAAAAGAAGAAGAGGAATATACTAGGGAGGGAAAGTAAAGAATAGTTAAGGAAAATGATCTGGTATAACTGGGGTGCACAAACAAAAACAATATAAACAAGGAGGAATGGATGGGGGAACTCCTGACACTTGAATCTAATTCCCATTTTAACTTGTCAGAGGATGGAAGAATACACACATACACGCAGAGTTAGGTATCAAAATATATTTCACTTAATAGAAAAATAGGAGGGAAAGAGGAGAAGAAAAAAGAAGAAATTAAAAAGAGGACAGACTAAGGAAGGGATTAGTCCTAAGGAAAACTAACTCTAAGGATGTAGAAAAATATTTATAGTTGCTTTTTCTGCAGTGGCAATGAATTTGAACCCATCATTTGAGGAGTGGTTGAGCAAATTATAGTTATATAAATGTGATCGAATATTATTGTGTTGTAAGAAATGATGAAGAGGATGGATGGTTTCAGAGAAATCTGAGAAGACTTATATGATCTGATGCAGGGTGAAGTGAGCAAAACCAGGAGAACAATCTATACAATGACAACAATATGGTAAAAATATATAACTTTGAAAGACTTGGGAATTCTGATCAGTGTAATGACCAACTATAATTCCAGACAACTCATGAAGAAACTTGATACCCACCTTCTGTTAGAAAGGAGAACTCAGAGCGAAGGAGACTTACTTTTTGGACATGGCCAATCTAGAAATTTGTTTTGCTTGATCTTACATGTTTGTACACAGTGATGGGGTGGGGGCAAGGGGAAGTAGGGGGAGGGAATAAATATATATAAGATTTTTACAAAAAAATCAAAGTAATTTGTGGATAGGGGGAAAAAGTTACCAGCACCTAAGGCAGATGGGAATCAAGAAAGGCCTCATATAGAAGGTGAGACTTTTGCTGAGCTTTGAAAGAAAGTAGGAATTTTAAGGGTATTTACATTTTTTGAGAAGCTAGGTGATTTAGAGGACCAAGTGCTGAGCCTGGGGTCAGGAAGACTCATCTTCCTGAATTCAAATTCAGCCTCAAACATTTACTAGCTATGTGACCCTGGGCAAATCACTTAGCCTTGTTTGCCTCAGTTTCCTCAACTACAAAATGAACAAGAGAAGGAAATGGCAAACCACTCCAGGATCCTTGCCAAGAAAAACCCCAAATGAGGTCACAAAGAGTTGGATATGACTGAAAAACAACTGAACAACAACAGGAACTTTAAGAGGCATTGTGTGTTCTGAGCATGGGGGTACAGCCTGTGCAGAAGCAAAGAGATAAGAGGTGGAGCCTCCTGTGTTTGACGGATAGCATGAAGGCCAGTTTGGCCAAACTCCAGAATGCCTGAAGGGGAGTAGTGTTTAATTGGGTCAGAAGTGTAGGTTGGAGCTAAGTTGAAAAGGGTTTAAAATGACAGAGTTCATATCTGACTACAGGGGAAATAGGGAGCAGATAGAAAGAGAGCAACAGTCATTCCAAATACTCTTCTGATTCTTCCATCTTGGATTACCATATGACAGTATATTTGACTAGTCTCTTCATTCCTCAGGCAGCCAATCATCCAATTCCTCCCATTGCCTTTGAATGAAACTCCATCACCTGTGTTCATGGTGGCCCCCCAATATCTCTTTGCTCTGGTAGGGCTGACCCATCAGGCTCTTCCAACTAGTCTTCAGGATTGACGCCTTCCAGGTTTTTATGAATATCTCCCTAGTGATTAATCATGGCCTTGCCGAGTCCTGTACATGATTGAGGGTATTTGACACAGAGGGAGAACTTACTGGTCTTCCTCCTGAGGTAGGTCTCAGGGTCTGCAGGTTTCCTCCTCAGGGGATTTCCTCCAGGAATTCATGGAGACCTTTCAAGTGATGTCATTTCAATCCCCAGATTCTGCATAGAATATTTTTTAAAGGGTTGGAGGTGAGAAGTCAAACAAACACCACTAAGTTTCGTCAGAAGCCAAACTGAAAGTAGTTCAAGACTTTATAAGGGTTCTTGGCTTGGAATTTAGGTCCAGAATTAGAGGCTTTACCTTAGGGATTTTGCTGGGTTCATACCCTTGAATACTTTATCCATTCTAAGTATAAAAAGTTTAGTATAAGTAAAAAAAGTATTACAAGATACAGATCAAGAATTGCCTTAGAAAAATTCAATTCTCCAGTTTCATTAGTTCAGATCAGAGCATCAAAGATCATTGATTATATTTCAAATGAGGTTTTAAGGTATAGTATTTTGTTAACCCAGCTAGGTGGCTGGGTCTGGAGTTAGGAAGACTGGAGTTCAAATCTAACCTCAGGTACTCCATAGCTGTGTGACTCTGGGCAAAGCCACTTAATCCCATTTGCCTCAGTTTCCTCATCTTTAAAATTAGCTGGAGAAGGAAATGACAAACCACTACAGTATCTTTGCCAAGAAAATCCCAACTCCAGTTGAACAACAATAACTTTGTTAATCATAAAGCACTGTAAAAATATCAGCTGCCATCCAACACTGGAGAAGGAAGGAAGGAAGGGATCTTATCCCAGGGATTTATTTTTTTTTTCTTTACTCAGGCTGTTCCTAGTTACTTAAATATTGTCATAATTCCTTCTGCTGAATTTCTTCTCATCCTGTAAAATCCAACTCATTAAGCTGTGAGCTTGTTGAGGACAGAGTTTGCTTTTTTCCCCTCTGTATACCCGGTACATAGTAAGTATTTAATAAATGCTTGTTGATTGTTTCATTGAGATTTTTGAAAACAGGATCTGTGATAACATTTGTCTTTGTAGCCCTGGCTCATTTACAATGCAAGCTCTGAAAAAAAAAGTTTGTTGGATTGAATTATTGAAACATTCCCCATCATGGGCCTAGCAGTACCAGATCTTTAAACTGTACTATAAAGCAGTGGTCATCAAAACAATATGGCACTGACTAAGAGGCAGAAGGGAGGATCAATGGAATAGACTAGGGGTAAATGACCTCAGCAAAATATTGTACAATAAATCCAAAGATCCCAGCTTTGGGGGCAAGAACCCACTATTTGACAAAAACTGCTGGGAAAATTGGAAAATAATATAGCAGAAATTAGGATTAGATAAACATCTCACACTCTATACCAAGATAAATTCAGAATGGGTGAGTGACAAATATAAAGAAGGAAACTATAAGTAAATTAGGTGAATATAGAATAGTATACATGTCAGATCTTTGGGAAAGGAAAGATTTTAAAACTAAGCAAGAGTTAGAAAAAAAATCACAAAATATAAAATAAATAATTCTGATTACATCAAATTAAAAAGGGTTTGTACAAACAAAACCAATGCAACCAAAATTAGAAGGGAAGCAACAAATTGGGAAAAAATCTTTATAAACAAAAACCTCTGACAAAGGTCTAATTACTCAAGTTTATAAGCCGCTAAATCAACTGTACAAAAAATCAAGCCATTCCCTAATTGACAAATGGGCAAGGGACATGAATAGGCAATTTTCAAATAAAGAAAACAAAACTATCAATAAGCACATGAAAAAGTATTCTACATCTCTTATGATTAGAGAAATGCAAATCAAAACAACTCCGAGATATCACCTCACACACACATACATTAGATTGGCTAATATATGACAGCAAAAGAAGGTAATAAATGTTGAAGGGGTTGTGGCAAAATTGGGATACTAATGCATTTCTGGTGGAGTTGTGAATTGATCCAACCATTCTGGAAGGCAGTTTGAAACTATGCCCAAAGGGCTTTAAAAGACTGCCTGCCCTTTGATTCAGCCATACCATTGCTGAGTTTGTACCCCAAAGAAATAATAAGAAAAAAGAATTGTACAAAAATATTTATAGCCTGCTCTTTGTGGTGGCAAAATTGGAAAATGAGGGAATGTCCTTCGATTGGGGAATAGCTGAACAAATTGTGGTATTTGTTGGTGATGGAATACTATTGTGCTCAAAGGAATAATGAACTGGATGAATTCCATGTGAACTGGGACGACCTCCAGGAATTGATGCTGAGCAAAAGGAGCAGAACCAGGAGAACATCGTACTGATTCACTGTGGTGCAATTGAACATAGTGGACTTCTCTACTAGCAGCAATGCAATGATCCAGGACAATTCTGAGTGACTTATGAGAAAGAACACTTTCCACATGCAGAGAAAGAACTGTGGGAGTAGAAACACAAAAGAAAAACAATTGCTTGAGCACGTGGTTCTATGGGGATATGATTGGGATGTAGACTCTAGATGATCACTAGAGCAAATATTAATAATATGGAAATAGCTCTTGATCAAAGACATGTAAAATTCAGTGGAATTCATCATTAACTATGGGAGGGAGGTGGGAGGAGGAAAGGGAAAGAACATGAATCCTGTAACCATGGAAAAATATCCAAAATTAATTAATTAAATAAACTTTAAAAAAGAAAGAAAGAACGAAAGAAAGAAATATTCCCCATCATGCCTTTCTTATAAGTCACCATCTTACCTGATTTAGAAGCCTCTATTCCTGAAAAAATTTATTGGGATTAGAGGAGTAGATGGAAGTGGGAGAGAGGTAGGAAATAAGAGGCAGTACTCTAGTATCTCTGAAGTCAGAGGACCTAGATTCAAATCCCACCTTTGGATTATGACCTTTTGCAAGTCATTTAACCCCCTAGACCACATTTATAAAAATGGAAAGGCTGGACTAAATGGCCTCTGAAAACCCTAGATCTGTGATCATCAACTTTGGTTTAATATTTAAACCCAAGAATCAGGGACTTAGAGGGGAAGGAATCTGAGCACTCATCTAGTTTATTCCTCCCATTTTGTAGAAGAAGAAACTGAGGTCACAGGGATGGAGTAATTTATTTAAGGTCATGAACCTAGGACTACCAAACTCATGCCTTTTCACTATACTATTATTCACCAAGTGTTTATTAAGCAGCTACCATAAGAAGGTACTGTGCTAACCCCTGAGGTTACCAAGACAAGCTGAAAAAATGCTGCTGTGTACATTCAAGTCTGTCTTCCTGTGGCAGGTCTTGGAAACTTCATGCCCTCAGATGCTCTTCCTGCTGTGAGACATTACCCCAGCCCCCCTGGTTTATGATAGGGATCAGTGAAAACATTTAGTTGAATGGATACACTGGGATTTAGTCACAAACTTGAGAGAAGGCCAATATTAGAAGCCAAATTTCAGTTCGGTCTTCCCTCCAGTTAGACAGCCTAACCTCAATCCTCCTCAATTAGTCAACATTTTGTTCCTTTCCAGAATAGCTTCTCCCCCCCTAGTCAAACTAATATGTTTGCTATCCTTCCTCCCTCCCCGGCCCCCCAACAAACATTAACCTCTCCAGGTGTCTCCAGGCCATATTCACCCAACTGGCTCACTTCAACATCCTTGCTTTGTCACATTCCAGTTCCTTCCTCTCTTAGCTCCGCCATGATCAGCAGCCTAATGTTTACCAATCCATTGCCAGCAACTTCTACAACTTGTTCCCTTCAGAGGAAGAAAGAGAAGGGACTCTGGTCAAATGGTAAAATGAAGGCTGACAGGTAGAGAATGTGAGTGCCCCCCTGCTATTCTTTCCAGAGCAAACGAAAGGAGAGAAGGTATCCACCATGTTGGATGATCCTACCATAGTCACCTTTGCAAAGAGTATGGGCAAAAGTTATGCAACAGAATGGGAAAACATGGATGGATTGTCATGTGGGTCACTGAAGAGAGTTCCAGAATTAATAAAATAATAGATCCCTCTAAATATTCCTTTTTAAAAAAATCCTTACATTCTATCTTATAATCAATACTGTGTATTGGTTCCAAGGCAGAAGAGTGGTAAGGGCTAGTCAATGAGGGTTAAGTGACTTGCCCAGGGTCACACAGCTAGGAAGGATACATTTGAACCTAGAACCTCCTATCTCTGGGCCTGGCCTCTACCCACTGAGTCACCTAGCTGTAACCTGAGTATTCCTTTTGTTTTTTGGTGCCCCCCTTTAAAAACATGTAACCAACTTTGTATATGATTTCTTTTATTTTTATTTTTACCAATTACATGTTATAACCAATTTCCACACAAGTTTTCCCAAGTTATATACAATGAGTATTCCTTCTGAAAACTTCTTTTCTACCAATTTTTGAACCCTTTTGATCTCTTCACTTTTGTGGGCGTGTGTGTGACTCAAGAAATAAAAGATTTTTATTTTACACACATACCGAGAACTTGCATTTCCTAATGAATATTACCCTTTTAAAGTAGTTGCCTTGGGAGGCTACATACTTATTTCAACAATGCTCAGAACATTTTCTAGGAACTCTGGGAATTTTCTCTAGATTGTGTGGCACATGTATTTTTTTATATCTTCAAGGATGGTAAGTTTTCATCCTTTGAGGCTACATTTAATTTTTCTGAAAGAGCCAGAACTAAACCAAAGCCAGATCTAGTGGCTAAAGAAGGTGGCCATGTTATTCAGCTGTGATTTAAAAAATAGATGCGATTATAAACTGATCATTTTCTTGTGTGCTTCCTTATCTGGCATCTATTAAGCACTTGCTCTGTTTGAGGTAGGGTGCTAAGTGCTAGAGATAGGCAGTCTTGCTCTTAAGAAGCTAACATTCTACTGGGGAGGGGACAATACAATATATAAAATATAAGTGTGCATGTAATTATTTGAAGTGGACGGGGATATTAACAACCACGGAGATCAGGAAAAGTTTCCCATATGAGGCTGCGCATAAGCTGAGACTTGAGGGATTTTAAGAGACAGGGTGAGGAGGGGGTACATTCCAGGCATGGGAGACAGTTTGTGTGAAACCATGGAGATAGGAGACAGAATGTCAGGTTTGGGAAACAGCAACCCAGGGAAGCAAAGCCAAAAGAAGAGCTCAACATTCTTAAACAGGGACTGGATTGTTGGAATAATATATTGGTCTCCTCATCACATTATAATTTCAATTTGTGCTCTGTTCACACTACATAGACTCATAGGATGTTTGAGTTGGAAAGAACCTTAGGGATAATTTAATCCAGTCCCCAATTCTACAGATGAGGAAACTAAAGTCAGAGATGTGATTTCTATAAAGCCACATAGCTATTACGTAACAAAGGATAAATTAAATCTTATTTATTTATTGCAAAGGGCAACTAGGTTATGAAGTGGATAGAGCACTGGACCTGGAGTCAAGAAGACTCATGTTCATGGGTTTAACTCTGGCCCCAGACCCTTACTCACCATACAACTCTGGGGAAATTATTTAATCCTACAGCCTCAGTTTCCTCCTCTGTCAAATGAGCTGGAGAAGGAAATGGCAAACCACTCCAATATCTTTGCCAAGAAAACTCCAAATGGGGTCAGGAAAAGTCAGACATGATTGAAATGACTGAATTGGGCCAGAAGCCAATAATATCCAAGTTCAAATCTAGCCTCAAACTCTTACCAGCTGTATGACTCTCTGCCTCAATTTCTTCATCTGTAAAATGAGGACAATGATTATAGCACAACTTCCCAGATTGTTTATGAGGATCATACTCGATATATTTACAAAAAGCTTTGCAAACCTTAAATCACTCTATAAATGCTAGCTATTATTACGACTCTGTATACATTCCTCTGGGCATGTTTCCTATTCCAAATTAGGCTTTAAATTCCCCAGAGGCAGCAATAAGGCCTTGCATAAATTTGGTATCTTCCCATTAATACTATCTTTGAAGCATTCCACAAAGTAGTCTCTTCATAAAAGCTCAGAGATTGATTAAGCATCTAAAAATAGGAGAGAGACGATTTGATGTGGAGCAGTCAGGAGATCTGGGTTTGAATTCTGGCTCCAACACTTAATTAATTTCATGTGATTTCAAGAAATCGCTTATCTCTGTGAGGCTCAATATCCTTCTTGCTAGAAAGGGCATGCTAATATTTATACCCCCTTTTTTGGAAGGGTAGAGTGAGAAAGGCACTTTATAACCCTTAAACCATTACTCTGGAAGTAGGTTATATTAAGGAATGTGGCTAGTACAACGTGGGAAGAGTTTGAAAAAAAGGAGGTAATCTCTCCTTCTATCAAACTGATGATCAGGGTCTCCAATTTCCCTCTTGACCATTTTCATCTGAGCCAGAAATCTTGGAGCCGTCCACGACTTTCTTCTCCTTTGATATCTATATCTATACATCATCTATATGTACTAGCTCTGTGACCCCCAGCCAAGTCACCGAACTCTGTTGGCCTCGGTTTTGTCATCTGTCAAATGAGCTGGAGAAGAAAATGGCAAACCACTCCAGGATCTTTGCCAAGAAAACCCCAAATGGGGTTGTGAAAAATCAGACACGACTGAAAGGAACAAACTCTGACAACAGCACACAGTAAGTCCACCATGTTTTATTCATTACCGAATCTCAGGGTTGGAAGGAACCTCAGAAAGGTGGGAAGTGGATCTCGTCCTATATCCGACCATGAAATCTCTCTCCAATATTCCTGACAAATGGCCCATGAGTCTCTGCTCAAAGACCTACAGAAGTAGGCAGCTCCCCGCCTCTCCAGGCAGTCTATTTGGGGACAGAACAAACTCCATTTCAGCACATTCTGAGAACACAAGCCAATTCTCCACAGGACAAGGGCTGAATGTATAAATTTTGCTAGGATTTCAGGAATTTTGTCCGAGTGAGGGCACACCACAAATAACCAACTAGAAGCAGTGCTTTGTTTGGGTTGGTGAGCCCCCTCTGGGACTAGTACAAACAGAAGCCTACTTGTTGTTTGGTTAGGGCAAACTGTAATTTAAAAAAAGAAATATTTGCTCCCTCTCCTCCTCTCTTGTGCCTTTGTGATGGATGCCTAGACTAGACCCACACAACCATTTTTCTTCCTCATGCTTATAATACATCCTGGAGTCCTACTCCGGGGAAAGGTCTGGGGTCGGAGATCTTTCTGGCAAATCTGTAGTGCAATAAGGAGTGTTTCTCTGGAAGATAGAAGCAATGGGGATAATTAGCATAGCAATCAATCAATCAACTAGCATTTTATTTAGAGACAAAATGATGTAGTGAATAGAGCTGTGGACTAAGAGTCAGGAAGATCTGCATTTAATTCCTGCTTCAGATGCAAACTAGTTGTGCCATCCTGGGCAACTCTCTATGGTCCTCAGTTTACTCATCTGTAAAATGAGGGGGTTGGATCAATTACCTCTAAGATTCCTTCTGACTTTAAACCTATGATCCTATGATCCATGTGCTAGACTCTAGGGATCGAAATACAAAGAATAAAATAATCAATACTCTCTAGGAGTTTGGATTTTAATGAGAAAACATCTTTATATAAAAGTGTATATAGTACAGAGCATTCCAAAAGTCTTTGTACATTTTTAAGATAATAAAGCTCAAAACCTCATCATCACCTTGTGATCTAATATCTCATTTCCATCAAGGCAACATGGCCCCACGGTTATCTCATCGTAGTGGGTTGATGTCTATACTCCTGTTTTTCAGGTTTCACTCTTCAGGAGCCTTGAACAATTGATATGTTTGATGGAAACTCAGAGGGGTCAGTTTTATTACTCAAACTCTTCTAGTTTCATCTCCCTAAACAGATTGAATACTAATAGACAAATGAGTTTGTTGTTTAATAGCTTAAATCTGTACTAAAACTTTTGGGACACCAGACAAAGAGAAAAAACCAGAAATAAATACAAGGTGGTTAGGGAAGGAGGACCTAAGCAGCTGCAAGGAACTTGGAGTGGCTTGGAAGGTGCTGTCCTTTGGCTGACTCCCAGAACAACAGTTCTGCCACTAAATCTTGATGTCGGGAGCAAGTTCTTTTTGCTTATACTAATTTTTTCATGTTTATTTATTTTTTAACATTCATTTATTTTGAGTTCTCTCTCTCATTCTGACTCCTCCCTCACCCATTGAGAAAGCAAGCAATATAGTATTCATTATACATATGATGTCTTGCAAAATCATTTCCACATTAGCTATGTTTTTTGCTTATACCATTAATCAAATTACCCAAACCTTACTTAAACTAACAATGTTTAGCTTTAATAGACAGTAAAGAGAAATATAAAATTCATGAATTCACCAGCCAGCCTGCTGTGGACAATTATATAATTTTAAGATTGATTTCATATAATCTATATTTGGTACTTGGATGAAACTCATCAATGGATAGAGATCTCATGCAACTTCTTCATGATTTCTCATACCCTGTGATTCTTGTCTATTTCTTCCTCTAAATCTTCTATAGAAAACCCACCCAACATCCTGAAGTCCTTCCTCTGATACTCTTAATAGTTTGTGGGTACCACGGCAACACATGGGCTGCCCAGCTGTTAATTCTAGTACTCAACACATGACCCACCTACTTCCTTTTCTTATCCTACCCGTTCTTGATGATATCTTCTCATGTGCTAATTTTTGCTGGTAATAGGTCATGGCCTAATTATACTCATAGATCTTGTTTCTGCTCTATCTATCTATATAAGGTATATGTATCAATAATGCATATATATGAGCTATTTCCCAAACAAGGCAGATTTATTGTCAAACACTGCAAGAACTTCATATCGCTATAATCAGTGCAAAGTCACAAACAGGGTATAACCCTCAAATCTAGGGCCAAGGTAAAAAAGATGCAACCCTCTGAGACAGTGAGTAATAGGTGGCTTCCCAAATTTTGTCTTGGCATTCTCAGCAAGGCTAGGTGGTCTTCTTAAATCCCATCAAATTAAAGTATAATGAATGGGGCTGTGTATGTTATTAATTACATCTGGAGCAATTTTACCATAACAGAAGAGTGTTGGTTGGCTGAAGAAGAAGAACCAAAAGGTAGGAATTTGTCCATGTGTTTTCAACATTATTCAGAGAAGAGTGAACTAGTCTAAATGAGTATCCAGTCTGGTTGGCAGGCATTTTCTTCCAGTGGAGATCCGAATATCAGACTATCAAAATTTGTATAAGATAATCTGGCTATGGAATTTCATGAATCCTGTGCCTACTAAGCAAACTTCTGACGTTAATTAGACTTTCCAATGTGCCTTTCTTATCAGGAAGAACATGTGCTGACCAATCAACATTCGATATTTTATTCTAGATATAGATATATTTATTTAGATATATTTGAAGTTCTATAGGTCTTAACCAAAGACACATGTAAAATCCAGTGGAATTGTGCCTTGGATATGGGAGTGGGTTGGGGGGGGGAGAGAACATGATTTTTGTAATCCTGGGAAAATGCTCTATATTAATTAATTAAATTAAATTAAAAATTAAATAAATCAATTAAATTAAATCAATTAAATAAAAATTTAAAAAATAGTAAATTGACATTCTGATCTGACCATTGACTCTTTGGGGAGCTAGGATGGAGAGGTTCGGTCCTCCAGAACCCAATTTTCCATAGGTAAACTTATAAAATTGATTTCTTGACCAAGTAAAATTGATAAGATTTATGAACTGTACTGATTCCAACAAGGAATGAACAATTTTGCCACTACTTAACACAAAATAACCAGACTAAAGCACTGGGGAGTGTGTGTTTCCCAAATTCCCAACTACAGTGTCTCTCACTTCACTTATTCCTTTTCATTCTCTCTCCTACTTTAAGGGTCTCATTATTTCATACATGAATTATGGTAAATACTTCTTTATTGGTCTCCATGTCTTCAGTCTCTTCCTACTCTAATCCATTCTACACCCGACCAACAGGTCAACCCTACTTTCTAGATGATGCCCCATGAGGCAGTGTGGTAGTGGAAGGGATATCGACCTAGCAGAATATAAGACCTGGAAAGGACCTCAGTGGTCTTCTAGTTCAACCTATATAGGAATAGAATCCCTACCAAAAAAAAATGCCACGTAAGCAGCTATTTTAGCCTGTACTCAACAATCTCCAGAGAAGGAGACCCCCCCCCCCCAAGATACCCCATTCTACTTTTGAATTGCTCTAATTGTAAGGAAATTTTCCCTAACAAGAAGCCCAGATTTGCCTTTTTTTGACTTCTACCCATTGCTTTTGGTTCTGTCCTCTAGAGCCAAATAGAACAAATCTAATCCTCCCTCCACATGAAAACTCTTCCACTTCTCAAAAAAAACTATCATGTCTGCCTTGAGTCATCTTTTTCCCATATAAAGTATGCCCTATTCCATCAACTAAAACTCATGTAACAGACTCAGAACCTTTCACCATCCTGGCCACACTCCTTTGGTCTCTCTCTAGTTTATCTATGTCCTTCTTTAACCATTGAAAGAAAACAAGACTCCATATGAGATCTGACAGAGGCAGAGTACAGGGGGACCATTACTTCTTCTTTTTTTTTTTGACCATTACTTCTTAACTGCTGAATTATGCTTCTTTTGGGGCAGTGAGGTGATACAGTGGATAGAGAGCCCACCTGAAGACTGGAAAATGTCTTCCTGAGTTCGAATCTGACCTTACTAGCTGTGTGGCCCTCTGCAAATCACTTTACCCTGTTTGCCTCAGTTTCCTCCTGTGTAAACTGATCTAGAGAAAGGAAATGGCAAACCACTCCAGTATCTTATCCAAGAAACCCCTAGATGAATTTGGGAAGAGTCAGATATGATTGAACAACAACGTGCTTCTTCTAATGTACTTCAAGATTGCCTGAGCTTTTTTGGCTGCTAGATTCAAGTCTTGGCTGCACCACTCACCAGCTATGTGACCATGGGAAAGCATGCCTCCTCTGTGACTCAGTTTCCTTACCTGCAAAATGGGAATAATGGTATTTGTGGCAAGACGTGGTGGTTAAAGGCTGACTTTAGAATTGGGAAGACTTGGGTTCAAGCCTTGATTCTGATACATACTAGTTGTATGATTATGGGCAAGCCACTTAATTTCTCCAAGCCCCAGGCAAGTCTCTAAGGTTACAAATTAGAGACCAGTATTGGGAGCTGCTCCATAATTTTGAAGGTAGAGTTTCCACATCTGGAGTTCTCCAGTGAAATAAGTCCAGCTACACATATATGCCATTAAAAAAAAACACAACAAATTCACAGGATTTTTGTGGGGGCAAAGCACTCTAAACTGTAAATCAATGTATAAATGTGAACTATAATTTTTGTATTATAGTAACTTGTATATCTATCTCCTTACTAGGCTTTTAGTTCCATAAGGCTAATGATCATGTCTTGGCTAAAACCTTTATCTCTCTCAGTACCTAGCATTGCTCTGAATAGTCAAGGCGTAATAAATATTTGTTGAATTCAATTGTTTCTCTATTTCTCCATATGCTAGCATGGTTATGGACGGGCAAATTATTTAACTTCTCTAAGACTCAGTTTCCTCTTTAGTAAGATTGTTGCTGCTCAGTTATTTCTTAGTCCCTTTGAACTATTGTTCAATTGTGTCCAACTCTTTGTGACTCTATTTGGGGTTTTATTGCCAAGGATACTGGCGTGGTTTTGCCATTTCTCTCTCCAGTTCATTTATAGATGAAGAAATTGAGGGTTAAAAGACTTATCCAGAGTCACATAGCTAGTAAGTGTCTGAGGCCAGTGTTCTATCCATTGCACCATTTCTAGATTAAAGATTATGGTAAATGATTTCTGAAGTCCCATCTAGCTCTGCTGCTCTTTGTTTTTGTGCCTCTATTGGGCTCAAAATCCTTTGATGGTCTCCCATTGTTTTCAGGCTAAATTTTAAGTTGGCATTCAAATCTCTCCACCGTGTGGCCCCAATATGCCTTGCCAGCCTTATTCTTGCTACTTTTCTAGGCACAAACTCTCTGCTGCTTCTCTTTACATGATCTACCTATGTGGAATGCCTATCCCTTTTTTCAGTTCAGATCCTACCCATTTTTTGAGGATCAGCTCAATTCCTACTTCCTGTGTGACATTTGCCTGACTGCCTCAGCCCATGGTGACTCTCCCTCCTCTGAGCATATCTGCTCCAATCATTTTGTACTTATACCTTGTATTGCTACTTGACTTTCCAATGTGTGTCTTGTGCTGGTAACTAGATTGTAAGTTCCTCAATGGGAAAAGACAGATATGTTAGAGCATAAATAGAGATGATTGTTAAATTTTCAGTGTGAACATTTACCCCTTAGAAATCAGCAAATAAATCAGGACTTGATTGATTATTTTATTGATTGTCTGGCCTTTAGAAAGTGATGGAAGATGGGCAGCTGGCTAATACAAGTGGATAGATTGCCAGGCCTGAAGCTGAGAGGACTTGGGTTCAAATATGACCTCAGATCCTTCCTAGCTAGGCAAGTCACTTAATCCTGATTACCTAGCCCTTGCCACTCTTCTGTCTTAGAATTGATAAGGTAAGGGTATTTTTTTAAGTGAAGGAGAAAATATTAATAATGCAGATTAAATTTAAAAGTATATCATGAGTACATTTTTTTGTTGTTTATTAAACATTTATTCGTGCACCTCTGGTAGGGGCTCCTAAGTATCACAGCCCTAACATAACATAACAGTCCTCTGAGTTGAAAAACTCAATCAATATTTGTTTAAAGACTAATGTAAGGCATCTCTTTACTCAGTTCTGCTTCCTGTTCCCCAAATTTCCCCTAAACTATGGTCCTTTTTTTCATGACACTGACACACTACGTATGGGCTTAAAGATGTGGTAATCCTATAAGGACATCGTTTTCTATACAGAGGACCATAAGGTTTTTAACTGGAAGACATCTTAAGATCATTTGAGTCCAACTCCTCGGTTTTATATCTAAGGAAACGGAGGCCAAGAGAGACTAAATGACTTGTCCAAGGACACACCAATAGTAAGCATCAGAGCCACTTTTTTTTTTTAAACATACAAGGAAATTGAGGACTCGAGGTTAAATGACTTGTCCAAAGCTGCCCAAGACTTAATCGGAATTCCCGGATTTGAACTCCAAGTACAGCCCTGTGCCCATTGCAGCACCGCACAAGGTTTCCCTCTCTCTAAAACCAGAGGCTGCTCCCATCTCTTACAGTTGTCAATCCGTGATGCTAGGACTTGCCCAAGGTCACCCAGCAAGAGCACCTCGGGTCTTCGGACCCCGACCTTAATTTCTCTCTATCACTCCGGGCATCCATCTCCCCGTCTCTGTCTCTACAGAGATGCGCCCAGTGCTCCAGGTTCTGGTTCTGCACGCTCTCCACCATTTCGGCCTCCCTCCCAGCGCAGGGGAGCTCTCCAGTACCGATGGGGTTAAAACAGAGCCTCCGGCCCTAACCCGCGCTGGGGAGGAATGGGGCAGGGGGGGTAGGCAGTGTGCAGACGAACTGTAGTAGATCCCTCCGCGGGGAAATCGTGCCGGAACTTTTTCGTGCGGGAAACCTCGGGGTACGGAAGGCGGTGGCTGCTGCAAGGAGGAGGCGGAGGCGGAGGCGGAGGCGGGAGGGGAGGGGAGGAGAGAGAAGGAGGGGAGGGCGGGGCTTTCCCCTGGGGGAGGAGGGCCGGGGCGGAAGGACACACGAGGCGCAGAGAAGCAGAAACTTTCTGCCAAAACTCCGGGCGTCGGCGGCTTCTGGGACTGGTGCTTGGGCTGCACGACTCCGGAGCGCGGGGCCGTTTAGGCACTGCGCTAAACCGGCCTGGGGCCTCTTGTGGAGGCTCCTAGCGCTGCGCTGCAGTCCCAGAGTGGGGGGGATCCTCGGCAGGGACCCCCCCGCCCCATGTGGATCAGCTCGGGCGGTGGAGGAGGAGGAGGAGAAGAAGGAGGAGGCGACCGAGAAGATGCCCGCCCTGCGCCCTGTCCCGCTCTGCCTGTTGCTGGGTCTCTGGCTGTGCCAAGGCGCGCCCACCCTAGGTGAGTATCTCTAGGTGGTCCAGGCTGGCTCTCTGAAACCCCAAGTCTGCCCCCCACACTCTCTCTTTCCCTCACCTCTCCGGCCATCCGCACTTAATATACCCCCTCCGTGCTGGAGCACAGGGGGGAAAAAGTGGGGCGCCAAGCTTGCCGGGCTCTCTGCAGCCTCCCTGTGGAGTGAAACGATTTGATTAACGAAAGCCGCGGACGTCTTCAGTTCTCCCTCCCGGGGGGGATGGGGGCAAGGAGGCGGGGTGGGGGTGGGTCGCTGCACGCCCCCTACTCTTCTCGAGCCGTGCCGGGGTGGGAGGGGGATGCTGGAGGCTCGCCCCCTGCGGACTTGGCGAGAGCGGAGCTGACCTTGGGCCCTGCCCAGCCTAACAAAGGGTTACAGTTCAGCGGGCTGCGAGCCGCACGCCCCAAGCGCCTCTGGCTCCTGGAATGCCAGACGCCCTCGTGGGGGGAGGTCGTCCTCAACTTGAGGCCACCGGACCTTCGCTGCTGAGAAGAATCAGACTTGAGCTCCGGACTGGGGTCCTTGAGATTATCCGAGGGTCTGGGGGACGGGACAGTAGCTTTCGTGGAGCCCAGTCCAGGCCCCGACGTTAATTCACCCCTGACTGTGCTGGGCAGCGCGCTGGGGATTCTGACAGTCACCCCCTCTCTGCCGGGGGGATAGCCTGAGTCCCGGGGGCTTTGCCCACTTTGTGGCAGGAAGGGTAGGAAAACTCTGTGGCACCATACCAAAGCAATTAAAATCTCAACGGTTGTCATTCTCGCAAAGGCAGAGATACCCAGGATTATCTTTGGGAATTGGGGGTCCCAGCTGGAAGAACTGCTAGGTGACATTGACCATCTCCAACTTGGAGGCACTATTTGCTACTCTTCCGGCATCCTTGTCCCCCCCGCCCCTCCATGCCAACCCCAACTCATGTACTTGCAGAGTGGGAGTGGGACAATTCATAGTCAAAGTACCTTCTTTAGGAAGGCTTCTGTGAGTGTTATCGGAACGTGTCTCTGCACCCAGTTGAAGGTCGTTTTGCTAAAAAAAAAAGGGGGGGTGTTGGGGGAGATGTAAGTAATGAAACTATCCTTTCCAGGAAGAATCTTATAGAAACCACAAACTGTTCTAACTTTTAAAGGAAGCTGTTCTTTAAAGAAAAGGTGCTGAGCTTTAAGACGACTTTTGTTTCTTCTCAATTTTGAATACCAGAGGATGTTAAAAATGCACATCATGAAGGTTTTTTGGTTTGGTTTTTTAAAAAACAGAGTAGTGGTATTCTTCCACCTGAAAACAGGGACTATGGCATTTTCTGGTACAAATGCACCTGCTTAAGGATATCCGAGGTGAACCAGGATAGATCTGGGGAGAGGAACCACGATTGTACTTTCTGACGTAGTACTTTCCATCAAAAAGCTTTAAGGAACAATTCAAGTTGTATAGGTCTTTTTCTTCCCTTTTAAATGAAAGCAATGATGTAATGTGTGATTGGGGTGGGTGGAGGTGGCAAAATTAGCAAGATCAGATGGACACTTGATTCTAGGGAGTTGTAATCCTCACTCATTCTCTTAGTAACTTGTTTTGGCAAGTTACCTAATCTCACTGGCCCTCAGTTTCCTCCTTGTAAAAAAGATGGGAAATAAATAAACCTTTCTAGAGTCACTGGGGCAGAACTAATAGTGAAATTGAAAGGCACTGTTTAAAATGGTGCTAAATAAAAAGAAAATAGAATAACTTTCTGCTTATAGGGAACCTTTTTAATTTTAGCATCCTAAAACAGTGACCTGGATTTCTCTAGTTATGTAGGTGACAGGTATTAGCATCCCTATCTTACAAGTGGAGAATTTGAGGATTAAACTGAGTTAGTTACCTCAGTAAAGAGAATCAACAGATTCCGAGTCTCTGTTTTCTAAGATGTTAAGCTTGACTGCTCCCAGAAATGGTAAAGCCTACTTTTTAGTGACTCTCCTGAATTACACTAAATTACTGTGAACTTTTTTTCTGGAAATCTCCATCTCTTATCACTTGGGTTCTCCCAAGGTACCAATTAGAACACACCCTTCTGACCCTTTGAATCTCTTATATTGGGCTTGTTGCCAGGATGCAATTTACACATCATTGAGTTACCCAGCAGAGATCTGTCAGTCCCATTCTTGTGGTTCTCCAAACAGCAGTTTGTGACCACACCTATATCCCAGGATCTCCTTTCCCTGCCATTGAGAGCTACTTTCAGAATTTGCTACCTGCTTGATGATTCACCTTGATCCCATGGATTTTTATAAAATTGCTCTCTAGACTGTTTTAGCACCCTTCCAAGTAATTGCTTTTGAAAAATGTCAAACCCTTAGTTTCTTTGAGTGCTAAGAGAAAAAGCACAATAAAACCAAAGATAATTTTTTTTGCCTCCCCTGAACCTTTTTGCACTTGTCCCCCTGTCCCTTTTTATGAAATTCAAAGTAGGGAGGTGGAGGAGGCACTTTTGATGGACTTTTCTCAAGAAATGGCAATAATTTTGTTCTGCTGGGGTGCCTTCCCTGTGATGATTGTTTCCACTGTCTATCATTTGTATATCATCTCCCCCATTGGACTGTGAGATCTTTGAGATCAGGGTCTGTCTTTTTGCCTTTGCTTAGAACAGTTAATGACAGCACTTAAGAAATGTTTATTGATGGACTCCTCAGTTTTAGGAAATGACCTCTGTTCTTTTGAAGATTTGTCCCTCTAGCTACTGAAAGGGGCACAATATTTTGTCACTAGGAATGTGACTGCCCATTTTAGGACATCTGGAAGATGTCTGAATGGGGTGGGATATATTTGGATATCTCAAAGCTGCTTCAGACACTTTTTTGAATATGGTGTTCTGTGAAATTGTATAATTTGCATTGTTTTGTAAATTCTCTCATGGGACTCACTCCCATTCTCTGGACATGCCTTCCTCTACTTCAGAGAATCTTAGGCATAGATAACCATCTAAGTCTCTTTGGAGTGATGTATGGAAGGTACTTCAGTATTTCAAAGAACTCATAACTTCATAGGTATAGACATTCTTCTTACTAATGCAAACTGAGCTCTCTCATAATCTTGAGAGATGTTTTTCACAAGTTGCTATGGCCATACTGAAAGTCATCACACCTGGTGGCCAACTCTGTGATGAGGGGTTCTCTGAATTTAGCAAAAAAGGTCTTCATGTGACCATCTTTGACAGTGCTCTTCCTTGAAAAACTTTTCCACCTAGCAAGAACCAACATTTCAGGAAAGGCCAACTTCAGGGCGTGCAGAGTAGTGTGACTCCAGTGGTCATAGGGCTTAATCCATGCCATAGGAGAATTGGTTGAAGGGGCAGGAATGTTGAGCTGGCAGAAGAGAACGTTTAGGGGAAACTTGACAGCTATTTACAAGTATTTGAAAGACCATCTGAGGGAAGAGTGATTAGAATTGTTCTTAGACTCAGAGGGAAGAGCTGGGAGCATTTAGTGAAAGTGACCAAGAAATAGATTTAGGGACAATATAAGGATGAACTTCCTAATAAATCAGAACTGTCCAAAAATTGAAGTGGTTGCTTTCAGGAATGCTCATCCTTTGGAGGTAATTGATCTGAGGCTGGATGGTCTTAAGTTGTTAGATAGTTTAAAAGATATTTTCATTTTAGGTACATATTGGACTAGATCTGAATGGATGACACTTTACTTAGATTTTCTGTGATTCTGGTTTAGTGGAATATAAGCTGTCAGTAATTCAAGGTTTCAGCTTCATGCCATGATAGGATAGAACAACAGGGAAAATGCATTTAAGGTGAAATTCTTTTAAAATCCCAATAAATTTATTTAAATTTCATTTTATTTTTAATATGGAAAATAACTTTAAAAATGAATTTCTTTAGAGAATTTTTTGGGAAATGTTAGCGATTTTATATTTTTTAAATAAAATTAATTACAATTAATTTTTTAAGGATGTGGGGTGGGTAGTTAAACCCTTAACTTCTGTCTTAGAATCAATACTGTGTACTGGTTCCAAGACAGAAGAGCAGTAAGGGCTAGACAATGGGGATTAAGTGACTTGCCCAGGGTCTTACAGCTAGGAAGTGTTTGAGGTCAAATTTAAACCTAGAACATCCCATCTCTAGGCCTGGCTTTCAATATACTGAGCCATCCAACTGCCCCCTATAGGAGGAGGATTTTCATCTTGAACTCCTGGGAGTTTGAGGTATTAAAAAAGTAGTATAACAGACTGAGAAACACTTCCTACAAAGTGAATTTACTTCTTTTCCATGGAGAGATTTCTCCTGAAATCAAATCAAAAGGGATTTGACTAAAAAGGAGAGTCAGACAGTCCATAAACATTTAATAAGTGCCTACTAGGTGCAAGGACTAGTGCCAAGCACTTGGCAATACAAAAATGAGGCAGAAAGACAGTTCTTACCCTCAGGGAGCTCACAATCTAAGGGCAGACAGATATAGAATATTGTATATAGAATTTCTTGCTTCAGTTGTGTCATATGTCAAACCATTTCCTCAGCAAGATGGTGGCAGGGCCTGGGTTACACACAGCACCTGGTACAGTGGGAGGCAGAGAGTAGGAGCTTAGAGAGTTATAGTTATTTATTTGAACATCATTAGCCTGCTGTGGGTAGAGTGGCTTCTTGGCACCTTTGGCTTCCACCTCTCCCCTCCCATGGGATGTCCTGCAGGTGAGGCTGATGTTGACTCAGGTTTGCTGGAAGCTGCTTTCACCTTTTGAGAGATGAGAGCAGTTGAAAGCTGACCCCACCTCTGGTAGGACTCATACTCCACCCTTTCTCTTGAATAAAGAACAGCTCAGGTTTTTGTTTTTCCCTTTGTGTTGGCATCCTTTCAGAGAATCTGTTCTCACCTCCCAGTTCTGAACCCTCTGTAGGGTCCTTGGATTCCAAGGCTTGTAAACCCACACAGATCCTGGGTCCTAGTTTAGGCAGTGAGATTGGGAAGGGGCATAGGGAGGGCTGAATGATCTCTTGAGGCCCCTCTGAGTTTGGGTCCTGGATTTTTCTTGCCCCTCTGCCCCTATCCTTACACTGTCAATATTTTGAGAAAGCTCACATGTACTGGGAATGCTGTAACTTTTAGGTTACTGCTTAAAGGTTTGTCTTTGCAGATTCAGAGCTTTTTCTGAAAAACATGCCTACTTAGCTTTCTCAGAATGGAGTTTGAGACAGCAAGGCGAGTATCAAAGTTTGAATTTCCTAAAATAAGACTACTATGTATCCAAACATTCAATCCTGTGGTTGTCAATTCATTGTGAAGACCAATGTGTAAAATATTCACAAACCTTACAGGACCTGTGAAAATTCTTTACTTTGTATATAGTTCATATTTACTTAAATGTGTACATGTTTCCAGTGATAGAATGTGAGCTACTTGCAGGCAGGGACAATTTTGTTTTGGGCTTTGTATCTCCAGTGCCTTAGAAGCATTTTTTTAAAACTCTTACTTTCTGTCTTAGAATCAATAGGAAGTATCCCTTCTAAGGCAAAAGAGCAGTAAGGGTTAGGCAATTGGGATTAAGTGACTTGCCCAGGGTCACACAGCTAGAATGTTTCTGAGGTTCGATTTGAACCTAGGACCTCCTGGCTCTATCCACTGAGCCACATCACTGCCCTTAAAGCATAGTTTCTTAATAAAAATAAAATATCAAATGAAAAAAGTAAATAGTAGGTTCTTAATAAATACTGCTAAATGTATTCAGAATGTAGTAGTACCAGAACCCATGGAACCCTGAAATCCTTTTGATGTTAAGTGCTATGTTTTGTTCCTGGCTCCCATGAACTACATTTCCATTTGAAGATGTTGCATGTTGTTAAGAACTATGACCGCTTATCTGTCTTATGGTAGCCATCTCCCCTCCTTTCGTGAACTAGTGAGAAGAGGGAACAGATCTCTGAAGAAGGAAAGTGGAATGGCTGAGTTGAGTAAGGGGTGCTTCTGAACTGAGCACCATAAACATTTGGATCTTTGGAAAGGGGCTGAGTGCTTTCCTTGGCAAAGTTTCTTGATGTTTGTGTCTTGGAGGGGAAAGAAAGAATGTTCTTGGGAGTATGCTTCCAGGGTTCTGGATTTAATAAGTCACTTGATCAATATGCCCAATTGGACATAGGGAGTTTGCAGTGTAGCCTCTCTTTTTTTCCATCTCTTTCCTTCTTCCTCCCCAAGGAAATAAAGGTTAAGAGAGTGGAAGATTGAGTAGAGGAGGTCTCAGAGATCAACTAGGCTAATCTTTTCTTTTTTACTGATGGTGAAATTGAAGCCAGGGAAGAAAATAAGAGAACTTGCCCCCAGTTACCTAGGACCCAATTTCCTGACTCCCAGTTCCAATGTTCATTCTCTTCTGCCATGCTTTGGGTTGTACAGAAGAGTTATTAAGGGAGCCAGAGTTGGTAGTGTAGAATAAAGGAATGACCACATTGGTTTATTTACGTAAGCATTGGTCAGATTTATATAACATCTTTCCTTTGATGAGATTTCTTTCCTTCTGTTGGCTTTGAGATTTTTAAAAAGCTTACCCACCAGGACAGCAAGGTTTTATGACCCATTAGGGTGGGAGGGAAGTTTGTCTAATATCATTTTTAGTGGATGAGTTTCACTCGGCTCTTTACCAGTTCCTGGATGGGAAGGCATTATCCCTGCCCTCAAAGAGCTTATGTCATTGTTGAGGCAGGACTAATGAGCACACCACTGGTAGAGTCATCTGCTGATTTATCCACACATTTGGAAAGCTCTTTCCTGCTGCTGAGCCAACTCAGTGCAGACCTAGGTAGTGTGGTCCAGGGCTCTGACCCAGCTGAAAGGCATGTCGTAGACTGTTAGGGTTCATTCCCTCCTATGCACAGTGGTGGCTTCCACACCATCCTCTTGAGTTGTGACTATTTGGATTTTTTTTTTTACCATATACTAGATATCAGATCTCTTTGTGAAGTTATCTTTACAAGTCAAGGGTCTGAATATACCTAATGATTTTGTCTTAAATGGAGAAAAGACAAAGCACTTTGGTCTATTGGGGTGTGGATGTATACTTAGTTTGTGTGATTGTGGATATGAGTGAGAGGGGATGGGAGGCTTCCTACTGAGTCCCGAATGCCAAGCCTGACCCAAGAAAAGGCTTGGCTTAACTAAGAAGTTCTCCCTTTGAAGATTCATTCCTCTCTGTCAGTGGCTGAAGGATCCTTTTTGTTGTCTGGGAAGGATTGAGGTGTTATCATGGACTCACCCAGAGTTTCTGCCCCACTTGGCATGGGGATTTCACCCCATCAGTTAATCATAACTGCCAGCATCTCCCTCACCCTTTTGTGCTTGTCCTGGCAAAAACCTTGTTTCACCAGCTCCCCAAAAGTTCAGGCTCTAACTGGATGGGACTGAGTAAGCCTTTTTTGTGGTGGTGGGAGTATGGGGCATTTTTTAGCTCCCTTTGCCCTTCCTAAAACATCAGGTAGATTCCTTTGTTCCAGCTATGAAAACTGCCCTCCTTCTCTTGTCGAGGTAGCAAGTGGCCAGCACTTCTCTGGGCTGTCACATTGCCCTTCTTTGGAGGCCTGCCTTGGGCGGTTACTGGTCTCCTAGTTCGTTCTCAAGCAGGATGTTGGCAGCTCAGATCCATGCATACATTATCCACACCTCCTGCCAAGACTGCCCCATTGCGGCACAAACACAGGCTGGGCTTATTGGGGTTGCAGAACCTGTTCCCTTGGCGAAGAGTGCCTTGCCCGCCCTCCTTAGCATATTTATTTATATGAAGTGGGTATGCATACATCTGTGTGTTTTGTTGGGGGAGAAGGAGACATAAAAGGGGAATTTTGGTATGTCTCAAGTTTTGCCTCATTTAAAGGTAGATGGTCTTCTCAAAACCAAAATACACTTTCTGGGGCTTGAAGCTGTTCTCATACCTTGTTTAACCTGTTGTCTTATGTAGTGGCAGGTGTGTGTCGACTTTGGTTTGCTTCCCTTTCTTCCTGCTTGTGATCTTTTCTTGCTCACCCCCCCCCCCTTTTTTTTTTTGGCCATGGAACTACTGGAAGACTTTAAAAGACCAGCCCATCTTGACTGGTGTGTTCAGTGGGAAGAAGCTGCTTTGTTGGAGAGTTCTTGTCTTTGTAATTCATGTGGTGATAATTAAACACATCCTACTCTCAAATTAACCCTGAAGAAGCTATGAATGCCCATAGTTACAAAGTAAAGGAATGCTCATAGCAGTAAATGAACTTTTTATTCCGCTGAGTAACACACTATGTATCAGAATTGTCCATAGAAACTTTCATTCTGATTTTGTATCTGACTACTCCCATCTTCCCTGGGGAGGTGCCTTGTCTCTTGGCGTTCATTGTGGTGTGAGGTCATTGAATTTCAAAGTAATCCCTTCTACTTAAGCCTTTACTTCTATTTTCTTTCTGTAGTAGAGGTAGCGATGTGCATTTTATTTTAGGAAATTTACCTTAAATCAGCACCATGAAGTTATTGTAGATTAGTTAACGATTGAGGATGAGTAGAAAGTTTTTTCAATCATGCAGATTTTTCTTGTAACTGGAAGCAAAATACTTGGTGATGACGTATAATATAGTGCCAATGAAATAGAAATGTTCAAAAAGCTTATTCTGCATGACTCTCCCTCCTGTGATGTTGACTCTCTTCTTCTTCATACAAAGTGTTCCGTGCCCCATCCTTGTGCCCTTTATACCTAGAATGCATGCAAACCCTCCTCACCTGTTTCTTAGAATCCTCCTTTTCCTTTGAAGCTCAGCTCAAAGGCTGCCCCCAGCCTGAGACCTTTCCCAAGTGGCTGAGATGTTTGTGCTTCCCCCAGCACTGCCTTACACATTTAGGGAGTGTGTGTGTGTGTAGTATATATACACTCATGTATCCATGTCACTTCTCACAGAGATGTGAGGACATTTCCATTATTATCTTTGTGTCCCCCGTACCTAACATGGTACCTGGCCCATAGTAGGGGGCTTAATAAACACTTGCTGTTTGGGGCTTGACTGGTTTAAGAGTTGAAAGGATAGAGGGTCAGTCTTTATTTTTTTAACCTTTATCTTCTGTTTTCTTTCTAAGACAGAAGAACAGTAAAGGCTAGGAAATCAGGGTGAAGTGACTTGCCATCGTCTCACAGCTAGGAAGCGTCTGAAGTCAGATTTGAGCTCAGGACCTGGCCAGGTGGCACTATGCCATCTAGTTGTCCCTAGTCTTGAAGCCAGGAAAGATGTGAGTTCAATTCCTACCTCCTTTACATCTAGTGTCTTCATAGTCACAGGCAAATCACTTAACCTCCCTGTGTCTCAAGACTCTCTAAAGTTAGAAATGATAGATCTGCATGAATGAAGGGAGTTTCCACACCAGGCATCCTCCATACTGATGAAATGACAGGTTTCGGTATTTAGAGAAATAATAAGAGAATAACTTTATCCTGTACTTTGACCCCCGGACAGGCTCCTTCTAGTGTTTTTAGGTTTATAGTTTTCCTCTGGGTTTTAATCCTAGAATTGAGCACATGATAATGAGAAGCTCCCAGGGTAGAGTTTCTTCCTCTATTTTATAAAACATGCCCTGGGAATGCAAAGCAAATTTAATCATATCTTGGTGAATCACAACTAGGATGGAAAACATGCTGAGAAAAGAAATTGAGTTGGAAGTCTTTATGTAGACGAGACTTGAATAAAGACTGTTTTGATTTCTAGCAGCATCTCTTCCCCCTACACTGTCAGACTCCCCCCCCCAACCTTCTGCTTCCATTCAAGAATTGCTAGTGTGAGTACAATCATTCTTGTTCTTTCATACAACTTTCTGTGATGATATTACATTGGAAAACTACATTGTAACCTGCTCTCAAGGGCAGAAACTAAGGCTGTGTATCGACTCTTTCATTCTGACCTCATTTGCTGGTCAATTCCCTGAGGCCAGCCAACCAGCCCTTCTTGTCCTTCAGGCCAGTAGACTGATCTGTCCTCTACCAAGCCAAGAACTTCTGGCCAAATCAACCTGGCATTTGGGCACCTTATTACAAACATTTCTTCCTTTTCTTTCCCCCACCTTCCCCCACTCGAGCCCCCCCCCCTCCCTGTACACAGTGATCTCTTGATAAATATTGTTGACTAATGTTGCAATCCAGAAGAGTAGTTTCAAGGATGTGTGGTTTTAGAGAATCGTTCCATTGCTTCTGGGCTCGAGGGACAGCTGAATTGCCGTGTGCTCAGGCACTGTGGGATTTAAGTATCTGGTTCTGAGCAATTCCAGGCAGAATGAATGCCCTCTCAAGGTCTGGTGGAATTCAGAGCTGGGAGGGTGCCAACTAGATTACCATATTTGAAGTGAGCCTGAAAGGGGAAAAAATAACATTTCTAAGCACCTGAAAGAGAAGGGCCTCTCCCAAGGACTGCGACCTAGTCAGTTATGGTGGCTGGGATGCTAGAGAGACCCTTGTTTTGACTGCAGTGACCTCTGAGCCGATGAACGGATCCCAAGCTTACAAAGAAACTAAAGATGGGAGATCAAAATTTGGTTGGGGAATCATTTCTATATAAAAGGTTTTACAGTTTTTCTAAGGAGGAAGAAAATGATTCCATCCAGAGGCTTGACCAGCAGGTGAAACTTCAGACAGATTACACATTTTTTTTAATTGGCTCTAATTTGGGTCTGTTTTGTTAAATGCTAAGATTGAAAATTTTAAAGTCTTAATGACAAAAATAATTAATAGTAAAATTTTAAAAATAATGAAAATGAAATTTGAAATTTTGGAAAAAAATGTTAAAGGTTTTATTCCTTATTTTAGATGTTTATCCAACAATTTATGTTTTTTTATTAATAAATGATTAAAAAAGTAGTCACTTTTTAAAAAAAGATCTGTTAAGGTTTATTTTTATTTTTTTTAAAACCCTTACCTTCTGTCTTGGAATCAATACTGTGTATTGGCTCCAAGGCAGAAGAGTGGTAAGGGCTAGGCATTGGGGGTTAAGTGACTTGCCCAGGGTCACACAGCTGGGAAGTGTCTGAGATCAAATTTGAACCCAGGTCCTCCTGTCTCTAGGTCTGGCTCTCAATCTACTGAGCTACCCAGCTGCCCCCTGTTAAGGTTTATTTAACTGTTTCTTCTTAATATTATTATTTCTTAGTATTATATTGAATTTCTTAATTTACTAAGGCATAGTCCCTGACTTTGTGGACCTCTTACCACCAATAGATGACTTTTTCTGCTGTATTTTTCCACCTTGTGAATAGGTGTAGTATCCAAGGATATCTAAAATTTCAAGGGTGTTTTAAAGTATCTTTAAAAGTATATTAAAAAAGCAAAATGAGCCATTTTAGTTCTTTCACATATAGGTGTTTGGTAAATTTGGTTTATGCTATGATTTGAATATATCTTATATCCACAAGCCTGTGACCCCTATCAGGGTAAAGATCAGGTCTTATATTTTTGTGCATTTGGCAGCAGCTCACACAGGAATGATTTAGCGTCTAGTTTGTGGGATACTTATCCTCCATCATTCACTCTGGCCTCAGAGGATGAGATGGTTTATCCCTTTGCCAAGGCTAGCAGCACTTAGCACCATGCCTGGCACATAGAAAGTGCTTAATAAATGTTGATTGAATTAAATAGGCCTTTTATTCATGCTGGTTTCCATCACTTCCTGTTTCATCAACAAGACTTCCTTTCTCCTTTGGTTATTTTTCTGTCCATATTCAATCTCTTTCTAGTATCTCCTTCCCACTGGTCCACTCAGGGAGGAAGAGAACCCCTTCCCTTGACCAGGTCATCTCCTCAAATTAGATCCTGCCTCCCATCTCCCTTTTCACTGTGAAACTTTTAGAAAAAGACCTGGGCTCTGTATCTGTTTCACTGCCCCTCCTCTCCAACCCCTCTGAGTCTTCCTTTTAAATTCTACAACCTACCCAACTGGAAACTGCTTTCTTTTAAGATCTCCTAGGATTTTTTTTTTAACTGTGAAATACAATCCCCTCAGTCCTCCTTCTTGACCTTTTGGCCGTATTTGATGCTTATCAATCCTCTCTTCTTTTTGTGTGCTCTCAAAGAATCATTGAATCACAGACTTGGACATTATCTAGTCCAGGGCAGTTCGGTGGCTGGAGTTAGGAGGTCCTGGGTTCAAATGTGGTTTCAGACACTTCCTACCAGTGCCACCCTGAGCAAGTCACTTAAGCCCAATTACCTAGCCCTTCTGCCTTGGAACTTAATCTGCCCATTCTAAGACAGAAGGAAAAGGTCAGCAACTTAACTCTTTGTGACTCTGGGCTTTAACCTCCTTCCCTGTCAAAAGAGGAAGCTGGACTAGATAACTTCTTTTTTTTTTCTTAACCGTTACCTTCTATCTTAGAATGGATGCTGTTTAGTCATTCCAAGGTAGAAGAGGGGTAAGGGTTAGGTCTTTTTGGCTCGAGAGCAGCCATACTTTCCACTCTACCATGATGCCTCCAATTTAGTTTTCCAAGGACACCTTTCACCATCCCTGTGACCTCACCCTTACCTGGCCACCACTCCCCTTTAAGTACAGTCTCCTTCATTAGAAAGTACACTCCTGGAGGGGAAGCAGAGTCTCATCTCTGCTTTTAGCACCATGGAAATGCTTCTTAATTCTGTTGTATATAAAGGATCTCTCTCTTTTTGTCTTTGGGTTATAACCCCTGGAGAAAGATGATAGCTCCATTTGCTGTGTATCCTTTCTGATCTCCTCTGGAACTTATGGATGGGTGGGGTGTTTCATTTAGCTCTGCCTTGATTAATTTTTATTTACATCAATGTTTAAGTGCATTTATGATTTCTCTGGGGTATTCTCTCCTACCCAATTCCTCCCTTCCTTCTCATTCTGTGTTATTCTAGGTAATGTCTTTTTTCATTCTCTTTTTTTATCCTGAACTTAGATATAAAATCAAACAACCATTTTCTACATATGTACACATGTATACATGTATATGCACTCATGAAAATGTGTACACAGAGAGAGTAGGACACAAGGAAAAGTTTGTAAAAGAAATGGCAAACTTCTAATATGTAGATTTTGCTTTTCTTTTAAAGTATTTAATAAATCCAACATAGGACTGTCAGAGCTTTCCTGCTTTATTTCTGTGATTCCCTCTTGCATGTTTTTCCATAAATCATTTGTAGATGTTCTACTCAGTGCATCCAGTGTTTCTCCCTGATTCTTTTAATGTTTCCTGGATATCAACCTCCATCAGCACTTAGTCTATCCTCTGTTATCCCTCACTCTCACTACATGGCCCATCTTTTCCAGCCAATCATGACCTTTACCCAATTTTTTAAGCACCAGCCATCATTGGTGCAACCTTGCTTTTACTCATTATGCTCCTTTGGGTTGCTTACCATTCTGATTTTTCTGAGGTCATGGAATTAATATGCTA
Source organism: Monodelphis domestica (assembly GCF_027887165.1). Taxonomy (NCBI): domain Eukaryota; kingdom Metazoa; phylum Chordata; class Mammalia; order Didelphimorphia; family Didelphidae; genus Monodelphis; species Monodelphis domestica. The sequence goes on along the minus strand of NC_077228.1, from coordinate 492,629,628 downwards.
CACAGTCATGTAGAATTGCCAGACAAATGTGAGTGTATAAAAGATCAGTTTTTGTGGCAGTTTAATATCATTGAAAGCATTGGGCAGTTCCCTAAATGGAGTCCAGTCCAGGTTCCTTTTTCCATTCTGGGTCTTGTTTTCAAGATGTAGGGGTTAGCTCCATACACTTTATGTCCAGCTCTGTGTTGTTAGTTGAGTAGCATGTGCTGGTCTGCTCTTAATTTCTTCTTGGTTTCTCTTATTGGATAAAATAAGCTCCTATTCCTACATTGAGGTTCCTCTTCCATCATCTGTGGTTTTTTTCTCCATACCCCCTTGCAGTTTCTTACATTCTCTCTTGGCTTGCCTTACCCAATTTCATAGCTTTCATTTTCATATCTCAGTGAAAATAACTTACAACTTAATGTAATCAGGGCTAGTCTCTCATCTGAGCTCCAGCCCTTCATCTTCATTTCCATCTTCTAGCTGGATAGCTCCACCTCAGCGTTCCCACACTGGCATCACTAACTCAGAGATAAGGAATAGACCTATGGTTCTTTTGGTATGAGAAACTCCCAGGTGAGGACACTCCCTCTATTAATACACATTGTCTGGTTTTAGAGTGTTGTCTAGAGCGTGCATGGTCACACATGTCTGTTATATGTCAGAGGAAGGATTTCAGCTTAGGTCTTTGGCTTCAGAGTTGGTTCTGTAGATGGTACATCACCCTGCCTCTCTATCACAAACTCAGCACATCTTCCCCTCTAAAAATCTATCCTTTGTCCCAGCTTCCCCATTTCTGTTGGTGGCACCAAGATATTCAAGCTTAAAATCTTAATCATTTTGACTTTTTTTCTCCTTCACGCTCTACAGCCAACTAACCACTAAAACCCATCTGAGCCCACAACTTTCTCTTTTCCCATCTCTTCCCTTCCTCCTGCCTTCAGTGAAGTTTGTATACTGGGGGAAACACTGAGCTTAGAACCAGGAGAATCCTGAGTTCAATTCTGGGCTCTTACAGTTCTGAATTAGGTGACTCTGGGCAAGGAACTTTACCTTTTCAAGTCTTAGCTGCCTCATCTGTAAAACAAGAATGCTACTTGTCTTAGCTCCCTCTCTTCCTACCTACCTACTGGGCAGAGTTGTTGGCAAGGGAAAAAAATGAATTGTTGTATTATTGGCTATTTATGGTTGTATCCTCTCAACTGGCTTTCTTGTCCACAGTTTTTTCACAAAGCAATATCCCTAATGCCCTAATCTGACCATGAATCACTTCCTTGCACAAAATCCCACAATGGCTCCTTATAGTCTTAACAGGAGTCAGCAAACTATGGCTCAAGGTCCAAATTGGCCTGTTCCAATTCTTGTAGGTCCTGCAAGTTTTTTACATTTTTAACTATAATAAAACTTTATTTTAAAATGCAAAAAACAATATTTAGCTTGTGGACCGTACAAAAAAACAGGCAGCAGAATGAGTCTTGTTGGACACTTGGTTTCTGTGATAAAATATAACTTCCTTAACCTGGCATTTAAAGCCCTCTCTAATGACTCCAATTTTATCTTCCCAATCTCTTTTCACCAGGCTCTTCTTGCAGTCACTGTATTTCAGCCAGATTGCACTATTCGACTGTTTCCAGATACTGCCTTTTGGAGTTCTCACTGGCTATTCTCTCCTTGTTTCTGCTGATTGAAATCCTTTTCTTCCCTTAAAGTCTTACTCAGTTGGAAGATTGTCTTCCCTGAAGCCTTCTTTTCCCCCAATTGAAAGGTGTCTCTCTCTCTTTTTTTTTTTTTGGAGTTTATCAGGCTCTGTCCTTTGTCCATCGTGTTCTCTGATGTATCATGTAGCATGTAGTATGTTGTGTCTCACCATTTTGATGCTAAGCTCCTTGAGGGAAGGCACTTGATTGCTTTTCATTTTTGCATCTCAATGCCTTGAATAATACCTTACATGTAGTAAAGTGCTTAATTAAAAGGTTTTTTGAGTTGTTGATTAAGATGAAATTGTAACTTATAAGGAAACATCACCAGGAACTTATAAGGAACCATCTTGCCCTTATTATCCATCCCATTCCTACTTTTTTCTTTTTGAGGTCTGTAGCTTGCTGCTGCCATCATACATAGTCTGGTTTTAATATTGAGGTATTTAAACTTGGAGTCAGGAGCTTTGGGTTTGAATGCTGATCCTACTACTTGATAACTCCAGGCAGTTGGTTGATGGCAAAGTAATAAATACAACACTAGATTTGGACTCAGGAAGATTCAAGTTCGAATCCAGCCTCAGACACCCTGGACAAGACACTTAAGCTCAGTCTTAATTTCCTCTTCTAATTTCCTCCCAAAGTGGGAATAATAACAGCACCTACCTCCCAGGGTTGACTTAAGGATAAAATGTGGTAATATTTGTAAAGCACTTTGCAAGCCATAACATTCTATATAAATGCTAGCTTTCATTATTATTTATTAATTCAGTAACTGAGCCTGTTTTCTCATCTGTAAAATGAGGACAGTAATACTTGTACTACCTGCCTCCCAGGGTGGTTGTGAAGATCAAAAGAGATGATGAGTATAGGATGGTTTTAGCCTTTAAATCATCATATAATGTAAGTTGTGATTAAACATTCCAATTCACAAACATTTGCTAAGCATCTACTGTGTGAGATTCAAACTCTCTGCTCTTACTGAGTTGACCATTTAGTAGATGGGGATAGCCAAGCATGCTGACCCCTTCTCACCCCTCGTTTTCCCATGTAAGCCCTCTTTTCCACTACTCAATTTCCATGTCAGAGACAAACAATCCAGGTTTGAGAAGTAATGATGTCTGAAGGAAGAATGAGTGATGTTTCTTTCTCTTTTGGCCAAATGGACTTTGGTGTCCTATTTTCCATCTCCTTCCTCTTCCTTAGTTTGTGAGTGACATTCTCCGTTTTACCCCAGTTGACAAGTTCAGTTTCATGTGAGTGATGTTGGCACTTCAGAGTAGGTCACTTCCTTTTTGGGTTCATTTACAGTGGTATGACTGCGAGGCTGGTTTCTGTGAGTGGGACCCCTGCCATAGGAAGAAAAGCTTCAATTCTCATAAAAGGGGACTTGGAATCTTTTAGTTCTTCCAAAGATTCTCAGAAATTACCTTTATGGTGTGCTCTTTAGACAGTAGAGTAGAAAGTGGCTGGCTTAAGTTTGAACCCTTTCTTCAACACTTTCTGGATGAGCAAGCCATTTAACTTAATCTCCCCAGGCCTTAGTTTTTTTCATTTGTAAAATAGAAATAATGATACCAACACTTCCCACCTTGAGAATTTGAAAGGATTTAACATTTATGAAAATGTTCTATCACTTTAAAGTACCAAATAAATGGCAACTATTATTATTTGTACTTTTTATTCTTACATTTTTTTTAAACTATAACTTTAAATGCAAGAATGTCCAATAACATTTCAAATAACTTTATCTTGTACTTTCACCCACCTAAATATTTTAGCATTTTTCTTCTTAGCATATTTTAACATATTTCTTCTTCCCTTTTAATCAAAATGAGGAAATAGGCAGGGACCATTATTAGCGCAATGTGATCGTGGCCATGGGACACATCAACGAGGAAATGTAGTTCAAGGTTCTGTGGGAACTGTCCCAGTGGTACACTTCAGCGTGAAATTGATGAAACAGCTGAAAACCTAACTCTATTAGTGTTGATACTACAGGAAAGAACAATTAGCAAATTCATGAAATGGGTTCCTACCTTGAATTATTAAGAGAGAAAATATGCTTGTGTTTCCATTCACTGGTCTTAGCCTTCTGACCAGAGAGCCAAGGCTCAGCAGGCATACCTTTTTTCAGTCCCTCTCATGGGGCAGCTTGCCATAGGGAGTGGCCAATTAGCTGAAGGGTGTAGCAGTTAGATGCTAAGTCTCTGCCAAGTGTCCCTCCTTTGCCTGGGTGACCCAGCTGGACAACTTGCTCTCCACTTGGGGAACAGAAACCAGCCTTCTTAGATGAGATTCCTTGTCTCCTGTGTGCTGGCATCGCCATACTATTATCATCGAAAACTGTGGATCATGGTTATCTTTAAGAAATTTCAAAGTGATGGGGAAGAATGGGGAAGGAAGGGAGGTGGCATTGGGAATATAATTCCAGCAACACCCCTGGGACCAGACCATCTCTTTTCTACCTTCTCCCAGTGCTGGGATACTTCTGTAGCCAGATTGGCTTCTGAGATTAGAACCATTAGGTTAGATTAGATTAAAACCACTATGCCAATCCTGTTCCCCAGGCTAATTAGTGACTGATTATATTTATTCTGAATTACATGCTGTGACAAAATTCTAGGATTTGTTTTGGTCTTTGAGAAAGCAACATTTTGATGCAGCTTTATGATGTGTATATTGCAAAAAACCACATTAGTGAGTCAGAGACAGATTTGAGTGCCACACTGGTGTCTGGTGCCTTTCGCCCTCCACCCCAACTCAGTAAACTCCAGTGGCTCCCTGTTACCTCCAGGATCAAATATAAAATCCTCTGACATTTAAAGCCCTTCACAATCTAGTGTCTTCTAGCATTACGGATTTCTTACTCCTTATTCCCTTCTAGGCTTTCTGTGATACAGACAGACTCAGCTCACATCTCATCTTCTGTAGGAGGCTTTTCCCAGGTCCCTATTCCCTCTGAGATAGATGACCCTCCATTACCCTTGTCTGTATAGATTTCCTAAATATTTGCATGTTTTTTCCCCTGAGTTTGGGCTTCTTGACATCTACAACTGTATTTCTTACCTTTCTTCTATCCCCAGGACTTAGCACAGTGACTGGTACATACAGAAAGCACCAAATAAAGGCTTGTTTTATTTACTGACTGGCCCTTTCAAGGCGACATTGAACTATTAATGACTAATCTTCATGGGTCCAAATTCATCTAATTGTACTGACGTCTAGCCATTATCTCTCCCATCTTTACCATAATAAGAGCATGGGAGACTTTGTGAAACCCTTTACTAAAATCAAGGTAAACCAACTTCAGCATCCACCCTTATGAACCAGTCCAGTGACCCTCTTAGAAAAGGAAATGGGATGAGATTATTTATTTTTTCTTTAATTGAAAAATTTTATTTAATTAATTAATTTAGAATATTTTTCCACGGTTACATGATTCATGTTCTTTTCCTCTCCCCTTCTCTTCTGTTCCCCCCATAGCTGACACGCAATTCCACTGGGTTTTACATGTATTAGGATGAGATTTTTTTTATGACCTGTTTCTGCTGAAGCCATGCTAGCTCTTCATGAATGAGGCTTCATTTTGTAAATGTTCACCAACTACTCCCTTCATGTGATCTGGAGCTTTGATAGCAATGACAGGCTCATTCATAGGGTTGAAATTCCATTTAGCAACCTTCTTCCTTTAAAAAAAAATCAGGACAATTCTGGATTTGTGCTGCTGACTTTTTTTAACCTAAGAGTAGGATTTTACATTTATCTCTGTCAAAGTATCTGCAATTTAATAACCATCTGTGGAGTGACATAGATTGACACACCCAATTACACAATATTTTACTCTGAAGACAGAGTGCAATCATCCCATCAACATCTGGTTATTATCAACAAAACAATGGCTCAGCTATTTTTCCATGGCCACATGAAAAGACCATGACATAGCAAAGGGTAACTTATCCCTGATAGAATCATCATACGCCTTCTCTGTCTCCTGCATTTCTCTCCAAACCACCCCTTTGGGGAGGGCTTATTTGAAAGATTTCAGTCCACTGCTTATTTTTCATTAATTTTCTCTCTTGAATGCTATTCACTTTCAGCTCTGATCTGTGCCAGAGAAAAAGGAAGGGCCAAAATATTGTGAGTAATGTGTTTAGCTCTATTTCAGTGACAAATGGAGTGCTTACTTTGGGGATTTCCCATTGCCCTGATATTGTAGAGATGTGAGGTTCTGGGTTCAAATATGGCCCCAGTTACTTCTTAACTGTGTGACCCTGGGCAAATCACTTAACCCCGTTGCCTAGCCCTTACCACTCTTCTGCCTTAGAACCAATACACAGTATTTATTCTAAGATGAAAGGTAAGGGTTTAAAATTTTAAAACAAAACAAAAGAATATGCAGGGTATGATACAATTTGCAAGTTTAAGTTATGGATGTGCTGCTATCTTTTGAAAGGAAACTGTTTTAGTTACTGTAAAGAGCAAATAATGAAAAGATCTTAAATAGCAATTTACATGTGTATTTGTTTAGGACACCTGAGTATATACAAAGCCCTTGGCAAATCCTAAAAGGCTTTGGAAATTGGAGCAGTTATTTTATAGAAACTGTAGCATGCGTGACTTCAATCCTTCCCATAGCTGGGATCCAGCGGAAGGGACTGGAGCCAGTTTTTCTGATTCTAATATTCCATGCACAGCTAAATTACGAATTCTTTGCCAAAAATATGGAATCATCCTCATTCCCCACCCCTCTATTTTATAAAAAGTATTTTTTTTTTTGCATTTGAAAGTTATGCAAGAAATCCTTTCTAGGGGGAAAATGGGAAGTTAGATTCTTATCTTTTTAATTTATTTTGTGCCTTGATAGCTCTTTTGAATCTTAGTGAATCTCGTAACTCATATCTCACAAAAGTACAAAAGACATCAGGTTTATTATGGGGAAAACCTCAGGTTTAAAGTCAGAAGACTTGGATTCTTATGGTCACCATCTCTGTAGTCTTGGGCACCTTGACCTTTCTGAGGCAGTGAGAGGTGGTAGTTCTAGTGTCTTCATTTGTAAAATGGAGAGAATAATACCTCTACCTTCCATCTCCCAGAGATGTAGTAAGGAAAGCACTTTGTAAATTTTAAAATCAGCATATAAATGTGAACGAGGTGTTGGCTTTGAGTGGTCTTAATTTCCTAATAAGCAATTATACAAATTATCCCTCCCTTCCTGCATGAAACTTAGTCTTTTTTTTTTAAACTTTACCTTCTGTCTTGTTATCAATTCTAAGACAGGCTGGCAAGGGCTCAGAAAAGGGAATTAAATGATTTGTCCAAGATCACACAGCTAGGAAGTGTCTGAGATCATATTTGGGTCCTCACTGTTCTACCAATCTGTCCCTGTGAGGCTTAGTTTTAACAGAATTTTGTTGCATGCTATGAGTTTTGAATTGTTGATCTAACACTTGAATGGCCCTGAAGTGGCCAGCATTGTATACAGGAGAAGTTTAAGGGAAGCAGTCTAGCTGAATGGAAAAAGTCCTGAATTTGGAGCCAGGAGTAAACTGGCTTTGCTTCCCTGTGTGACTCCAAGCAAATTACTTAACATCCCTGGACCCCATTTTCTCACCTTTAAAATGGGAGGATTGGACTAGATGACTCATAAGGCTCGTTTTAGCTCTAAATTTATATCCCTTCTCGTTCATATTGGTCTGTTCAGCATCCATATTAAATGTCATTCTCTTCAGCACCATGCATGCCCTCCTGAATCCAGGCTTGTATCTCTCAGCTCTTTGTACCTTTTGGCTGAAGTGAGCGACCACACTCAATTTTATATTTAGTTTTGTGTATACTTGTCTTTGTTCACTCTCTCCTACCCTTACTCCCAGTCCTTAGCTCCTTAAGGACAGACAAAGCATAGTCTCCAAATAGACAGTTTCCTCCAGTCAAGTGCTGTCAGAGTTCTACGAGGATCCTAGCTCATTTTCTGGAGAGAGATTCAAGAGTTTAAGGCTGGATCTCTGGGATGATACCAACGTGCCAGGCATTAGTCAGGCATTTATTAAGTACACTTAGGAACCCAAGTGAGTCCTGGAGACTTCATTTGTTTGGTGATCACTGTGGGAGGTTTATTTTCATCTAGCCTGGACTATTCTTGGGGGTTTAGAGGAGGGGAGTAGAAGAGAGTTGTTTTCAGATTCCCTCAAAAAAAGGTCAAACTAGATTGGAATAATCTGGAATGAGCTGAGCTTCCTAGGGAACCTTCTCTAGCCTTCTACAGGTCTTAGATACAAGCCAAGTTGATATGGCTTGATAGATTCTGGTAATTATGTGTTTTTAAAGTTCTTTTTACCTTGGTGTTACCTCAAAGGCCTGGGATATAGATGGGTATAGTAAAGTAACATGCTGGACTTAGAAACCTCTTAAGACCCAAATTCATATCTTGCCTCTGACAGTTATAGCTGTTGGAGTATGGGCAAATCTTGATCTTAATTTATAAAATAGGGATAATACCTGTAGTACCTACCTTATTGGATTGTTGGGTTGTTGTCAGACTCAAATAATATGCTATTTTATTTTTATTTATTATTATAAATTATAACATTATTAATATACTATTATTTATAAATTGTACTATATTTAGTATTGTATTATAATTTATTTTTATTTTACCTGTTTTGTGTATATATACACATGTGTATACACATACATCTATATCTACATATTTACATATCTATGTCTCATTTTATTAACCTTCAAGCAATAAAAAATGCACATGAATTATGACATTACCACCATTTGAGTGTGTAGAGGTGCAATTGGTAGTCACACATGCTAGGACATCAAGGGGAACCACGAGTTGTACACTTCATTTATTTTTATTTGATTGTTCCAAGGCTCCATTTGGCATAAAGGATCCAGGTTATATTTGGGGGGCATTTTTGCTTTATTGGACTGAAGTCATCACCTAGAAACCTGGGGAAAAAAATCTCACCACTGGACACTTGAGAACCCTGAGACCAGTTTCCTCCTTCAAAGTACTCTGATTCAAAATGTTTTAAAAGGAAAACAAACAAAAATGAGAGGAAGATCCCCGCAGTTAGGTTCCTTTGACTTTCCCCTTATCTCCAAAGTCCATATTATCCCTGAGTCACAGCCCCCAAGTCTCCATCTTGGACTTCGATAGGCAGAATCATCCTTGTGCCATGCCTACAAGTTATTGGCATTGCAGTTGACTTATTCATGGTTTCTTCTCACTGTCTTTCCCTACTGGTATCAGCCTGAACTATTCTTGTCTATTCTAGCTGTATTTATCTTTGAGAACAATTAGCTCTTGAATGGTGGCTCCAGTGGCAGAGAAGGAAAGGGGTTGCTCTTCCCAAGGTCTTCCTGTAGTCACATGGGGAAGACATCTACTGCTCCTAATGGGTTTTCCCTAATTGACTTATTCCATTCCAGCTTGCCCCTGTCATGCTTTGGGAGGAGATGGCATTCATAACTTTTGTCTCTATATTCCGGGTGTGAATTTGCCTTACTCAAGCTCAATGGTTTGTCTAATCCTTCTAGAGATTTAGAGGTAAAATGTCATCCAGAGGGCTAAAGCTTATCTTTTTGGGGGCTGTCAGTAACTCCATTTTGGATGGTTTTCAGCTCAATTCCTATTGGTGTCATTGAAGGCATATTATTACAATTTAAACCAATGGAAACAGCCTAGATAAGAACAGCCATTCATTGTGGAAACATAGATTTTAGAGTTGGAAGAAACTGTAGAGTCAGTGGGAATAAACACTTACCAAGTGCTTACTATGTGCCAGACTACACTAAGTGCTGGAGATCCAAAGAAAGGCAAAAAACTATCCTTGCTCCCAAAGAACTCACAACCTAATGGGGGAGGCAACTCGTAACAAGAAGCTAAAACAGCTTGGGGTGGGGGCCAGCTTGGGAAGAGGTATAGATGAAGGAATGAAGTCATGCAGTGGGAGTGGTAAGTGATCTGAGGAGGTAGTTTCTGAATTGATTTCATCTTGCCAAGTGATCGGTTTCTAGAGATGATGAAATCCAGGAAAGCAGCGGTATGGGAAATGATGAGAATTCTCTGGGTGCCATCTGTAAATAGTGGAAGATCTGGGAGGAGCTCTCCAATGTCCATTCTCTAACTTCTCCCATCAGAGAGAGGGAGAGGTCCCAGGGGCAGGAGGTGCTGGTGAATTCCTGAATTGATTTCTAAATATGATGAGTTTGACAACATGATGGAAGTTCAGGAGAGGACAGTTCATTTATCACAGCAGGAAATTGAGAACCCAGAGAAGCTAAGTGGTCCAGTAGTAATTTAGAGTCAGATCTTAAATGTTTGGCTCTCAATTCAATTTTTTAAAACTATGGTGCATGTTGAAATGTGTTGTTGCATAGAATAGAAATGAAATCTAGGGTTCCTACATGGTAGGCAATAATTCTACCATGGAATCCCCAGTATTGCACTTAAAATTTAAAAAGGAAGTTACATTGTCAAGGACCCAAATCCTGATTTCTCACGTGGCAAGCACTATATCACCATAGTACTAACTCTAAGACAGAAAGACAAGGAATAGGCAATTGTGATTAATTGACTTGCCCTGGATCACACAGGTAGGAAGTGTCTAAGGTCATATTTGAACCCAAGTCCTCTGACTTGAGACCTGGCAGTCTTTCTACTGAGCCACCTAGCTGTTGAAGATATGCACTCTTATCTTAAAATGTATGGGCTCTAAAATTAAGTTGTTTTTCACTTCCCATCTTAGCAGTGTTATTTTTTTTCTGGGCTTTAAGCAATAGCTCTCTGTTAGGAAAATTTAAAGCTTAAATTTGAATTTATCCAACAACTTGCCAAGGATGAAGTTTTCTATAAAATAAAAACAATAACAATAAAACCCAGCCCAAACCTATTTAAAAGGTAGCAAAAATGGAAAAAGAAAAATGCCTAATTGAATGTGTTGTAGCTTTTTCTGTAGGTTTAGACATAATTTATGATATGCTTATAGTGTAGTGCTTCAGGCTGTTTAACAAAGAATACCAGGCTACAGAAACATTCAATACGCTTGATTCTGTAGGAATAGACTGGCGTTCTTTGCACCTCAGCTCTGTGATATTGACCCCAAGTTCTTTGAACCTCAGCTTTGTGGCATACTAACCATAGATAGGCCTCACTCTGGGGGCCAGCTTCCCTTAATTTGGCATATTTTAAGGAAGCTCATGAAATGTCTTCTGTTGCTATCTCGTTTGGTTCATTTATTGGACAAAGAAGGTGAATTTTCCTGCATTTCTTGCTCTCTTCCCCTCATTCAAATTGATCCAAATGGAAAAAAAAACATACCCATTGAAGAAAATAACCTATTATGGCAATCTATGATCTCTCTGTTACCCATTTCTGTGAAAAAGAAGTATGCTTTTCCCTTTAAGTGGTTTAGTTTTCCTTAAAGATAACAAACAGAAGAGGTGTTATTTTGAGTAAAATCATCTCTGATCCCAAAAACAAATTCTTTCTTGACTTGACCGGATGATGATTCATTTGAACAAAGAATTAAGCATCTTTGTACAAAGCACTAGACTGTGCAAGAAAATTCAGCTGAGAGAGAATTTGTATTCTCATGGAGCTAATAGGAGGGAGAGAAAAGAATAAGCATTTACATACTGTCCATTACATTCCAGGCACTGCTCTAATATGATCTCATTTGATCCTCACAACCCCCCTGGAAAATGCAGGTGCTATCATCATCCCCATTTTACAGTTGAGGAAAATGAGTCAAGTCAAAATTAAGGGATTTGCTTAGGGCATGTCTGAAGCCAAATTTGAACATAAGTGTTTCTACTCCAGGCCCTGTGCTCTATCCACAGTTAATCAGGGGATAAGACACAACTAATTTTAATTCAAACCAGGACAAAATACAAAGCCATTCATGACTGGTACATTAGAAAGGTTCAAGTGAGATGCTACATGAGATCTTAGGGGATAACTTATGAGTTGTTTGTGAAGCTTTACTTATGAGGTGACATTTGAATTTTATTCAGTAGGCAAGAGAGAGCCCCAGAAGATGGTAGCATGAGTTGGAATTTAATTCCTGGCTTTTGCATTGACTCTACATTTTGCCTTGGGCAAGTTATCTTACTTCTCTCTGCCTCAGTTACCTTCTCTGGACCATGAGGGAATCGGATTAGATGGCCATTAAAGTCACTTCTAGATCCAAATCTGCGATCCTATCCTATGACATTTATAAAGAAGATTCAACTGGCAGGATATGGGGCAAGAAGAGTTAGTAGGAAAGAAAGGAGACTGTTGAATATTGAAATACTCCCAATGGGAAAGGAAGGAAGAGATGAGATATTTATGGGAGAGATTGGGGAGCCATCATTGACAGGATTTAGCAATCAATTAAATAAAATACAAAAAATACAAAATAAAATACAAAAATAGTAAAATACAAAATACAGTAAATAGAAAAAGAATCATTAATAGAATAATGAATTAATACCAATAGTGAAAGATGATTAATTCCAATTCTATGAACATAGCAGAATGGGAGTACCACTTGAAAGGGAAGAACAGGTTTCTGGGGAAAGAATCCAGGTGGGGATATGTTAAAGTGTTCAAGGATTTTCAGGTAAAGGTGTATAAGCAAATGAGAACTCCCAAGAGAGGTCATTACTGGAGGTAGAAGCTCGCCAATCACATGCATAAAAGTTTGAAGCATTGGGAATGAGCAGCGGTCCACTTCTAGCGGTCAAGCTTGTCGAGGTGTCTGTCCTCTCTTGCTCCTTCCCCAGCTAGATGTCCATCTCTGTTCTTCTGCCCATTTCCCTCTTGTTGACGTATTAGTGGAAAGATAACTTGGCTCCTCAGAATTTTATGAAGAGAGAACAGTTTTACCTGGCTGCAGAACACTAGCCTTGCTTTCTCGCCTTGCCTTCTTTTCTCTGCAAAAGCAGTCATTTAGACAAATAGTCTTGATTCAGCAGGGCTGGCTGGGCAGGTTTTTAAAAGCGTTGAAGTTCTTAGTCTTGGCTTTCTAGCATTCTGGGTGAGGGTCAGGGTTGGAGTGGATGGGGTGGGTAGCAGGAAAGTTTGCTATTGACACCCAGTTCTTGTATCCTTGAAAACGGACTGCTTCTGAGGAGACCACTCAATAAATCAGCCTTATGCCAAGCACCCAGCCAGGAGGTGGAGAGAGAGAGAGAGAGAGAGAGAGAGAGAGAGAGAGAGAGAGAGAGAGAGAGAGAGAGAGAGAGAGAGAGAGAGAGAGAGAGAGAGAGAGAGAGACAGAGAGAGACAGAGAGAGACAGAGACAGAGACAGAGACAGAGACAGAGACAGAGACAGAGAGAGAGAGAGGAAGTGACAGATTTGAGCAAAGCTTATCTCTAGGGGTTTCTTAGAGAGGGGATTTTTGTTCAGGTAGGAGCTGGCCTAGGTGGCCCACAGAGTCTTTTCAAATATGAGAGTCTCTGATTCTGATCTACCCAAAAATGTGACTCACCCCCCTTAATAGAATTTTTTAGTCATGTTGGATCTGCATTTTTTAAAGCTGTATCTGTGCCCATAGGAATAAGGAGTAGGCCTGTGATTTCATTGATTTCGGGAACTTCCAGGTGAGGAAACTCCCTTTACTGATGCAGGTTTACACTTTCTCCGAAATTTATAATAATTATTTTTTCCAGGGCATGCTAGGGGCAGTAAGTCCTCCTCCTTCCTTCCTCCTCATCGTCATTATTTCATAGTGCTTAAGATCTGTCCCTGCACACAGACTGCCCTAATTCTGCTCAGGCTTTTTGTACATATGTGCTGTAGGTAACCAGGAGTACTGGGTGAGGGAGAGTGTAAATAAATTACCTGTTTAGGTTAAGTCATAGGGCAACCTGAGAACAATGGATGCCTGGAATGGTAGGAGGGTACTTGAAGAGGAGGCTGGTGAATACCAGAGTTTCTCAATTTCACCTACTTAAAAACTTAGCCCTGGCATCAAGCACTCGATGTAAGAAATGATATTTCATTCGACTCAGTTGATTAAAAATTGTACTGACCCGATGCCTTCTGCTGTAACTTATATTTAAGTAATAAAAAAAAATCCTTTATGCTGGCCTTTTACTTTTTTACAACAGAATGAGTGATGTTTTGGCTGGAGTTTTATATAATCACATAACACTAATAAATCACATTTACTAAATCCTTTATAGCATCTCTTTACTTGAACTTTGGGGTTACTTGCTTTAATACTGTTTTACCAGAGCGTTTAATCCCCTGTTAACCTAATGAGGTGGTTGTGAGAAAGGGCACTCCCACCTGAGGCAGGAGTGGTGTAACTGGTTAAACTCCCTGTGTAAAATCCTTGCTTTTCAAGTTGGGTGCTGCTCCCATGTCCCCGGAGAGCAATAGTTTTCCCCCTTAGAAAAGTAGTCTCAGAACAATGAATGAGAGAGAGACAGACAGACAGACAGACACAGACTTTGAAAAATTGGAATAAAATCCCCATCTTCCAGGTTGGTTTCCCTTTCTGGTTCCTTTGGGAAAAATGCTGAATGGCTTGTCCTCCATTCCAAGGAAAGTGGAGTGCTGAGAGAGAGAGAGAGAGAGAGACAGACAGACAGACAGACAGACTTTGAAAAATTGGAATAAAATCCCATCTTCCAGGATGATTTCCTTTCTGACTCCTTTGGGGAAAATGCTGATTGACTTGTCCTCCGTTCCAAGGAAAGTGGAGTGCTGAGAGAGAGAGAGAGAGAGAGAGAGAGAGAGAGAGAGAGAGAGAGAGAGAGAGAGAGAGAGAGAGAGAGACAGACAGACAGACTTTGAAAAATTGGAATAAAATCCCATCTTCCAGGATGATTTCCTTTCTGACTCCTTTGGGGAAAATGCTGATTGACTTGTCCTCCGTTCCAAGGAAAGTGGAATGCTACCTGCCCCTGCTTGTGCCCAGTAACAGAGGGCTGTGCCAGAGCCGAGGAGGAGAGGAGGCAGCTCTGATGCTGCCAAGGTCCTAGGACTCTGTGCTGGAACGCACCTGGGTTGCCAAGCAGGAATAGCAGAACCAGAGCAGGTGGAGGTGGGAGGCAGTCGGGTGTGTCTGCTTGTTCTTTATTTTTTTTCCAATCCTCTGAGATTCTAAGGCTGGTTATCAGCTGGGGAAAAGAATTGGACCCAAGGGAGCCAACATCCTGGTACAGCACTTATCCAGGAAGTCCCGTAACCACGATGATGTTTGGAGAGCTTTGCTCAATTGGATGTTTCTTTTGTCTTGAGCCTGAGAATGGGGGCAGGGAAATACCTTGGCAAAAAAAAAAAATCTGACCAGAAAGCTCTTTTAACTCAGCCCCAGGATCAGAGAAGAGTCTCTTTCTATTGTGGCCAACTGGTTAGCACCCAGTCTTTTGGTGGGGCCAGGCAGATCCTATATCAAAGGGACAGATGCTGGTGTTCTGTGGACTTAAAAGATACACAGTGGGGAAGTCTGAATCCACCATGGCGACCACTTTTCCATCCTGCTGTGGGCATCCACATCACAGTTTGCAGGCGAGATGGCAGGCGTCTTGGGGTGGGCTTGGACACTGGGATGAATGGCTGGCTTGTTTTCCTGACGAGATTGTTGAAACTTCAAGGAAAGCTGAGGTTTGGGGAGGGGGATGGATTCATGCTGACTTACATGGCACTGATGACTTCAGTGGAGGGAAGGCAGGAGCTGCCTGTTGTAATTAGTACACCTGGGTTTTTCCTGTTTGCTGTTGTGGTATAGTTTTTTTTTTTCTTAAAGTAAAGAGAAGATAAAGGCTGTGTAAATGACTTTAAAAAAAATCCTTTCTCTTCTGTCTTAGAATCAATGCTAAGTATTGGTTCCAAGACAGAAGAGCACTAAAGGCTAGGCAATGGGGGTTAAGAGAAGTCACTGAAAGCCCAGGGTTTGAGGCCAGTTTGAATCCAGGACCTCTCACCTGGAGGTCTGACTCTTTATCCATGGGGCCACCTTGATGCCCCCAAAATGACATTTTATTTTTTTTAAACCCTTACCTTCCATCTTAGAATCAATACTATGTTTTGGTTCCAAGGCAGAAGAGTGATAAGGGCTAGGCAATGGGGGTTAAGTGACTTGCCCAGAATCATACAGATGGTAAAAATGACATTTTAAATGAAAACATACCTTTTGGATTACTCCAGGCAGCCTTGTGTTATTGCCCAATTTTTCTTCTTCATTCATCACATCTTTCGTTTTCTTTACTATTTCATAAAGATTTATATTCTCTTTCCAACTGTTCTCTGTTCTGAGGTTCTTTCTGCCTCTTAGGATCAGAGTTTCAAACAAGGATGATCCGATTAGTCTATTTTCAGAGATGGACTTTTCTCTGTTAGATTGTAAGCTGCATGTGGGTAGGCATACATATTATGTCTTACCTAAGCTTTATATCACCCCCAGCTCCTAACAGAATGTTTTCCACATAGTGGGGATGCGATAAATATTTGAATTTTCCAAATTTTTCTAAATATCCTTGTTTCCTGATGCCCAAAGAGAAAGAATTTGAATGCTCTGGGACAGTTTGTCTAAAGGGTTCTCTGACTCTTACTCTCTGATGCTTGCTTATTGCATATTTTGTGATTGATAAACTATCTTTCCAGTCCATCACATTTTTCTATTTTACCTACCCTCTGCTCCAGCCAAGTAGGACTGTTTAATACTTTCCCAAGTATGCCCTGTGGATTAATTAGTCTCTTGGCATTTATCATCATTTTCTCCTACTCTGAGATGTGCAGCGGATAGAGTGCAGGAAGGCTCATCTTTGTAAGTTCAAATCTAGCCTCAGACACTTGTGACCCTGAGTAAGTCACTCTGTGCCTCAGTTTCCTCATCTGTAAAGAGAAGGAAATGGCAAACCACTTCAGAAAACCCCAAATGACCCAGAAAGTCAAACAAGACTGAAATGACGCAACAACAAGACAGTCCACATTCCTGTGACATTGTCCATTTCCTCCTGTAGCTTCTCCCTGATGCCCTTCCATGTCCCCAACTTGAAATGATTTTTCCTCCTTTTGAATCCAATAACGTTGACTACTCCTTATTCCCTCATAGGTCCTCTAGGCCAGTCCCTATATTATACATATAAGGAAATTGTGACCAGACCCAGAGCCCCTTTCCACTTTGCCCCATGCACATGTCTTCATCCTAATTTATTCTGCCTCATATTATAGTAACTTGAGTAAAAATCTTCTCCCTACCAGATTGTAAGGTCCTTGAGGGCAGGAACTGTTGAACTGTTTCTTATTGTTCTTTGTATTATTTACAGTGTCTTGTGGACAGTAGATATTCAGTAAATATTTGTGGAACAGATGCCCCAGATAGGTTTGGTGGTGATGGGGCTCACCAAGTAGTGAGCCTCCAGTTCATTTATATATAGTTTATTTTAGGGACCACCAAGGGTGATGCCCAACACTCTGCAACTCTAGAATCTCAGGACAAAGAAATAATGCCACGTCATATATTTTGGTTATGACTCCCCAATTTTTCCTTCTACCCTTTTGTTTACGTTCCTCTGAAGAATAGCAATTCATAGGCAATCACTAGCATGGAATTCCTATTTCCTTCTCGATCACTGGTTTCATGCTTTCCTGACATTAGACCAAGATAGGCAGAAGAGCAGTAAGGGACAGGCAATGGGGGTCAAGTAACTTGTTCAGGTTCTCACAGGAAGTGTTTGAGGCCAGATCTGAACTCAGGGCTTTCCATCTCTAAACCTGATTCTCAATCCACTGAGCTGCCTAGCTGCCCCCATACATTTCTTTTTTAAAGTTAAAATAAAATAAAAAGTGAAAGTTTGTAAAAAGGATGTGAAAGCTAAAAAATCTTTATGTGGATTTTCCAGATTATAGGGGTACCATGCCTTTACCCTCACAATGTGGAAAGGATACCTAAATTTTAACAAAATAAATAATTTAAAAACACATATAATTTTTATAAGTCAGTATGTGCTTGTAGGGCACCCTTACATCCAAGTTAATGGCCCCCTTTTCCATTTGAGTTGGACAGCATTGGTTTAGAGCCATTGAGAGATGGAGTGAATGGTCCAATGTTAAAGAACCAGGTGGTATAAGATAGGACTCGAACTTGCTGCCTTTAACCACTACACTATCATCCAAGGATAGAAAGGGAAATTTCTCTACAAAAGACTGGGTGCTATTCTTTTTTCTCTTGCCTTAGAGTGGACAGAGGTGTAGTGAGTAGAGCATTGGGTTTATAAGAGACCCCAAATCCTGGAGTCAAAGCCCATTTTAGGCTCTCAAGAACTGGGTGAGTCTGAGCAGCCCACTAACTTTCTTTCAGCCTCAGCTTCCCCATCTATAAAATTAGGATAATAATACTAATAATAGCACCTATTTTGTTTAGGGGGCTCTCTTGAGAGTTAAATGGAATTATGTTGGTTAAGTGTTTGGCAAACTGTAGAGAGCTACATATGTGAACTCTTAGTATTAGTCAATAGTAGTTACATCCATATTTTAATGTTGACACCCCTCTTCCCCCTTTCCTTGTGAAAACTGATCCTTTATAAAGCTATAGTCATTTTTTTGAGTGGGGAGAGTGGGTCATTTTACTATGTCTTTAAGGATTTAACACCACTTAGGAAGCTTTTTGTCAACTAGTAAAGGGAAACAATGACCTGTTTCCTTTATATGACACAGGGAAATTTTCTTTTCTTTTGGAATAACGGTATTAGAAGAGCTCCTCTGACCTTTCCCTCCCTCAGCCTGATAGCAGCCACTTTCTGTACTTCTCTGATCCAATTATGCCTTATTTTGTCATGTGTGTGTATCTGTGTGTCCTCCCCTCCATTCCCTGTTATCTCCTTTGGGCTGTGACCTTGTCTTTTTATAGACTCTGTCTTTCTTGGGGCACAACAGAATGATTTGCACTTGATAGATACTTAGGTGTTTGAATTTATTTTTAAGTTATTTTTTCAATCTAACTTAAAAAAATTTTTTAACAAAACCAAATCAACGAGGACACTTTGTTTTATTTTATTTTTTAAAATTTCATTTGATTAATTAATTAAATTTTTTTCCAAGGTTACATGATTCATGTTCTTTCTCTCCCCTCCTCCTACCCCCCTCCTGTAGCCAACCCTCAATTCCACTAGGTTTTACATGTGTCATTGATCAAGATCTATTTCCATATTATTGATAATTGCACTAGGGTGATCATTTAGAGTCTACATCCCCAATCATATCCCCATTGACTCATGTGATCAAGCAGTGGTTTTTCTTCTGTGTTTCTACTCCCACAGTTCTTTCTCTGGATGGGGATAGCCTTCTTTCTCATAAGTCCCACATAATTGTCCTGGATCATTGCATTGCTGCTAGTAGAGAAGTCTATTACATTCGATTGAACCACAGTGTATCAGTCTCTGTGTATAATGCTCTCCTGGTTCGGCTCCTTTCACTCTGCATCAATTCCTGGAGGTCTTTCCAGTTCACATGGAATTCCTCCAGTTCATTATTCCTTTGAGCACAATAGAATCCCATCAGCAACAGATAACACAATTTGTTCAGCCATTCCCCAATCGAAGGGCATCCCCTCATTTTCCATTTTTTTTTTGCCACCACAAAGAGTGTGGCTATGAATATTCTTGTACAAGTCTAATTATCTAATGAGGAGATTTTAATCAAAGATGCTCCTGAACAGTCAGAATTTGTTGTGTAAACCAGAGCTATGGCATCTTTCTGTATGGCCCAATGATAGAATTAATAGAAGGTCGCAGGATTCTCATTCCAGAACCACCTGGCCTAGCCTTCCTCCTTTCTCAGATCAGGTAACAGGAAGGTAAGTGCCTTTCCTAATCAGAGGTGAGATTTAAACCTGGGTAAAAAAATTTTAGCTGTTTTTTGCATTTCTACTTTGCTTGCAAATGCAATCTTTGTGAATAATCATTTAACTTCAAAATGCCTTTCCTCTATTAATTCAACAAATATTTATTAAGGACAAGAACTTTACTAGGTACTGAGTAATAAAATGGCAGTTTTCTTCAAGATTCTAGTTGATACAGCTTGTATACAGATAAGTAAATACAATAGAAGGACATTTTGGGAAGGAAATGGCACTAAAATTTGGGGGTCAGGGAAGAAGAAAAGCTTATGGTAGTTGGAAAAAAACCAGGAATTCCAAGAAGCAGGGATTAAAGAGGAAGTGTGTCTCAGGTATGGGAGACAGTCCATTAGATATACAGATGGAAGAAAAAATGTTGAGGTTAGAAAACAACTCTTTAGCCAAGTTTGCTGGGACATAGAGTGCTTGAATGTGAAGTAACATGAGAAATAACTCTGGGAAGGTAGGTGGTAGCCAGATTGTGGAGGCCTTTAAATACTAGGCTGAGAAATTCATATTTTTCTAGGAGGCAATAGGAAACCCTGCACATTTTTGAGGTGGGAAGGGACATAGAAGAGCTCTGTGTGGAAGATGGATTAGAGAGGAGAGAGATCACTTCAGAGATTATTGGAATAATACCTGTGTGTATGGGGAGGAAGGGCACAGATCTAAAAGAGGTTGTGGAGGAAAGAAAGATAAGATGAAGCTACTGGCTGGATGGGATTGGGAGACCATCAAGGAAAGGGAAGAAGAGTCCAGAATGACTGTAGTGTGGCTAGAAAGATGGTGGTTCCTTCAGTAGAAAATGGGATGTCTGTAGGCGGAGTGAAGGATAGTGAGTTGGAAATGATGTTAAGTTTGGATGCATGGCACTTGAGTTGCCCATGGGACATCCAGGTGGAGAAGTCTGATAAGTGGTTGTTGGTGTAGGACTGGACATCAAGGGAAAGTTTAGGATTAGGTATATGAAATTAGGAGTCATCTGCAAAAGAGGTGATAATTATACCTATGGGAGCTGATGAGATCATGGAGAGAGAGTGAGGAGAGAGGGTGTGTGTGTGGCCTTTGCAGTAGTAGCATTTATGATGCTTCTTAACAGATATACCTATATAGAGAGGGAAAAAAAAGCCCACCCTACAATTTGCAAAAGAGTTCTGGGAATAAGGTTGACATTCAAATAGGATATTATTACCAGCCTCCGAATTTACTATTTAAATGTAATTATTTTGGCTTCTTTTCATCCAGTTGTACCAGACTGCATAGGGACCAAGATTTTCCTTAAGGGTATCTTACTCATGCAAATTTTAAGATACAAACTTTCAATTATATCTTCCCTTCTTGTGTTAGAAAATTACAACCCAAGTTTTCATCACTTTTGGAAAACAAATAATTTGATTCTGCTCCTTCCCCTAAAATCTTTTCCATTTACCTGCCCTTCTCACAGAATACAATCACATCAATTGAACACTGACCAGGCATGTAGTGTATGTGGCTGGGTCAGCTGGGTCAGCTGGTTCAGTGGGAGCTGTCAGCAAATTGATAAATTATAGAATTTAAAAATAGGTAAAGCTTTTCATCCCTTCCCTTCCTTCTTCCCCAACACCCTCATTTAAATTGCTTACTGATTTAGATTACATTTTGATCACAATGTATTGATCCATTCATTCAACCAGCATTTATTAGATTCTTACTGGATACCAGATACTGCTAAACATTGGGGATACAAAGAGAAAAACAAAATCCCAGACCCTATTCTCAAGGATTTTACATCCTGTGGAGGGGAGTGAGGCAGATGATATGTATATGATAATAAATACTAAATATTTAGTACTTTTACAAAGTAATTTGGGATAGGTTGGAGAGAAGCATCAACCGGGAGGAGCTTAATGAACTGAATTTTACCAATCTTGTATTTTACCAATGTGGGACTGCAATCAGTCAATTCTTGACAGCTGATTACGTAAGAATTGCTGTGGGAAGCATGAGGGAGATCTGATCAGGGAAGAGGAAGCAGGTTGAGATTGGATTGGGGACCCCAATCAGTATACTCTATTGGTATCCGGCAACTCATGAGCAAGAATGCAGAAGGTAGGAACAAGCCAGAGGGAACATTTTTGGACATGGCTAGTGTGGAAATTTGTTTTGCTTGGCTATGCATATTTATTAGAAGAATTTTTTTCAGTGTAGGTTTAAATGTTTGTTAATTGAAAAAATAAAAGGGAGGATGGAGAACAGTAGGAAAATGGGACAAAGAACTTGAGTGTGAAAGCCAGTCTATAGTTGAACTGGTTAATGAAAGGATTCTGATTTTAAAGAAGGAAAATTAAGCTAGACCAGGGATGTAACCTCAGGAAGCTAGGACAATGGAATAAATAGAAGTGGAGGTGAAGACAGAAAACTGGTTTAGAAGAGGCTAGAAAGACAGGAGATTATAGTCAGAGGAATTATGGATTGTGGAGATGGAATGCCTGTGGGTGATGTGGAGATCAGGGCTACCATATATGTATGGACAAGATGGAGTGAAAACACAGATGAAATGGGAAGCAAGGATATTTGAATATGTAAGCCCAGGGGTTTGGGGTAAAGAGGAAGGCTGTGAGCCAGATACTAAAATCCTTGATAAAGCAGAATGGCCATTGCATCTTTTGTTTTGGGCTGTGTGTATAAGGTAATCTACAAAAGGGGATTTTTTAAAAGCCAGAGCTAGGGAATTTAGTAGATGGTGGGCACTCAGAACAGGTACTTCAGGTAAATGTTGCTTTCACATAATCTCATATATACTTATTTCTTAAAAGCTATATATAAATTGAATCTTTGAAAATAAAAAAAGAACTGTAACAAATCATTTTGTAAAAGGAAGAATCTTTTAATCATGTGAATCATGTTTATAAATGGATTTTTGTAGCATTTTATTAATCTAGATTATGCTTAAATTGAGGGGCACCTAGGTGACGCAGTGGATAGTGCTGGATCTGGAGGCAGGAAGACTTCTCTTCTTGGGTTCAAATTTGGTCTCAGACACTAGCTGTATGGCTTTGGGCAAGTCACTTAACCTTGTATGCCTCAGTTTTTTCATCTGTTTTCACCCCCAAACCCTGTCCTTACATATTCAAGTATCCTTGCTTCCCATTTCATCTGTGCCTTCACTCCATCATAGCCATCATTCACCAAAATGAACTGGAGAAGAAAATGGCAAGAAAACCCCAAATGGAGTCATGAAAAGTCAGTCAGACATGACTGAAATGACTGAACAAGTGCTTATATTAAAAAAAAATTTTTGTTTAAGTCACTTAAGAAATACAGGTTAGTGGATTTCTTCCTCTTAGCCTTTGTTGCCTATGTTAATATTAAGTGGTATCATGGGGTCAATATGATCACATTGGCAGAGATGTTGGGGCAATCTAGGCCAGGGAATTTGAATGATAAAACTTGAACCCAAGTCCTCTGATGGCTAGGTTTCCTTCCAGTGTGCCATCCTGCTTCCCTAATTTCTTTTGATAACTCCAGTTAAATGTACCAATATCCTCCATATCCTTCATAAGTTATCAGATCAGAGGAAATACAGATGATTATTGTTTGTTACAGAATTTTTTTTTACTTCTAATGAAGAATATGAGGAGGGGGGACATATGTTACCCTTAATTAGGTCATTTTAGACAGTGAAAATTCCACCTTTGCATCTGTTTGCTTTCAAGGCACATGTTGTTTGTTTGGGGCTTATGTGGAGCTGCCTTCATATAACAGAATAAAAGAAAGTGACTGTTTTTGGTCATGTTTGACATTGCTGGGTGGAGCAGGAGCTACATCAAAGATCTACAATAATGTGTCCAAATCCCTTGGTTTTCCTCACTTTGCCCAATCTGTTCTCCTACCCCTGGTAGATAAATCATCAGGCATTTTGGAAAACATTTCACAGAAAGCATTACAGTCTCCTGGTGCACCATCCCTCGCAGCCCCCAGCAGCAGTAGGAGCCCCAGGCATAAGCTCAGCTGCCAGCTCTCCTAAGGCAGCTATCTGAGATTTGCATACACGTTGGAGAAAAAGTTGGAAGCACCCTCCAGAGCTAGTCCTGGCCCATCTCCCCGACCCACTGGAGACTCAGAATGGCTCCCCGGCGAGCTGGGGATGTAAGCACAAACAGATGTCACACTTCCAACACAGAGGGAGCAGACCATGGGGAAAATCATGGGAGAGTGTGATAACAGGGTTATGGAAAAGGACTCGGAGCTGTAGTTTACTCTGCCAATTGAAAATGATTACATGTTCATGCAACAAGGGAAACACAGTGAAGGCAGCTCAGATTAAACCTGATGAGAGTGCAGCCTTAATTACCTGTGTTCAAAATCCCTAAAACAAAGAGAGGCTTTTAAGCACTTGACGTGTGGCTGGCACCATACAGCGGAGCCCTGGGGGGGAAAACAAAACAAAACAACTTGGTGAATGTCTAGAGAAAATTGTAGGGATGATTCTATCCAGCCTGGCTAGGCTGGCTCTCTCTGGTCCCCAAGTGGGCTTTCTCCTGAGGTTCAAGAATTGGTTAAAATCAAGGACAGCTCAATCAAGGACAGTTCCTGCACAGAGCAGATACCTTTGAGGAAATGCCATGACCTTGACTGAGCAACATTGTAGTTCATAGGAAAGGACCTGAAGAATGTTTATACTGGACTCCAATGGATTCTTTCTAGGGATGCTTTTGAAAGAGATGATGAGTTGAGGGGGACCATGTGAATTTTTTTAAAACTCTCCCCTTCCATCTTAGAATCAATACTGTGTATTGGTTCCAAGGCAGAAGAGTGGTAAGGGCTAGGCAATAGTGGTCACCCAGCTAGGAAGTGTTTGAGGTCACATTTGAACCCAGGACCTCCCATCTCTAGGCCTGGCTCTCAATCCACTGAGCCTCCCTGCTGCTAAACCATGTGAATTTTTAAAGCATTTAAGGGAAAAGGGCATGACTGATCAATATCTATCTATCTATCTACCTGTCTATCTATCTATTCATCCATCCATCCATCCATCCATCCATCTTTCTATCATCTTTTTAAATATCCATCTATCTGAATCTCCATCTATCTGAACACTTATCTGTCTGTCTATCTCTGTTTGACTATCTTATCTATTCATCTATCCATCCATCCATCCATCCATCTATCTGTTTCTATCTATCTATCTATCTATCTATCTATCTATCTATCTGTATTTCCCTTCTTTCCTTCCTTGCTTCTTTGTTTCCTTCCTTGCTTGTTTCCTTGCTTGCTTCCTTGCTTGCTTCCTTGCTTCCTTGCTTGCTTGCCTGCTTGCCTGCTTGCTTGCTTGCTTGCTTGCTCGCTTCCTCCCTCCCTCCCTCCTCCCTCCCTCCCTCCCTTCCTTCCTTCCTTCCTTCCTTCCTTCCTTCCCTCCTTCCTTCCTTCCTTCCTTCCTTCCTTCCTTCCTTCCTTCCTTCCTTCCTTCCTTCCTTCCTTCCTTCCTTCCTTCCTTCCTTCCTTCCTTCCTTCCTTCCTTCCTTCCTTCCTTCCTTCCTTCCTTCCTTCCTTCCTTCCTTCCTTCCTTCCTTCCTTCCTTCCTTCCTTCCTTCCTTCCTTCCTTCCTTCCTTCCTTCCTTCCTTCCTTCCTCCTCTCTTCCTCCCTCCCTTCCTTCTTCCCTTCCTTACTCCCCCTTATACTCCCTTACCTTCAATCTTAGAATTGATACTAATTATGGGTTCCAAAGCAGAAGAGCAGTGAGGTCTAGGAAATGGGTTAAGTGACTTGCTCAGATTCACATAGCTAGGAAGTGCCCAAGGACAGATCTGAACCCAGGACCTCCTATCTCCAGGTGTGGCTCTCCATCTACTGAGCCATCTAGGTGTTCCTAAGACCTTTTAAATTAAATTCTGTGATTAGGTGTAATCAGGATGCAGTAGAGGAGTTTGGATTGGATACAATCAGAAATAGCAGGCAAGGAATGATATGATAAAAGAGGTCTTTATGGAAGATTAGTGGTGGAGTCCTGTGCAGATGGATTGTGGGGGGGGGGGCACAGCACATGGGTCAATGAAAACACAGTCTTTTGATTCCCTAGTATAATGCTGAGAAATGCTCATGAATCAAGGTTTGCTGACTGATTGGAACCTCAAGATGGACAGAGTGAAAAAGGAGCTGTTTTTCTGTCTTAAAGTCTGGGATGAGTCATCTTTTGATCAAATTCAGTGGCAAAAAAACACACTAGAATATTCTTTCCTTCATCCAGATGTGAGATAATGAAAGTTAGTTGAGGTGACAGAATTAAAAAAAAAA
Source organism: Monodelphis domestica (assembly GCF_027887165.1). NCBI lineage: Eukaryota > Metazoa > Chordata > Mammalia > Didelphimorphia > Didelphidae > Monodelphis > Monodelphis domestica. The sequence goes on along the minus strand of NC_077228.1, from coordinate 492,603,824 downwards.
TGAGATTCATAGAGATTAGGATTCCAATTTCAGAATACTGAAAGGACCTTAAATATGTTATATGTATGATTACTAATGCAAAATCTATATGAGACTGCTTATCATCTCAAGGGAATGGAGATTTGGGGGGAAAGAAGGAGGGAGAGAACTCAAGACTCATTAGTCTTTGAAAAATGTCGGCAACTTTTTACATATAATTGGGGAAAAATTAAATTAAAAAAAGAAAAAATATGTTATGTGTAAATAGTATGACAAAGGTGATACCTGAAGATTATTCTCCATATTTTGCATGAATATAGCCTGGATTAGCAGAGAATGGTCTTTCTGCTTCTTCCTTTTTCTTTACCACTTTTAAAGAAGATTCTGTAGTGCATAGGATTGTTTCTAATTATTAAACATTTACTGAATACCACATTTTTTTATAGCCTTAGCATGGTAGTTAAAAGAGCTGAGATAAGAAAGAAATGCTATCTTCCAGTTTTATAAAAAAACAATTTTATGGTTCTATAAATATCAACAAATCGCAGTTCCTTTCTAACAACGGCTTATGTTTTTAATTTGGAGGTTAGGGAAAGGGAATGGGACAGCCAGAATTTTTAAATGACCTGAAATTGCTAGAGGAAATGGGAGAAGTTTGGTTTTATTGTAAGCCATGGAAGGAAGTTCAGAAGAGATGTGATGTAATTGGGTTGAGTTATTGTTGCTCTTGTCCAACCCTTAGTGACTGGTGTCCCAAGAGTCTTGCATATTCCAGAATAACTGATTATTAAGGCAGGAGCTATGGCAGATTGTGATTGTGATTGTGTAATTGTGAATAAGAGAGACATCTACTTCATATATTTAAGGGCTTTCTTTATGTTGAATAAAAAACCTCAACATTTTCAATCCTGCTTGATAATTTGTATAGTTATTGTGTGTAATCTTGAAATGATATTTTTTTAACTCCATACATTTATGGCATTATGTTTCTTTGTGTAGTTTGTACAGTAGCAGGAATGCATTCATTTAGAATCAGTGCTAGACTGTCCAACATGGTACTGTTTAGCAGTTCAGTTCTTCTACTCTGGACATGTTCAGACTGAAATTTCAGTTGGTACATCTACTTGGAGATATTCAGTAGGTGGTTGGCAATGTTAGATTGGAGTTAATGAGAGAGATTGGGATTGCATACATGAATTTGAAAGTCATCTTTATAGATGTGATAATTGATCCTATAGGAGATGAACAAAGAAAAGAGGACCTTGGCTAAAGCCTTGGGAGACACCCACACTTAGGAGTAGGGAAGATGAAGAACCAGCAAAACACTGAAGAATAGCCAGATGGGTAGGAAGAAAACAATAAGAGGGCAGTAGGACAGATGCCAAGGGAAAAAAGAGCATCTCTTGTTGTTTGAAGGTTGGGGTTGTTTGAACAGTGTCAGGAGCTTCAGAGAGGTCAAGGAAAGTGAAAACAGAGGGAAATGGTCTTTGCATTTAGCAGTTATAATGGAGTTAAGATGTAAAAATATTTTCATTTTTATTTCTTTATGGATTTAGAGTATTTGGACCTCTGAGATCAGATGACAAAATGTAGATTATTTGACAGAAAAGGAAATTGAATTCCAGAGAAGTGAAATCACTTGCAGAACTAGGATCCAAACACAGGTCTTTTGACCACAAATATATTGCTGTTTCTAATACTTTCCTTTCTTCTGGTCACAGAGGGTAAGATGTTTTTACTTGTCAAGACTAAAGTATCTACTTGTATTTTGTTTTTCCTTTCAATGATCTCCACCCAAATTCTCTCTATTATGCCTTTCCAGGATTTCTTTACATGAATATATCTTTTTAATATAGTCTCTTCCTCCAGCTCCCCCCTTACCTATCCTGATTTTATTGAACAAAATTTACCTGTTTAAGAACCATAAAGTTCAGTCACAGAATCCATCCCACCAAGTGTCTCAGGGATACTTGTGAAGTTAAATTTGTCCCTTTGAATTAAGACCTCTAATTCATCTTGCCTATTGCTTGCTCTTTGGACATTTATGTGTAGACATTTGAGAATGTAGGTTTTATTTGTTACTAGGTGTTTTATTTTGTCTGTGAACTTGTGGTATCTCAACTGTTGTTCTTGGTAATTATTCTCCTTGATATCCTGCTAGTAGATATACATAGGCAACTTTCTTCTAAACTGTCCTATTTTAGTTTAAAACTCATTTGACTAAATTTGCAAGGAACCAAAAACATTATATTCAGAACAGCCTTTCTTAGGTACATTCTAACCCGAGGCTACAAGCCTGTCATTATTCCCATTTTAAGCTACAATCTAGAAATCCTTTGACATTCTCAAATCCCATTTTCTCATCCACCTATTCACTTTTGTTTGTATGGTATGGAGGGATTTGAGGGGTGTGTTTGGATAAGGTGACCACTGAGATCCTTTGCAGCTTTAAGATTCCGTGATCCTCTCTTGCATTATTTTGATTCCCTGCTTTGATACCACATTCAAAAGTGCTTTCTCCCTTCCTTTTCCTTTTCAGTCTCTTCCCCCTCAGTCAGTTAATTTCCTTCTCTCTAAAAGTATGTTCAGGTTTCCCCAATGCTTAACAATCTCTTGTTCTTCCTTTTTACTGTCCACAGTGCTTCTCTCTCCAAATATCTTTAGTGGGTCACCATTTTGCCTATAGGATAAAATGGAAAAGTCTTTCACTTGACATTTGAGACTACCACACTCTGGCTCTGACGTGGCTTTCCAGCCTTATTTCCATCAACATTTCAGTTCAAACATTTATTGAGAGCCCACTGTGGAAGGTCACCATGTTCAGCCTTGGAGATGCTCTTCCCCTTTTGTGCCTCTCATAACTACTAGTCTTTGAATTTGTCCTTTTGGATTTTCATGTTTTGAGTATATTGCTCCCATGTCTAGGATGTATTCTATCTGACTCCCTCCCTTCCTGTTTCCATCCTCTCTTCCCATCCTTCAAGACCCATCTCAGGTACCACTTACTCCATCAAGTATCCTTGCTCCTGACAGCTGGATGTAATCCCCTTCTCCAAATCTCTTACTCCCCTATCAGACATCTTTGTCATCATTTTCCAAGTAACATTGACTTCTTTAGGTCTTCACCTCCTTCCTACTAGACTTTACATTTCTTAAAGGAAAGTCCTGCCATTTTCCATCTTGATGCCCCCAGTGTGGAGCCCTAATAAGTGCTTAATAATTATTGATTGATTTAAGCCATTAAGACAAGGTTTGAAGTTTTTATTTTCTCATCCCTTTCAATCTGAGGCAGCAAGTTTGTTAACTTGCCATCCCCTTTTAGTGGTTTGTAATGTTGCTAGTCGGGATTTCACAAATGTCTCACCAGTGGTTCAGTAAACTGTTGAAAGAGAGAGGAGTTCAAGGTAGCATGTCTATTGATCACATAATTAATTATTAGCCTGGTATGCTTTCTTCCTTTTGGTCATAACATTTGCTAGGCTAAATAAGGCCAGAGTTTCTAGATTGCCTGGTATTGATTTTGAGGTTTTTGTTTCTGTGAGTTTTTCCTCTAGTGATCTGTCAGACCACTTAATAAAAACAGGCATTGATTTTTTTAATGTTTCCAGAGTCATCTGTAGCTGGTGAAGCAAAAGACTTCATTGAACTTTTCTACCTTCCCCCCCCCCCTTCTCTCTCTCTCTCCCCTCTCCTCTTCTCTCTGTCTCTGTCTCTATCTCTCTTTCTCTCTCTCTCTCTCTCTCCCCCGACCACTGTAGTTCTCCCAATTGCCAAGGCTCCCTATTTCCAGGCATCTCTCCTTGTTTTAGCATTTAACTCTCCACAGTCTGGACTTAATTCATCATTACCATCTAAATCTGCATTGTTCCTACTTTGTTCCTTTTTCCTGCTTCCATAATGTTATTTATTTTTAGATTATAATATTCTACCTCTTGAAATTCCTTCCACTTTTAAAGGACAAGTTCAAGAGCTACCTTCTTCATGAAGCCTTCCCCAATCCTCTCCTTGCTTTGGTTCCTGGACAGGCTTATACTTCCCCAGTGTTGCTTTTTATCTTCTAATGTATTTCATTAATATTTGCATTCTCACCTGGCTTTAGTTCTTACTGTATATCACTGTTTATCTTTTATTGCATGTTGTACAGAGAGATTTTGTTCACTATTTGTCCAATACAATGCTTAGCTTTTTGACGTTACAGGGAATGGTGACATGCCCTTTACTTGCCATTGAGGTTTGCCCACTGTTTAGCCCAATGGGAAGCCCAACATCTCAATAAAAGAAGTAAGCTCTCTAATTTTCATACTTACTGACCCTTTACTCATCCACACCTAGGTTTTCTAAGGAAAGTTGCTAATTAGAGTAATAGTCCTTTTGGTATTTGTCTAAGGTTTCTCTAATAAGGGAAGACTACTGTCTTCTAGTGCATCCTATGAATCAGGTATGGGACAGGTCATTTTATTTATCACAGAAAATAATGATAACCAGCAGAGAATTGGTGTCCATCAGCAGAATGATGTAAACAGAATTTAGAAACTCAATTTATAACTGCTGGAAGTTTGGTAGCAAGGTAAATCTCATCAAGACATATAGTTTGACAGTTTTGTTAAGTAGCCGTTTCACCTCTAGTGAACAAAGATCAGATGCCAACTGCAATCTAAGCATCATCTTCTCTCTATGAGGCTGACTCTTCCCCTACTCTCTCCTGTTGCTACAACACCATCATCTTCTCTAGTAGATACAGCAGCTACTCTAGTAGCTTGCCTCCCAAGACCCCTTGACCTTATGGAACTTCTTCATTTGAGGTTGCTGCTCAGTCATCTTGTTGGGGAAGAAAACACAGAAAAGAGAGGTGGCCTCATCCCAGGCTTAGGCTTGCCTAGATAGCACAGTGCTCATGGCAGCCCAGGGCTAGGCGGAAGAGATGAGGCTTTCACGATTGTCCAGCTCAGTGGGATTTTGTATAGTTCTCATTTTTTTTAAGGAGGAAAGAAAAAAAAGAGTACCAAGAAGCAGACTACCCAAGAAGCAGACTACTCTAATAATATATTCACATATATTTAATTCAGCAGCCAATTTGTATGTGGAGGGAACTCCACTGACAATGAGTCTACATAGCTGGAAGTAGACAGAGAATGTCTGAGGATGCTCAAATTACCACCAGGAGTGGCAAGGTTACCACGTACACACTCCAGAAAAAAATGTGGTGGGGAAGAGATAAGGAAGATACTGCTTGGTTCAATCTGTTTGGTTGAATGGCTATAGCTTTATAATACAACAGAGGGATGAGTTGGGCTTCAGAGCCCAAACAGCATCAATTTGTGTGTTTATTAATGAGGAGGATACTATATGGACCATAGATTTTTAGAGCTGGAAATTATCTTAGAGATCTTAGAGGAGGAAGATACTGCTTGGTTCAATCTGTTTGACTGAATGGCTGTAACTTTATATTATAATAGAGCAGAGGAATGAGTTGGGCTTCAGAGCCCAAACAGCATCAATTTGTGTGTCTAATGACTATATATATATATACATACAATAGATTTTTAGAGCTGGAAGTTATCTTAGAGATCCTTAGATCTTAGAAAGCTTAGAGGAGGAAGATACTGCTTGGTTCAATCTATTTGGTTGAATGGTGATAGCTTTATATTATAATACAGCAGAGGGATGAGTTGGGCTTCAGAGCCCAAACAGCATCAACTTGTATGTTTAATGACCATATATAGACCATAGATTTTTACAGCAGGAAGTTATCTTAGAGATCCAATCTCTTCTTACTTTATAACCAAAAGACTCAAATCCCATCAAGATAAAGGAAGTTGTCTTTGTTCACAGAGAATCCTGACTCTCAGTGCAGTGGTCCCTCTGCCATATCATCCTGTTGGAAGAAGGGAAGAGCTCTGGATGGAGTCTGGGATTGTTCTATACATTCCTTTCCTACTAAGACTGTTTTTTGTTGTTTTTTTTTTAAAGAAAAAAAGCAAATGGAACAAGCCAGGAAGTTCTCATTGAAACTAATAAAAGTGTCTAAAGAGAATGAAGAAATCAGTTTGAGAACTTTGGTATGGAGGAAATAACCTGACATTAACTGTTTTAATTATAGTTGTTGCATCGAGCTTATCAGTGTGGGAAGAGGGAGAATTTGAGCTCTACAGGGAAGTGGGATATGGACAGTAAGCTGACCCTCTTCCTGAACTTGGATACTCAGGCTCACAGCCTAGTGGCTGCTCTGGAATTGTTAACAACTGTTTTGGGAAAGGAGCTGGATGATTAAGAACCAGGATTACGTACCCTGGGTTCTCATTTTGGCTCTGCCAGCAACTCGATGTGTGACCTTACCTGCCTGCGTCTCAGTTTTTTCCACCGATAAAAATTATAATAATGTAGTATTATTGCTGCAGCATAGATCACAGAGGAGGTACTTAACTTAGTAATGCTTAGTGATTTGGGAATCCCAGAGTAGTAATTTACATTTATGTAACACATAACAATTCACACGGGTTTTTCCTCACAAGAAACATTGATCCACTCTTTTTTCTATATGAAAACATGGAAGACCAAGAGGAGTTAAGCATCCTGAAAACTCAGTCACAATTGTCCCAGACGGGACTTCAGTCTTAGGCTCCTGACACAGAATCCAGGACTCTTTGAATTGCAAGAAACTTCTTCCAATTTTGACTTTATGGAACTCCAGTAAAACCAAAACAAAAACCAAAGTTGGTTTGAGTGCCCAGGGGTCTTCTAGTTCTGCTGGCCTTAGAACCAGGTAGATTTGAGTGAACATTCTTACTCTGACATTTTGTAGCTAGGTGATTGTATGATAGTCACTCTCAGCCCTTGTCTCTTCATCTGTAAAATGGGTGTAATACCTGAGGCATCTATCTTATAGAATAGTTAAGGGACTCCAATAACATTATATATATATATATATATATGTATATATATATAACATGCTATTTCAACTTTAAAGCATTCTATAACTGTGTCTGTATTACTGTAGAATTTTAGGACTAGAAGAATTTCTAGATTCTTCTCCTTCCTCCAATGTGGCTAATCCATTTAGGGAAGCATGTTTTAACCAGGAGGGTGTGACTTTTAAAAAATTTCTATTGCTCTTTTAAATATAATTAGTTTCCTAGTAATCCCATATATTTTATCCTAAACCATTGTTCTGAGGAGGTTCCCTAGGCTCCATTAGACTGCCAAATGGCATGACACACAAAAAAAGGTGAAGAAACTCTAATTTAGAGTATAGCTTATTTCATTTAAAAAAACAACCACCAAAAAAAAAATGCAACTCCAAAACCGAAAACCTATGAGGGAAAGTTCTCATACTTTTTTGTTTGCTTCACCTTGTCCATTGTTTTCATGATGCTGGGTATGTATTTGGCATCACAATATAGTGAATAAAGCATTGGCTTGTAGAGTCAGAGGGTTCAAATCCTATTTGTAACTGTGGGTAAATCACTAACTTCACTGAACCTTGTTTTTTTTATGTATAAAATGAAGCAGATGAAATGGATAAGATATGTGAGGTTCCTTCTAGGTCTAGAAAACCCATGATTCTTGGAATAATGGATGGATGGATGGATGGATGGATGGATGGAAAGATAGGTAGGTATATGGGTAGATGTTTTAGTTAGGAGTAGCATAGCTGTTTTGGGGAATTCTGATTCTGATTAAGATAACTAGGATTCTAGGATTGTCTGGGCTAGATTATAGAATATATGAAGGTAGTGGCTAATGACAACATCTAATTTATATTTTATGTGTTTTTTCTTTAAAGCAATACAGTGTCTCGATGCTTTTAAGCCCTGCGTAAATGAAGGAAAATGTGTTACCTACCACAATGGCACAGAATACTGCAAGTAAGTACACCCTAAGGTTTCTACATCAAACTCTCGTCTTTTTACAAAGTTTAGAACACCAGGCAAGATTAGTTCCATTGTTTCATTCTTCATTATTTAATTTGGATGTAAAGGGATTTTTTTGACCAAAAGAAATGGATTTTTCTTTTTTTGAAGGGACTAGGAGATGGGTAGGAAATATTTTGAGAAAATTTGAGAAAAGAACTATATAATATGATTGATCTACCTCCTTCATGTTCTTTTTTTTTTCCTTGTTAAATGACCCCTTGCTTTTTTCTGATAGTAGCAAATAAATATTGGTTGTCTTCAAATATTTGATTGGCTGCCTCCTGAAATCCCTGAAAGAGGGATTAGATTTGTTCTGCTTGACTCCAAAGAATCTGCCTTCCAGGAGGTAAATGGAGGAAGAAAATGCTAATAATTAAAGCTATTCAAAAGTGGAACGAATTTTCTTCCTTGAGAAGTAGTTAAGTCACCCTCACTGGAGATCTTCAAAGAAAAGATGCTTGACTATTTCTCAAGCATATTGTAGGGGGAGATTCTTGTTTTCTTTTGAATAAGGTGACATTTTTTGATTTTGTGATTCTGTAACACACATTGATTTCAGATTCTGTAGTTGGGTCCAGTTTCTCCTTCCTGTCATCTAAGACCAGTTTCTAAAATGCAACGTAAATATTCATTTTAGTTCCTTCTGTAAATAATCTCTGAAGCACTGTGAGACTATGCTAAGAACCCTTTTCTTTCATGTTCCAAACACACGTGGCAGTGTTCTCCTCCCTCTTCCTCCACCCCCTTTCCTTTCCCTGCCACACTTAATAGGAATCTACACTAACAGCCCAGAAACACCCAATTTCTTCCTTCATACAACTATGACAAGCTACAAACACAGCTTTATAACCAGTCACTGTATCTTTCCTGGATGGGACATTATGGTTTCATCTGCTGATCCCCAAATTTTCTCTACTTCACAACATCCTGGGTATGAATTTATAATTTTGTATTGGAAATTAGCGGTAAAATAGTGATTGATACATGGAATTTCTTTTTTTTTTTTGCTAGCAAAAATAGAACTTTCACATGTAAGAAAATTCTAAAATTAGTAACCATTAACAAAAGCAGACATTCCATCAGTTAAGAAAAATAAAAAACTATAAATTCTAAACTTATTTACAGTGTTTTAAAGCATATTAACTTTTAACAAAATAACAAAAATGCTGTATTTTCTTCTTTATCTCCTTCTGCTCTCCTTTCCTTTTGTATTTTCAAAAAATTCTGATGCTATTATAAATATGTACATAATTTTTATATGGTTACAGATTTTTATAGCTAGAAGATATATATATATATATTTATATAGATATTCAGATAATGAAAAAGACATTGGAAGTCAAAGGGTCATAGGTTTAGAGCTGGAAAAGAATTCAGAACTATGTAGTCCAATTCTTTTACTTTATAGATGAAGAAACTGGGAACCACAAGTGTTATTAAGTGACTTGCTAAAAGTCACACACACACACACACACAGGTCAAGTGGTAAGCATCAGAGGTTTTATTTAATTTAATTTAAACCCAGGTCTTATGACTTCAAACCCATCACTCATTGTCTCCATGGTACTCTTGCCAAATCCCTTCATTTTACTGACAGAGAAACCCACCATGCCTATTGCTCTGATTCTTTGCTCTTTGTTGTAGTCCTCATATTTGACATGTATCTTCCCTTTTATCCATATATGACTTTTTTTAGCCATTTCCCCAGTTGCTGAGAACTCTGCATTCATTCTGTATTTTCTAGTTATGGTATGACTTGATAAACACATAAAGTAATAAATAATATAACTGACATTCAGATAGTGCTTTGAGGTTTACAAAGAACTTTACATGCTGTATCTCATTTTGAGTTTCACAAAGTCCTTTTCAGATAGATTAGGCTAATTTATGATTATCAACTTTTAATCCATAGATCCTGACTAATGATGATTGTACATCAGGAGAGAATTAGTAATGGTTTTTCAACCGAGTCTTCTTGGGCACTTGGATCTGGGTTCTTTAATGCTAGAAAATGAGCCATTTTTAGGCAGGAAATACTATTTTTAACTAAATGTGAATAGTTTTTTGAAGGTGTTATAATAGCACTTTCATATCTGTATGTTGTTTAAATGGAAATAAAAAGTAATTATAAATTATTTACTCACTAAACGATAATAATAAAAAGTAATTATAAATTATTTACTCACTAAATAATAATAATAAAAGGTAATTATAAATTGTTTACTAACTAAATAATAACAAAAGGTAATTATAAATTGTTTACTCATTAAATACCACCTAAAAATGGTGTCCTGCTACCTTTTTTTTTGTCTATAAGAATATAGGGTTGTTGTTTTTTTGACCAAGAATGGAACAAATGATTGAGAAAGAATAGAAGGATAGTCAAATTTCACATTTTAGAATTGGGCTATAGTTCTACTCTCTTGTTTGAAGTACCTGCTTTGTATTCATATTTTTTTAGTAATTATTTATTTGTCTTGGATAATTAGTACTCTTGTCTCTTGGGAGCTTGATTCTAGCATCAAGTGGCATCCTTGATGATTCTAGCATCAAGTGGGATACTTCACGGGTGCCATTTTGAGTGAGTTTGTAACTATATGTCAGCAGTTCAGATGGAAATGAATGGAAGTACTTCTGTCAACTATTGAATAACTTCAATCTGCTCCATTATTTCCTGGGACTTTGGTTCTTGAGAAAATAGTTGGTATTCTTATGGGAATAATTCCTGAACCTTCATGGGCAGTCATTATGCACAGCTTTGCATGAAACTGCTTATGATTCCCTTTCTTTTGGACTCCTGAGTCCAAGCAGCAAAGGATAATGGAAATGGGGGCTGAATTTGACATCTATAGACCTGAGTCCCAACTCTTTTCTTATTAGTTGTGTCACCTTGAGTAAATCAGTTAATTTCTTTGGGTTTTACTTTCCTTGTCTGTAAGATAAGAAGATTCATCTTCCAGATCAATGGTGTCAGACTCAAGTAGAAATTTATCATTGCATATTGTCTTCAAAAACCAAACATTCACATCATCTATGTTATATTGTATTTTTTAAAAAATCAACTTTTAGAAAATTAAAAACTTTTTTAAAATGAAAAAACAACATTCCCCTATGACATTTTAACCTGGTTTTGGGCACACTGGGAGTTTTTGCAATACTTTTGCCCCACTTTATCTTTGAGTTTTTTTTCCTAACTCTAAATCTTTTGATCTAGAAAAGCTTAAATTAGGACATAAAAATCTGTTAAATTTGTAGAATAATAATGGTGTATAGATGCAGAATTACTCAGAACCTTGAAGTTAGAGCATTGATAATAGTTATTAAAAATAATACATATTTTTAAAATGACTTTTTTCCCTCTAGATAGTGAAAGTCTGCTCATCAGTAAGCAATAGGAAGGAAACAGCTCACTCAAAGCACATAGTAGTAAATGAAAATTAAAACCTTTGGCAGACTGACAAAATGTCTATCAGGCATCCAGGGCATGTAAGAGTCTGCCTGTTTTAAGAGACTGCTATGTGGATTTTTAAAAAGAAAAGCCAGATCTTTAGCATGGAGGGTGGGATTTGAGAGAAAATAGCTGCAAAGTAGCAGCTATCTGAAAAGACTTTCTTTTTAAAGAACATAATGCTACTGATTCAGCTAAAACATAATGATTGTTTATGGAAATTATAGAAGTCCCTGATAATATCAATGCTGACAGATGAGGATAAATGGATTTTTAAAAAATTCTTTTTGCAAACATTTCAATTGTTTTTTTCGTACTGTTAGGAGTCCTTGTGTCCTGTTCATGTGTCAGGATACAAAGCAGGGCAAACCTGTGGGAAGGTACACACTTCAGCTACTGTGGCTACGTGTATTGTGCGATCTTAATAAAACTCATGTGGCTGTGCAGATATGTTCTGCTCTACATTTCCAGTGGGGGTTATCTCTCCAAAATCTATAATTGCTTGCAGCCTGTCTGTAACTTGTAAGTTTTTCCTTTTCCTTTTTTTTTTAACCCTTACCTTCTGCCTTAGAATCAATGCTTCTAAGACAAAAGGTAAAGGTTTTTTTTTTCCCTTTTTTTTTAAAGTGCTGATTCCAAGGCAAAAGGATAGTAAAGATTAGGCAATTGGGGCCAAGTGACTTGCTCAGGGTCACACAGTTAGGAAATGTCTGAGGCCAGATTTGAACCCATGTCCCCCAACTCCAGATCTGGCTCTCTATCCGATAAGCCAGCCAGCTGCCTCTAACTTGTAAGCTTTTCTCTAAATTGTAAATGCATAAGACATTGCTTTGATTAAATCTTTCATAAGTCAACTATCATTTATCAAGCACCTGCTTACTGTGTAGCAGACATTTTCCTAAGCACAAGGAATATAAAGGGCCCTCCCTCCCGAAAAACCAGACCCTAAGAACCCCAGATCTTGCTCTCAAGAAAAAGTCTAATGCAATTTAAGTTGAGTAGGATCTTGGGGAGGGGGAGTTAGGGAACTTAAAAATGTGAATTTTAAATGTATGAGCTTTTAAATCAAAACAACTCTGAGGTATCACCTCACACCTAGCAGATTGGCTAACATAACAGCAGAGGAAAGTAATGAATGCTGGAGGGGATGTGGCAAAGTAGGGACATTAATTCATTGCTGGTGGAGTTGTGAACTGATCCAACCATTCTGGAGGGCAATTTGGAACTATGCCCAAAGGGCGACAAAAGAATATCTACCCTTTGACCCAGCCATAGCACTGCTGGGTCTGTATCCCAAAGAGATAATGGACACAAAGACTTGTACAAAAATATTCATAGCTGCGCTCTTTGTGGTGGCCCAAAACTGGAAAACGAGGGGATGCCCATCAATTGGGGAATGGCTGAACAAACTGTGGTATATGTTGGTGATGGAATACTATTGTGCTCAAAGGAATAATAAAGTGGAGAAGTTCCATGGAGACTGGAACAACCTCCAGGAAGTGATGCAGAGCGAGAGGAGCAGAACCAGGAGAACATTGTACACAGAGACTAATACACTGTGGTATAATCGAACGTAATGGACTTCTCCATTAGGGGCGGTGTAATGTCCCTGAACAACTTTCAGGGATCCAGGAGAAAAAAAAAACACCATTCATAAGCAAAGGATAAACTATGGGAGTGGAAACACCGAGAAAAAGCAACTGCCTGAATACAGAGGTTGAGGGGACATGACAGAGGATAGACTTTAAATGAACACTCTAATGCAAATACTATCAACAAAGCAATGGGTTCAAATCAAGAAAACATCTAATGCCCAGTGGACTTACGCGTCGGCTATGGGGGGTGGGGGGGAGGAAAAGAAAATGATCTATGTCTTTAACGAATAATGCTTGGAAATGATCAAATAAAATATATTAAAAAAAAAAAATGTATGAGCTTTTAAAAGACCCCCCCCCTTTTTAAATGTCTTTTGGAAATTGAAAGACTCCAGAATAATTCACAACAGCCTGAATTTAGATCTGCAATGGAATACCAGAAATGATATCCTCCTCGTTTTACAGAAAAGGAAACCAAGGCTTGAATTTAGAAATGAGTTGACCAAAATCACACGAAAGAGGCAAGAGTGACTTTTTGTTCTCTTCCCTATAAGTTTGGTTCATTTTGATTGTCCCCATTTGTACTTTAGGATAGAATTTTTATTTTCAAAGCTTTGGTTCAAAAGTCACTAAATATGAGATTTGATGAGGGGCCTGTTTTCAAGTGATGATAATTCATTTTGAAAATCCCAGTAGAGAGAAAGTAGGAAGACTGCTGTTGATTGAACTCTCTCATTCCCTAGTGCTAGTTTTGCTAACACCTCTTAATTCTCTCAGTTCCATCACCTGCAAATGGGAATAAAAAATGCCTGCCTTAGTATAGACTTCAAAGAATTCCTTCAAGGATCACATGAAAAAATGCATATGAAAAGCTTTGAAAACTGTAATATGCTGTGCTAACATAAAACTGGGGGCGGAGATGGAAACAAACTATTAGGGACCAAAATGAGAAGAGTGATCAAGTTTCACGCCTTAGAATTAGGTGTTATAGTTTCCTGCTTTTTACCATGTGTTCCTGAAAATTACATTGTCAAGTGGGTCACATTTTCTCACAGTAACAATGTTATAATTTGAGCTTGTGTTCTTGACTAGCAAAATATGGTCAAAAGTATCATAAAAGTAAAGCTTAGAATGACTACAAAACTCTCTCATCATTTAAAATGGTCTCTTAAAATGGGCATCAAAGGACTGTACTCATTGATTACACCAGGAGCCCCAATAAAATGGAGATGCAGCACATAAAAATACAATTCAGCTCCATATTAAATTTGACCTAAAATTAATCTGCTGTTGCAGTATATTCATTAAATGTTTAATCAACAATTTTGCTTGATGCCTTAGAATTTAGAAGGAGGGAGGAGTTAATGGGGAAGGTTAAGGCTTCCTTAAAAAAAGCAGCCCAAGCAAGTTTGAAGCAATGCCCTCATTTTCTCTTGATTAAAATCCTCTAACTCCTAGCAAGTTGAGGCACCCAGAATTATTCCGTTCTTATCTGCTCAGAGTAGCCTGCACTAAGGATGGGAATGAAGATGATGGTGCTATTTCTCCCACTGAAAGCATTTTCAGAAGTGAGGGCTGACCTAATACTCTCTCCTCCTTCCTCAATTTGTTGAGACTCAGAAGTATATTTCTTCCATGTCAGATCAAAGTTTGATATTCATTATCAGACCAAAGCAAAGCCATCTGGAATTAAGGACGTTATTAACTGTTCTCATCCTTCAGTGCCTCAGCGGGGCAGCTCCGCTGGTGTGCTCCTCAGGTGGATTGGATTGCCAAAGATTATCCTGATACCCTTTTGGAGAGCTTGGCAACTCATTTTGAAACTCTGAAAACAATTACCTGAACATTAGCGCCTATACTTTTCAGAAGAAGCTCTGTGGGATTCTAGAGCTGGAGGAAACTGTAGAGGAAATCTACACCCATGATCCTTATTTTACAGATGAGGAAACTGAGGCCTCAAGGAAAATGACCTGCAGAATTTATACAATTTATTATTAGCAATAACATACAAAAAAGGGTGAATTTGGATTACTTTCCTTCCCTCCCTCCCTCCCTCCCTCCCTTCCTTCCTTCCTTCCTTCCTTCCTTCCTTCCTTCCTTCCTTCCTTCCTTCCTTCCTTCCTTCCTTCCTTCCTTCCTTCCTTCCTTCCTTCCTTCCTTCCTTCCTTCCTTCCTTCCTTCCTTCCTTCCTTCCTTCCCTCTCTCCCTCATTCTCTCCCTACTTCCCTTCCTTCTTCCCTCCCTTCAGCCTTCCCTTCCTTCCTTCCTTCCTTCCTTCCTTCCTTCCTTCCTTCCTTCCTTCCTTCCTTCCTTCCTTCCTTCCTTCCTTCCTTCCTTCCTTCCTTCCTTCCTTCCTTCCTTCCTTCCTTCCTTCCTTCCTTCCTTCCTTCCTTCCTTCCTTCCTTCCTTCCTTCCTTCCTTCCTTCCCTCCCTCCCTTCCTTCCCTCCCTTCCTTTTCTCTCCTCTCTAATCTTTCTTTATTCCCATTTCTCTCCTCTCTTTCTTTTTTCTTTCTCATTTCTCTCTTTCTTCCTTTCTTCTTTTCTTCCATTCTTTCTTTTTCTCTCCTCTCTCCTTTCCTTCGTCTCTCCTTTCTTTCTCTCTCACTCTCTCTCTCTTTCTTTCTTTCTTTTGCTCTTTCTCTCTCTCTTTCTCTCTTCCTTTGTTTCTCTCTTCCTTTCTTTCTTTCTCTCTGCCTTCCTTCCTTTCTTCCTTTCTTCCTTTCTTCCTTCATTTCTTTCTTTCTTACTTTCTTTCTTTCTTTCTTTCTTTTTGTCTCTCTCTTTCTCTCTCTCTCTCTTTCTTTCTTTCTTTCTTTCTTTCTGTCTTTCTTTCTTTCTTTCTTTCTTTCTTTCTTTCTTTCTTTCTTTCTTTCTTTCTGTCTCTCTCTTTCTCTCTTTCTCTCTCTTTCTCTCTTTCTTTCTTTCTTTCTTTCTCTCTCTTTCTCTCTCTTTCTTTCTTTCTTTCTTTCTTTCTTTCTTTCTTTCTTTCTTTCTTTCTTTCTTTCTTTCTTTCTTTCTTTCTTTCTTTCTTTCTTTCTTTCTTTCTTTCTTTCTTTCTTTCTTTCTTTCTTTCTTTCTTTCTTTCTTTCTTTCTTTCTTTCTTTCTTTCCCTTTAAATTAAGACTTGTGGTATAACCAGAATCCAGCTCTTTTTTTTACACATAAAATATTTTTGTTAGCTTTCCAAAGGTCCTCTGAAATGGAAGGGCAGAACAAGTTGAGAAAGTTTATAAAATGTGTTTTTTTTCACATCAGAAATGTGGTCAGAACTGTGCTTCACATTCAGTTGCAACATTCAGAATGGGAAGGACACTAGGCAAGCTTATCTAACGTGAATACATTGCACTCGCTAGCAACAGTAAGCATTTGCATCAGCCTAACTTGGGGTGATCATGTATTTTCCCAAGATAGTTCCACTCTCTTAAAAGCTCAGTGTAAGTGAATGTGAAAAAAGTATTAGAGTGGGGGGGGGCAGGAGAAGGTAAAGGGTTTTGGTGATGGAAAATCTAATGCAGAAAAGACTAACTTAATGAGAACCTCAAAGTATTTACTTCCCTTCTTTGGCTCTGACAGCACGAATGACTGCAGCTGAATTTGGTATTACTAATGTTATCTTTTCAACTACATAGGTGCCAGGAAACACAGCTATTTTACTTTCTAGGCCATGTTAATCAACTAAATGTTTCCATGTGCACAATACAAGTAGCAGTTTGTTTATATGGAAAGAGGGTTCTGTCCCAATTTTCAATCTATGTTTTCAAAAGGAGTTTCTAGAAACAGACTCTTTAACTCCATATTTAACTGGTTCACCAAAAAAATGTTAAATGTGTGTGTATATACACACACACACATATTTGTGTGTATGCCATCCCTGGGAAACTTATTGCTAAAGGCAAGTTTGATGCCATGATTTAATAACCTCATTTGACAATTTGTAGATTCTCCCTGTGTTTTTTTCTTAAGGATGGAGTCTCTGAAAGCAGCAGATACAAAGATTGAGGCAGAGAAGGGAGGAGAAAAAGGATACCAAAAAAGCCCAAACTGATCAGTCTTGGCCTGCAAATGGTCAATGTTTCTGATAAGGATGAGCTTGACCAGTCTTCTTTCTACACTATCTCCAAATTATCAATGCCCTTGATAAAGTACCATTTTTGTTTTGATTCAGTTAAGCATCATCACCATTAATTTCATGGCATCAAGCTCTAAAAACAAATAAAATAAGAGATATAAGAAAGCACATTTTTTGTTCTCCCTTCTATGTCTAAGAATATTTTAGCCAACCTTTGGTTTTTGTCATACATTTTAGCTTTTCCTAACTTAATGTTAGGAAATGTAATTTAGCAAGTATATAAATGTAAATGTAATATAATTTGGCAAAAATGTATATAAATTAATAATCATAATAGCTAGTATTATCTAGCTCTTCAAGGTTTGTTTGTAGAATGCTTCCCAGATATTGTCTCTATTCCATTTCATCTTCATTCCAAATATTGCCTCATTACAACAACCCTGGAAAGAAGAGACTATTACTCTCTCCCATTTTATAGATGAGGAAAGTCAAGCAGACATTAAATGATTTGCCAAGGATCACACAGTTTGTGTCTGTGGCTGAATTTCTACAGAAATTTACCTTTGTGTCTAGAAAATAGTAGATAGTTGAGTTAGAACTCTATTAATATCCCAAATTCAGGTATCCCTTTTACATCACCAGGGTTAGGAGTTCAGCTATTATCTGAAAAAAAAAACAGGTAAAATTTTTTAGATCTCCCTTTGAACCAGAAAAGTCTGAAATTTTTCTTTTGTGGGGTGTTCACAGTACCCTATATGCATTTCTGAGTTTCTAAACCTTTTCTCTGTCATTTGTAGGTTGTTTGTGGCTTCTGCAACCCCCCCCCAAGTTCCCATTTAATTTCTTATGCCAACTTGTGATATATCAAGACCACCACAGGGAATGTTGTGATGTCGAAGGGATACATACATATGTTCTTTTTACTCTCAACTTTTATTTTTTGCATGGAATGGCTAATTTTTTTTCTTTAAGCATTGATGGTTAAATTAATATATGTAAAGAGTCTATCATCCCAAACACCCTTTTCTGCAAAAGTCCATCCCTTAAATACCAGTATTCTCAGGGTTTGCTCTGCAGTTGTAAATCATGGAACAGCCTAAATTCGGAAGCACTCAAATGACATATAATTAGATGAAATGAACAATAGAAAGAGGCATTCCGTGGGTGGGTTAGCCTCATCAGGTTACTAATGATGTATGGCGCATTGCCCATAAGAGGAGGCATAAAAAGACATAGAAGATGTGATGGGAAAGCAGGAAAGACAACAGATACTAAATAACTCATTTGAGAGAGTACTTCCAACTCACTTGAGTATCACAATAACCCTGTAACCATCCCTACTACAGAGCTGAAAGAAAGAAATAAAACAGCGCAGTGATCCTAGTGAGTGCCATGCAGTTAGTAAATGTTTGAGGAAGACCTCGCACCTACAGATCCTTCTGACTCTTTGATGGAAGACTCTTTCTTCCAAGCAATGCTCCTCTCATGGATAGCCTTCATGATTCCTTGAGCTAATGAGGCAGGAGAAGGACCTTGAAGTATTTATGGGAAGATAATGGGCAAAGAATCTCCCAGGACAAATAAGCTTGGAGAGGCTGTGATATGTATGGTAGAGGAAATAGCTGTCACAGATAATAATAGCTATGATTTCTTCTACCACAAAGTGCTTATATATACAAAATATGTGTATATAAATACGGATATGTGGTTGTATATATTATATTTACACACATGTATGTGTATATATATATATATATATAATTTCATTTGAGCCTCAGAACCTTGTGAAATAGTTGCTATAATTATACCCATTTTATAGCCAAGGAAACTGAGACAAACAGATGTTAAATGGCTTGTCCACCATCACACAGCTAGTAAACGATAGAGGTGCAATTCAAACAGCTCATTCGGAGTCCAAATTCTTCACTTTTACTTCCTTGGACACCTAACTTGTCTGATACATCACAGTTAGCAAAGTCTCAGGCACCAGTCATGACCTCAAATTCTCTAAACTCAAAAATCCTGTGTTTTAAGATCTAGGAATGAAGAGAAGTTGAGAATTTTTACCTCTTTACTCATTTAAGGTCATTGGCCAAAGATCCCCCATTTAAAGGACCAACACATAAATCACTGCTTCTTGCCAGCTCAGTAAGTAAACAGTGGTTTCCCTCCTTCCCAACTCTTTTTTTCTACCATTTCCCCACTGATAGAGCCTGGAACGAAGGGTCATTTAAAATTTTTGTTTCATGCCTAAAGAGTGCTTCCTCGAGTTCTCTGGAGTAAGTCCCTCCATACTTAGTAAGACTGATCCTCTCTTCTGGCCAGGGCAGTACTTGAAGTCATTGCAGCTTGATTGGCATTATCTTTGAGACTATATGGGAGCCGCAGTGAATGAAGTATTGGAGTTGGACTTTATACCGAAGAGAAATTTTACTATTCAACTTGGTGTGAGAGCAATTAAATTTCCCCTGCAGTTTCTCCCATCTCTCATCTGTTTGTAAACAGAAACTACTTATCAGTGACATCACCTCACTGAATCCCAGTCCTTCTCTGCCTGGAAAATGCCAGACTGATAATAACAACCTTCACCCTCTCAATTTGTACACTCTGGGGTATACTATTGATTAAAAAAATGTTTCCAGAATCTCTTTCCTGGGACTTTGAGTTAAAAAAAATTCATGAAAGCAAAGACAATAAGGCTGGAGTTGATCATCTTGAAGGAGAAGATGGAATAATTTAGTTTAAAAATAAGAGTCACAGTATTTAAGTTCAAAGTGGTAAGGATGATTCTAGAACACTCATGATTTCAACCTTGAATTAATTAGATTTTTGAAAAATCAAGTTTCAGGGACTGGAGGAGGCAAAAGCTGATAGGAATTTTCTCAAAACAGTAACTCTCAGGCATTAACTTCAGCTCAGTACAGATTTAGGCAAAGCTCCAGCACCGAGGCATCTTGTGACTTTACATAGAGAGAGATTTTCTCTCTTTAGCTCTTGGTTAAGCTTCTCTCTGATTGGCAGCAGAACCATTCTGTTGTGCTTACAGGATCAAAGCAGCAAGCACCCAGGACGTGGAAATGTGATACTGATGCCAGTGATAGTAGTGGTGGTATTTCTCCAGCTGAGAAATATTTTCCATGTGAGGGCTGACCTAACATATCTCTCATTCCCCATTTTTGAAAGCTACAAGTAGAATTAATAATAATAATAATAGCTAGTATTTAGGGTTTGCTAAGCATTCTGCAGATGTCTCATTTGAGCCTCACCACAACCCGGGGAGGCAAGTGCTTTCATGAATGCTTCATTTTTGAGATGGGGAAGCCATGGCAGACAAAGGTAAAATAAAAGATTTGTCCAGGGTCACACAGCTAATACATATCTAAAGGTGGATTTGAACTCAGATCTTCCTGATCCCAAGTCCACCTCTCTAAACACTGTGCCATCCAGCTGCCTCTTTATTATCAGACCAAAGTAGTGCCTGATATTTATTATCAGAAAAAAAAGCAATGAGTAATTTGGTAAGTTGCCAATAAAGTATTTATGAGCATTCACTCTGTGCTAGAAGGGTGCTTCATGGAAATCCACACTGTGAGTAGTTGTATTAGTAATATTAGAAATAAAGTAATAGAGCAGTAAAGAACAGGAGAGACCTTTGTGCAATTTGCTCGTGGTCCTGTACATAAAGATATTTTCCATATGTGTTACACAATGAGATGTCACTCCTACACATGTCCTGGAGGAGTTCCTTTGCTATGGAAGAATTTATAGGTAATTTGGGGAGAGAAGACATGTATAATAACAATGCAAGATAATATAGTTAGTGTTAAATTTTATGGTACCAACTTTGAAAAATAAAATTTGAGGAAAGGGAGAAGAGGATTGTGTGGACTCTAGTATGTGGGCATCATGTCATGGAGATGAAGCTTCAACTGGGTTTTATCCTACCAACTAGGATAGGATTCAGAAGGACGGAACATAAGGAAGGAGGGCTCCCCTGTCAGGGGCATCAGTGTGGGCAAAGGTCTGACAGTGAGAATTAAGCATCTTAAGAGGAAATAGCATGATTGGAACATGAAAATTGGGGAGCAGTGGAAATTAATGTCAAAGGAATGAGTTGGACCACTCTAATGGGTAAAAAGAGAAGAAGGTATAATCCTGAAATCACAGTTTCCCATGACTTGGAATGTGAACATATTTTAGAAACTTGCATTTTCTATAGGGATTGGAACGAAACATTTTCTGTTTTAACCCTTAGTTAAAATTAATCATAGCATTCCATTATCTGAATATCCTGGTTAATCAAATATAATAATATTTACTATATTAGGGATTTCAGTTTTCTAGGTTCCATGTCATTGCCTTATGGTTTTAGGGCAGTCTTTTAACTCTCTTGTCTTCTTTTCCTCACAAGAATCAAATAATTTTAAAGCTGACATGGAATTTAGGAGATGACCTGGTTTTTCCATAGAATCATAGATTTGGAAAGGACCTTAGAGATCATGTAGTCTAATCCATAAAAATGAATTCTCTTTACTATAATCAGTCTTTTTGAAGATTTCAAGTCATGGGAAATTTGCTACCTCCCAGACAGCTAATTCTGGTTTGGGATATCTCAAATTCTTGTTGTTTCCTTATATGGATTGAGCTGAAATCTTTCTCTTTGAAACTCACGCTCTTTGGTGTTAATTTTTTTTATTAAAACACTTTTTTAATTAAAAATTTTAAATAGATTTTGTTATATATTATATATTTTTATATATCATATATCATATATAAATGTATAATAAAATTTAGGGTTATTATATATGTGATATATAATATATTTTATTATATATAAATATAAAATATATAAATATTTTATTAAAACCAATCTGTGTATTGGTCCCAAGGCAGAAGAGTGGTAAGGGTTAGGCAATGGAGATTAAGTGACTTGCCCAGAGTTACACAGCTAGGAAGAATCTAAGATCAGATTTGAAGCCAGGACTCCTATCTCTGAGTCTGGCTGTCAGTCCACTGAGCCACCTAGCTGCCCCTTTTGGTGTTCTTTTTTAAGATCAATGTTGATTATCCTTTGGGTTCAACAACATCCACTTAATTGTGTTATTCAGCCTCTTCCATTTTGTGCAGAAATAATAGCTTCGGAGATAGTCAAATACCCTTGAAATCCCAATGATTTAGATGAAGTCATAAAGGGAATATGCTTATCAGATTTTCAGGTAGTCCAAAACTGAGTAATTAGCCATTCTGTTAGATATCAGAACTGGGATCCCAAAAGATCTAGAAAGCCTGGAACAAGAGGTTGAACCAAGTAAAATGAAAGGAAGTAGAAATAATTAAGTCCTCTACTTAATTTTACAGAATTAGTTTCACAAGTATACTATGGGGAGGTGTTATGACAGCATTTTGTGTAAAGAGAAAAAAGAGAAATTTGACAGTTTTAGTAGATTCCAAACTCAATATGATTTAATAATGAAGATTTTGTCACCGTAAGTGCTTTAAAAATGAGTAAAAAAGGAGAATGCTATCCAGAAAAGGGAAGGTATTTGTCTCATCAAATTCTGCCATGATCAGAGCACATTTGGAGCATTGAGTTAATTACTGGTTGTCACATTTTAAGAGTGATAATGTATCATACATCCAGAAGGTAATCAGAATGGTGAGGAGATTGGAAACATTTAACCTACAAGAATTGGTTGAAGGAGCTGATTGTTTTAAGGAGTGAAGACTTGTAGGGGAGGGGATGAGTTGGGACATGATAGCTACCTTCCAATAGTTGAAGTCTTTGTTTAGAGGAGGAATGAGACTTGTTCTGCTTGATGTCAAATGTATGACTTTTAAGTGAAGTTCTAGTATAACTGATTGCAACGGAAGGAAAAACTTCTTTTGTGAAAATTAGAATTCTCCCAAAGAGAATGAGCTACCTTGAAATGTAGGGAGTTCCCCATCACTAAAGGTTTTCAAGTGGAGGCTGGTTGAAGAAGCTGGAAAAAGGATTCATGTTACCAATAGGGATTAGAAAAGATGAATCCTGAGGTCCTGTCCTTGCTTGATTCAGTGTTTTTCATTCATGTCCAACTCTTTATGACCCCATTTGGAGTTTTCTTAGCAGAGATATTGGAATGGTTTGCCATTTCCTTCTCCAGCTCATTTGACAGATGAGGAAACTGAGGCTGGCAGAATTAAATGGCTTGCCTAGGGTCCCACAAACCTTTAGCAAATGTCTGAGAAAAGATTTGAATTCAGGAAGTTGAGTCTTCCTGACTCTAGATCCAGGGCTCTATCCACTGTGCCCCAAGCTGATCCCCTATTCTTGCTAAGATCTTAGGATTAGTATCAATGGATGTTTGGTTCCACTTTCTCATCACTGTTTCCTTCTCTGTTCTGTTCCTTAACTCTAAAACTGCCCTACTCTTGTTTTTCTGCCCTTGACTTTCTTCTTGCAGTGAGGAAACATGGCATCTCTAGAGTTGGAAAAAGAGGGGCCAGTGAGCCTAACCTCCTTTTCAAAATGGCAACAGAGCTTTTTTTGAACCCCTCTGGCAGGTGGTCACTTATCCTCTGGTTGAACACTTCCAGTGATGGGGAACTCTTATGAGGTAGCCCATTTTATGGACAACTCTTCATTGTTCTTGATTATTGAACCAAAGCCTGTATCTCCTTATCTCCTGCCTGTTGGTCCTACTTGGTCCCGTGTAGAGCTTTAAAGAACAAGTCTCATCTTTCTTTCACATGACAATGCTTGTGCCCCTCCCAAGTCATTTCCAGTTTTCCGCATGGAATAAACAGCCCTAATTTAGTCTAGATAATTGAAGGTTTGCTTGTGTACTATATAATCAGAGGAGACAAGCGTTAACTGGGCCTTGAAACATGAATAGAATTTAGATTGAGAAGAGAAAGAAGGTCATTCCAGTCTGAGGAGGAGTGAAAATACGGAGATAGGAATGAGAGAATGAGAGTATTGTGGAGACTAGCTCAACTGAAGATGGAGATCCATATTGAGAAGCAGCAAGGTAGTATTCTGGTTAATCAGAGATTTGGCCAAGCCACTGATGCATTTCTACTGGATTGCTTTCCCTTCATTAGAAGATTCATTTTAGAGTTAGATTTCAATTTAGATTCCATTTAGAAGATTCCTGAGTTCATCATTTTGGGAAACCTTTTCCCACCTTAGACTTAGGTCAGTTGCCATGATTAAAAAAATTCATCATGAAGTGGCTAGCCTCATATGCTGGAGCATAGCTAGGCTGGCTGAAGCATTTTAGAGGAAGAGGAAATCTCAGAAGCTGCTCCTTTCTCAATCTACCTAACAGTGATCATCCAGTCTTTCCTCAAAGATGTCTGGGAGAGGAGGGGATGCAGGGACACTGCCATACACCATTCTACTTGGGGAAAGCTCTAGGCATTAGGAAATGTTTTGTTTCGTTTTTTTACTTTAAGCCTAACGGTGGCTCTGAATTTTTCCCCCTGAGATCAAGCAGAACAAGTTTAATTTTTCTGCCACAGTATTGAATACAACCATCATTATCTTCCTTTTTTTTCTCATCTCCAGGATAAACATCTCCAGTTCTTTCAACTGATTTTCAAATAGCATGACCTCAAATCCCTTTACTATTCTCATCACCCTTCCAGGGATGATCTCTAGCCTATTAGTGCTCTCCCTAAAATGTTACTCCCAGAATTGAAACTGGCAGGTCAATTAATGTCCTGACCAAGTCAGAGTAGAGAGGGATGACTTCCCTTAGGAAAACAACAATATATAGGATGGACTGGAGAGGGATGGAACTGTGAAACTATTAAGAGGCAATTTCTGGGGGCATCTAAGTGGTTCAGTAGATTGAGAACCAGACATAAAGACAGGAGGTTCTAGGTTCAAATTTGACCCCAGACATTTCCCAGCTGTGTGACCCTGGACAAGTCCTTTATCCCCATTGCCTAGCCCTTACCACTCTTCTGCCTTGAAATCAATACACAGTTTTGATTCTAAAAGAGAAGGTTGAGGTTTAAAAAAAGAAAATGGCAATTGCATAAAAGTAGGTGAGAGGGAATGAGTCTGGGTGAGCAGAGAAGGGCTGTTAACTGCAAGAAATAAGGTTTTGCAGCTGATTAATTATTCAGTGTGAGGGAATGGGGAAGAAAATTCCTAGATTGTGAATATGAGAGCCTGGAAAAATGGTGGGTGGTATTATCGGACATAGGGAAGTTTGAAAAGGGGGTTATCCTATGGAACAGCCTTGACTTTTTCCTATAGACCTGTTGGGTATTAACATTGAACCTGTTGTTGGAGATTCTCTCATGCAGTTTTGTAAAAATTTGGCTCATGGCATTGCTTTTTTCTTTTTCTTGCTTTTTTTTAAGGGAACAATTCTAACACTCATAGGAGAAGAGGAGGACTTTGTCACATCAGTTATCTGGGTCCAGGCCCTTATTACCTCACAGCTGGACTATTACAATAGTTTTCCAATTGGTTTTGCTTCAAGTTTCTCTCCATTATGGTTCATCCATCACTCAGCTGCTCTTAACAATCTTCCTGAAATAACAGATCTGACCATATCACTCCCCTGTCCAGTAATCTCTAGTGGCTCCTTAATTACCTCCAGAATAAAGGTTTTAAACATCTCTGCTGACCACCTGGTCCCTTCCTACCTTTTCAGCCTTCTCTCCCCTTCATCAGGGACACTGGCTTTCTTGCCATACTCCATCTTCCTATTGTGGCTTTATACTGGCTATCCCTGGAATGCTTTTCCCTTTTGGCACTCCATCCTGGATTCCTTTAGGACTCAGCTGAAATCCTAACTGATTCAGGTAGCCTTTCCTGGTCTCTGCTCAGACCCCTACATCTTGCCTTCCCCCTGAGAAGACATCCCTATTGCCCCATCTCTATATTCTTTGTACAGTGGCTTGAGCATGTCATCTTCCTTGTTAAAATATGGACTCCTTGAGAGGAGGGGCTTTCCGTAGCCTAGTGCCCAGCACATATTAGCTCTTAATAAATGGTTCTTATATTGACTAGACTTATAAGGCGGCATAGTTTGGGTTGGGGAGTGGCATTACTCAAAGAAGAGAACATTGAAACACTATCAGAAGAAAGCAGTTCTTGTTACACATGTTACAAGAGGGTTTTTTTTTTCTTTTTTAGTTTAGGGATATGGGAAGAACAAGGAGGTAGGGATAAGCAAAGAGATAATGGACACAAAGACTTGTACAAAAATATTCATAGCTGCGCTCTTTGTGGTGGCCCAAAACTGGAAAACGAGGGGATGCCCATCAATTGGGGAATGGCTGAACAAACTGTGGTATATGTTGGTGATGGAATACTATTGTGCTCAAAGGAATAATAAAGTGGAGAAGTTCCATGGAGACTGGAACAACCTCCAGGAAGTGATGCAGAGCGAGAGGAGCAGAACCAGGAGAACATTGTACACAGAGACTAATACACTGTGGTATAATCGAACGTAATGGACTTCTACATTAGGGGCGGTGTAATGTCCCTGAACAACTTTCAGGGATCCAGGAGAAAAAAAAAACACCATTCATAAGCAAAGGATAAACTATGGGAGTGGAAACACCGAGAAAAAGCAACTGCCTGAATACAGAGGTTGAGGGGACATGACAGAGGATAGACTTTAAATGAACACTCTAATGCAAATACTATCAACAAAGCAATGGGTTCAAATCAAGAAAACATCTAATGCCCAGTGGACTTACGCGTCGGCTATCGGGGGTGGGGGGGAGGAAAAGAAAATGATCTATGTCTTTAACGAATAATGCTTGGAAATGATCAAATAAAATATATTTAAAAGTAAAAAAAAAAAAAAAAAAAAAAGGAGGTAGGGATAAGGAAGTCAAAGAAAGTAAAGACAGAAAGAAATCATTAAAAAAAATCCTTGCTTTCTGTGCTAGAAACAACTCTTAAGACAAAAAGGCAAGGGGTTGGCAAATGAGGTTAAATGACTTGCCCAGAGTCACACAGCTAATAAGTGTCTTAGGCCAAATTTGAACCCAGGTCTCCTGACTCCAGGCCTGGTGCTCTATCTACTAAGTCACCAACTGCCCCTATTAAAGAATACATAGCAAAGACTTCAAAAAAGGCCAGAATGAATCATTGAATTTATCAGATGTGATACTTGGCATATCTGATTAGATATGTATATTTCAACAGCAACAAACATTTGTTAAATGCCAACCATGTGCTGGCCATGGTAAGTTCTGGGCATAGATAGAAAGACAAAAATAGACTTCCTGCCCTCAAGGATCTTAAGAAAACTGTACATAATAGAAATTCAGTGTTTCATGTGAAGTCCTCTATTTTTTGTCCCCTGTATAAGGGAAGCCCATTTTATTTAATGCTTTAACTTTAGAATGAAAAAAAAATTAGAAAATAATTTTCACACAGAGTAAATAGTAGAAATTAGACAGGAACTAGGATTCCCCCAACTTTAGGACTTTTTAAGGCCCTATTTACTGCATTTTATAGGCTAGATCTGTTCATGTCAGGGACCTAGATCAAACAAGCATCTTTTTGTCAAATCTTTGTTATTCCCAAATGGCTCATATTTCTTAATGCCTGTCATCTCTCATTATAGGGTGTACATTCAAAACCTCAGCTACCCAGAATAAACTCAGACTAGCCCCCTGGGTCATGTGCAAAAGCTTGACCATGACTGGGGCGTAGTTCTTTTCTGGGTTATGGTCTTCCTTTAGTTTGATTTCTCTTATCCCTTTAAGAGGTGGAGGTTTTTTCCATTAAGAAACTTTAAAAAAAAGTTTTAGTGGTGTGTTTTGTTTTTATATGACAAACATTTGCATATTGCCTTCTCTCTGGGAGTGGGTTCTGGTAACAAAACAAAGCAATTAAGCAACATCAACAGTATGGTGACCACATCTGAAAGTGTGTTGGGCATTCCACATCTGCTGTACCTCCAACTCCTCTCTATTTAAAAAGAATTTTTTAAATGAACAGAAATCTATTTTCTCTTTTTCCTACTCCCTGCCTTTGACATTGAAGAAAGGAGAAAAGAAATACAAATTCCTTGTAACAAATATGCATAAAGTCAGATAAATTCCCCTGTTGGCTCAGTGTGTGTGTAAATATATTATTCTTTGATTCCTTATTCTCCCTCAAACCACATATTCAGTCAGCTGTATACATAAATATTCATACATATATACATTTATCATATGTACATAATTTCACACCCTAGATTTATTTCTCTGTCAGGAGGCAGATAGTATATTTTTTCATTGAACCTTTGAAATCATGGATAGTCATTGTATATTGTTTATATGGTTTTTAAAGCTTTCCAAGTTGTTTATTTTTACAGTGTTGTTATTGTATAAATTGTTGTTCATGTATACATAAATTGTTCTGGTTTTGCTCCTCTCATTCTTCATTTGTTTGTAAAACTCCTCCAGATTTTTTTTTGTTTTTATAATATTGATGTTTTAATATAAATTGTTTCTTTGGTTCTATTTACATCACTCTGTGCCAGTTAATATATGTCCATTTCTCTTTGAAATCATCTTTTTCCTCAATTCTTATAGCATCATAGTATTCTATAACATTTATATACCATGACTTAATCAGCCATTTTCCAATTGATAGACATCCCTAGTTCCCATTTTTTTGTCACCACATTAAAAATAAGAGCTGCTATATAGATGTTTGTGTGTGTAGGACCTTTTTCCTATTTCTTTGATATCTTTTGGTTAAAGCTTGGTCAAAGGCACATACTATCTAGTAACTTTCTGTGTATAATTCCAAATTGCTTTCCACAATGGTTAGACCCATTCGCACATTCACCAACAGTGTATCAGTGTGCCTCTTTTCCCACAGACCTTCCAACATTTGTCATTTTTATATCATCTTTGCCAATTTGATGTCTGTGTGGTAGAATCTGAGAATTGCTTTAAATTCTATTTCTTTACTTAGTAATGATTTGGAGCATTTTTTTTTGTCATATAGCCTGGGTTTCTCTCCTTCAGAGTTTTGCCTGTTCATATCCTTAGACCATTTATCAATTGGGAAATGGCTCTTAAATGAGAATTCATGCCTTACACAGGGTATCTCAAAAGTCTCAGTGCTGTTTTTTAGCTTTAATAGCTTGGTGCTCATTTAATCTATTAAAGTTTTAATAAAGTTGTTAATAAGCTGTTAAAGTTTTAATAGCTTAAAACAGCACTAAGTGTTTGGGGACGCCCTGTATTTTTTGGAAATGAGATCATTGTCAGAGAAACTTGCTGCAAAGATTTTTTCCTCCTTAGTTAATTGTTTTCCTTTCTCTTTTAGCCTTATTAGATTTGTTTGTGCAAAAAACTTTTCAAGTTTATGTAATCAACATATTCCATATCTCTTCTGAGAGACTCTATCTCTATCTTTGGTATATAGATCTGATAGGTCTTTTTTTCCCATGGTTTTCTCATTCTATATCTAGGTCATATATTAATTTGTAGCTTATCTTGTTTTAAGGTGTGAGCTGTTGCTCTGAATCCAGTTTTTAACATACTCTTTGCTGTCCAGTTTTCCACTTAGTGTTGAGATGCCTTTTGGCCATCTTACTTATGTAGTCTAGCCATGTAATTTTACTGGGCAAACTGCCCTTTCCCAAAATCCTCTTCATCCCAAGAAAAATGCCTTAGCGACATCTTTGCTTTGGGTTTTACTTAGTGCTGTTTGTATGTAATACTTGTGGCGTCTAATTCTGCCTCCTACTGTTAAAATTCAGTGGACTTGAAATTTTCAGTCACCCTTTAAGAAGAAAGAGAGGACAGGGCTTGATTCCTAATGAGAGCTGACTCATTTCCTTCTAGCCAAAGACAGACACTGACTATCAGAGATTATAATTGGACCCCAGACAAGCAAGCTCTCTAATTAGGGGAAGCTGTTCCCTGTCTCTATTAATCCCCAGCCTTCTTCCCTTAAATACTGTAAAAATAAATATTAAAAGGATGTAATTTTGTTAGTTGATGACATGAATGAAAAAATATATATGTATTTGTTGTGTTGAAGATTCAGGAAATAATGTCTGAATCTATGGCATTTTGTGACTTTGAATTATTTTAATTACTCAATTGAGAGAGCCCACCTTCCCCCCTAGGAATTTAGATACAATTCTCATGGTTCCACACTGCTATCTTAGACATTCTTCTGCCAAGTTCTTACCATATGGTCATAAAAGTTTACCTTTGTAAGTTTGGTGGGTCTGTGGTTTCCTGCCTTCATATTTTATAGGAACAAAAATGCTCCACATGCTGAGTGATGGAACTGGGAAAGAGGGCAGATATGACCTTCCTTTTGGCTATTTAGTGGGCTGTTCCCTCTTTTGTTTTTCTATTCTTTTGCTATTCCTTTTTCTCCTTCCCTCCTTGAGCCATCTCCACTGCCACCTTCCTGTGCCTTATGAGCCCCCTGGGATTGGCATCCAAGGGGATGATCGGGAATTGCGACTTATTTTGGTAATTTTGAGAGACATTGTTCCATAGCATTGTACTTAGGTGCAGGAACTATGAGGAATACAAGTGAAGTATGAGATATGGTCCCTGCCCTTAAGGAATTTAGTGATGTTGGAAAGATGCCATTATCACCAATAACACTGACTGAAAGCAGTCCTTGTGTCAGCTGCTGTATGGAGGGGTTTATTAAGAAAGTCATGATTCCTGCTTATGGTCTAGAGATATTGTTCTGATGTGCATGAATATGTGGCCTAGAAAAAGTTAGATTAGTAATAAAGTTATGTTCATGGCAAGTATACTTGGTACATTTTTAGGATAAGCAAAGGAGTAACTGAATTTGGGACCATAAAAACCTTAGTAGAGTTAGCTTTTTCTTTTTCTTTCTCTCTCTCTCTCTCTCTCTCTCTCTCTCTCTCTCTCTCTCTCTCTCTCTCTCTCTTCTCTGTCTGTCTCTCCCCCTCCCTCCCTCCTTCCTTCCTTCCTTCCTTCCTTCCTTCCTTCCTTCCTTCCTTCCTTCCTTCCTTCCTTCCTTCCTTCCTTCCTTCCTTCCTTCCTTCCTTCCTTCCTTCCTTCCTTCCTTCCTTCCTTCCTTCCTTCCTTCCTTCCTTCCTTCCTTCCTTCCTTCCTTCCTTCCCTTTTTATCAGTTCTAAGACAGAAGAATGGCAAGGGCTAAGCAATCAGAATTAAGTGATTTGCTCAGGGTTGCACACCTAGAAAGTGTCTGAGGTCAGATTTGAACCTAGGTCCTCCTTACCCCAGACTTAGCACTTTATTCACTATGCTACCTTGCTGCTCTTTCTACATAGTCTCGAGAACTGGCATTTACATGCTACTTTTAAATATGTAAACTACTATCCCCACAGCAGCACCATGAACTGTATTATATTTATACTGTGAGCATCCCATCAGAAAAAGTACAATTAGGAAACTGAAATATTTTTTAAAAATACTTCTCCTTTATGGGAATACGGTTACCTAATCACAGACGTATCTTACATATTTCACCAACCAGTTACTTCCTTTGATAGTGACATTGGTAATGCGTCATAACCAACCTCTTTGTAAAGTTACAAAATCCTGTATTCATTTCACTTTTGGCCAGTTGCCCAGTTATAACATTGGTCCTATCAGACTAATTGCCTCTCAATATTTCACTTACAATTCTATTTTAGTTTTATTCTGCCATCTTTGCTCTTGTCTTATATCTGTCCTCCTCTTCTCAGCTTAAATTCCTTGTGGATGCAAACAGCACCAGCTGCTTCTCCTTCTTCTCCTCTCATTCACTACCAAATCTGACCTCATAATTCTGAAATTGCTTTCTCCGAAGTTATCGGTGATTTCTTAATTGCCAAATCTAAGGTCCTTTTCTCAGTCCTTCTTCTTGACATTTCTACAGAATCTAACAGTATCAATCACCTGTTCCATTCTAAATACTTTCTTAAGGTTTTCATGACCCTGTTCTCTCTTGGTTTTCCTCATTCCCTTTTATCTCTTGGTTTTCCTCATTCCCATCTGGCCTCTCCCCAGTACCCTTTACTGGATCATCCTTCAGGTGACACTCACTTAACTGTGGGTGTTTCCTAAAGCTCTTCTATTTTCCCTCAGTACTGTTTGGTTTGGTGATCTTGTCAGCACCCATGGATTCATTTTTCTTTATTCAAATGATCCTCACACTGTACTTATCCAGCCTGAGTCTCCTTAGCTCCAGTCCCACATCACCCACCGACGTTAGTCGTCTTATCACCTCTCACCTGGTTTATTATAGTAACTTCTTAATTTGTCTCTTTGCCTGAAGTCTTTTCCCCACTCTAATTCATCCTCCCCTCACCTGCTAAAGTGACTTTCCTAAAGTATGTCTGACACCTCATCACTTTTTCCTTCTCCCTTCCTACAACTCAGTAGATTTCAGTGGTCCCCCATTACCTCTAGGTTCAAATATAAAATTCTCCCATGTAAAGCACCCCCCCCCCAAATTGACCCCTTCTTACCTTTCCAGGCTTTTTGGACTTTACACTCCTTCATACTTTTTGTGATCCAGCCACATTGAACTTCTTGTCACAATAGGACCCTCCATCTTCCAATTCCATGGACTCTTAGGCTGCCATTTCTGGAATGCCTACCATCCTCAACCCCAGCTCTTGGCGTTCTTGTCTTCTTTTAAAACTCAGCTTAAATCCCATCTTCTGCAAGATGCCATTCCTGCTAATTCCTCTTTCTCCTTTCCCATATATTGCTTTCCCTATGGAATTGCCCTCACCCCTTCCCCCTCTTCTCTCTCTCTCTCTCTCTCTCTCTCTCTCTCTCTCTCTCTCTCTCTCTTCTTTTCTTTTTATCTGTAGTACTTAGCATAATACCTTGCACATTGATCCCACCTCCCACAATGCCAAAATTTTTAGAAAATTGTTTAAATTCTGGAAGAGCTGGTCTCTGTGGCCAATATTTTCATTCATGTAAGGAAAGTGAATGAAACAGATGTCAACAAAATCAGAACAAAAAAGGGCCTAATTCTTCCTATAGCTATTCTTGATCAGTAGCAAGTTTCTGTCATAAACATCTCCAAAATATCAGATTGTAAGAGTTTTGCATAATGGACAATGAAATTGCTTAATTGGTATTAAATTAATGTTATTACCCAAGATAATTTCCTGGAATCAAGTGATTCTTTTCCTTGTTAGTTCAGAGAAGTTGTGTTTTATATGGTTCTTGCCATGATAATGATGCTTCAATAGATCTGTGATTTCATATATGTGGATTTTCCTCTCAAGTGACACTGATTGCAACTCCTCCATGCTTTCTCTTCCTGTGTAACATTTGTTTCTGTTTCCCCAAAGTTCTTCCATGGGGGTTGGCTACGTCTGATGTGCTGGGCACCCTCTGTTATGTTTCTCAAAAAGTTGTGCGAATTTTATGCATTCTCTACTTCTTATCATGCCCATTCTATAGGACTAGCTCACGTTTTAGGGTCATAAATCTCCTTACTTTAAAAAAAATTTTTTTTAAATAACCCTCACCCTCCGTCTTGGAATCAACACTGTGTATTGGTTTCAAGGCAGAAGAGTGGTAAGGGCTAGGCAATGGGGGTCAAGTGACTTGCCCAGGGTCACACAGCTGTGAAGTGTCTGAGGCCAGATTTAAAACTAGGACCTCCCATTTCTGAGCCTGGCTCTCAATCCACTGAGCAACCCAGCTGCCCCCTCCTTACTTTCTTTTGCAGCCACTATTTGTGTACTTTTTTCCATTGGCAACTGTTTAGTCACTATTTACTCCCACCATGTTTTTCTGTTGCCAAATGGGTGACCCATCATTTTCAGTCTTTGGTTATACAAGATTTCTTGGTAGATGGAGAGCTTTGTGTGAGCCTCTAATGATTAATACTAAGCAAAATAGATATGTTAAGCATGATCATAGAAAATGCCCATGACAGAGCTCAAATAGATGTTCTCTATAAGGTGAAGTCTTAGATATGTTCATATTTGTGAGTTTATACAGTTTGCACCAACCCTTAGAATACTTGTCAGTGACACAGACAAGATTAGATCTTTTTTTTTTTTGGCCCCTTCTTATGATAAATTTGCTAACTCTTTGGGAAGACAATGGATGCATATTTGTATGAAATGGAGAATCTGTAGAATAATAGACAGTGAATTCTAAATTGAATATAATCAAATTCCAGAATAAGTGATTTGGATAGTAAGGAAAGATCAGCACCTTTGCTGGAATTATTGAGGGTTAGATTTCAGTGGGACCTACAAGAATTGGTGGGTCTTGGGAAGCAAAGAAGAGAGAGCATGACAGACATTCCTAGTTGAAGAAGCAGCCCAAGTAATGTCAGAAATCCACGTGTTTGTTGGATGGAAGCAGTGACAGGTACTGATTTAATTAGAGCAAAGGAATGCGTAAGTAGGAAGAGGCTGAATGATGGGGAGAGAGGGAAGACTGGAGTCAGGAGATCCCTGGTTGGCCTCTGACACCAGCTTTGTGATTTGGGACCAACTGTGTCACTGAGTTTTAGTTCCTTATTTGGGAAACCGTGGTGAGAATATCTTTAAAAAACTTGACAAAACTTTTGGGAGGATCAAATCAGGTAAAGTCAACATAATTTGTAAACCTCGAGGGGCTATATAACATAATGTCAGGTTATCCTAACAATTGTTTGGAAATAGTGTGGAATAGCTAAGGTGGGGCTAGATAATGAAAAACCTTGACTCCCAAGATAAGGAGATTTAGCACTCCATTTGTCACAGATGGGCCATTGTTACTGGTTCCTCCACCAAAGAGTGACATTAAAATTGGTGTATTAAGATCAGTCTGATCCTGGTATGCAGGATGGATTGGAAGAGATGGAATGGTCTAGCCCTGAGATTATAAGGGAGGCAATGAGAAGAGAGGCATGCATTTACCTGGGTTGTACAAGAAGAATGAATGGAACCCACCCAAGAGAGAGGATAAATGACAGGAAAGAGATGGGGCTTTGAAGAAGACTCCCCTTGAGTACTGAAGTGCACTGGTTCTCAGGGATGTTGATATCGATTTGGGGAGTCAGTAAGAGAGGATTGTTGAAGCTTTGAGAGGAAATGAACTCACTTGGAGAGAAAATTTAAGAGAAACTAAAGAAGAAGGCATGGAAGAGTTGCAATCCGTCTTTCCCCACAGAGTGAATATTCAGATCCTTTGGTACATAACCATCATAGTAAGTACTAAATATACTTTTCCCACATAAAGCATGACTTTGGTGATCTGAGCTAACAGGGAGTTTATTCAGTGTTTCATTTTGTTTGATCTTGTCTGTGTCACAGCAACTGGTCAAAGTCCCATTGATGGCTTTCTGTTCTTGACTGGACAGTTATGTCATTGTAACTCACAGGCTGGATTTGTTATTATACATGGGTTAGTGATGGTGAATTATTCTCTACCTGGGAAGTCAGTTTACTTTAATCCATTGAATATACTTTGGAGCAAGAATTCTTACAATAGGAAGATGTGTGTGGGATTTGGAAGATAATGTTGCCTTGACTGTTGCGCAGAAAGTTTTCCCAGGGTTCAGATGTCCCAACATCTTTTTAGCCATCTTTAAGATGTCTTTATGTTGTCTATATGGAGATATCTTATTTGGACACTCCTTCTTTGAAGAGAACCCTTCTGTACATAGTCCTTACTTTATTTTGCTTTCTCTTTGAGAGTGATTGCTCCACCCCTACCCCCCAACTCCACAAAGAGTATGTTTCTTTTCCACCTATTTTAGTTTCTAAAGTGCATAAAGTTCATTCAGTAAGTTAAATAGGGAT
This sequence comes from Monodelphis domestica, assembly GCF_027887165.1. NCBI lineage: Eukaryota > Metazoa > Chordata > Mammalia > Didelphimorphia > Didelphidae > Monodelphis > Monodelphis domestica. The sequence continues at coordinate 492,568,083 of NC_077228.1, read as the reverse complement.
TAAAGAAAGACATTTTCCCTTCTGTCCATCCTCACTGTAAGCTTTAGTTTGGTATGCTTTGGCTAACATTAGGTTTGGAACTGGAAAAGGCTTTTCAAAAACAAAGAAAGAAAATGGCAGACCCCAACGAGGCGATGGTTTCCAGAAGCGGTGGGACCCCAGAATAGAAGATTTATGTCAGATCAGTTAGGTTGTTGGAAGGCTTCTTCTCTGGAGAATAGATGCTGCCTAAAAATTTGTCAGATTGGATTGGGTGGTCTTGGAAGGAACTGGAAGGCCAGAGCTGTGGTCATGTCACTCAGTATCTAAATTCTAAAGTCATCTAAATTCTAAATTCCAAAGATCACTTTGCAAATATTTCTATAGGAGGTATGGATTGCATTTAGGGGGCAGGGAGAGGGTAGATTGTAAGAGAGATGCAAGACAATTGTGGATCTTTCTTTGTTGACGTGGAGATGTGATCTTCTGACCAACTTAAACTTTTTCTTACAATGAGCAAAATAATGACTCACATGGGTTTAGATAGTGCTGTTTGGGGGTAGGTGAGGAAGGAGGGTTGCTTCTCTCTTTATCTTTAAAGCTAAGATAACCTCTTTAAATAAACAGCCAAACTCATATAAGTCTGCCCTGCAATGATTACCCGTGAGAGGTCTTTCCTAGGCAGTTCGCATGTCCAGAGACTCACTCATTGAATCACAAGTAGACATTTTCCATAATGGATATTAACCTGAAATATGGTGGGCAACTAATTTAGTTACAGAAGACAAGGGGACACAACAGCCTTATGGGGGGCTATTTGTGTATTCCTTCAGAAGGGTGACTGACTTTTGGGGCCTGATAACCCAGCCTGGACTGTGAACCAAATGTCAGAGGGTTTGGGTTTTTTTTTTTTTTTGTCAAGGGCCTGTGTAAATAAAGCACATTTCCCCATTGAAATGGTTACTGATTTAATAGCCTTAGATGAGGGATGCTGTGAATTCCCTCATCATGTTAGAGCTATTTAAATAGCACTTCAGCTTATTTCTAATTTAGGCTTATTGCATTTGGTTTAAGTTTAATACTTGATTCAGAAAAAAGGGTGGAGGAAATCATTGAACACATGCAAGCTGAGTAAAGGTGGAGCTTTAGAGAATAATTCCCAGCCTCACCATTCCCTCCGAACTTATTTTCCTGTGGGAAAATTTTAATTTGGAATCATTCAGGCTAATGTGGGAACCAAGATTACCATTTTGTGAAATACTTCTATAGCAACAAAAAAAGCAGAAACGTGATTCAGGAAGCTGAATTTACATAGCAGAAAAATGGCTGGCCTGGAGTGTATAATTGTCTTTGTTTATTGGTTGTAAGAAGACTATTTTTTGGAGTGTGTGTTTGTGTCTTTGACTGTTGTTTTCTGCAGATCAAACCAGCAAAGCAGCAGAAAGTTTATTACCCCAAACAGCCTGGTCCTGGGCCTCAGGGGATGCCTGGGCTGGATGTGACCTAAGACTTCAAGTTCTCATTTCTGGGTTCCTCTCAAACCTTTGTTTCGTTTTGCTTCACTTCCCCCCCCCCCCCCCCTTGCTTAGCATGCTGTGAGGTATTTCCTCCTCCCCCCCCCCACTCCTTCTTCTCTTGGCAAGAAGAAGTAAATATGAACTTCTTCCCTTTTCTTTCCTTCCTTACCAGGATTTGACTTGATAAACTTGATAGGATTTTATTTCAAAGACAATTTTTTTTTTAGCATAGTAGTCAAGCCAGAATGATAAAGAATGGGGGGCAGGGGAAGAGGTTTAATGTTGGGAAATAATATTGATCATTACTTGCCTTAACATAACACTTGAAAGTTTTTGCAAAGCACTTTTCAAAGTAGATGAGATTTGAAAAGTAGGTTGATGCCAGATTGTGAAGGGCGGTGAATGCAAAATGAAAAAGAGTTTTGACCCTGTGCAGAGAAGACATTTGGAGTTCATGACTGTGTAGGAATCACATTTGGGCAAAGATGGCAGTGACTTAGAACAACATTGCTTTTCCTTCAAAATGACTGAGTGAGCATACAATTTTTTAATTGTTTATTTAGGTTAATGTTTTATAAGATTATTCACTTACAAAAATGAACAATATGGAAATTTTAAAAATTATGAAAAAAAGATTGAATAGCTGGTCCCATTCTCCCCCATAGCTGAAGACAGGTATTCATTTCTAGGAAGGAGAGAGGAGCAAGCTGACTTTGGGTCTCATTTAGAATTATAGATATGGGTCCATGCTCTCAGCCAGTGCTTGCTTGGGTTTTTGGGGGTAGGTATAGGAAGGCTCTTGGGGTTTATCTGCCCTCCTTCCTCCATACCTCAATGACAGCCTTCCCCCTTCCGAGCTCACACCAGGGCAGGCTGCCACTGCAGATTGGGTGGCAAGGCCAGGCCCAGGGGAAGAAGAAAGTGGGTTGAAAGCAGAGTTCTGACTAAAGAATTTTCTGCTGGAAACTAGCCCAGAGGGAGTAAAGGAGAAGCTTTAATGAGGAGCAGCTGCAGGGCCGACGCAGCCCACATGAGACATTTTTTTCCCCTCCATTCCACATTCTCTATAGCGTTTTAAAAATCATGATTTTGAAATAGCTGTTTAGTAAAGCAGGCCTGCCTCTCTCTCTCTCTCTCTCTCTCTCTCTCTCTCTCTCTCTCTCTCTCTCTCTCTCTCTCTCTCTCTCTCTCTCTCTCTCTCTCTCTCTCTCTCTCCTCCCTCTCTCTCCCCTTCTCCCTCCCTCCTTCTCCGTCTGTCTCTGTCTCTGTCTCTGTCTCTCTCTCCCTCCCTTCCTCTCCTTCCCTCTCCCTCCCTCTCTCTGCTTCTGTTTTTTCTTCTCCTTTTTAAAAAAAATGATCAGACCCCAGTTAAAGAAATGTCTCAAAGCCCTGGGATGCAATTTGTGTTCACCCTGCTGATACAGAGCCCTGGATGGAAAAAACCCAGGCAAGAAAGAACACTGGCTTTTATTTGGAAAGGGGGCTTATTTCCTGTTCAGGCTTCAGTCATCTTGGAGCTGCCACAAGCGGCCACAGTGCTGAGCTTTTCTCTAGACGAGTGGCTATTCACATAGGAAACTTGAAAGAACAAATCTTTCTGTCCTTCATTACTAGGGAAACTGATCCTGAACTGTAGCCATTGGAATTGATATTCAAATCCCAGCATTGCTAAAATCTGCAAAGTGTCTACATGTGAACTAATCCAGGCTACTGGGGATGGAATTGAGTGGAGGTCTGGTTCTCATCAGTTTCATTTGGGGTGGGGGGGGAGCTGTGTGACTATTCTTCCAAAGGAAAGAGATGCAAACCTTTTATTAGAAAGAGTTCCTAGTTTTTTTTGTTTTGTTTTGTTTTGTTTTATGTGTGTGTGTGTGTGTGTGTGAGTGTGATGAGCAATAAAGTTAAAGGACTGGATACCCTCCTGATAGGAACATAAGTATTTTGTTGTCGTTTTTTGTTTTGTTTTGTTTCCCCTCCAAGAAAAGGAACCAAATGTGGTTGTTTGGCCCTGATAAGCATTCAGATTAGTTCTTGGAATTACTTCATGAAAAAGCACTCTCTAAAAAAAAATGTATTACTCTGCTTTCATAGCCCTGCCTGTGATTTATTTTCTTTCAAAGTTCCAGAGTCAGAGGAGAGATTGGAGTGAACTAGAAAGGAACCAGGGAGGGAGTAACTGAAATCAATGGTGAATGCACTCCAGGAGGGAGTTGAAGCTATACAAGATTGAGAATGGCAGGCAGCTGTTAGATTTACTCAGGTTTTCTTTAGAGAGTTTTTCATATGCACCTTTCCCACATGCTGTTTTTTGTATTAAAGGCTCTGGGCAGCTCTCTAAAGGCAGGCTAGAAATGTACTTAATAAAATGGCAGAGCTGGGAGGAAAGTTGAGATGCCTTAGAGTCTGGCCTCCTGCTTCAGTGCATGACTGCACTGAAACGACTGGGGGGAAAAAACAGAACTGTCTACCCTTTTATTTCCAGGCACCAAATCCTTTGGTAACCCTAGGAAACAGAGATGCCCCATTTTCCATCTCTGCAGAGTAGGAATGCTCCCCAGAAGGCTTGGGCTGTCTCTTTCCAACCAGTCTTTTTGGCTTCCTTCCTCATGGTACCCTCCTCATGATTGCTCCCTGATTTCATATTTGTAATTTAGGCTATCTAGGAGAGCTCCTGGTAGGCGAGCTGTACCCCCAGGGTCAGACTGACTTCTTGGAACTGATTTGTTTCACTGGGCCAAGGCCATGGGAGGCATGAAGTGAAAACTGTGCTGGATTTGAAGGGACCTGGATTTAAATCCTGGCCCTGCTTCTTACCTGCAAACGACTCATTGGGCTCTCTGGACTTATGTTTTCTCCTCTGTAAAATGAGGAGGTTAGACTAGATAACTTCTAAAAATCTCTTACAATCCTAAATTAGTTATCGTTAGGTAGAACTTAGAAGGTAGGCTACAGAATTTGCTTCTGCTGACATCAGTTTTTATACTTATTTATTATTTAATTTAATTTAATTATATTATCTTAATACATCATATATATAATTTATTTTATTATTACTTGAAAAAATAATAAACTCTTACCTTCTGTCTTAGAATCAATACTATGTATTGGTTCCAAGGCAGAAAGAGCAGTAAGGGCTAGGCAATGGTGGCTAAGTGTCTTGTTCAGGGTCTCACAGCTAGGAAGTATCTGAGGTCACATTTGAACCCAGGATCTCCTGTATCTAGACTTGGCTTTCAATCCACTGACCTGCCTAGTTACCCTTCTATTAAGGTGTAGGTAATAATATGCATTAGGATCACAAGAAATTTTATTCCCAAGTGGAAGGCAGAATGGACATGTTAAAAGGACTATCAAAACAAAATATATAAACAGAAATAATATCCATCATCTGTGATGGATAGCAATGGAACCATCAGAGGCTAATTGGGTTAATCTGGGAATTGTCCATGGAAGACATGACTTTAGGGAAGTAGTTATGTCAGAGTCAAAAGAGTTCTGAATTTTGGGAGTCAGAAGATGTGTTTCATCCCTTGAAATTGTATGTAATAGTGGACACCATATATTATTATTCATGGTGGCACCTTGTGATAGAAACAGAGTAGCTAGATGCCCTTTTGGGGGATGAACTCCTTAAGGTTTGTGAATAGAATTGAATAGTATCATACCTCAATATATGAGAAATGGGAAAAATCCAAAGAAATATGGAGACACCAGTGAATCAAGTGGAAGGAGAAAAATAAGCCCAATGACCACCATGACATAGATGAAAACAACACTATAATGTAATTCTCCATGACCAGATCATTAAACACACTCCCCTTGCTTGGTAGAGATAAGTGACTCTGAGAGCAGAAAGCTGCATATGTGATCAAACTTCTGTTTGTCAGTTTTACTTATTAATTATTTTTCTTTGTTACTAAGGAAGATTCAATGTGGAAAGGGAGAGGGGTGTTAAGAAACAATGTATAAAAATTTAAAAAATGTCAGCAAACATTAAACAAAGTAAGTAAATGAAATTGTATATAGGAGCAAAGCAATGCTGTAGACATAGTACATTTTAATTTAAGTAAGTCATTTAACAAAGTCTTTCTTGATATCTTGTAGATAAAATTGAAAACTATGCTCTGGAAGACAATAAAGTTAGCTAAACTCACAGCTGGACAGCTATACCAAGAGAATATTGGTTGATTAGTCATTATTAGCCTGTAGAGAGGAATCTAGAAGTGTGCCATAAGGTTCTATCATCTATCATCTGTGGCCAATTAAAATACTTTTATTGAAATCTTAGATGAATATGTAGAAGTCACATTCATCAAATTAGTGGCTGACAAAAAATTGGAAGAATAGTGTGACAAACTTTGGGCGATTCCCTTACCTCTTTAAGGTTGAGTTCTTCTATCTGTATAAAGTTGGACCAGATGATCTTTGATGCTTTTCTTAGTTCTACCCCTTATATTCTTTTATTTTATAGGGCATTGACTAGAATCCCCAATGAAGCAAAATTGAACACTTTTTCCTTTAGAGATCTCTTACATTTCTAGCTTTAGTGATCACCTTTCTGTGAAGAGTGCCCAATTCTCTCTCTAGACCCAATTTCTGCTTTAAGGTACACATTTCCAGTAACCTACTAGACATTTCTCCTTCAATGTCCAACTGCCACCTTAAGATCAACATGTCTAGGAGGGAAATAATTTTCCCCTTTTAAATTTATTCCCTCCTGACATCTCTCCCTTTATCAGGAGCATTACTATTCTCATTTGGTTGCCCATTCTCTCAACATCTGCCATTTTTGATTGTCTAATAGATTGTCAAAACCCTTTAAGTCTTCCTTCACAATATCTCTTGTACCTCTCCTTACCTTACCATTTCCACTGTTTCTGTGTTAATTCAGACCCTCCTTACCTCTGTGCTTGGATTTCTCTGTCCCTTCATCAAAACCATCTATACACTGTTGTGAAATTAAACCTTAAAGTCTCTGTTCAGCCTCCTCTGTAAAGGTCTTGCTTGAGCTCTTCATCTGACCTATTACTTTGTACTCCTCTTATGCATTTCTCATATTCTATGTGCCTGTTTATTTATCTATCCAGTCATCGCTCCTATGTGGAAGTTCCTTGAAACTAGGACCTGTGTCCTTTACTATAGCAGAGTATATTTAAGTGCTTAATAAAGCAGTGGTTAAATGAAATAATGAATCACATTTTAGAATTTTTTTTTACCATTAGTGTGGGGTACTCCCAATGAGTAAAGGCCTACTACTAGTATAAATTGGCAACTGTTCTGAAAACAATAGTCTTATGAGAGTTGTCTGGGCACTTGGAGAGTTGTACAGCAAATATGTGTCAGAGGCGAGACTTCTAGGTCTTACTGACTCCATGGATGATTTTCTATTACACAATCCTGCCATATCCTGTAATTTCCTAAAAAATCAATTGCACAAGTACAAGATGGAGAAATATGGCTTAATACTTCATAGGAAAAAGACCTGAGTCCTTAGTTAATCACAAAATCAGTGTAAATTTAATTTATTAACACTACTCTTACTTATACTTAAAACAAAAAACAAAAGTAGTATCTAAATCATAATCCTACTGTATTCTACACAAGTCAAATCGTATCTTCTGGAAATCTGTGTTGAGTTCTGGCTCTACATTTTAAGAACATTATTGCCAAATGAGAATGAGGTTGTTGGTCAACTAGAAGAGGGCAACCAGGATAATGAATATTCTGGAGATCCCACTAAATGAAGAATAGTTGAAGAAAATAGGAATGTTTAGCTGGGAGAAGAGAAGATTAAGGAGTGATATGCCAACTGTTCTCAAATATTCCAAAAGCTATCATGTAGCTTTGGGAGTGGGCTTGTTCTATAATGGCCAAAGCTCATTTGCTTTAGACAGTTCTAATTCTTAGGAATTTTCCTAATATCAAGCTTAAATTTGCCTCTTTGCAGCCTTCTCTCATATCTCCTTTTTTCCCCGACTCTGACACCAAAACGAATACATCTCATGTCCCTTCTCCATGACAGCCACCAAATATGCAAAATGAGCCCTTATGCCTCATTCTCTTTTCCAGGTTTTTTTGACTGGTCCTCATCTAGCATAAACAAGAAGTCCTTGACCATCCTAGCTGCTGTCCTTTGGGCACACTCTAGTTTATAAATGTTCTCTTTGTCAGACCAGACCAGACCAGAGCAGAGCACAGGGTCTCTGCCACCTCTTCAATCCAGGAAATTATGCTTCTTTTGATGCAGCTCAAGATTTCATTAGCTTTTTTGGCTTCCATACCACATTGTTGACTCATGGACCACGCAGACCACCAAAATCCCCAAATCTTTTTTAGACAGACTGCTGACTAACCATGCCTCCCACATCCTCTCCTTGGAAAATGGATTTTTTAAAAATCCCAAGTATAAGGTTTACATTTATCCCCATGGCATTTCATTTTACTGGATTCAGCCCAGTGCTCTAGCCTGTGCAGTTTTTTTAGATCTTGACTGTGTTAGACACACTATAGCTCTCAGCATGGTATCATCTCTTAAGCTTAATTAGTAAGCTTATGCATGCCTTTATCTATGTCATTGATAAAAATGTCAAAATGCCTAGACCACAGATCTCTTTGGACTCCACTGGAGAGCCAATGCCAAGTGACATTAATAAATACTTGAGAAAGAACTGTTGCAGTCGGATGGAGGTGGATCAAAGCATGCTATCTTTCACAGCAGTGTGTTTATGGGTTTTTGGGGGGGTTAGTTTTGTATGAAGGTGTTCTTACAACAGTGACCAGTATGGAAATGTGTTTCATATGATAAAAAATAATAAATAAATACTCTTGGAGTCTGCACATTCAAGCACTTTCACATTCTTCAGATTGTATAATTGGATAGCCCTTATCTTGACATCTTTTCCAGAAGAATGGCATGAAAGAACTCATCAAATATTTTGCTAAAAATCTGTATAAGGTAGATGCTTAATAAATGTATGTCAAATTTAGTGCAGTAGAAGGGATTTATATACAAAGTAGGGATTAGAATAGATAATTTCTAAAACAGAGATTCTTAATGTCAAGTTTATAAATACCCCCTAATTGGTTCACAGATAGATTTCTGTTGACTTGGGGGGGGGAGTTATATCTTTATATTCACCAACATTTAATAGAAATTTAATATTTTCTTTAATTATTATTATTTTTCCATTGAGGAGAGATTCAGTATTAAATACCTACTGTGTGCCAGGCACTGTATGTACTAAAAACTGGGGATACAAAGAAAGAGAAAAGGTAGTCCCAGCCCTTGAATAGCTCGAATCTACTAGGGGCCACAACATGCAAGAAACTATGCACAAATAAGATATATGTAGGATAAATTGGAGCTAATTTCAGAAGGAAAGCACTGAAATTAAGAAGGACTGGGCAAGGCTCCTTGTGTGGGTCACTAGCTAAGACTTGAAGAAAGCCAGGAGACAGAGATGAAGGAGGAGAAGCATGGGAGATAGCCAGTGAAAATGCTCAGAATGAAGATGAATCATCAGAAGAGGGCAATTAGTAAGGTTGAAGTGACATAGAAGTCAAGTGTAGAAAGAACACCAAAAAGGAAGGTGGGATGATTGGAATAACATGAAGTAGAAAAGTCAGCCAAGATAAAAACTTGGTTTGTCAAGGAGGAAATTATTGCTCTCTGTAGCAGTAGTCTCTATGAGACGGTAAGGATGAAAATTGGATTTGGGAGTGTAGGTAGAGAGGAAAAAGAAATTTGGCTCTACTGGGGAGAAAATGGGGGACTTGAGTTGGAAAAGAAACTGAATGAAATAATTTACGGAGAATCATACACAGGCACACATTTGAAGCATTTAACACTGTTTATTACCTGCTTCATGATATGCTTATCTCTGTTTGTGATACAGTATTCTCATGTTTCTCTTCCTAGTTATCTGACCATATCTTTCCCACATGTTTTTCTGGCTTCTATTCCTCAAAAATATGTTTACTCATGTCTGTACTTGGTATTCTTTTTGTACACATTTCCCCTTATTATCTCTCTTATTTCCATGGCATCATGTTGGTATGGATCTATATTGATAACCTTAACATTCCCTCTGGGCTCCAGACTTAAATTCTTGCTGGAAATCAGAAGGACTCATTGGCATTGTAAATTGAACATACCAAAATTGAATGAGTTCTCTTTCCCCCAGATTTGCCCTTGCTCCTAATTTCTCTATTTCTTTTTATGGTACCACCATTTTCCCAGTCATGAAACCTGAGTCAACTTTGTGTCCTCCCTCTTCCTTACCCTCCCTCATTCAGTCATTTGTCAATCCTGTCATCTATCCCTATGATATCTTTACTGTCTGTTTTTTCCTTTCTATTCCTTCATGTGTTGTGCCTCCTTTGGAGAGCATAATGCTTCCATTTGTTAAGAACTCAATTGGTGCTTAGTAAATGTTTATTGAATGAACAAATTCTCACTCTATACTAGCTATTACTCCATCTTACTATTACAATAGCTTTTACAAAATTTTTACCAAAAAAGCCATTTACAAAATAGCTTTCTAACCCATCTGCCTCCTTGCAGTTTCCTAGTTCTACACATCACCACTGCTAGACTAATTTTATATATGTATGTATGTATGTATGTATGTATGGGGAGAGGGGGAGAAGTGGGAGGGAGAGAGGGAAACAGAGAGAGGGAGAGAGAGAGAGGGAGGAGGGGAGAGAGAGAAAGGGAGAAAAAGAGGGAGGAAGGGAGAGAGGGAAAGAGAGAGAGGGAGAGAGAGAGGGAGGAGAGGAGAGAGGGAAGAAGAGAAGAGGGAGGGAGGGAAAGAGAGAGAGAGGAGGAAGGGAGGGAGGGAGGAAGAAGGAAGGAGAAAACAGATAGATTAAATGATTTCTTTTTTTGCAGCTGAATGAAGGCATTGGGATATAAGCTCATCTGCTGTATTATCACTAAATGTCTTTTCAGTACAGCTACAACAGACAACAATTTTTGTCTGTAATGATACTCTAGTTCCAGTATGCTTTATTAGTTGAGTTATCAAGAATATTTGGGAATCTCTGTGAGACAGAGAGAGAGAGAGAGAGAGAGAGAGAGAGAGAGAGAGAGACAGAGAGACAGAGAGACAGAGAGACAGAGAGACAGAGAGACAGAGAGACAGAGAGAGAGAGAAGGGGAGAGAGGGAGAGGGAAAGAGAGAGAGGGAGAGAACAGATAGATTGAATGACTTCTTTTTTGCAGCTGAATGGAGGCATTGGGATATAAGCATTTAATCTGCTTTATTATCACTAAATGTCTTTTCAGTACAACTACAGCAGACAATTTTGTCTGTAATGATACTCTCGTTCCAGTATGTTTTATTAGTTGAGTTGTCAAGAATATTTGGGAATCTCTGTGAGACAGAGCGACAGAGAGACAGAGAGACAGAGAGAGAGAGAGAAGGGGAGAGAGGGAGAGGGAAAGAGAGAGAGGGAGAGGGAGAGAGGGAGAGAACAGATAGATTGAATGACTTCTTTTTTGCAGCTGAATGAAAGCATTGGGATATAAACATTTAATCTGCTTTATTATCACTAAATGTCTTTTCAGTACAACTACAGCAGACAATTTTGTCTGTAATGATACTCTCGTTCCAGTATGTTTTATTAGTTGAGTTGTTAAGAATATTTGGGAATCTCTCTTTGTCATACAGGGACAGCTAAGTTGTACAATCCCCAGAGCTCTGGGTTTTGGAATCAGGAAGGCATCTTCTTGAGTTCAAGTCCAGCTTTAGACATTTTCATAGCTATGTAACTTGAGTCACTTAACCCTGTTGGCCTCAGTTCCTCATCTATAAACTGAACTGGAGAAGGAAATGGCAAACCACTCCAGTATCTTTGCCAAGAAAACTCTAAAATGGAGTCACAGAGTCAGACATGTCTGAAATGATTGACCATTTGTTTTGTCTGTGTGTGTTATAAGTGTATGTGTATTGGATGAAGTCACTTCTGTCCAGAAACCTTCAGTGATTTCATATTGCTGATTAATTAAATCTAAATTCAGTTACCTGTGGAGCCTTTGATAAACTGAGTACAGCCTATATTGTCAGTATTATCTCAAATTATTCCTTCTTGATGTATTTCCTGCACCAACCATACTGGGCTGTTCATTATACCTCAAGCATGGCCTACTCTTATTCATCTCTGTACCTCTGTTCTCTTAATTTCCTGCATCTGGAATATATATTTTCTTAATCTCTGCCTGCTTCTGATTCTCCAAGGGTGAGCTCATGTGCAATTTCCTCCATCAAACTTAGAAGTAATTTCTCTCTTCTCAGGGCTCTCTTAATATATTGTGCTTTCCCTATGCTCTTGTCTTCTTCTCTTCTAGACTGTAAATCATTGGAGGGTAGGGATCAGGCCTTATTTAGGGATATAGCACGGTCATTTATTTTGAGGTCTGCTAGCAGTCCAGAATCTATAAATAGGTTTCAAAACCTAGACTATGGAATAGGGAGTAAATCAACAGAAGATGGGCCACATTCCTGGAGAACAGAGACTCATCCCCTCTTTATCCTCAGGATAATTTGGGCTATGAACTCCTAAGCAGTTATAACTTTGATAGTCCAGGCTTGAATAGTGACTGCAGCTGGGATGGGGATAATGGGTAAGGAGAATTAAAAAAAAAACCTGCATAGATCATTTCCTATCAGTTTCTGGTGCCTTAACCAGGATGTTTCCGCTCTCTTTTCTGTTCACTTTAAAAATCAGCCCATGGTGGCTTAGGAAGCTAAAATCATTCCTGGCTCTTTGATGCTGCCATTGTGGATTCTTTGCCCCTCATGGCTATCCTTCCTCCCAGAAACCCCTGTCTTTTTATTTTTCTTTCAATCTCATGTATTTATTAAAAACTAAGGTAGGCTAGCCATGGAACAACCCTACTGGGGGCTCCAGGATATCAGCATTCCCCATTCTTTGGGATGAGGATGGGAACTTTTCTTTCCTTATTTTCCTGACACAGAATGCATTGATTGGCATCTCTCATCATTCACTAATTGTTTTATGGTCACGGTCTCTTGGGAAATATTTTCCTTATCTGACATACCCATTATTTCCTCCTCCAGAAAAAAAATTCAGTCCTTGCAAATTTTATTAGGTGTATATGTACACAGAGGAGCATATCATAGGGCATCCATTTATACTTCACATAGATGGTCAAAATACAAATGATCCCAAACATAGGGGCCAAATGAAGATTCCTGCTCTGTCATCCTTATTAGAGCTCCTTAGTACATTTGGGTACAAGTTCAGAAGAGGGAGGTCACTATAGACTGAGGAGAAGCTCTTAAAAGAAGAGATAAAAACTGAATGAGGCCTCGAAGAGTGATGGAATTGATGCAATCAGAGAAAAGTAAGGAGGGGCCCTTCAAGTGAGGAGTGATAAGCACCTAAAATATTAAGAGCTGGCAGAGAACTTAGAGATTATGCTGGCCAACCTTCCTGTTTTTGTAGTGAGGAAACCAAGACTCAGAAATAGTCACAAAGGCAGAAGTCGGTTAGGTTTTAGGGACAGTAAGAGGACCAGCTTGTCTGGAAGAGAGATTTGGAACATCTTCAACACTCGATATCCTGTAGGGCATGGAGAGCTGATGAGGGATTTTGAGCTGAGAAATGCCAATGACGAAAGTGGTTTTTAGTAAGATTCTAGGTTAGTTTACAGCCAGAGCCTGGAGACAGGGTGAAATCCTGCAATGCTATTAGGAGAGTCTAGGTCTGAGGTGTTAAGGGCTAAATAAGAAGTGGCAGCTGTGGGTGTGAAAAAGAAAGGAACAGATGTGAGATCCATTACTTTAGTACTTCAGATGACTCTGATGTAATCAGTTTGGGGTTCTCTCTAACGGATGCAGATTGCAAAGAATCACCCTGAAAATGTCAGAGCTAGAAGGGACTTCTGACCATCTTGCCCAACAGCAATTCTCCTAAACTACACTCCTGACAAGTGGATGGAGACCCAAAGTTTAAAATTGTTGGTTCTAATATGGAAATATGTTTTGCATGGTAATACGTGTATAACCCAGATTAAATTGCTTGCCAGCTCTGGGAGGGGTATAGGAAGGAGGGAGGGAGACAATTTGGATCATATAACTTTGGAAAACTTCTGTGGAAATTTGTTATTACATGTCATTGGTAAAAGAAAAAAAAGAAATATTTGGTTCTTTTACAAAAGATAAAAATTACGTGTGCATATGGAAATGTGTATGTTCAATAGCTTGTGACAATGTGAGAATAGTTTCCTGGACACACTTTTGTAAAACTTAGTAGACATTTTTTTTTTTACTTAGTAGACAATTTAATGAGTTGTAGTGACCAAAAAAAAAAATGCCCTTCACTGGTCACCAGCCTTCCGGTGATGATCTTCAACTTAGGTAGGCTGGTCATCAGACAAAATTTGGCTTCTAGGCTTTCATGGGGTCTGTACTATTAATCAATACTTATTGATTATATATTATATATTATTATATGTATTAAATATGTACTCTGATTCAGGCATTGTCCTCGTTTCTGGGGATACAAGACAGAAAGGAAACCATTCCTACTAGCAAGGAGCTTAGCTTCCAGCTTCAGGGTGGGGGTCCTTACTGATTCTTGTGCTCTACTGGCAAGCCTTGATTCCCCTTCCCAGCACAGTCCTATCACTCACTTTTCCTCTCTTCCCTGAGTTTAAACAACTAAGCTTAAATGCCTGAAACAATGTGACTTAATGGAAAGAATGTTGGGTTTGAAATTCAGCTTTGATACTTCTTACTTCTGTGATATGGCCAAGTCACTGAAACCCTCAGTTTCCTCATCTGTAAGACGAGAGAGCCTTGGGCCAGATGACTCATGAGGACATCCCCAAGTCAAGAGTTGATCCCTTCTAGCTCTCAGTCTAAGATCTCTGACCAGTGTGAGCCCCTTGGAGCAGGCAGCAGAGTGGATGGGATGCTTAAATGTCCCCACGTTGGCCTTTTCATCTATTTCATTGAAACTTCTTCATACTCTTTGCTAAAGCCTGGACTGGTCTTTGATATAGGAATGGGATGAGAACTTTCCATGCTGTCTTAAAAGAAATGTATGTGCAAAGTCGAATGAGTCAGGATCATCAAAGAGAATTGTTTCTTGTCTTTTGTCATTTTTTTATGGACAACTCTTTTCTTTGTGCAGGTGTCCAGAGGGCTTCCTAGGAGAGTATTGCCAGCTGCAGGATCCCTGCGAGAGGACCAGATGCCAGAACGGAGGAACCTGTGTGCCTCTGGCCATGCAGGGGAAGGCCACGTGCCGCTGTGCGCCAGGCTTCACGGGTGAGGACTGCCAGTACTCCACCTCCCACCTGTGCTTTGTCTCTCGCCCCTGCCATCATGGAGGCACTTGTATCACGCGTAGCCAAGACACCTACGAATGCATCTGCCCATCAGGCCGTACAGGTAGGGATTGGGATTCAGGTTAGTTCCTCCTTCATCCTTGTCTGGAGGCTCTCCTTTGTCTTTGATGGTTCCTGGCATCTAATATTAAAGGTATCCTCTAGAATAGAAGGATTATGGGATATTTTCTTCCACCTCTGCCAAAGACAAATACTCTGGCCTTTCAAGAAGGGGAAGGAGGAAAAGAAGAAACAAGTAATCTGTCAAGGATGTTATCTGAGCAGTTTGCCCCTCAGAGAATTTATCATCCAAACCCCAAGTGAACAACTGTCCCTCATTTCCCTCTACCCTACCTCAGGCACTGAATGATAAATCATTAGTCTTGCCTACAGAGAAAGAAGAGGTTTGTATAAGAAAAGCAGGATGAGGGTATTTGGCCTTAGAGGAATTATTTTTTGGCACAACTCTAGGTTTTCATTTTCAAGTGAGTCTGGGAAAGGATGCCCAAAGGGAATTCATCCTTTCACCTTAAGAAAGGGAGCAGAAAGCATTCATCTCCTTTAGCCAGCCCATGATTAAAATAAAAGTTAAATAAATAAAACTAAAGATAAGCAATGATTGGGATTTGAGAAAACCTTTCTAGATAAAACTGTTTCACAAAGGGTGTTTATTTTTAAGAAGAGCTCAGTCCTAAAGTACTTCTTCTTTCTCTCCTGATAAAGGGAAGTATCTATAGAGTTTACATATTGCCACACACCTCAGCAAACATGTGTCATCATCCTGAAAAGATAGATAGAGACAGAGACAGAGAGAGGGGAAGAGAGGAAGAGGATAAACTCTAGATGAACAACAGAGAAGGCACAAGCATTAAGAGAGATCCATAAAGATTTCCTATAGATGGTGGGGTCTTAACTGGGTCTTGAAAGACTGTAGGAAAGCCAAGAGGCAAGAGATGAAGAAGGGAGAGCATTCCAGATATGAAGGACCATAAGAGAAAATTCCTAGAATCAGAAGATGGAATGTGTTGTATGAGGAGTAGCAAGGAGACCAGTGTCACTAGACTATAGAGTACATGGGTAGGTATAACATGTAAGATGCCTATTGTAGTAACATAACTGAGCTCTGAAAGATCCCACCATGCTGAAAAAAGTTCTTAAGTGTAGACCTAGCAACAAGAGCAAACAAAGTTTGAAGGATCCCAGAATGAGAATGTTTACGAACCCCATCATGATAAGGTTGAAGGGTCCCATCATGAGAAGGTTGATGGGTGCCATCATGTGAAGGTTGAAGGTTCCCATCATGAGAATGTTTAAGAATCCCAACATGAGAAGGTTTAAGAAACTCCATCATGAGAAGATTTAAGAATCCCATCATTTGAAGATTTAAGAACCCCATAATGTGAAGGTAGAAGGTTCCCATCATGTGAAGGTTGAAGGTTCCCATCATGAGAATGTTTAAGAATCCCATCATAAGAAGGTTTAAGAACTCCATCATGAGAAGGTTTAAGAACTCCATCATGAGAAGGTTTAAGAACTCCATCATTTGAAGGTTGAAGGATCCCATCATGAGAATGTTTAAGAACCCCATCATGAGAAGGTTTAAGAACCTCATCATGTGAAGGTTGAATGGCCCCATCATGAGAACGTTTAAGAAACCCATCATCGGAAGGTTTAAAAGCCCCATCATGAGAAGGTTGAAGGACTCCATCATGAGGTTTACCACCAATGAGTTATTTTTTTCAAACTTAGGAAGACTGTTTGTTGAGGTGTGGTAGGATAATGGGTTTCATCAGTAGAGAAGAGTGCCAGCATTAGTAAGATTCTAGATCTTTGAAGTACAAACAATGAAAATTGTAGGAGATATTATTTATCCACACCTTCACCTGATGCAGTTATAACTATCAGAGCCCCTGCTAAGCTAACTACAATGGTAATTGCCCCCTTGCCTCAGAGATACTCCATGTCCTTTTCATGTATTCTGATCAGCTGCTGAGATGACCTGGGCACTTTGGAGCCCTTGTCTTCAAGGAGCCATTTAGGGATGTTATCAAAAAAGCTGCACAATCTTACTTTTGGGTGGTCTCCAATAGGCTTAGGCCAGGTTTCCAAAGGTGCTTTTGATACCTCCTGAGATTTAGGAATTTGGTGCATCCCTTTAGTAAACTAAAAAGATGTGTTTGCTGTTGAGAATGGAGCTGGAGAATGGTAGCATGGAGGAACCCCATTTTTGTCAAGTTGCTAAATGTGACCATCTTTCCCATAGGAAAGCAATGCCAGTGGATCGATGCCTGCTTATCTCAGCCATGTGCCAATGGAAGCACCTGTACCACCATGGCCAACCAGTTCTCCTGTAGCTGCCCAGCAGGCTACACAGGACAGAAGTGTGACACTGACCTGAATGAATGTGACCTGCCTGGGCGCTGCCAGCATGGCGGCACATGCCTCAATCTGCCAGGCTCTTACCAGTGTCAGTGTCCACAGGGTTTCACTGGGCAGCACTGTGACAGTCCCTATGTGCCGTGCGCTCCCTCGCCATGCGTGAATGGAGGGACTTGCCGTCAGACTGGTGACTTTACCTTTGAATGCAACTGCCTGCCAGGTAAGGAGCTCTCAGAGCCCCTTGGGTCTGGGAGCATCAGCAGAGGGTGGCATTGGGTGGGGCTCTCTCATATCAAGGAAGGAACCTTCCAATCATGGAAAAGGAGAAGTGTAAAGATTATAAATATGATGTTCCAGTGGTGAGATAGCAGAGGACTTTTATGGACACTTTATGGTACATAAATCAACATAGGACAATTTACCATGTCAGTATTTATGGTGATGGGTGACTAGGAAATTTTTATTGCATCTTTTAAAGGTAAAGTAGGGAACAGAGCTATGGGAAAGGGACGGGCATGGGAAAGGAGTTAAGGATTGAAAATTAGATACATATGTTTATTGACAGAATCTGTTTATCTCGCCACTATACCTTTATATACATAGACAACCTACACACCCTGCCCACTTCTGAGAGAGATACAGGGGTATGTGATTAGGTATGTAAGGTAAAAAGGAGAAAGAAAGAAGCTTTGAAGAATCTTGTTTGAATAATTAGAATGTCAAAAACTGAGGATTTTAACTGGGGATGGAGAATAAGCAGCTGGAACAGATGAATTGCTAAGCAACAGCAATCCTGTTTTTATACAAGTGTCTTAGTAATACCAAAAAAAACCAAAACAAAACAAAAGAAAGAAAACTGCAGGGGAGGAAAATCTGTGAAGTAAGCAGAATCGCCTCAAAAAAAAAAAGTTCTCTCCCCTGCTTTGTAGAGGGAGTTGGAAATACTTAGATTCTGTGTACACACCATCCTCAGAAATGAATGGGAAAGACGTTGTTTTGGGGTTTGTTTTTTTGCCTGCGTGAAAGCCACAAGTTTTGAAAATATATTTCAATTTGGTCTGAATGAACCAATTTCACCTGAAATCCTTCCATTATAATTATATGCTATTTAAGAGGTTAATCTGATTTTTCCCCCTGATTTTTTTTGTTTCCCTGTTTTCAAAAGTCAGGGAATGCATTCACTCTGGGCTCTGAATAAAAGTATATTAGTGCATTATGAATAATACCGTGATTATAAATCCTAAAAGGAGGAGGCAGTGTAGTATAGTAAATTCTACACTCATCTTGGAGTGGAGAAGATCCTGCCTTAGATTCTTATTAGCTGTGTTATCCTGGTGGGCAAGTGACTTAATCTCAACTGCCTCTCAGTTTCCTCATCTGTAAAAAGAGTTTAGGACTTGAGGTCCATTGCTACTCAAAATCTATTTTCTTGGGATCTCACACTAATGAAGCATCTTAAGGTATGCAAAGTGACTTCCTCACGACAAGCCTTTCAGGTAGGTTGCTTGTTAATAAAGATAAAGAATAATAATAAATAGATAAAGAAATTGAGGCTTTGGGAGACTGAGTGACTTGACCCCAGGATCACATAATCAATAAATCATTCATTCAAGGTGCCAGCCAGTCGGTACTGGAGGCTATATTCGAACCCTAGTTTCCTGAGTCTAGCCCTTTTTCCATGTCTTTCAGGAGAGAGGATCATTTGAAGGAAACCATTACTCTTTAAGAGTCTTTGCATTTTTTTAAGGGTTAAGGAAATCGTCTGCATGTGAACATTCCACTTTTCCATATGTTCTGGCATTTGAATATATCAGAAATCCAAAGAGCCCAGTGACTGCATTTGATTTAATGTCGTATAAACCTTCAGGAGGGAGAAAAGGGCTCTTTCACTTTGTAGAAAATGTCCTTTAACAGTTGCCTCAAACCAGGGGGTTGACTTGGCTGTGAAACAATGACAGGAAGTCAAAGAAGTCAATAAAGGAAGTTTTTTAGCTAGGAGAGAGTGATTATTCACTGAAATTCTCTGCATTGTTATCCATCAGCTAGGATAAGAACCTTAGGGAATTCTGAGAGTGTGTACAGGAAGGGATCTATCAAACCAGAATACTATATTCCCCAGGAAAAAGGAAAACACTAGACGTTCAGCAAGAGAGAAGATTCTGCCTGGCTAATAACAATTCACATTTCTATAGCACTTTGAGGTCACAAAGACTTTAATCTCTCATTTGCCCCCCATAACTACCCTGCATGACTCGTGGGACAAATATTCTTACCCTCATTTTACAGATGGAGATGCTGAGATTCTGAAAAGTGGACTCACTCATGTAGACAAATGGTAGGAACTAGGCAGAGCAGTGGATAGAACTTTGAGTCTGGAGTTAGGAAGATCCTGTATTCAAATTCTGATTTAGGAATTTAGTAGCTGTATGCCCTTGTGCAAGGCACTTAACCTCTGTTTGCCCCCTTTTCTTCAGCTGCAAATTGTAAAACCTTCCTTGCAGGATTGTTGTGAGGACCAAATGAGAATTTTGTGAGGAAACAAATGATATTTGTAAAGTACCTGGCACATAGCAGGGGCTATAAATGCTAACTACTATTACTACTACTACTACTACCTACTGACCTACTCCATAAACTCCTCTGGATTGCCCTTTTTAGTCCTTTTACAATTTTGGACAGGAAATAATGTGAAAAAAAGAGAAATTTTGGCTTAAAGAGCTCAATTGGAATCCCAATTCTGCTATGTACTATCTCTGTGATTCTGGATCTCCTCGTTGAGATGAAGTGGCACAACACATGCTTGACTGTCTTGAAGGTCTTCTCCTCTCCTCCCTTAACTTCTAATCTTGGAATCAATACTATGTATCAGATCACAGGCAGAAAATCAGTAAAGGCTACACAGTTGGGGTTAAATGATTGTTCCTCAGGGTCACACAGCTGTGAAGTCTCTGAGGCCAGATTTAAGAGAAGGTCTTTTCAAGCACTGAGTCTATGATTTTCTGGTTTAATTTTAAATTATATTTAATTAAATTTAATAATTAAATATATATTTAATTTTAAATTAATTATAACTGAATTGATGATGCTTCTTCCTGCAACTTTTCTGGAAAAAAATAAAGATCCCCGTGGTCAGCATTACTTAGTTCCCAGGTCATAGAGCTGGTAGAGACCTTGGAGGTCCTCTCATTCAAGTCCCCTCATTTGACATGTGAGGAAACTGAGATCCTTGCACTTAATTGACTTGACCACCAGTCAAAGTCACACAGGCAGTAAGCATCAGAGATGGGCTTTCAATCTGGGGCCTCTGACTTGAAACCTGGAACCCCTTCCCCTATATGTTCCAGACTTGATTAGTTAGTGAAATATTGCCTGGGGTTGGGTAGAGAGACATCAAGTACGTCTATAAAAATTCAGTTTTCTTCCCTAATGAAAAATGTAGTATTTGAAGACTCAAAAAAGAGGGGGAAATAGGAAAATCTTTAAGAGCAAAAAAGTAGAATCTGTCCCTGCAGGTAAAGATGCCTCTTTTCCTATGGATCAGCAGCTAGGAACATTTCAGATCCTTCATGAGTTAACGTTATATAAACTCTTTAGGAGAAGCCTGTCTGTGTGTGTACTGGGGAGTGGCACCCAGCCAAAGTAGGTTTATCTGTAAGAACAAAATAGAGCACTCATGAAAATTATCAAATCATCAGCTCCCAATATTTTTGGATTGGGGCCAGCTGGAGGGAGAGTCTGGGTAAGGGTGGTTTTGTGTGTAGGTGTGCATTTTAATAAAAGCAGCACAAGTCATCACAAAACGTTGGGCTGTTTTTAAATCTATTGGCTGTCTCTTGAGAGTTGACAGTTGGATTGGGTAGCCTTTGGTACGTTATTCCCCTCCTTCTCCCACAGCCCTCATTCCTCTTTTCCGTCATGCATTCTTTCCCTGTCCTACATAAGAGTCTGGCAAATGGACTTTTCCCAAACAGCAGAGGTTTATCCCTAGTAACTACCCTTGCACTTAGCAGCATGATGATTATTTATTATCCCTTGGTCACTAAAATAAAGATCGAGCACATTTTGTGGCTTTAGTGTCTGCTGTGTTTGTGCTAGGATTAAGAACTCTGAGTGGGTTTTGGTTTTTTGGCATTCTCAGAGTCAGGTGAGTGACTGCTTCCTTGGCCATGGCACCATGTTTTGGCAAACCTCTTTGTCTTGACAGGGTTGGGGGAGGAGGGCATTGTTACAGTATCCTCAAGGATGGTCCCTGGCACTGCAAGGCAAGATCTGCTTATTTCATCTCTCTCAAAATCCTGACCAAGGAACTGCAAATTAGGAAGGAAATACGTTTTCAGCTATACTCATGATTACTTTTGCATCCATCAAGAATTTCTGGAAAAGCAGACCCACTAGATAGAAACATGATGGGAGCTAACTAAGAAAAAGAACAGTATTAGCAAGAATAAGCCATCATCATCATCTTGACCTGCCTCTTGGAGGGAACTTGGGTGAGTGGATAGCTGGCTTTCCCTTCCTGTCTTCTGGAGAGAGTTAAATTCTGGTTGAAGGTCAACAAGTCCTGGCTGAGTTGAGCACCGGAGCAATATTTAGTTAGATAAGCTCATGCCTTCTCTATCTATCCTTTTGTATTTCTCTGCTTTCACTCTTTCCACTTCTTTTGTAAATAAAAGTTATTAAAGTAAAATAAAAAAGAATAAGCCATCAGAAAGGCTAAATCCCGAGAGCCTGCAATTTTGGCTTTGTTGGTCCTTTTTGTACCAGTTCCCTACTTTTCTCATGGTAGGTTTCCTTATTCCTTAAGGCTTTACACTCAAAACTTTCAGAGTTCTGACAGCTTTACCAATAAGAGACCCTTTAGAGAAGCCCAACTGGGTAATGTGTCTTTACCAACTCATTCCACAAGAATACACTCATCAGACTTGAGAAGGAAGGTGGGGTGACTTCCAAGAGGGATGTGCTAATTTCTGAAATTCTGGGTCCAGAAGAGTTTCTGTCTCTCTCTTCACTACAGCTTTCTTCCTTAGCCCTGCTGTCATCAATAAGCAGACCTGCCCATGATACTATGACAATAGGATTTAGAACAGAACCTCTGAAATAGTTTTTCTCTTTACTTATCCTTTTAAGGGTTTAAATTGGCTTGAATTAATTTAGCCCTACTAGGGTGCCAATGTGATCCTCCCCATGAACCCGACACACCCAGCTTTCAACCCCTTTAACCTTCATGTCTGGAAACTTATCTGTTTTTCTTTCTGCAAAGAACATTTAACAACAACAACAACAACAAAAAAAAATATATATATATATATAAATGTATTTTTAAGAAGTGTCTGGACAGTAATTCATTCATATGAACCTTTTCTTTTCCCTGTGGGTTTCTCAGAGGGCTTAATGTGCAGGGTTAAAAAGTTCAACCATTGGGCTATTTTAGTGACTTGATAACTATATTTCCTAAAGAATTTCATATTTCTATTTTTAAAAGCATGAGTCTTTGTTTGCCAAGCATCATAGCAGATGAACTGATTTAGCTCAGATTTTCCCAGCAGGCATGGAAAGTTAAGATCATAAGTCATTTTTCAGGTTGTTAAGGCAGCTGTGCTCCAGGGAGATCTGGAAATCAGGGGATCTCCTTATACTATCTAGCTTTGGGACTTTGACCAAATCACAACCTCTGTGAGCCTCAAGTTTCTCAGGTATAAAATATAAAAAGGGGAAACAATGCTGCCTAGAGGATGGGAGGGCAGACTTTGCTATTCACTTAGTCTTGGGTTCTAATGTGACTTCTCTTACATATTAATGCCCCAGGCAACTCTCAGAGACTCTAAATTACAGGTGAGATTCCAGTCTGTAACAGTGGAGGAATTTCCCATACTGAGAAGTTCCCCAAACCAAATGAAGTCACAGACCTGAATCCCCAAAAAAGTAGGAGTAGATCTAAGTGATCACTAAGATTCTTTCCAGATCTAAAATGCTGTGTGATTCTAGAAAGTTTTTATAATTTATAAAATTTATATATATAATATATAACTTATAAAAAACAGATGAGACCTTTTAAAATGGAGTAGATAAATGTAGGATTGGGCATATTGGGCATATAAATCACAATTTAGTGATTGTATTGAATATTGCCAGCCTTTCAGGTAACTATAATAGAGTGGAAAGACTCTTCCAGTGAAACCATCTAGTTCAACTCCTTTGTTTTACAGAAGAGCAAATTTAGACCCAGAGAGTTTATCTGAACTGCCCATTGTCACATAGGTAGTAAAGGACAATGATGGCATTTGAACCCAGATCTCATCTGACTCTAAAGTCCATTGATGACTTATTTTATTATTTTTTTTAATAAATCCTCACCTTCCGTCTTGGAATCAATACTGTGTATTGGTTCCAAGGCAGAAGAGTGGTAAGGGCTAGGCAATGGGGGTCAAGTGACTTGCCCAGGGTCACACAGCTGGGAAGTGTCCGAGGCCAGATTTGAACCTAAGGACCTCCCATCTCTAGGCCTGGCTCTCAATCCACTGAACTACCCAGCTGCCCCCTCCATTGCTGATTTAAAGCACTTGTATAAAGTGCTTTGGAAAGCCTAAAGCTATAGATCAGCTGTTACTGTCATTATTTTTGTTGTCTAGAGGAGGATGTGAATGAGATGGAAATTGTAGGTTTGATATCCTATCGTCCTTCTCAGTGTTGGCCAAAGAACAACCCTACAACAGTTGGTCAGCTCTGTGTATCATTGACCATATAATAGTTCAGTGAAAACTCCATGGCTGGGCAGACCAATTGTTCCTCCTGGAAAAATGCTACAAAATTCACTGTCCAATGCCTGGGAGGTCAGTAGACCTATTTTCTAATGATTCTCATTAAATGTAGAATAACACAGAAGATTTTTCCCCTGTCTAAAGATTTATGGTCCCCTTTATAGCATTCATATCTTTGAGTGGAATAAAATAAATTTGAATAGAATAAACATTCCACATAGTGTGTATAAGATAAAAAATTTGGAGTCCTCCCCCAAAATTTAGTAGTCTTCGTCATACTTAGCAATATTATCATTTTGGTGTTCCTAAAGGAAAATCATGCTGTTGAGTCATAATTTCCAGTTTTACTTAAATTCTTAGTTTCACAGAATATGATTTGTTTTATGCTAATGATCTGGCCAGTGTTGTTTTATATGGTTGCTGTTGAAAAAGAAGACCAAAAGAAAAAAACAAAAACCTTGTAAGGGCAAGAGTGAAATAGCATAGACAAAGGACTCACAGGAAAAGCTTGTGATGGAGAAAGATAAGGAAGAAAGAAGACTCTTAAGGGAGGTCAGATATAATGACTGACCCCTAATGGATTTTAACTTAGAAGTTGGTGAGCCATTGATCTTGAAGCTTGATAATCTTGGATTTTATCTGTTAAAGAGAGAGCCAAATCTTAGTGCCAGAAGTAGGCAGCAAAGGAGCAAATCTCCAAAAGGAACCAGAGAAGGACCCACTGGAAGGAAACAGTGGATAGAGCAGCTATTAAAAGAGGGTGAGTGAGAGATTTGGTGTATAAAAGTAAAGAACAAAATAGAAAGGAATAATTAAGGGGGAAAAACGATGCCCTTCTTGAGTGGATCATAATCAATGCTTAATCGTACCAGCTTTGTTGTCTTGTTTCCTGTCCCTAACCCCCAGTGTGATGTGGGGGATAGAAGAATTAGGTAGAGGTATTGTTTATTTTTATTTTTTCAATTTTATTTTATTATCATGCAAAACACACTTCCATATTGGTCATTGTTGTAAGAGCACACTCATACAAAACCACAAGGGGGTATGTTTTTTAAATACTACCCATGAAATCCTAGTAGGAAGAAAAGTTTACTTCCTTCACCAGGATTTTATCCAATGCCAGTCAAGTGGGAATCCATGGTAATATATGTATAACCCAGTGGAATTGCTTGTCAACTGGAGTGGGAAAGGGAAAGGAGAAGGAGACAACAAGAATAATGTAACCATGGGAAAAATTTTTTTTTCAATTTAATTAAATTAAACAAAAAAAAAAGGGTGTTCCTTTCCATGGATGTTCTAGTGGAGCTTTGAAATCTTTGGAGGGCCAAGATAAGGGAAATATACTAGTCACAGCTTGAAAAGAAAGAACATGGGTATAGGGGGAATTTTTTGGTTGATGGGTCTTGGACTGAGCTGGAGGGAGACCTAAGAGATCATCTAGACTCCCTCCCTTATTTTACATTTGAGCAGAACCACTGGCTAATCAAGTCAGAGATATTGGGGGAAAGCTTTGGATCAGAGCCTTTGGCAGGCCACCTTTTCCCTATGTGAATAATTGACCTTTTTTATTATTGTTTCTCTTGTGTCAGGTTTCGAAGGGAACACTTGTGAGCGGAATATTGATGACTGTCCAAACCACAATTGTCAGAATGGAGGCGTTTGTGTGGATGGGGTCAATACTTACAACTGTCGCTGCCCCCCACAGTGGACAGGTAAGTAGAATGTGCCTTAGGTGTGCTGAGACCAGAAAGACATTGGAAATGGGAACCAAAATGTTTTCCATGAGACTATTGAGTCACAGATGAACCGCAGCACTTTACGCTGAGAGGCGAAAAAGCTATTTTGTGTCCTGTTTGTGAAACCCTCTCAGTGCTTAATCATTCAGCTTGTTACCTTAGAGTACCCTTCCATGTCTCATTCTCAACGTGTTGATCTGTTCTCAGCTGCAGCAAAATGGCCCAAATAATACTTTTCCACTTTTTGCTAAACACTATGGGGCAGGAGGATGCTAAAAATAGATATTAGGGATGTAGTCTCTGCCCTCCAACAGCTTATCGTCTTGTTTAAAAAATAGACATACACACATTTAATTGAATAAATATGTATGGATCAGGTAACACGAGAGCTTCAAATTGTCCAAGTGAATTCTACAAACAGTCATTTTTTGTAGGATTTCAGAGACTGATCTAGCGGTCAAAAATGTATTACGCTGTATTCCAGGCACTGATATAGATGCTAGGATTACAACCAAATACGGGATAGTTCTTGCCCTCAAGGAACTTATGTTCTCTTGTGGGAGAGACTTGAGGCAAGGAGACCAGTTAGAAAGTCACTGCATTAAATCAGGAAACAAGGGACGAGGCCTGAAATAAATGGCTGGACTATGGGGAAGGGGGTGGAGGTGAGCCATGTTGGAAAAGTTCAGATTTTGCGGATTGGATGTGGAGGATGAGGGAGAATAAGGAGTTTTCAGGATCTTGGTGAGTTTTCAAAACTGGGAAACCAGAAGGATTATGGTGCCCTCAGCAGAAACAGGGATGTTTGGAAGAGGGCTGGGGGAAATAGAATGAATTCTGTTAATGGGAGGTGGGCATTATTTTACTTCTTTTCATCCTAATTGCTATGAGCTACCATTTATGTAACATTTTGGGATCTGCAAAGCACTTTAGAAAACGTTACCTCCTTTGATCCTCACAACAACCCTGGAGGTTAGGTGCTGCTTTTATCCCAGTTTTACAAATGAAGAAACTGAGGCAGGCACTGATTGAATGTCAACATGGCTTTATGCTCCTGATCTGGATGGCACTGATTGCCTCTGTGACTTATATGCAATTGATACTTCAGGGAGAATTTTGTAGAATGAATTGAACTGACCTAATTCGGAGCCTTGTTCTGTTTCTTTTGTCTCTCAGGGGAAGAGATGTGAAGTTGGGGCTCAATATGGTCTAGCTGCTAGTTCATATTTTTGGAGATTAAATGTTTCTACCTTAACTTTTGACTCCAGCTTAGGCAATTAAGAACCAAACCCTCTTTAAGGTGATAATCTAAGTGTTGATGTATATGTTAGAAGTGAAAAATCAAAGAATGTTTCTAGAGAGGGAGAGAGACAGAGACAGAGAGAGAGAGAGAGAGAGAGAGAGAGAGAGAGAGAGAGAGAGAGAGAGGGAGAGAGAACGCCATAGTATCAATGATTGTAATATCTTTCCTATACTCTAATCTCTCCCACTTCCAAAAGAAGACTTGTGTTAAATCCCAGCCATAATAATTTGATTTTCCTCTGAAGGCTCTCTGAGTCACTGTAGTTCCTCATCCCTGTCTAATTATTTAAAACTACCTTATAGAGGGAAGGATAATGGGGATAAGTAGGATGTAAGAATTAGAATATAGCAATAAAACCTTTTTTTTTAAACTAACAACAAACTGTCCAGTAGCTTTCCTGGAAGGGCATTCATTTCTGCTTGTCAGCTCCAAATTCTGCCCTTATTAATACTTTCTCACCAGGCTTCCCTGGGGGTGGACTTCCCCTAGAATTCTTCCTGATGTCCTTAGTATGTGAATCAGCTTCTAAATTGTTCTATACCATTTCCCTTTCATTCTAGTCTCTTACTATTGCCATGGTAGATTTTCAGAAGCCAAGATTTTGTCTTCTTTTTTTAAAAAAAATTTTTAAAAATAGTTTATTATAGTGGGCAGAATTTCAACAACACCATTGCAAAGAACTACAATATTGATAGATGCAGTGGTCAGTCATCACTCCAGAGAACCAATGCTGATGAAATAGACCCCTTCACTACAGTGCATCTCCATTGGTGGAAAGGTGGTAGACTCTACATGAGATACAAACAATACAAGAGAGATAGCTTTGACTCCTTGTTTGTTATAAGGGAGGGCTTTTCCTGAGCTTACACATAATCCAGACAGTTTCTGGTGATTCAAAAATGGCTTAAGAGAGTATAAATATTTTGCAAAAACTTTATCTCTCTTCATATTATGAAGGTAATCCTGCGTCCTTGTGGGGTTGTAACACTGTAACAAAAGTTGCTTTGGGTACAACCAAGCTGGAAAGACTTGTTTTGGAAAGAGTATGGTCCTGGCAACAGGCTGTGTCTACTGCCTTAGGACCAATCTAGCAAAATATGGACCTGGTAATATATGTTAACTGGGAACCAGACAGGCTAAAGTGATCAAATTAAATGCTGATAGGAACATGGAGAAACAGGCCTAATATTATATAACTAGAGCAGCTGTGATTTTTTTTTTTTTTAGAAAACAAGATAGAATTATGTGTAGGAACTATTAAGCTATTCATTGACCTAGAGATCCCATTACTAGGGATAAGCCCTAAGGGCATTAGTGAAAGTGTCAAAAGCTGTGCATGTATGGAAATATTCATGTAAAGTTTATGATGACAAAATAACTGGAAATAACACGAATGCAACTAATGGGAGAAATGGCTTAATATATTGTGTCATTTGAATGTAATGGATTATATTCTTTTATTGAAATGACAAATATTGACAATAGAAAGAAAATAAGGGAAATATATAAAGAGATGAAAAGAGAAGGAAAAACCTCTAAAGGAGGGCTTTATTTGAGTGGGACGGAATGAGAGCAAGGGCCACTGAAGGGAGGGAGTGATAGTGATCAGAAAAAAATTGGGAAGAAAGAAAAGAGCATAACTGCCACATTTTAAAGAATATACAAAAAAGAGCCAAAGGAAGTTCAGAAGGGGACACAGATGAGGATGGTAGTGTTGGTGCTACTATGGTAAATATGATGTGTGTAGTTTAAAACAATTTGATAGGGTCATGGTTTCCTAGGCAAAAAAAAAAAAAGCTTTTGAGAAGTAATGTGACTGTTGATAATTAGGGAGGTTTGATGGTTGTTTTATAATCTCTCTGTGGTATTGAGGAGCATAAGATACTTGTTAAGGACCTGATTATATCCTAATCTCTTCCATGCCCTGTGGGAGAATGGAGCTGTGTGGTACAATGCCCATGGAGATTAAATAGCTTTGTAATTTCTCTGCCGACTTCTTTTTTTATACCAATTTCCTGCTCTGATATTTATTAGGAAGGCCAGAGTGGGTCTCTCCCAACCTCGTGATATTTTACCAAAATATCTGTCCAGGACATTGATGGTGGAAAAACATTCCACGTTTCAAGTCTTTCCTGTACATTTTATAAATATCTTTTAGGACAGGAGAAAGAGTATAAAGAGGATGACATTGTGATTGGGAGGCATGTCCAGCGCTTGTCTCTCACCTGCTTCTGCTAAAGGGATCTCTAGTCTCCTAGTGACTATCTCATCAAACCACACTTTCTTTCTCCAGCCAACATTTAATAAAAATGCCCTTTGTGTGCTTTTGCACTGGGGTAAGGGCTCCCAAGTTATTTTCACTTCTTCACACCTATTTCATTTCCAGCAAACTGCCATTTACAACCCCCCCAAAAAACATTTTCTGGGGGTAATAGGCAGCTAGGCTGATTGGTGTATTTTCCTTTCTCAAGGGAAGGAATATGAAAGAAAAGTCTGGCTAAGAATATAGCAGAAAAAAGAGCAGAGAAAACTTTCTGCTCTTCAGAAAGTTTCATTATTACCTTTTACTTGATAGAAGATATGGAGTGGATTTTGATTTAATTCCCTTTTTGTAAAATTTCTGAATAACAACCCACAGCCTGAAGTGGTAGCTCTCTGTGTAGGGGTTGTTGGGTCTTGTTGAAGGAACTCTAAACTTTAACTAAAAGTCTTGTTAATTATAATATTTAGTACTTTACAATTTGTGTGTGTGTGCGTGTGTTTTTAATAAGTCAGGGCTTTGCAAAAGCAAACAAATACAGTGTTATGGAAAAGGAAACCAAATGTAGCTTAAAGGTTTACTTTATATTTGGTTAGTTCATTTTTAGCTAGGACCTTTAGGGCAGTCTTATCCCAACCTTGTGATATTTTATCCCTGTGCACAGAATTCCCTTCCTTTTTCCATAATGAAATTTTTTGCAGAAAGAAGCATCTGGCCTGACTTTGGTCAGAGAAATAATTAGCAGTAGAAGAGACTAATTATTATAGTGATTTAAAATTTGAAAAGCACTTTACATACACTCTCACTGGATCTTCATGACAGTATTGTGAGATATTTGCTTTTGTTGGCTCCGTTTCAAAGATGAGAAAACCAAGGCAAAGTGACTTGCTTAGGGTACAACTGTTAGTTATCTAAGGTGTAGGATTTGAATCTAGGTTTTCCTCACTCCCAAGCCTAGCGTTACATTACCTATATGAATCAGCAGCTGGAGTCAAGGAGACTTGTTTAAAACCAGCCTCAAACACTTACTAGCTGTGTGACCCTGGACAAGTCACTTAATCACTATTTGTTTCCATTTTTCCCAGTTGCAAAATTGTGATCCTGATAGCTTCCACCTGCTAGGTTTGTTGTGCACATAAAATAAGATGATTGCAAAGTTTAAAGCATTCTATTAATGCAAGCTATCATCATCATCATCATCATCATTATTATTGTTAATGTTATTATTATTATGTATTAAGCAGAGAAGGATGGGCTAGTGTAATGGGTTGGCCAGGAGCAGGGTAGTATGGTTTGTCCCACTGCCTTTGTAGGGAAAGAATGAATGGGTATATATTATTAGAGAAACTTAGAATTACAGGAACTCACTGAACATTTGGGACCCTGTAATTTACTTATTGAGAAGACCTTGATGGAGATAGTGTTGTTTGCCCCATCTGAGTCCATTTTCTGCATTGTATACAATGGACCTGAGGGTTCAAACGACTTGATCTGTTACTAAAACCATATTTCACTACTTTCAGAAGCAGTTCTCAAGGCAGTTAAAAAGCAGCGTAGGAAAATAAAAACAAATAAAAAGCACTAAGATGATGAAGCATGGCCCCTGGGGTCTCATGTGCTACTCAGCAAAATCCTAAAAACTACTTTTTTAAAAAAAAAATTCCCTTTGCCCACAGTTAGGTCCCAGGTTAATTCATTTTAGGGCAAAGTTAACCCAGACTGTCCCAGGGCTTTACCACCAACTTCCTTACTTGTATGAGACCCAGCTGGCATTGCAGGAATGGGAGAGAAGAAAAAGAAAGATGAACACACACCTTCCCATCAATATCTATCAATATCCTAGTTCACAACAGCACCCTATGGATGGATGGATAGGAAGCATGTTAATATATAGCATGCACTAGAGTCAAAATTATCTCAAATTATTCCCTGGCTCTGCCACAGTTTTGTTCACTGTTTAATACTGGAGAAGTCTCTTCCCTACCATTTTTCTCAAAATCCTTGTTTCCCAATTTGTGGCCTGAACCAGTATCTTTTTGGGGTAATGGGAGGATAAATCCCATTCAATTCCATTTATTAAATTCCTACTACCTTCACACCCTGGGGGATATAAAGGTGGAGTAAGGCATAATTTCACCCTAAGTTTAGCCCATAGCCTTGGTGCATGAAGCAGTAGAAAATATTCGTTGTTGATGAGGGTGATGGTAAGGATGGAAACCACTTGTTGGTTAAGTTAGAGTGGGGATTCCTTCATGTTTGGGTTTGACAAGATGGCAGCAGAGGTCCCTCCCAGTTCTCAAATCTGTGATTCTTTGAGAGGTAGAGCAAAACCAACATGGAGAGGAGAAATTTTTTAAAAATGCCCTAAGCTGAGAGTTGAATGAATAGAAGGATTCTGATAATACTTGCCATATTGATGCATTGACTTCTACTGAATCTTAAAGAGGATGGGACTTTTCCATTTGATTTTCAACTGAAATCTTCCATAAGGGTTGTCTCTCCTATTAAAATGTGAGTTTCTTAAGAGCAGGAATTGACTTCCTTCTCTCTTTGTATCCCTAGTGCCTTAGCATAGAGCCTTTTTACCTACAGTTAGTTCTAAATAAATGCTTTATTCTTTCACTCATACTGATACAAATCAAAGATTAATTATAAATGTTAGTATTTTGGTTATTATTTATGTAGACTAATTCTCTGATCTTGGATAACAGATTGTCTAGGTTTCCTTAAATACACAGAAGACACAGCTTTATCCAGGTTTCAGTATAGGGAAAATGTCACTCTTGGCAGCTGAAAGAGGTGCAGCCTGATGCATGCACTCAAGTGGCATTCTCCAGATTTCTGTGTTTGAAGTCTGGGGTGTGACCTAGGACTGCAGCATTACAAAGCACAACAACCCCAGCATTCTGACAGTTATGCCTCTTTCCTCTGTCTCTCTATTCTCATTGCTGCTGCCTTAGTGAAGGTCCTCATTATCATTCACTGGGATTGCCCCAGCAGCCTCTGGGTTGGGCTCCAAAGCCTGGCAGTCAAACCCCTCCATAAGCCAGTGTTGTCCAGTTTTTTCGGATTTTATCTCACATCATGTCCCTTCATGTACTCTAAATTTCAACCAAACTAGCCCCTTTAATGCCCTTGACTTTCAATGATTCATTCTCTCTCTCTCTCTTTTCTCCTCTTTATCTCTCCCTTTTCTCTCTTTCCCTCCTTCCCCTTCTTTCTCTCCTCTCTCTTTCCTTTTCCTCCTCTCTCTCTCCCCATTCTATCTCTCTCCCCTTTCTCTCTCTTACTTTTCTCTCTCACACACTCTCTCTTTCTCTCTCTGTCTCTTTCTCCTCTTTCTTTCTCCCTTTTCTCTCTTTCCCTCCTTCCCCCTTCTTTCTCTCCTCTCTCTCCTTTCTCTCTTTCCTCTCTCTCCCCATTCTCTTTCTCTCTCCCCTTTCTCTCTCTTACTTCTCTCTCTCTTCCCCTCCCCCCCCCCAATTTCCCAATATTGTCCCTATGCCTTGAATGGCTACTTTACTTTTCTTTATCTATAAGAAATCCTTCCCATCCTCCATGAAGCATTGCTTGAACTCTTCCCCCTCAACCCAACAATAATGATCTCTTTTTCAGACTTCTTATGGCTTTCCTTCATATCCACCCTTCACCTATCCATTATTTTGTCACTCATGAGTGACTGGTGTAGGCATAGTGCCCTCTTAGTCCACGAGCTCCATGATGGCAAGCACTTTCTCTTATCTGAAGTTGGTGGCTTTCCTTAGTGCCTTGACAATGCTCTGGCCACAGTTGGCTGCTTGATCCTTCATACATGAAAGGGATGACAATGACATCGCTACGTTGGGGTCAGTGTACAGTAAGTGTGTCTGTGGCTGATGAGATCAATACAAATTCAGAAGAATATACCACAGGTTGGCTGCAAATTAATATGGGCATCCCCTTAAAGACCAAGTGAGGGTGGAAATGAGATGGCTATGAAAATCCTAACTAGAGACATTCTTAGGTCATCTTGGAGACCCACTTTGGAAAATGCATTTTGACAGGTTCTGAAGTATTTCTATGTAGACTGGGACATTTACTAATGTCAATTATCCAATCTGGTTATTTGAGTTAAGCATGAAAATATTTCTGATCCTATTTAAAGAAAAGTAAAGAAATTAAAGTTGAGTAGCTTAAAGCAGGAATACCTAGAGAAAAGTTGACCAGCTTAGGTTCTGGTCCTTTAAACTTCAGTTGGCTCAAGGCTCTGCTCACAAATCCCCCTCCTTGACTGCTTCTGAGTTCACTGGTCGGGCAGGCATGATTTATTTTTTTGGGCTTGCTATGACTCTTTGAATGCAATTTCACTTTGGTCCCAAAGTTGTGCTTTGGGCCTCTGTGCAGAAGTGAACAGTGGACTTGAGGTGGATATAAGTCAATTCTAGCTGGTTGAACTTTTCTCCCAGTTCTCATTTATAGGATGATGAGCCTAAGGAGGTTGTTAAAACTCCCAGGGCTGTCAGTTGCTCCAATTTCAGTAACTCTTTTTTGGCTTGAGAAAAATAGGCAGTTTACTGCCAGAGTTGGTCCATGAGCCCTTTGTGTCTGGGGCCTTGAGCTTTTGCACAATGGTATTTTAGTTTTTTGAACCAGGTGTCCCTGATTCTGTCCAATTTTTAGCTGGTGACAGGCTGATCTGTAATGTGAGGCTTTTCCCATCACAGCTTTCAATTTCTATTTATTTATTTATTTTTAAGAACAACTGTATGGAGATTGTTCCCCTTGGTTCAGCGTGGAAAGTATTTCATTATTTCTGGGAGCTCAAAAATGCCTTCATTTGTATTCTGGATGGAGAGAACAGGAAATGGCTCAAATTTCAGTTTCTACTCTGTCATGCTGATTATGAGTGCCTGATTACAAGCCTGTTCTCCAGATTTATGTATTGCCTTCCCGGATCCCACTTTTAGTTTCTTATCAGCCTTCATAAAAATCTTTCTGATTCCTCACCGTGACAAGGAGGTGAGCCCTCAGTTCTCAAACTGCCAGGAGAATGGAATCCCTGGCAGGACCTACCAGGACCTATTGCTTCCAGTAGGGGCCCTTTGATAGACAGTGTTTATTTGAAGACCAGTCTGGCTAAGTTAGGTAGCAAGAGACTCATTTAACATTTAGGTGAATATTTTTGTCTTTGGGGATTAGTAAATGAACTCTGTAGCTGTCGGTCCTGTGTAACCTGTTTCTGCTGTAATGCTGGTAGATGGAAGGTAAAGGTTTAAAAAAAGAAAAAAAAAAGAAAAAAGAAAATGAGACCATACATTGAACAATGTGATTCAGGATCAAGAAATTAATTTAGAATATTAGAATTAGGATTTTTTAGAATATTTTACATTATGATTGTACATTGTCAATATTTTATTCAGGGTGAGAGTTCTAGTTGTAGTGAGTACCAAACAGCAACACAAAAAGTGAAATGGACTGTATCTTAATAGGTAGGAAGTGACTAGTTTCTGTTGGAGTCATTTCAGAGTTAGTTATCTGTGTGCTGTCCAATCACTGATATTAAAAAAGGTAAAAATGAACACTGAATTAGAAAGGAAGATGAAGGCAAAAATAATATATTATAGCAGCCTCAATCTCTGACACACTTTAAGTTAGCAAGTTACATCTCCTCTTGCCTCTGTTTCCACAACTATAAAATGAGGGGAGTTGACTGGATAGCATTTATATTTCCTTCCAATTTTAAATCTTTGAAATCCCATGAACTTTGAAAAATGATTTGCCATTAACTCTATAATTGTTAACTTAGAAAACTTTGTGATACAAAACAGTCACCATAATGAAAAGTCTGTAGGAGCTCAGAAACCACCTTATCTATTAAGCAGTTGATTGCCAAGCAGAGTGACATGACAACCCAAAACTATGCAGATTTAGAGTATACAGTTCATTTTAAGATGGAAATTTACATGCATTTTGTCACACACACACACATAAATTGAGGGGAAACAAAGCCTGTAGAATACATTAAACCCAGGTAAATTAGATTATCTTTAGAGCATTTTATACATGAACCTAAAAAGAAAACAAGAAAAACATAAATAATCTAATGATATTTTTATAATAAACTCATAAGAAAAATTAATAGAACAATTATAGTGGATTTTACCTCCTTAGGATATTGGGATACACACAGCTTTAAAGGCATGGTGTGATCAATTGTCAAAATATTTGAGAGGAGAATTCTTAAAACAATCAAAAATATCACAAATCATCTTTTTTAAAAAAGGCATTCAAGGGTAGCAGCTGGGTAGCAGCTGGGTAGCTCAGTGGATTGAGAACCAGACCTAGAGACGGGAGATCTTAGGTTCAAATCTGGCCTCGGACACTTCCCAGCTGTGTGACCCTGGGCAAGTTACTTAACCCCCATTGCCTAGCCCTTACCACTCTTCTTCCTCGGAAC
The DNA here is from genome assembly GCF_027887165.1 of Monodelphis domestica. Classification (NCBI taxonomy): domain Eukaryota; kingdom Metazoa; phylum Chordata; class Mammalia; order Didelphimorphia; family Didelphidae; genus Monodelphis; species Monodelphis domestica. The sequence continues at coordinate 492,532,358 of NC_077228.1, read as the reverse complement.
CAATACATAGTATTGATTCTAAGACAGAAGGTAAGGGTTTAAAAAAATTTTTTTAATAAAAAAAGGCATTCAAGAAAACAGCAATCTAGTACATAAGCCTACTTGCTCATCTCTAAAATCTTTTTCAGAATGGTCTGAGAATACATTTTATGTATTTTTGATGGAAAGAAAAACATGTCATTGACTTATTTCCTAAAATTTCATAACCCCATTATGTACTGAGAGAGGCAGAGACTCTTAATTCTTCCTCTGTCTACTTTTTTAAATAGTATTTAATTTGGAATAAAGTACAGCCCTCATTTAAATTAAACAGTTACTAAAAGGAAACTAAATTCTGAGGAATTGTAGTAACCAGTCTTAGTGCTAGAAAACAGATCATCAAAGAAACCCGTCTTTCCTCTTGGCAAAGCCATGGAAACCCAGGTGCAGAAGGTCCATAATCTGTACTATACAGTCACTTCATCAGTTGATTTTGCTTAAACTTTTTTCTTTATTAAAAGAAAAAGTTCTGTGCTAAGGGGTGGAACCTTGGACTATATCCAAAAATGACTATCATAAAAAACAAAAGACATAAATAAAAGGATTTGGGGGGGGTTGTTTGCTAGTTTTGTTTTTCTTCAAAGAGAAAGAATGGGGGTGTTGGTAGAGAATATAGACAGATCAACTTGGTCAATCAGGTTATCTGCCCTACCCTGATGGGGAATAATTATTAATTCACCTTTAACCTTGTTCTTCTACTCCTTCCTCTTTCATTTGGTAATATCAATCAATAAACATTTATTTAGTGCTTCCTTTATGCCAGGCACTATTTAAAACTCTAGGCATATAAAATAAAAGACTGAAGACAATCCCTGCCCTCAAGGAATTTACGATGAAATGTTTTGTCCCTATGAGACAGTGATAATTAGCATGCTGTTTTGGTGTTCTGAAAATGGTCCTTGAAGATCTGGATGTAAAAGAGAAAAACTCTGGACTTTTGAAATGTGGCTGAGCAGCCCTACTTTCACTTTTGTGGGGTTAGTTTTCTCCATATGGTGATAATAATACTTCCCTTTTATTTTGGCTGGACTTTGTATATACTTGGGTAACTTTAAAACTTTTGTCATTGGCTTACATCCACCACTTAGAAAGAGATCTTTTCCAGACCATTGATCCAGCTCCATCTTTCTCATAATGTTCTCAGAGGATTAAAGATTGAGAAGTGGTAGGAGACCTTCTCAGATGCAATCTAATCCAACCTCACTTTCATTTTAGAAATGTAGAAACTGAGTCCCAGAGAGGATCAGTGATTTGTCAGAAGTCACATTGGTAGTAACAGAGGTCAAATCTGATCCCAGGTTTTCTGAATGTAGAGGGAGTGGTTTTTTCCCCCACTGCACCTCATGCATTCTACATTCTATATTCAATTTCTGAGTGTCCCCAAACATGTCCTGCATTTTCCTATGGCTTTGTTCATCCTGTTCCCAGTTTTCTAATTCCTTTTGGAGGTTGTCTTCCAAAGTGATTGCTTTTCCTTTGTTGTGGTGGTTGTTTTTTCCCATATTCTTTTTCATTGGGATTCTGTGGACCTCTCTGCCTCTAAACTGGCTCTTTCCTTTACCTAGTCAGCTCCTTTTCTTCACCTCTTTCTTTGGTAATCCCCACCGCCCCTTACACAAGGTCTCCCCTGATTGCCCTCTCCCCCAATTTTCTATGTATTATATATATATATATATATATATATGTATGTATATATTGGTGTACATTTTCTTTTCTCTCCAATATAATTAAAGTTTATTGGAAGAAGGGATTTGCTTGGTAGCATGGTGCCCAAGACATTGGTGCTTAATAAATGCTTATTGAATTGAACCAACCATAGAGGACAGAACCAGAACCAGTAAGTGGAAATTTTAAGGAGGCTAATTTTGGCTTAGAAAGGAATTCCCCTAATTGAAATTTGGTTTAGAAAGGAATTCCCCAAATTTCTTAAAATGGAATGGATTGTCTTGGGGGATAGTGTGTTACTTAGTGAATAATTCCCAGTTCCTGGAGGTCTTCCCAGACCCTCCATGATTGTCTTTTAGGGTTTTTTTTTTTGTAGTTGGAACTCTTGATTTAGGCTTCTGCTTGATTAGATGACCTTTGTGGTGTCCTCTAATTCCCTGACAACTTCAGCCACCATGATTACTCCTGAATTCCACCAGCATTTAATTTTCTATTCATTTGGCACCTATATTCTATTTCATGTTCATTATCTTCAGGTATATTACCCTCTCTCCTAATGTATAATGTAAATTCCTTGGGAGTTGTGAGAATAGTAACTATCTTATACACTATTTCTGTTTTTTAATATGCTCTTCACTTATTCAACTCTCAGAAAATATGTGAGTAACATTGGTCCAAGCTCTAGACTGTTTATTGCCTTGGCCATTTCTAAGCCCCTTAAACTTTTATCCAAGGACTTCATGGCACCACGCTCTCCACCATGGCTAGTTGAGGTTTGTGGTGGCTACAGAAATGTAGTTTTTAATAGGCAAGTAGGATTTTCCTTACTCTTTTTAAAACAGTGAATGGGAAGGGTGCTGAATAGACAGACCTATTCCATAGCCTCGGTGCTGAACAGCAATGACATGCAATCCCTTAGCAGGTGAAAAAATTACCAGTAGAACAAGTTACTAATTTATGCCCTCAAGAACTTGCCAAACTGGACTTTGTGCAACACATTTTGGGAGTTCACCAGCAAGACCTAAGTGGTAGACTAAAGTGGTACAAGCTGAGGCTTGTTAATCACTGAAACTTAGCACCTTCAGAAGTCTGTCGGGAGGGTGTAGAAGAGCTGACATTTCCATTTTCCTTCCGTCTTATAATTGATATTAGTATTGATTCCAAAAACAGAAGAGCAGTAAGGGATAGATAATTAGGGTTAAGTGACTTGCCTAGGGTCACTCAGCTGGGAAGTGTCTTATTTGAATCCATTTCGTACCCACTGAACCATCTTAGCCGCCCTGACATCTCCATTATTTAACCAGGAAGCTTTTAAACGTCAGGGGTATCCTAGAACACCACTCTCTTTTCTCCTTTGGCTGTTAGCAGCTGGATGCAAAAAGACCTCAGAAATGACGTTCCACATGCCAGCTCTTTTCATCTCCCACCAAGACTTCCATGTGTTCTATGCTCAATATCTAGAAGCTGGATGAAAACTCAGGAGGATTCTGATGTCCCTTCTGGTGAGAGCTGTAAAAAAAAATAGGTGAAAACTGTAAAACTAATTATCAATTTCTCAGCTCTGTTTGAAACTCCAATTCTTTCTCAAGCCAGCTTCTCTGCTTCTTATCTCTAAACTAATGTAACAAGATTTACTTTCTAATATCATCCTTATAGGACTGACAGGGATTTGAAGAAAAAAAGGCTGGTTTCCCAGTTAAAAGTTAGTTCCTTTTGGCAACCTGTGACTCACTTGAGAGGAAAGGGAAAGATCTCATCAAAGTGGGAGTGTTCTAGGGGAAATATATGTGCTAATCCACCTACCTACTGCCTTTTCCCCTCTAAGTCATGATGCACATCAGCCTTGGGAAACAGCTTATGGCTTGGATTTTATACTTGGGACCAGAATATTGGAAACTCTTGTAATGAGGCGATAGGCAATAGAGTATATGTGTTATTTCTTTTGTTGTGGACATCTTGCTTTTCTTACTGCTGTGTGTCATGAGATGGCATACCTGGGTTCAAAGCCTACCCCTGGTGACCTTGGGAAAGTTTCCTAGTTTTCCCTGGGACTGATGAGGGAGTTGGCCTGGATAGCCCCCAACATTCCTTCTAGGTTGGCATCCAGGATCAAAGTGGATTTTTTGACAGTCACATCATTTTGTTGACTCATTAAGATTTTAATCAATTAAAACTCCCTAGTCCTTTTCCCAGTGTGAACTGCTATCTCACTACATCTTCCCTCATTAAAAAAAATCCTCTAAATTTATACAGCTAATTTGACCTTGTTAGAATGATACCTTTTTCAATTCTGAGTCTCGCACAAGGATATGCTGGTAAATATTTAGCAACAGACTCTTCAAAAAAAATGTATGACCCAAGTGACTTGCTAAAAGTTCCAGGGGTGGAAATGGGAGGTCTTGGGTTCAAATCTTTGAAAGGTATTTGTGATTATTCAATCATGTCCAACTCTTCCTGACTCTGTTTTAGGATTTTCTTGGCAAAGATACTAGAGTGATTTGCTATTTCCTTCTCAGGCCCATTTTACAGATGAAAAAACAGAGGCCAACGGAATTAAGTAACTTGCCCAGGGTCATCCAGCTAGTAAGTGGCTGAGGACAGATTTGGATTCAGGAAGATGAATCTTTCTGACTCCAGGTCTGGTACTCTATCCACTGTACCACCTAGCTGCTCATCTATGAAAGATGCATGATGCCATTCTCTTTTTTATTTTTTCTCATATGGCCTTCATGTTGAGGTTGCAGATGTATCTTGAGTTGGGGGGGAGGTGATATGTTGTAGGAGTGAAGGGATGATTATCATTTGATCTTGGAACAACTGCTAAGTAAGTACACACATTTAATACAAATATCCTCATTTTACAGATGAGGAAACTAAGGCAAATAGAATTTTAGTGCCTTGCCCAAGGTCACATATCTAGCAAGTGTCTGAGGCTGAATTTGAACTCAGATCTTCCAAACTCCAAGTCCATTATTCTCTACATTGTGCCATCTAGCTGCAGGTGTATTTGTCCATACCTAGTCAGTTTCCCAGTAATTCTTGTCACATATGGAGTTCTTGCCCAGGCAATTTGTAGAAAACTAAGTTGTTTCCATACTTTTTATCTTGGTATTGAGTGTTCCCTACCTTAATGCCCAACCTTGTCTCTTGTTTTTCATAAATATAATCCATTCTACTCAGTAGTCTTGTCTCTGCTGTTTCCACATACCTCACACTCATTTTTTTTCTCCCTGCCTTTGCTCATGCTACTCACTGAGGCTGGGAATGATCTCTTCCTTTCCTTTAGCCAATGGAAATGCTTCCCATTGTCAATGCCCAACTCAAGTTCCATCTAGCTAGTCGCAGTCTTTCGTGACCTCTTCCTTACTCACCACATCACTCTTAAGACTTGCTTATATTTTACCATATATTGTTTTTTATGTATTCTTTGTGTCTATTGATTTTGTAAATTCCTTAAAGCCAGCAGACATTTAAAAATACTTTTGTACCCCTTAAAATGTAAAACACTGTACTCTACATGTCCTAAATTACAAGCTCCTACAGGCCACATATAGCACCCAACACATTTTTAATCTCCTTCAGCATCTAGGCCAATACATTGCACATAGGAAATACTTTTAAAAATAGCTTAAAGGTTAAATGAAAGAATTCAAGTGAATACCAGTTTCTATGGTTTCCAGTTTGCATCTTTGGATTGAACTCAGTTTTGTTTGCAAAATTTCATAGGCTTCTACTTAAAGGCTGTTCTATTTACAAAACAAATATTTTCTCTTCTGCACAAACATAGATTTTGATCTAGAAGAGACCTCAAAGATCATATAATCCACCTTCTTCATTTTAGAGATGAGTTTCTATTGGTATTCTCCTGTGCTAGCAGGATGATGATAGCACAAAGGAAATAAATCCTATAAATAATGAACATTTTATTTTGGAAAGAAACAATTGATTTTGTTTCTCTATCTTGGATGAAAAATATTCTGGTAGAGCTGGACACAGTTTAAAAAGACCCTAGCAGAAACAAGACCAAATAGGACTAGTCTTCTGGAACAAGGACTGATCAATCCTAGAGGATTTCTAATGTACAACAAAGGTATCACTAAAAGGCAGAACAGGGACCTCAAACTCTGATTTTTATACCAGCCTGTGAAATATCTAATGAAAACCTTTCAACAAATGACATACTCACTTCTGACACCTTTTCTTCAAAGATTGATCTCATCCCTGAAGTTTATTTTGTTACTTGCAAAGCAATTTTTCCTCTCTCATTCCATAACCTGGTGTGTATGTGTATGTTTATGTGTGAAATGAATGAAAAGGTAAAAGGAGAATCCAAGAGAAAGACTAAAACACCAAGAACATAAAAAGAAATAATAGAAGTTTTAAAAGCAAGAAAAAAGCAAAAATTGAAAATGGCAAATTTCAGAGAGAAATAATGTGAAAGAAAGTGAAGCAAATGAAAGACAATTCCATGGCCCTCCTAGACACCATGGAACAATAGCAAAAAGCTACAGAATTGCTCAAAATATTAATAAAATTCATAAAAGGAATTAGGAATGAAATTAGATCTGAATTTATTGTGCCAAGTACAGAAATTAACTCCCAGTGCAAAATTAAAAAATCAAGTTAGCAGAGCAGTAAAATTTGAATATGTGATAGAAAATATCTCCAAAGAAGTAAAAGCTAGAAGGGAGAGAAAAAAAGATTTGAAACACATTTTTTTTTTAACCCTTACCTTCCGTCTTGGAATCAATACTGTGTATTGGTTCCAAGGCAGAAGAGTGGTAAGGGCTAGGCAATGGGGGTCAAGTTGAAACACATTATTGACAGAGGAAAATTCTCAGACAAGAAGCAAAAGGCAACAATTCTATTTAAAAAAAACAAACAATGAATTCCAGAGTGTCACCTTGAAAATAGGATGTACCAAGGTAATTTAAGGACTGCAGATCTCCCCAAAGACCATGGCACATCAGACTACCTGAATTCTATAATGCAGCAAGTCATACCAAAAAATTGTGAAGAATTTTTAAAGAAGAACAAAACATTAGTTGAGAGAATTCACAAATTGCCATCAGTAACCTCGTCTGTATAACTTCAGTCAATATTTGAAATCCTTCCTCTTCATCTTATTGGACTGTTAGGAAAATTAATTATAGAAAGATGGAGTGATTTCCCCAAGATTATATTCATCATCTCTGACAATAGTCCTTTTTCCTTCAAATTCCCCTTTTGAAACATGTCTTGTTTAGCCTCATTATATCACTAAGAGATATCAAAATGATGGTTGCAACAAAAATACTTGAGATTTTTTTTTAAATAGTCATTATGTCCTGAACCATGACCCAGATCACCCTACATCTAGGCAAAAAGGAAGTGATACTTTTAGTTGCTTAGCCACCACCACTCGATTAAATTAGTGGGGCAACGTGAAACTATTGAGTCAGCACCAATATCAAAGTCTTATTTCTGTTGAAACTTTCAGTACTGCAACAACTTCTCATTCAAGATGCACTGCCATATTTCCATTTTTAAATCTCTCCTGAATCCTCGTAAACACAGCTGTTGGCCATCTAAACAAGCATTTCTGCTAAGGGGATGACTGGAGAGTTGGCATGCTAGCAAGTCACCCAAGGTAGTCTTCCCAAAAGAGCTTGCCCTGCTCCCTTGCGTTTGCTGCTAAGTCTTAACTTCCTCTTTCCATGTCTGCTAGAAAGCCCTCCCTTCTCTTCTATAATTGGACACACAGTGGCTCAGAAAATTCTTGATTGACTGAATTTTTGTGCTATCTCTGTGCTGTGGAATGATTGTTTTTCTGGGTTGAAATGTCACATGCTTTCCTATCGTGGCGTCTTTGTTCATCAGTGAATGTTTATAAAGTGGGATAAGGGAGTTAAGGGGCAGTGGGGAGTAGGAGAAAATAGAGTCGAAATAGAATAGATTAGGGGGTAGAACATACTTTTAAAAGTCCTCATTGTTTTAATTATTGATCATTTTTTAAAATCATTAATTGATTATGATCAATGAAATGATCAATAATCATTCATTATCACCCTGCAATGCTAATGTTATTTTTTATGTGACCCCTACCAGATTGTTACTAGCTCTGTGACCCTGGGCAAGTCATTTAATGCCATTTACCTTATTTTTCTCATCTATGAAATGAGCTGGAGAAGGAAATAGCAAACCACTCCAGGGTCTTTGCCAAGAAAACCCCATATGGGGTCACAAAGACTTGGGCATACCTGAAAAGAATGAATAACAGTAACAGCAAACCTATGTTTTCATTGAAGTAGGGAATTCCAGGATAAAGAACGATCAGCAGCTGAGCAAAATATAGCTTAATGGGTTTTTGGTGGCATCAGAAGCCAGTCGACTTGTCCAAGGTTATTGGTACCCCAGTATGTGTTACATCTTTAAACCAGAAAATAAAGGTTTGAAAAATCAAATTAGCATTCATTCAAACATCCTTCCTGCTGAAAGTTGGCCTTTTTCAGTCTGTCCTCATCCATTGTCTTTGTTGAGCTCTTCTCAATTGTTGTAAGTGAATCAGAAGAAAATACTTTGAATATTAGAGGATTAATAGAGACAGAGGCCTTTGGGAAAATTTATGAAGCACTTGAACATTTAACAATCATCGTCTTTATTATGATTTTTCTATGGTACATTTTGTTGGAAAAAATTACACTCCCAAAAAGCAACTTTTTTCTTTGTTCATTAACACATAGTTGCAAATTGTAACCTGAATTTTGCTAAATATAAAGTAAACTTATTTACATCATTTTCATTTCATTTTTCAAGATAAAATCCTCATGATGCCTTTTAAAAAAATTACTATTTATTATGAAATGTTGATTCCCCATTCTAAGTAGATTCATTTTAGCCTTTTTTTAGTACAAGTTATGCTTTGATTACTGGTCTTGTGTTTATTTCTTTGATCTGGTTCTGAGCCCTTGGAAAAAAAAGGCTTTGAAGGGACATTAATATCTTTAGGTTCAGCTTAATGTCATGGCTCATAAATATTAAGATTTAATTTAATTCAACAAATATTTGCTCTATGCTGTTTTATTCAAGTTCCTGACCTAGACCCTAGAAGTCGAAATGTCCTTTTTGGTGATTACTTTCTTTGGTCTTTTAAAGACCTGACCATCACCTAGATGGTACAGTGAATAGAGTGCCAGATCCAGAGTAAGAAAGACTCATCTTTGTGAGTTTAAATCTAGCCTCAGACACTAGCTGTGTGTCCCTGGGCAAGTCCCTTCACCCTGTTTGCTTCAGTTTTCTCATCTGTAAAATGAGCTGGAGAAGGAAATGGCAAACCACTCCATTATCTTTGCCAAGAAAACCCCAAAATAGTCATACTGAAATGACTGAATAACAACCACAAAGACCATCAACTTTAGAATCTGTGATTTGGCTGTCAGCTTTATTCTTCCTACTGTTTAAAATTCTTTAACTTCCATTGGAAGCCATAGTCATTTTGTCCTAGTCATGGCGAGACTAAATATTCTCATTCTCCAAAGCCCACCCAATAGTAACTTTTGACACCAACCCAAATTTGCCGCCATGTTGTGGTTTGGCCTGACCATCCATCTCACTTTACTTTCTGTGGATTTCCTTTGTTCTTTCTGTCTTTGGGGTAGAAGTGTTCAGTCCAGACACCTCTCCAAGCTCTGCCTTTCCAAGACTTTTTAATGCCATTTTTTATTTCCCCTAATCACCATCCCCCCCCCCCCACACACACACACCTTGTTTGCTATCTTCGTCATGTCTTAATTATCCTTCCACCTGTTCTTGTTATTCTTGTGTATGTGATCCCAGAGATTTTCCATGTTTTACTGAGCTCTGAATTTCCTATCTACTACCCTCTGTCTCTTCCTAGTTGGGTAACTGTAGGAAAGTCACTTCACCTTGCTAAGTCTTAGTTTCTTCCTCTGTAAAATAGAAATAATAATGCCTGTAGAATCTACCTTAAAGGTTTGTTGTGAGATTCAGATGAGCTCATCTAAACATTGCATAAATGTCAGCTGTGATTATTTTTTTAGCTGGTCAAATTCCCACGATGCCAGAGGTCTGAGGAATGGAAGCCACTTCCATTGCTTTCCTGGCATAAATCCTCATTTTATTTATATATCATACACACACACACACACACACACACACACACACACACACTCATATATATGAACACTTCAAATTTTATCTCTTTTATTAGATCATAAGCTCCTTGAAGTCAGGGACTGTCCTTTGCCCCTTTCTGTATCCCTAACACTTAGCACAGTTTCTGGCACATAGTAGGCACTTGATAAATATTTTATTGGTTGGTTGATTGACTTGATGGGTCACTGGTGATGGGGACAAGTGCCTGTAGTGTAGCATGGCACTGATTTCCTGGGCATTTTTTTCCCACCAGGTCAATTTTGTACAGAGGATGTGGACGAGTGCCAGCTGCAGCCCAATGCTTGCCAAAATGGTGGCACCTGCACCAACCACAATGGGGGCTATGGGTGTGTCTGTGTCAATGGCTGGAGTGGCGATGACTGCAGTGAGAATATCGATGACTGTGCCTTTGCTGCCTGCACTCCAGGCTCTACCTGCATTGACCGGGTGGCCTCCTTCTCCTGCACATGCCCAGAAGGAAAGGCAGGTAAGAAGAACAGGAATTGTGTTTACCTGGGGAGGGGGTGGGTGTCTTTCCCTGTTCTTCTAAGCACCAAGATTTTTTTAATGCTCTAAAATGTCATTTTTAAGTATAGATAATTCAAAGATTTCCTTCTTGAAATGTGGTCTTGTAGACAAAGTTTCTAAGAGTAAGAACTTTAGGGATTTTTTTCAGGTGACGAGGTGGATCGAGGACTTTTTGTTTATGCTTTTTCTTCCTTGGTTTCTCTTGCTGAAAAACAAGGCTAATAATGAGGGTATCTTTGCATATCATTGACATTATAAGTTTAAAAAACTCTCATGAATAAAAAGTAATCATTATTTGTGATAAAGTGACTCAATGGACTTGATCTCAACATGAAATCTATTTTCATAAATTTCTGCCAACAAAAGATAAGGAAAACTGGGAAGAGTTGGATACAGAAAGTTAGAATTGGGAGCATCTCAGACCTCCATCATCATTCAGGGGGACCTTTAAATGCTAAGTCAAAATACTAAAACCACTGCTAATTAATAGTTTTCAGATAAGGAGGAAGCAGATGAAAATGGGAGGAAGAGAGCAGGTTTGAGACATTTCATTAGGAATGCTTTTCCGAAGGTCCCACCTCTAACTTTGCAGTAGGCATCTTACTCCTGTGTCCTTAATCCAAGTGCAAACTGGAAAATCCAGTTTCTGTGTGACTATTCTCGTATGGTGGAGAAGGGTACCTGGTAATGTCTTCTCCAGAACCCCTCGGGCCCCCAGATCAGGAATGTGGAGGCTTAAGGGCTCCTGGATTATTATTGTCTTCAAGGATTTGAAGGATTATTCTGTAGCCAAAGAATCCCTGGGTCAGAACCAAAAAGCAGTGTGGAGAAGTTGCAGAGGCAGATTAAGGTGTTTTTTTTTTTTGTTTTGTTTTGTTTTGTTTTGTTGTTTTTTTTAGTGTCTTTATGGTTTGAGCATCCTGAAATGGAAAGGGCTGCCTTGGGGATCCATGAGTCTCTTCTCCTTGTAGGTCTTCTAGAAGAGACTGAATAACCCCTTATATGATTGCTGGCGAGGATGTACTTGGCCAGAGAGAAGTGAATCCAATTATTATTATTCTGACAGTGATTTCCTATATCTCTTCTTCCTCTGACAGGTCTTCTGTGTCACTTGGATGATGCATGCATTAGCAACCCATGCCATAAAGGGGCGCTGTGTGACACCAACCCTCTGAATGGGCAATACATCTGCACCTGCCCACAGGGCTACAAGGGGGCTGCCTGCACTGATGATGTGGATGAATGTGCCATGGGTGAGCACGCATGACTTGGGGCATTACTTTATCCTCATAGAGCAGGGAAAGCACAGCCATATTTAGTCTTCTTTAAATGAGCACAGACTTTTATTTTATTTTATTTTATTTTATTTTATTTTATTTTATTTTAAAATATTCCATACAGTACTTTATTCTGGTTGGGGGAAGAGAACAAGGGAAAGTGCTAGGAAATCAAGGGATCATTTTTCATGAGCACAGATTTTTTTTAGTGTTTTACACATTTATAATTTTTTAATTTTTAATTTTTTATTTAATTAATTAATTTAGAATTTTTTTCATGGTTACATGATTCATGTTATTTCCTCCCCCCCCCCAATAGACAATGAGCAATTCCACTGGGTTGTAAACGTGTCATTGATCAAGACCTATTTCCGTATTATTAATATTTGCATTAAGGTGATCGTTTAGAGTCTACATCCCCAATCATATCCTCATCGACCCATGTGATCCTGCAGTTGTTTTTCTTCTGTGTTTCTACTCCCACAGTTCTTTCTCTGGATGTGAATAGTGTTCTTTCTCATCGAGCATAGACTTTTAAACTTGCATTAAGCTAACTGGGGTCCCATGCCCACAGCCTCTGGTGAGAAGCTCAGCATCTGTCCATAGCTTAGGAATTCTTCAGCAGAACCCATATGGCCCCATTGCTGAGGGTGAGGGGAAAACACTCTGACAGTGTGAGTGGAGAGGCCAACCCAAAGAGAGTGCTTATCCCATCTGATCTTACAAAGACTGAAAGGGAAACTGAGTCACCAAACCCTTCAAGGGGTTGATTTTGCCTCTAATGGCAGACCTGTGGCAGGGATTGGAGGAGAGCAAGGTCTTCTTGTCCCAGTCCTTAGTTCCATCTCCTTCCTTTCATTTGTGCCCCTCGAAAGCTTCAATTCACGTGATCTTTGTCTTTCTACTTTAGCCAATAGTAATCCGTGTGAACATGCGGGAAAATGTGTGAACACAGAAGGTGCCTTCCACTGTGAGTGCCTGAAGGGCTACTCAGGCCCCCGCTGTGAGATGGACATCAACGAGTGCCATTCCGATCCTTGCCAGAATGATGCCACCTGCTTGGACAAGATTGGAGGGTTCACGTGCCTCTGCATGCCAGGTAAAGGGTGCGCTCCTTCGTGCTACAGGCACGGACGAGTGAGTAGTGATGTCCAGGGAAGTCAGTGCCTGGCGACCCTCAGCATTCGAGTGAGGATGGCGGTGGCGTGTCTGTTCACTGCTGGGCCAGGGGCAGTCTCATCACCCTGCAATGTTTGACAGTAAAATCCTGCCCGGTGCTGCCCCAGGAGACACTCCAATCAGTATCTCTACTGGAGGGACTGAAAAAGCCCCTGCATTGCTGTGCTCCAGGGGCAGAAAAATCATGAATCTATTTCTCTTTTAATCCGTTTTTAACCTGGCAGGGCTCATGAACTTTATACACAGATATACATACATATATATATATATATTTGTATGTTCTGTTTCTATATTGTGTATGTATATATATATGTGTATATATATAAACTTTTACACTATAACCGATTCCTTTTGTAATCCTAGGTTTATAGAATTAATTATATTAAATTCATTTTAGTATCTCATTATATAAAAATTCAGGTTTGTGTAATAGATAAATTAGCAGATTTGTCTTACAAATCCTTATTGGTTTTTACTATAGCAAATGCGATTTATTTTTAAATTTCTTTTATTTATCATTTATTTAAGATTCCTTTTCCTTTTTTTTAAGATTTCTTTTTTATTTATTTCTTCTTTTTTTTTTTGAATGAGGACAGGCAAGTTTTCCTGTCACATAGTAAATTTAAGATATTCCTCAGTTTACAGAAATGTCCCGCACACACAGGGCTTTTTAGGTGTTCATCTCTTGCATAAGATCTAGAACAAATACTGGAGAGATAACAAGAGTGAAAAGGGAGGTATAAAAAAATGAAAAAACTTAAACAAAAAACCCATGGGGTATAAAAAAATGAAAAAACTTTGAAAACAAACAAACAAAAAGAGTGAAAAAGGACTTTAGAGATATAAATTTCCTTGACTCTTTTGTCCTCAGAATATGACAAAAGGTCTTCTGCCTTTAGACTGTGGAGAACCATCTTATAAGGATGGAGATTTGATTCCTGAGACAACCTGTTCTCCAGTCTACAATGATGGATCAGATTTTACTGACACACTTGTTACTCACCTCTCCATCCCTCCCAGTGCTCTGGTTATCTCTTATTCTTTCCTCATTTCCCCTGGACTTTGATGGCTGAATCCCTTTTCTCTTTTTATGGACATTGCCTGCCTACAGACTCTAAAACTATTTGCTGAAGTTGTCATGCTTTCTTACGAGCTCTTGCATAGCTAGAATCCACTCCCTTCTGAGCCTTTTATGTGGTCCATTTTTGTCTTCAGGCTTCAAAGGTGTGCACTGTGAATTGGAGATCAATGAGTGTCAGAGCAACCCTTGTGTGAACAACGGCAAGTGTGTAGACAAAGTCAACCGTTTCCAGTGTGTCTGTCCTCCTGGTAAGTGTCCCTACCACTTGTCCTGATTTTTAGCTTAAGGTACAAAGCCAGGCAACCAGAAGAAAGGCAGGAGTTGGAGAGGGATAGTGGGATATGTGGGATAGACCTCAGAAGCTCATTAAAATGAGTAATTGGAAGTAGGAGTATGTATGTGAAGGTTGATAAAAGTCAACGCAGTCCCTTGGGGATGGAACTTTTAAGTTCATTCATAAAATCTTAGATTTCTCTATTTCTATGTGTCTTTCAGGAAACTCACTCATAGATGCTTTCATTGTGCTATTCAGAATTTGATTTTTCCTCATTTCATATTCTAGTGGTTTCATTTAAGTCCATTTCTTTAGTCATTTCCTTACCTATGGCTCCAAAGGCAGAAAATATGGCAGTCGTTCTAAGAAAGTCCCCTGCTTCCTTATTTCTCCCTCTCTGGCATGAATACCTGCCAAGCCATTTACCCAATAGTTTGGCTTATCCCATTGTTTCTTCAAAGGGTGGTTGCTTACTGCACCTGGAGCGGTCATTGTTCCTTGTGAAATTTTTTCCCCTTTGAATCTTTCTTTGGTTGACCAGGAATTAGATTCCTTATCCCAGGAAGAGACATAGTGTCAGAGAACAACCACAGGTGTTCATGACCCAACTTATGCTCCCCCAATTAGTTTAAGCCAATTATTTCTGTGGCCTCTTAGAAGAGCTCTAATTATCCCTGACAATGCTCTTGTCCTCTCCATAACCTCAACCCAACCCTTCTCTAGGGTTCTTACATGAGAGAAAGAAATAGTATGATGTCAGGAGTGCATCATCTTCTGGATCCTGTGAGGGCTTCCTCAAGTCACCATCTATGTTTCTTTCAGGTTTCACTGGATCTGTCTGCCAGATTGACATCGATGACTGCTCCAGTACTCCATGCCTAAATGGTGCAAAATGCATTGACCATCCCAATGGATATGAATGCCAGTGTGCTACAGGTAGAGCTCTGTTGCCTTTGTCTCTTGCTTGTGCCCTTTGCAGATGTGCCTGAGCAAAACTAGGAGAGCATCTCTGGAGACTTCCCCACATGGAGAACAAAAGCAAAGTGGGAAGGACAATATATAACCCTCAATATTTCCAGATGGTTTCCATTGCTTCCATTCAACAGGACCCATCTATCTTCTCTTCTGTGATAAGTCAGCCCGAGTGATAGTCCCTTGATACCCATCAGCCTTCTCTTCCCTAATAATAGACATCCTATCTGTAGTTCCTTGGTGCCAAAATCCTTCTGTTTTATGTTTTGACAATAGTGAATTTCCACCTAGCCTTACTGTGCTATTGATCTGGTTTGTTCTTTTGTATAAATGAAAGGGTTCTAGTTTAATAGCTGTTCTCCACCCATTGGGACTTGTATACAGAGGGGCTTTTCCCAGGACCTCCCAAGGGAAGTAACTGAATAAAGAACTAGAAGTCCAGGGACAAATTGTTCCCTGAAAAACTGTCAGTCTATGGAGAAGGGAACAAGTATTATTAGCATCCAGGTGTGTCTAACCATGGGAAAGGTTGGCTTTCCCTTCATTGCCCTTTATACTATTAGAGCAGCTAGTATAATAGAATGATGGTAGTCTTAGATTCACAAGGTCTGATTGTTACTGGCTGAATGACTAAACCAAATGATTATAGGTAAATCATTTAATTTCTGAGCCCCAAGAAAGTGGAGATAATAATTAGACAACTCACAGGATTGATAGGAGAGAAGATTTTTATAAGTTTTAAAGCACTATGATTTACTTGCACATTCATATTCTTGGGCTAGGGGTACAATTCCCCCTTTAGCAGTGAACTTAAATAGGGTATATTTTGGTCCTACCCCATCATTCCTGCAAATCCCTAAAGTTTACAAAATGACATTTCTAGGCCACTTGGGAAAGCAAATTCCCACCATCTTTGGTCTCTGATTTCCTGAAAAAGTAGAAAAGTATTGTTTTATTTTAGGAAAAAAAATATTCAAATAGGCTCCCTTTTTTTAATTAAAAAATTTATTCCATTCCCAAAGAAGATTCTTTGGAAATTCCCAAAGAAGATTCTTTGGGAATGGAAAAAATTTTTTAATTCTAGATTCTAGTCATTGTGCGCATCCTATCGCGTATCTTCCAGCAAATTGATACCAGTACAAACAAAATCAAAGCAGAGAGCATGCATGAGAGAGAACACTGTGGCCAGGGTTCCCATCTCTTTATTGATCCAGTGACCACTGAAGAGCAATGGTAGTGCTTTCTTCTGTAGTCTTCAGTTAGGCAGTACTAAGCTGATGCCTTCATGGTCCTTCAGGACAAGTTCAGTGGAGAGGAATTTTTAAATGGGGATTTATGTTAAAAAAAAAAAAGGAGGCATCATACTATATATAGCCTCTTAGAGTTTATATCAGGGTCACTGGAAGTTTGGAAGGGAAGACATGACTACTTGCCCCTCTGAGTCAATTGGTGGCATTTGGCCATTTCATTCATTCATTTAACTGGTATGCATTATCTTTAGTTATGCACATATCACTGTGTGAGGTGCTAGAGAGTTAGAAGAAATGTGACATTAGTGTGGTTACTGGTTCTAAGAGTTCACAATCTTGTTGGGAAGATAGGACACGTGGGCAGGAAATCATTAAATAACGATTTACTACAGCACCTGGGGAAGTGATATGGGATTGCTACAAGAGGCGGGAGCTCAGAGGACAGTAACGAATGAAGACGATCAGGGAAAGATCGCCTGGTGGAACAAGTGAGACTTAAGCCAAAGAATGCATAGCTAGAATTAGATGAGAAAGGATTTGGAGGAGGAAGAAAAGCACTCTTGCTGATGTGAATTTTATTCACAAAATGGGAATATGAGGTGAGTAGGAAGTATCAGGACAGATTTCACCCTCACTGGGGAGAAGTTATAGACACAGCAGATTTGAATAGCAGACTAAAGAATTTGGGCTTAAATCTTTTTCTGTAAAGACCTTTACCTTCTTTCTTAGTATCAATTCTAAGACAGAAAAAGTGGCAAGGGCCAGGAAATTGGGGGTAAATGATTTGCCTACGGTCACATAGCTAGGAAGTTCCCCGGATTTGAACCCAGGTTGGATTAGTCTTATAAGTAATAGTGAATAATGAAGGGATTTCCTTTAGAAAAATGACATGGGAGACAGGAGGTCCTAGGTTCAAATCTGGCCTCAGACACTTCCCAGCTGTGTGACCCTGGGTAAGTCACTTGACTTCCATTGCCTAGCCCTTACCACTCTTCTGGCCTTGGAACCAGTACACAGTATTAATTCCAAAATGGAAGGTAAGGGTTTTTAAAAAAAAAGAAAAATGACATGGTAAAAATGGGCATTTTTAGGATTTTTATCTGGGAGAGGGAAGGTAGGATGGTTTGGATATGGCTATGACCTAGTGATAGCAACACTTTGTTAGAAGACATGCAATATTTCCAGATATGTGGTCATAGGGATCTGCACAGGTAATATCACCTGGGCTAGAAAGTGTAGTAATTAAATGATATCTCTAATAATAAAAATATTATATTTTATGAGGTTTATTAAGGATAATTAGACATCAAGGAATAAAGAAGATACAAAATAAAAACCACATGCCCATGGCTGATTAGCCCATTTAAAATCCCTGCACTTAGCTTACTACTCTACTTGCTACATCATTTGCAAAGGAAAAGCAGAAAGTGTGGGAGGCATTACTGCCAGTTAAATGCCAATTGTGATCTTGCCAATGTGTACTCAGGAGAGATTATAGGGAATTCTGGGAAATACCAAGGACTTCTGGGGATTGAAGTCTAGGGTTCAGAATCTCCATTTATACAAAAAGGAGATTGCACCTAAGAAACCTACAAACAAAAGAGACATAGGTAGTAAAGAAAGGATAGTGATAGAGTGTCCTGACATCTGAGGAGCCAACCTGACTTAAGGCAAGCAAGGCGGGTATGTGGGAAGTGGCTTGGGGGTGGCAATTAGGAGATAGGAATAAATAAACTATATATTAGTGATGACTAACCAGTGATGTAAATACATTTAAGATAAATTTTAAAATTAAAAAAAAGTTGAAGGCATAAATAAAAATTAAGATTAAAATAAGATTAGGATAATTAGTGATAAAAGTGAGATTTAAAATTTTCCAACCTGATCCATGCAAATTTAATTTACACACCAAATTTAAGCATCTCCTAAGTGAGGTGGCCAGCAGCAGGATCTGACTTGTGAATCTTAAAAACTACTCAGACTGTACCTTAGAAGATTTGGTTTAGCTACTCCCTTATTGTAACAATGGAGATATTTGATCTAACAAGAATCAGGAATGTATTGGGAACTTTTAAAATTATTCCACTCTATTCAGACAGGGGTAGATAAAGTTGTAAACTCCTGTTTGAACAATGAAAGTCCCTAACTCATACCTTATAGTAAAGCTAGAACGTTAAGATAGGTCTATTTTTAGATCTAACACAAAAAGGTGTTAAGTACCTGTAAAGGTTAAATTAATCACAAAAAGGTCAAGTAACTCACAAAGGGTGAGCTTAACAAAGAAGTGTGAAGTACTCAGAAGATATAATCTAACCAGAGAAGGTGGGAACTAAAGAGTGGTGAGAACTAAGAATGGACAGTCCTGGAAAAAAGTGTCTACTGTGATTGGTAGATTTGAAAATTTAGGAGAGGTGACATGAGAGAAAATTTCTTTAAAAAGGAGGCTAAAAAGTCATTTCAGGCACTTTTGAATTCAGTTCGGAATTGAGTTAGATTCTGAACTGAGTTCAGGAAATTGAGTTGAGTGGAGGACTAGAACCCAGCTTGGAGACGGTCTCGTGGTGAGTAATAAGACCTCTTTCCCTTAGGCTCAGGGAGTCTACTTTGGCCAAGGCCTTGGCTCAACCTGAGCCAGAGCAGTTTATATTAATTTTCTCTCTCTCTCTCTCTCTCCTTCCCTTAATACCTTCTCTCTTTATTAATTAAAATCTCCATAAATCCCCAGCTGACTTGGGTATTTTCATATTTGGGAATTTCCCATGGTGACCACTTATTTAGATTTTAAGTCAAAACACTAAAATTATCCTTACAGACTGTTCTCTGCTGATTCTCTACATTAGCAAACCCACAGGGTGGAGGACTGTTAAGTAGACGTTGCTGGATTTTCATTCAGGGGTAGTGCTGATGACTGACCCTTGGGGATTTGGCCCCTCTAGGTTTCAACGGACTCCTGTGTGAGGAGAATATTGACAACTGTGACCCTGATCCCTGTCACCATGGCCAATGCCAGGATGGGATCGATTCCTACACCTGCATCTGCAACGCCGGGTACATGGGAGCCATCTGCAGCGAGCAGATCGACGAGTGCCTGAGCAGCCCTTGCTTGAACGAAGGACGATGCATTGACCTGGTGAACGGCTACCAGTGCAACTGCCAGCCTGGCACCTCAGGTGAGACAGCCTTTGTCTGTTTGGTTTGGGGCTTCTGCTGTGTCTCCACAAATTTTACCCACAGGCTCAGATTTTCCTGGCATACATGCAGCGACTCATTATTTTTTTTTTAAGGACCTGATTCTGAGAAATACCCAGCCAACGCCACATCTATAAATATCTTCAGGAAACAGACGCTCCTCCTGTCCAGTTGGGACTTTAGGAATTGATCATTTTTCTATGTATAGATGTGAAGCCTTTTAGTTTGTTAGGAGTATATGTGGGACTGTCCACCCTTTGGAAAAAAATGAAATTCTTTTTCTCAAATACTTGATCGGTTTCTGGTGTTTTTCCCCCTTTTCTTCTAATAGGAATGACCATTTGGGTTCTTCTGGTTGGTCATTCTTTTATGATATCTTTCTCTATACTCAGAGTCTTGAGTCTTGTCTCCCTATTCCATCTCTAGGTCATTCTTGGATATTAGAAAAGTTACAGGGGAGAAACAGTGGAGAACTTCAGAAGGCAAAGGCAGTTTGCAGTGGTCCTGTAGTAAATAGGGGGGTGTGGGGAAAGGGGTATTTCAGTGTGAACTCCCACCCCTACCCCAATCCTAGTTGCAGATTTTCTTGTCAAACTCACTGAGCCCAGGTGAATGGCTATTTGTGTTTGTTAGTTACGAGAGCATGCTTCTTCATGGTAGGTAATTGTGAGATTATTTTCTTGGTTGGCAGCATTTCACAGACTTCCTTGAATTCCAGTTTTACTTATTAGATGAATATGTATTGCCATGCCGACTGTGCATGGACAGAGAGGTACTATTTCTCAGATCAAAGAAAAGGGTATTAGAGAAAGATTAACCATTGTACGCCTCTGTGAGAAGAGTACCTGCCAATACATCGGAGTGATTTATTGAAAACACATTTGGGACTTGAAGAAAGTGATCTATGTAGGGGGTAAAGGAGGAGGGGGTGGTCAGATGCCTTCGACTTATTTATTTTTTTATTTCCAAACCAATTTCTTCAAACATGTCAAAGGCCCTGGTCTTCATCCAGGACCTCATACATGCCAAGTTTGGAAACAAAGTCCTTTTTGAATTACTCAAGCATACAAAAAAACATCCCCATGCCTTCACAGCTGAAAATGCTTCTCCCTCCCTCCACATTTAGATAACTCACTAAAAGGACTGAATGGATCTTTGTGAAACCTTCCAAAAGCAATTTGCTTCCGGGCTGGTCCCCAGACATGAGAAATTGCTGCCCCAAAAGAAATTTGAGAGATTTACAAGCAACTGAATGGAAGCCCTTAGAATAGAAGGGCTGTCTCAGCCTTTGCTATCTCTCCCACTTTATCCAGCATGTTCTAAAACTAGGTGAAGAGTTAACTGGCAGTCACTTTGTTTTCCCTAGGACTAACCCATCATGCCAGGAGGTATCAGGTGGGTGCCCTGGGGGGATGGTGTAAGAACCTGTCCCTGAATAGTACAAGAAAGAATTGATTGCACTTGTAGGCAGTACCAAAAAAAAAAAGGAGCCAGAAGCTCAGGTTCTATAATCCAGGAGCTCTAAGGACATATGGGAAGTTTTAAGGGAAAATAAGTGAAATTTCATTAAGAAATATCAGTCTAAAAGGTGAGGGAGGGACTTACAAGATGAGAGGAATTCAATAATGACCTGTAAAGAATATTCCTGAAAAAATAGCACTATGAACTAACCCCAGGACCTATAAGCCTCCTTCGTAACAACAGCCCCAGTTTAGTAGGAATAACTGGAAAAATGGTTCTTCTCCTTCCTGGTCACCAAATCTTTGTTGGAGAAACAAATAGCAAACCACTCTAGTATCTTTTCCAAGAAAATTCCAGATAGACTCTCAGAGAGTTAGACACTAGTGAAGAGTGACTGAACAACGAGCCAAATCTTATCATTCTGTCTTCACATCTTTTGCACGTCGCCTTTCCTCTACTCACATGATCAGCACCCTCACAAACCCCTGTTACCCACTTAAACAGGGTATATTTTGGTCCTAACCCATCATTCCTGCAAATCCCTAAAGTTTACAAAATGACATTTCTAAGACACTTGGGAAAGCAAATTTCCACCATCTTTGGTCTCTGATTTCCTGAAAAAGTAGAAAAGTATTGTTTTATTTTAGGGAGAAATATTCAAATAGGCTCCCCTTTTTTTAATTAAAAAATTTATTCCATTCACAAAGAATCTAGTCATTGTGCGCATCCTATCACGTATCTTCTAGCAAATTGATACCAGTACAAACAAAATCAGAGCAGAGAGCATGCAGGAGAGAGAACACTGTGGCCAGGGTTCCCATCTCTTTATTGATCCAGTGACCACTGAAGAGCAATGGTAGTGCTTTCTTCTGTAGTCTTCAGTTAGGCAGTACTAAGCTGATGCCTTCATGGTCCTTCAGGACAAGTTCAGTGGAGAGGAATTTTTAAATGGGGATTTATGTTAAAAAAAAAAAAAAGGAGGCATCATACTATATATAACCTTTTAGAGTTTATATCAGGGTCACTGGAAGTTTGGAAGGGAAGACATGACTACTTGTCCCTCTATGAGCCAATTGGTGGCATTTGGCCATTTCATTCATTCATTTAACTAGTATGTATTATCTTTAGTTATGCACATATCACTGTGTGAGGTGCTAGAGAGTTAGAAGAAATGTGACATTGGTGTGGTTACTGGTTCTAAGAGTTCACAATCTTGTTGGGAAGATAGGACACTTGGGCAGGAAATCATTAAATAACAATTTACTACAGCACCTGGGGAAGTGATATGGGATTGCTACAAGAGGGGACGATAAAACTGACATGGAGAAATTAAATAACTTGTTTTAAATATTGTGAAACTCAGGGATAGCAGAGCCAGGAATTAGATATCATGATTGATCATGTTTGCTGTGTTCTGTAGGAGAAAAATTTCTTGTCATGAAATCTGTGATCTTCTCCCCTCAATCTATATCTGTTTGGGCTATATTTTGAGATTTTTAAAATAGCTTTGTTATTCTAGAGAAAAAGGGGAAAGAATTTTCTTCTTTAAAAGAATTAGATTGGAGCAGGAGGGAGGAATAAGCAAAACCATTTTAGAGTTGGAAAAGATCTTTGATATCCTTGAGTCCAATTTTCTACCCAAAGTAGGAATCCCATCTAGAGTGTTCCTCTATCCTCTGCTGGAATCTCTTCTGGTGGGGGGAGATTGAGAGAGAGAGAGAGAGAGAGAGAGAGAGAGAGAGAGAGAGAGAGAGAGAGAGAGAGAGAGAGAGAGAGAGACAGAGAGAGAGACAGAGACAGAGACAGAGAGAGGGAGGGAGAGAGAGACAGAGACAGAGACAGAGACAGAGACAGAGAGAGAGATATCACAATTTCAAAAAGGCAGCCCATTCCATTATGGAACAGTTTTCCTCAACTTCATCTTTAACCAAATTAAGCCCCTGTACTGTGTGATGAGCTCTAGAGCTTACATTCTGTTGGAGCTTATATCCTTTATTACTCCCAATAGAATGACATAAAATTTGCCTTCTACTGGTATGCCTTCTACCCACTGGTTCTTCTTCTGCCTTCTAGAACACATGCAGAATAGTTCTCCTTTTTCTACATGATGGGCAGCAGGCAGCATTCCACTAAGGAATACCAAATGGAGAAGGAAAGATCTTTACTTGAAATACCAGGGCCCCCGTTAGTAAGACTAATGCTGGAATTTATTTGTTTGTTTTTGTTTTCCATTTTTAATTTAAATTTAGTTAATGCTATTATATAACTCAGTGATAGCAGAGCCAGGAATTAGATATCATGATTGATCATGTTTGCTGTGTTCTGTAGGAGAAAAATTATATATATATATATATATATATATATATATATATATATATATATATATATATATATATATATATATATATATATATATATATATATATATATATATAAAACAGGCAATTGGGAATAGACTGGGCATTTTGCAATTAGGCCATAGCTTAGTGTAATTTTCTAGGACAAGTTATGAGTTAGCTAAAAACTGCAAATCCATTAAATGTCAAAATATGTAATTTTGTGCAATGAATTTTTCATTTTTAATATTTAATTTTAATTAAAAATTTAAATTTTAATTTAAAAATTAAAACGTAAAATCTATTAAATTTATTAATTAAAAATTAATTTTAAAATTAATTTTAATATTTAATATTCTTCTAATTGGATATATTCTCTTATTAAAATTTGAAAGTAAAGTTAATTCAGTTATTTTTGTTGTTCAAAAATAGGTTTATACTTTTAAAGTGGGAGGAAAAAACACCTTAGTGAGTATTACTTCATCTATCCCTGTTTTTCTAACATCCATGCCTGAAGGAACCTGACCACTTGTGCTATTTGGTGTTAAGCAACTCCATCATTTTAGGAACAATCAACAGGTGTCATTCTACCTTGGAGAGGAAAATGACAAACCACCCCAGTATCTTTGCCAAGAAAACCCCAAATGAGTCACAAAGAGTTGAATATGACTGAAACAAATGAACAGCGACATCATTCTACTTAGATTAGAAGCTTCTTGAAAGCAAGCACAGAAGCTCATTTAGTTTTATTTCTCCATCAAGACCTGCATAGTGCTTTGTACATAATGTTATACTTAACCAGTATTTTTTTAATCATTGGAATTAGAATGAGAAAGGACCTTTAAAAAAAGGCCTCTTTAGGACTGTTTCTGCAACTCAGAATCCTTAACAAAGATGGTAAAAGTGTGATGTGATCTTGGCTTCTGTAGGGCTCTCTATGTGACTGGCTAATTGATTTTTCTTGTCCTTGAAATATCTCTTCTCTGGTTACAAGTGAAAAATCAGATGAAAACTGATTGCTCCAATCTCATATAATGACCACCAAAGATTAAACTTAATTAAATAGATACCACCCGAGAATGGTAACCCTCTGTGGCTTTTTATTCTTCCTAAAGAGAGTTGAGTGATTTTTAGACTACTTTGGTGTATTGTCGTCGTCGTCATCATCATCATCATCATCATCATCATCATCATCATCATCATCCCTATGGGAAGGCCACTAGTGTCTGTGACTGATGATAATAATAAAGAATAGGAGATGTCTTACTGAAATATTTTGTTCTTGTCTTTGCAGGAGTGAATTGTGAGATTAATTTTGATGATTGTGCAAGTAATCCCTGTGCCCAGGGGATCTGTATAGATGGGATTAATCGCTACAATTGTGTCTGTTTACCAGGATTTACAGGTAACATTCCATTTTCTCTCAAAAGCCTTCCTTCTAGCTCATTCCCCTTAGGAATATGATATAGAAGACTTAAATTTTCATATTCCCTTCCACTGGACTCAATGTGATCACTTCCATACTTTTCCTATATTATATGAAGTATGATGTTTTGAAGCATTACTCGGGGATTTTCAGTCCAATTGCTCAATGCTGGATACCTAGAAATAATACTGTCTTCTTGGATGGAGATAGGGAGACAGACAGACAGAAAGAGAGAGAGGAAGGGAGGGAGAGAGAGACAGAGAAAGAGAGAGGGGAAGAGAGGGAGGGGGAGAGAGAGAGAAATAGAGAGGGGAGGGAAGAGAAAGATAAAGAGAGAAACGGGGGGGGGAAATAGAGAAACAGAGAGTGAGAGGAAGAGAAAGAGAAACAGATAAAGAGGAAGAGAAACAGAGAGAGAGGAAGAGAGAGAGAACAATATTCCTGATAACGTTGTCTTTTCTTTACTCTTTCCTCCCCAAAGAAGACATATTAAATCCCAGCCATAACAATTAAAAAAAAAAACCTTACCTTCTGCTTTAGAATCACTACTATCTATTTTTTTTGTTTGTTTGTTTGTTTTAATAAAACCCTTACCTTCTGTCTTGGAGCCAATACTGTGTATTGGCTCCAAGGCAGAAGAGTGGTAAGGGCTAGGCAATGGGGGTCAAGTGACTTGCCCAGGGTCACACAGCCAGGAAGTGGCTGAGACCAGATTTGAACCTAGGACCTTCCGTCTCTAGGCCTGGCTCTCAATCCACTGAGCTACCCAGCTGCCCCCTCTTGTTTTTAAGACCAAAGAGCTGTAAGGGCTAAGCTGTGGGGTTAAGAGACTTGCCAAGGGTTATCCAACTAAGAAATGTCTGAGGTCAGATTGGAACTCCATTAGCAAGATACAGTCAATATCCAAAGATACTTCTTCCTCTCCACCCCTCATTTCCCAGGTACTTCTTCTTTTTGAACAGTTATTTGGTGAAAACAGGATTTGGAGGGAAAAAAATCTCAGTTTGGCAAACATGACGGAGAACTTTCCAGCCCAGAGAAAGAAACTCCCAAACATTTTTCAGACTCTAAACTCCTTTTTAATGATTATAGACAAATGGAGCAATATTCCTATCCCTTCTTAGCCCAAGATTAAACTTGTCAGAACTAGAGAACCTAGTCAGAGTACCTACATAGGTAAAAATATTTCTTTTTTTTTCCTTTTTCCTCCTGGTCAAAAGTTATTAACCCGGGGCATCTGCGGTGTAGTCCCACATTCTGGGTAGGGAACCACGGCATCATTTTTTAATTTTACAGGGCTTTGCACAAGTAGGTACTTAAATACTTAAAATGCAACAAATATTTTTTTAATAAATGATGACAGTATAAAGGGCCTGCCATACAGCTCTTTGCAACCCTTGTATGAAATTTCCTTCCAAGAATTCTAAACTGTGAGGTCAGAAAGCAGATCTGAGCCAACTCCAAAGTGACTTCTTTTCCTCTTCTGTTTCACCATTGCCTTCATTCTCCTGCCTGGCAGGCCACAAAGGTGATACCATTGTAGGGCACTTGGAAAGGATATATGTTTTCCATATCGGGTCACAGTAACCTCTCTTCATTGGGGAAATCACTCACATGCCAGGTAGGATGGAAACGTTCATGCCAACACCCAGGGCTATATGTGGCCCGTGTCATCCGGACGATATTCATGCCCAGAAATTGACTTCCTCAGACTGATAGTGAGTTCAACACAGAAACAGCACATAAGAGGTAACTGTTCCCAGTTGCCATTTAAGCTGCCTCTTTGGAAAAACATTAACCTAGAAAACTTCCAAATTACAAGTTTCAAGTTAAAAGGGCCTGTGCTTCAGGCCGGCTAATTTTCTTGGAAAGTTCTCACAGAATACAAAGATTCTTTTTGACTTTGTACCAAATGAGGAAAGTGAGAGAGGAATAAACAGGTCAGGAATGATCTAAAATAAACTTAAGGTGCGGTATAAAACTCACACCAGGCAGGAAGTGGAATGTTATGATTTGGGGTATGGGCCTCGATCCTCTCTCTGGGGCCTCTCTCTCTGTCTTTAAGAGGAGCTTTTGTCTGGGAAGCTTAAAATATCAGTGGCTCCTGTGGTGTGTGCCCACCACCTGGCAGTGTGTGCTATGCTGTTCTTTCCCTTATTCTATTTTTTGCCATTTTAATTACAGTTTGTATAGTTTAAGGAAGCCTTTATAAAAAAATAAATTCTGTATTTCATACCTGGCTATACTTTCTAATTATATAGTGGCACAGAATTTAAAAAAAAAAATTTATGAACCTTTACTTTCTATCCTAGTAACAACTCTTAAGACAGAAAGACAAGAAATAGGCAAATGGAGTTTAGTGGCTTAACCAGGGTCACACAACTAGAAAGGTGGCTCAGAAATATGGAGGCAGCATCCCAGGAGAGAGCCAAAGTGTTAATACATTTGTTTTAGAGGGGAAATAAATTATGCACATGTATATTCCTTTTTAAAAATTTTTATTTTTTGTCAAGAATTTTTTTTCCCTTCTACTTCCTACTATTGTCCTTCAATTAAACCAGAAAAAGGGAAAGAATACTCTTGTGACAAGTATCCAGAGTCAAACAAAGCAAATTTATTCATTAGCCATGTCTAAAACTTTGTATCCTTTTGCATTTTGAATCTCTTTCAGGAGATAGGTAGCATGCTTTGGTAAATTTGAAAATTAAGGTAAACTGAGGAACAGTGATCTGAGCATGGAAATTAAAAAAATTAAATTCTGTATTTCATACCTGCTTATACTTTCTAATTATAAAGTGGCACAGAGTTAAAAAAAATTTAAGAACCCTTACTTTCTACCCTAGTAACAACTCTTAAGACAGAAAGACAAGAAATAGGCAAATGGAGTTTAGTGGCTTAACCAGGGTCACACAACTAGAAAGGTGGCTCAGAAATATGGAGGCAGCATCCCAGGAGAGAGCCAAAGTGTTAATACATTTGTTTTAGAGGGGAAATAAATTATGCACATGTATATTCCTTTTTAAAAATTTTTATTTTTTGTCAAGAATTTTTTTCTCTTCTACTTCCTACTATTGTCCTTCAATTAAACCAGAAAAAGGGAAAGAATACTCTTGTGACAAATATCCAGAGTCAAACAAAGCAAATTTATTCATTAGCCATGTCTAAAACTTTGTATCCTTTTGCATTTTGAATCTCTTTCAGGAGATAGGTAGTATGCTTTGGTAAGTTTGAAAATTAAGGTAAACTGAGGAACAGTGATCTGAGCATGGAAATTAAAAAAATTAAATTCGATATTTCATACCTGTCTATACTTTCTAATTATAAAGTGGCACAGAGTTAAAAAAATTTAAGAACCCTTACTTTCTGTCCTAGTAACAACATTTCAGACAGAAAGACAAGGAATAGGCAAACTGTCTCTCAATTTACTTTAATTCTCTAATCTCTCAAAACTTCCTCTTTTTGCTTTGTTGCAAAAATAAATAATATGGAAATAGGTATAAGTGATAACATTTATATAATCCAGTGGAAGTGCTTATTGGATGGGGGGGGAAGAAAATGAAATATGTAAACATTTTTTAAATTAAAAAAATTTTTTTGAACTTCCTCTGATTCTCTGGATTGCTTGATTCTCTGATTATTATTGCTTTGATCAGATTTTTGGATCCTTTCAAAGTTGATGAATATATAGCTTTATACCTCTTGGACTCCTCATTTCAATTTAATCAGTAATTAAGGAGTTACCTGCAAGGTATATAATAGTATACTAAGTACTTCTGGTCCCTTCTCCTGAGAATATGAGGTCCTGATGAAAAAGAACTAAGCCTGGATCATTCTCTTTGCACTTTTCCTAATACAAAACTCTGTGCAAAATGCCCTTGAAAAAGCTTAGCCTAGAGTCAGATTCCAGGAACAGTGAGCCAAATTAACAGCAAATATTTATTAAACATCTCTCTAAATTTAATTCAAGTGTCCCTGGGCTACAAAGCTTGGGGCAGGAAGTAGAAATAGGTTGAGTGACTTACAGAGAGTAGACTGTGTTTTCAGATTCAATGATTTTGCTTCCATATCTGATAAACACTGTCTCAGCCTTGACATTTCTGTCCTATTTCTGCTGCTATTCTTATTCCCCTAGTCTAGCATTTTGTACTTTCTCCAAAGGGCTAGCCATCCAGTGTTTCCTTCTCATCCCTTCTTACCGATATACTCATGCTTCCCATACGTGTTCCTCCCTAACAAAATGAGGTTTCCATAAATTGTATGAAGGGAGTTTCCTTGCAGACTGTAGTAGCATCAGAAGTTCTTATAATTCAGTAATGAAGGAAGGGAGAAGTCAGTAAAAAATGTCTTCCCCCAAAGAACTAAAGAGTAAGTGAATCGTTCCTCTAACCTCATTTTTGGCTTGGACTCAGAGCAGTGGTTCATAAGTTTTGTGCTAGTGGCAAATATGTCCTAAGTGTCCTCCAGCCAGAATTAGAATCATGTGAATTATTGCTAATGCTGGGATATCATCTAATCTGACAACCTCATTTTACATAAAAGAAATGAGAGCTGTCAAGGTCCGAATTATCAAGGAGCTAGTTAAATAGCAGTCAGGACTTGCACATGGGTCTTTTGACTTTTAAATTCAATGTATAAGGAAGAGGCCAAGGAAATAGTACTTAAAAATGGAAGGAAAGAAAGGGAAAGAGGGAAGGAAACAAGGAAGAGTAGACATAGCCACCAATATATTACATATCACTAAATATAGTATTATTTTGTTCATGTTATACTAAATCACCATTAATAAATGATCTAGGGATTATATTTTAAAAATTAATATCTATACAAATAAATGTATATGTATCTGTTTATTGTAATTTCTGGTTCTAAATACAAGGTTGATAATTGAGAGAGATGGAAAAAGAGAATATGTGTTGTGTTTGTTTTTGTTTGAATATGGTATTCTTTAAAAATCTATGAATTCTTTCATCTTTGGAACTTAAATGTATACCATAGATATTTTGAACTCAATATATCCCAGATAAATCCTTTTCTCTTAACCCTTGAAGCTTTCCCTCCTTCTCAATTTCCTTGTTTGTCTCCCACTCATCCAGGCTCACAACCTTAGTGTCATCTTTGACTTCTCTCAAACTCCACACATCCAACCTTTTGCCAAAGTCTATCATATCTACCTTCATAGTATCTCTCTTACTGGTGCAAAGTCTCATCACTTCTGCCATAGCTTCCTTTTTTTTAACCCTTATTTTCTGTTTTAGAATTGATACTATGATTCTAAAGCAGAAAAGTGGTAAGGGTTAGGCAAGGGGCGAGGGGAATAAGTGACTTGCCCAGGATCACAGCTAGAAAGTGTCTGAGGCCAGATTTGAACCTAGGACCTCCCATCTCTAGACCTGGCTCTCAATCCACTGAACCACTTAGCTGCCCCTCTGTTTGACTTTTAAAGCCCTTTACAATCTGGTGTCTTCTTTCCTTCCTATTATTCTAACACTTGCCTCCTCTCTATATACTCTATGATCCAGAAATACTAGCCTTCTTTTCCTTTCACACAGCACTTCATCTTCTGATCATGCCTTTTCATTGGCTGCCCCCATGCCTAGAACAGTCTCCCTTCTCTCTCTTCTAGCTCCTGGTTTTCTTGTAGACTCAGTTAAATCCTTCCTTCTACAGGAGACCTTTCCTCCCCTACCCCTACGTTGCCAGTGCCTTGCTTCTGAGAGTTTATTCCAATTGCATTGTGGATGGATGGATGGATGGATGGATGGATGGATGGATGGATGGATTTGTAGACAGACATAGATGGATAGCTAGATAAATGAAAGAATGATAGAAATGGAGATAGATAATGAATGGATGGATGGATAGGGGCATGGTTGTATAGGTAGATAAATGAATGCATGATAGATAAGGAGATAGATGGATAAATGGGTAGATAGATAGATAGATAGATAGATAGATACTATACACAGTTACTTGAATGATATGTCGTCGTCGTTCCCCCCCCCCCCCCCACCGAATGTAAGCTTCTTGAGGACAAAGACAATGTACCTCCCAGCTTAACACAGTGTCTGGTACATAGTATACATTGTAAACTCTTAATAAATGTTTGGGTTTGGGTATACATAGTAAATAAAACCTTGATTAACCAAAAGCCAGTTCACTGGAATTCCTTAAGTAACTGGAATTCTTTTGTTGCTTTTGGGAAGAGGGGTAACAATGAGAAATCAAGACTATAGAAAAGACTTATTCCAAAAACTACTTTCTGGTTTATGTCCTAGTTAATGACTTTACTCATTTTCCAGCCCAGATATCCTAATGGAATCCCAGATGTCTGGAGTGCTAGAAAATGCAAGTGTTCACACTCACTACCAAATTAAAATTGTTAGATTGATAGCCCAGAGAGATTTTAAGGGTCCCTTCTGAATCATTAGAAGATGTTCACACCAAAGAAAGTGGACTGAAATAAAAATTGTATTAGTAGATAAGGATTGTATAAATAAGATTTGAAATAGAAACGTGTACCTTTTGCTCATGCCATTTTCTTATCAGTCCACCTCTTCTTCCTCTCCTCCACAATTTTTCTTTCCTTGTCACATTCACTTTTTGACCATCTTCCACTATGTGCATGTCATTTCTCTGACTGTGTGTGGTACACTCTTTGAGAACAGGGATGGTTTCATTTTTGTCTATCTCCAGTACTAAGTACATAGGTCCTTAATAAATGTTTGTTGATTGAGTGATTCAGCATCTGGACAACTGCAGTAAATCTCAGTGACTTGCACAGCAAATTGATGATCCTTGTAACAAACCTTTGCCTCACCATTCCTTAATACCATCTCCAGTGACCTCCATTTCAAATCTTGATAATTTTGTAACATAGACTTCATCATCACTTACAACTGCTGCTTCTTCAAGATCTTAAACTCCAAAATTGAATTTCTTATCTATCCTGCTGTCTTGCCTACCCACTCCTGTGTAATTGGCTGGTCTCAATTGCAATTTTTAGTCCATTGATTCTCTCTGGTTCTCCTAGTTGATCACCCTAGACTCAGTCAGCTAATGACCATTCTAAATCTCAGGACTTTTTTTGCCATTCCTGTTTTGCCAATAACTAACCCTGGATAAGTCTACTTTCTACTTCCTTTTCTCCTGCATTGCTATAAAAAGTAACAATGCCATTTTGATTAGGTCTACTGTAAATCCATGCCAGCTGATCTCTTCTGAGTTAGTCTGTTCATTGGGAATTCTTTTTTGGTTGGCTATTAACTCCCTTTCAACTCTTCCACAGTTATAAATATTTTCCATTCTCCTCAGGTGCACGGTATCCCTCGCTCTACCTTTTCACTACAGAGATGCCTTCATCTCCTTTTGATTGCTCAAGAAAAAGCTTATTCAGTATTAACTTCCTCAACTTTCCTTCTCTTAACTTCAGGATCTCCCTGTATCTCCAAGTAGCCTCTTTCTTCACTCCTGTCATAGAGGAGGAAGCTCCCTTCTTATTCATCAAGAATAAGATTCATTATATCTTAGATTCATTATATCTTCTTGAATCTTGCATTTTCAATTTTCTTTCATTTCTCATGGCTTGAGTCTCTTTTGCTCTGTTGACTTTTTTCTCCTTTGCCTACAAAATTGTCCAACTTTTTTTTCCTTGATTCCTTCTCTACCAGTAGATCTAGAGCTTCTCTACCACTCCTCATGTGATATCTGTCATCCATTCCAACTCTGAAAAAAACTATGATCAATTGATGACTTGTCTTCAGAGAATAGCCTTTCTTCAATGCCTTTGACTCATTTTGGTTGTTCTCCCTTTACCCTTTGTAGTATGGTCCCCGTCTCTATGACTTAACAGAAATTTCTTTCCTTTAGGTCATAAGTTTCCTAATTTCCAAATCCATGTATTAATTTATTTTCTTCCCCCCAAAATTGCAGTTCTTGTCTCATGGAGTTAGCTTTCTGTTTCTATCCAATTAGTCTCTTCCAATATGATGGGAGAAAGAAAAGATCCAAAGTACTCTAGGAATATTTAAGGAGGGAGGGAATACTTTCAGCTCTGGGAATAGGCATTGGTCAAAGAATATAGAACCTAGACTAAGCCAGAAAAGAGATCCTAAGTGGCAGAGGAGAGGAAGGAATGAATTTCAGATATATGGGTACACATAGAGAACCTACAAATTACAAATCCAATCCATGTAGATGGGAGGTAACAGGTTGAGTTTGGGGAATGCTTAGCATTCCAGTTTGGCTGGAACAGTGTGTGAAGAGGAGTAATATGAAATGTGGCCCTATGAACAATGCAAAAGGAACAGATTTGAGATGTGTGGTGTCAGAATCAACATCTTTGATGAAAAGTGTGGAGTTTTGAACTTAAGTTGGTGCGCCACCCCTGGTTCTTTAAACATTTAATGTGAAATGCATAGGGAATGCCTTATGAAAAGAATTGATCTCTCTACCTTAGGACAAAGATGCAATGTTGACATTGATGAGTGTGCCTCAAACCCATGCCGCAAGGGCGCAACATGCATCAATGATGTGAATGGTTTCCGTTGCATCTGCCCAGAAGGACCTCATGATTCCAGTTGTTATTCACAAGTGAATGAATGCCTCAGCAACCCCTGCATCCATGGGAACTGTACAGGTGTTGCCAATGGGTAAGTTTGTTTGATGTAGTATGTGTAGCTCCCACATTTCTCTGGGAAAGAAATAGTACTAAGGGTAATTCTAGTTGGATCCACAGAGCAGCAGGTTTGCAAAAAGCCAGAAATGAGGCTAGCTTTTAAAAAATATTAAAATAAACATTTTCCATCATTATTACTATCACTGCAAACCCACAGCCATAGGAACAAATCTTCAACCCAAACCCCACAATTTGAACCATTTACATCTTAAACAAATGGGGAGGAGAGAATGATAGGAATGACATTATTGTAATGGATGCATTGTAAAGGGCATGCCTTCCAGACTGAGAAAACAGAATAATGCATTTGCTTCTTGCCCTGTCTGTGCATTTAGAGAGCTCCATTCCCTTTGGTTTGATTTTAATTCTGTTTTTATAGTTGTAGTCAATGAGATTAGAGGAGCTTATTTTTTCCCTCTCTTCATTAGCTTAGGGTTATGTGCCAGTTGTAACTTACAATCAGAAGCAGGAATTTCTCAAGCACATTGTGTGGTTTTCTTTCAGGTACAAGTGCCTCTGTGAAGCAGGCTGGGTTGGCACCAATTGTGAGGTGGACAAAAATGAATGTCTCTCCAACCCCTGCCAGAATGGAGGAACCTGTGACAATCTGGTGAATGGATACAGGTGTTCCTGCAAGCCAGGCTTTAAAGGTGAAAACAAAAGGACTCCTTTCTGCCCAGTTTGGGTTGGAATGGTGCATGGAGTCAGTTTTGTGGAAGGAACTGGAACAGGGTTTAGATTTCACTCGCTAGTTCTCCTGAGACATACAATGTTTATTGGTAGCTTGCAGGGACAATTCAGTGAGAGCAAAGTGAAGGTCAAGTGTATTTAAAGTACATTGGCATATCAAGGGCTGGGGATCCTGCTCTCCATCCCCTTACAATGGAACCATTGTTCACTTTCTGATGTTCTCAGATAATCACCTCTTTGCTTTCTAGGAAAGTAGTCATTCAAGAGTTCTTTATAACTCACTCTTGGGTCCCCATTGTTCTGTCTCTTGGAAAACCCAAGAGAAAGACTTTCTAGTATTTTACTGACCTACTATCCTTAATCATTCAGAAACCAGGTTGACTAATTTAGTCAGTATTTATTTTTGGAATGCCTTCTCTGCAAGTCCTTGTAATAGAGGGTATAGAGGATATGGAGATATATAAGACATAGCAAGGCATTTATAGTCCAATAGGAAAAAATAGGGCAAAAATAACTGCAAAAGAATCCTCTTGTGAGGCGATAATCCCCCTAACTTTATTTGGTAATCCCATTAGAACTCATTTCTGGAATGCAAAGATTTCTGTTTTATGGGCATTTCATCTTTATGAGGCCTTTTACATAGCTGAATGAGATACTCAGAAACCCGAAAATCCAGATGTCTGTGTCCTCCTTTGGTCCTAGAAGGCTGCTTCATTTTCTTCTAGCTTTCAGTCATGAACTTTGTCACCTTAGACTAAAAAATGCAGGACATATACTCTTCCCCCCAGTCATACCCCTTGCTTTCCAACCCCCTCTAATCAGAGTCTTCAAAATTAGAAGGGATCCCTTCACTGCTCATTTTCTTTCTGGAAGAGAGGAATTCACATTTCTGGAGTTGGACTTTGAACCATCATTTTGGAGAAGCAGTGAATATTATGACTTTTGGAGATAGGAGGATGTCAGAACAATGGGAAATACAATGAATCTTGAGATAGGAGGTGTAAAACAAATATATTAACCTTTGTTCAGTTATGTATTTAATAAATTTATTTTTTATAACCTTCACTTCTGAACAGGTTCTTTGTAGAGAAGCCTGTGCCACAATGAGGGTAGGAATACCTCACATTTTTATATAGCACTTTAGATTACAAAGTTGGTAGATTTTTTCCCCCACAAAAAAATTCCAAATGGACATCATAGTTTGAGTAGCAGTAACTAAGCAGAGCATCCAGAGGTCTTCTATCTTGACTCTCAACTCCTGCTTTTTTTATTGCTCATTTTAATGATGCCTTCGTTAAGGTAGGAGTTGAGCCAAGTGGCCACTCAGGTCCCTTCCAGCTCTGAAATTCCATGTGATTCAGAAGTTGTGATTTTCAGTAGTGCATCAAGTTTACTACATTGAATGATATTCTTGGACCATTTGTGAGGGATTATTTGGAAAAGCGTTAGTCTCTCTTAAAAAAAAAAATCATACTTTCCATCTTAGACTCAATACTGTGTTTTGATTCTAAGGGCAAAAGAGCAATAAGAGCTAGGCAACGGGGGTGAAGTGCCTTGTTCAGGGTCACATAGTTAAGAAGTGTCTGGGGTCATATTTGCACTCTGAACTCCCCATTTCCAGGACTGGTTCTCCATCCATTGAGCCACCCAGCATTAATCTCTCTTGCCACTAAAGAATTGCACAGACAGTCTTGTCACATTTAATGAGTGCCTTTTCTTTTCTAGCAACCTGAGTTACTCTCATTTCTAGGGTGACTGCTAGTGAATTTTACTTGAGTGATGAAACTTACATTAAATTTCATTCTTTTTTTCTCATTTCCTACCGCCTTTAGGTTACCATTGCCAAGTCAACATTGACGAATGTGCTTCAAATCCATGCCTTAATCAAGGCACGTGCACCGATGACATTAGTGGCTACACTTGCCATTGTATTCTTCCATATACAGGTGGGTTCTTGGGGTGACCAGAAGGTCCACGTTAAAATAGAAAAGGTACTTGGCTCCATAATGTCATTTATAGCACTCCATTATCAATGATGTTATCTCTTGTGTCAAATACTAAAGAAAGACTACTCAAATTGTCCTCCTTTGGTCTCTGACTGGATCCTGAGATCCATAGAAAACACTATGCCCTCTCCTGATGTGGGGGGACCTCCTGTGTGCCCCTATTGTCCTTTGTAGTTATAAACTCCATACTCTTAAAGAGGTAGAAGGGACTTCACTTAGTCTAATTCATATTGAGTGAGAATCTTTTTCTCAAATATTCCCAGCAAGTTGGTTTTCCTGCCTTCCCTTGGAGACCTACAGCAAGGAAGAACGCATGTGGACCACCCTGTGTTAAATGTAGCTATTTTATATCATTGTTCCCACTGTAGAGGCAGAGAAGCTTTTTGTCCAGGGAATTGCAAAGGCAGCAGTTTAAAATAATGGCACAGTTTACATCCAGTATCCAGATGTTTCCAAAATCAATTTATGCTTTTCATTATTTCAGTGTTCTTGGTGGTTCTCATTTCTAGTGTCTCCCAAAGACTCTCATGTGCAAACCCAAAGTTATCATCTCCCTTCAGTACCCCTCAACCGACTCCTTTTCCTCTCTTCTCTGTATCTGTTTCTTGTCGAAAACTTAGCATCATTCATAACTCCCCTCTCTTCCTTTTCTCCTATTTCCAATCAGTTGCCGTGTCCTTTAGTTTTAGGTTGGAAAAGGCTAACATTTGGGGTCTCTATTCTGCTCTTCACCAGCCTGTAGTGTCAGCAAAGGAAACTATAAATATGCATCACTGTATATATACCTGTTTCTATAGCTCAGTAGTGCTGGCACCTACAGCTGATTTAGAGAACATTCAATTTGTCACTGAATTGCTCAGATACTAGAGAGATATTTGTTTGTGTTGTGGCTGTAGATAAGATCCACATTAAATTATATCTTGCATGTGAACCTAGAGGGATTACATTTGACCAAAACCACAAGCATATTAAAGTTCTGGTGCCTGGCATATGGTCACATTCATCTCTTAACTGACTGGTTCTCTGTGACTAGTAATGGAACAGTTTGCTTTTTTCCTTAAATAACTTGACCCATCAGTCTGATGAGGCATCAGACTGGAAATTTCAGTCAAAATCTCTGAAAGGTATTTTTTTCCTTCTGATTGGAATGCAAAATTTGGCTGAGATGTTTAGTCTTGAGTTAGTTATGACTTGATTTTGGCAGATGCAATACTCAAGAGAGAAACTTTTTGTTCTAAATCTTTTATTAGATGTTTATGCTCAGCATTCCATAAACTAAGTAAGTTGAAAGCTTTAGTTCCTTTGGATTTACATGAGAACCAAAGAACTCTGAAATAATGGCATGCCATAGAAGTATAGCAATTGTTTCTCCCCTAAACATTTCCTCCTATACCTGCTAAGTTTTTTCCCTTTCTCACGCTCCCATTGCCCCTTTCCTCCTGTATTTATAGACCTTCTGCCACTAAATGGAGAATTTCTGGGACTAACTCTAGAAAAAAAGATGAAGTACCACAAATACTTTTCTTCTTCAACAAAAAGAGGATTTGTGTGGATACTATTTCTGGTGGAAGTGGAGACCCCCATTCGCATCCTCCATTTTCTTGCCTTCTAATTTTAGATAAAGTCAGTGGATGCAGATGTTCCCATCTACATTTTAAGAAAACCCGTTTATCTGAATGTGTCGCCGATGCCAAAAGGACAAATTGTCTGCACTTCTGACCTATTTCACTATACTTTGGTTCCCACAGGCAAGAATTGTCAGACGGTGCTGGACCCTTGCAACCCCAATCCATGTGAAAATGATGCCATTTGCCAGGAATCTCAAAATTTTGAGAGTTACACCTGCCTGTGTGCTCCTGGCTGGAAAGGTGAGATGCATGTCCAACATAATGGGCATGGAGAAAGCAAATTTCTATAAGTAGCCAGTCTCAAATTCAGGCAGAGGGGGAACATCAGGCTGAATTAAATTTCTCATCGGCTGAAGTTCTCCAGCATCCTCCAGCATCCCAAAAGAAGACTAAAGCTGGAGCTGGTAACTGACGCCATGTCCACCATCACTCGTGCGTCTAGTGCCCCCTTGTGGTCAGAGTGCATAGACCTGGAGGGAATCTTGGACTTGGCTTCCTTCCTGCTCCTGAGAGCCCAAAGTCTCTAAGGCTTGCCCTTTCTGTGTTTCCAGGGCCGCGGTGTAATGAGGACATTGATGAGTGTGTCTCCAAGCCATGCATGAACCGGGGTCTCTGCCATAACACGGAGGGTAGCTACCTGTGCAAGTGTCTCCCTGGCTTTACTGGTGTGGACTGTGAAGAAGACATCGACGATTGCCTAGCTAGTGAGTGTGTGGGAGGGTTGACCACTTCCACAGAAGGGAGGGAAACATGTAGAGAGGAGCAGGGAGGTGATCTCTTTCCACTTCCCTCTCCCTCTCTCTTGTTGTTCTTTTGAAGCCAATATATGGTTTAAATTTTTTTAATTTTTTAAAATTATTGATTTTATTTTATATTTTAAAATTATACTTATTTTATCATATTTTGTTTATTTATTATTTTATTGTATTATTTATATTTATTATTTATTGGTGCTATTATTTTACTTTTATTGATTATTTATACTGGATACTATTTTATTTTATTTTTTATCTATAATTGTAAAAGTCAAACTTAAATCCCAATAATAAAAATATTATAATTTAGGAGATTTATTAATGGTCATTAGAAATCAAGGAATACAAAATAAAGACCACATGCCCATGGCTGATTAACCCATTTCAAAATCCCCACTCACCACCATCACCATGCTGACAGAAAGCCAAAGAGGGAGGAGGAGGCCCACCCACTCAATTTATTCCCTGTCTATAGGAAGTACATAATGACAGGAAGTCGGTGGGCTCCCAGGAAATGTAGTTCTTTTTTAGGGTAACAGATTTTCAATTATACATAATGGGTATTATTTTATTTGACTTCTATTGATTAATTATAATGGATATAATATAATTTTATTTCTATTTTTATAATGGATATTATTTATAATAATAATTATTATTAATTTTATTATTTTAATAACAAATTTCCACATAAGTTTTTCAAAGTGATATGATCCAAATTATCTATCTCTCACTCCCTCCCTCCTACCTACTCCCTCCCGGAGCTGGCAAACAATTAAATCTGGGTTATACCCAATATATGTTTTTTAGATACTCATGCATGTTGTCTTTCCTGATAGAAGGGAGCTCCTGCCTTTCTGTCTCCCCTCCCTCTGCTGTGTCTGAGCAAAGGGCCAAATATGTTGCCGGCACTTAATAAATGTTTGTCCATTGGTTGATTTGGGATATGAGGTGATTAAGAAGCCTTTCGGACATTTTCCTATAAATCATGAGAGTTTTTAAAAGAGCTCTGTATGTAGGGGAAATACTATTGTATTTTGAGGTGCTGTGTGCCTGCCTCTTGTTGAGTCCTGTGTTGGAGAGAGCCAGGTAGATAGAGCGATGGGCCTGGAGTCAGGAAGACCTAAATGCAAAGCTGTGCAACCCTGGGCAAGCCATTTAACCCTATTTGACTCAGTTTCCTTATCTGTAAAATGAGTGGGAGAAGAAAATGGCAAACTACTCTCGTATCTTTGCCCAGAAATCCCCAAATGGATCACTAAGATTCAGACACATCTGAAAAACAACTAAACAACAATTGGTAATCTTATGCATGAGTGTAAAAGGCAGCCAGTGGCACAGTGGATGGAGCTCTGTCCACAGGCTCCACCTGGACATACTCCTATATCCAGTCCCCACCTGGATAAAAACTCCTTTGGAGAAATGACTGTTTTCTACCTCTTTGTATCTATTTTCCTTGCCATAGTTGGTTTTATTGTAAATTTATGCTTTGTGTTTATTGATGTAAATGTTTATTGATGAGTTCATATGAATTTATAAAACTATTTACTAATCCCTCCCAGTTCTTTGGCCAGATTATGTTGGTTTTCTTACAGAGAAGGAAACAGTTAGAGCCTCCATGTCCTTGGAGAGAAAGGAACAGGGAAAATCAAGCTGGAACTAATAATGCTCTTTTCCTAGCTTACAAAAAATCAGCAGCTTCCAGGAGAGCCAAGCATCAGTGTATCCGTGGAGAAGCTTGGAGAGGTAGTCTAGATGAAAGCTAAAATCAAGAGAAGGAAGACCTCCTGAGCCAGAAGAGTTGAGCTTGTCTCTTGGTCTTTGCTCATAGTTTCCAATGCCTGGCATTTCTTTTATGGGAGCATTTTCCCCTGATCCTTTTGGGTTCTTAAGTAGCTCACTCGTAAGGCTTCTACTTCAGATGTAAAGGAAGGGCTTTGACTAATACCAGTGACCCATGGATGCTTCTGGTGGGAGTTTTCACATACTTGTGTTCATTGTTTTAGATCCCTGCCAGAATGGTGCTTCCTGTGTAGATGGAGTAAACACCTTCTCCTGCCTTTGTTTGCCGGGGTTCAACGGTGATAGGTGCCAGACAGACATGAATGAGTGTCTGAGTGAACCCTGCAAGAACGGAGGCACCTGCTCCGACTATGTCAACAGTTACACCTGCAAATGCCAGGCTGGATTTGATGGAACTCACTGTGAGAACAACATTGATGAATGCACTGAGAGGTGAGGAAGGAATCGACTTTCCTATGAACACAAGGGAAAGGCGAGAAGTTACCACAAACCGTATTTCCTGGGGGGAGACAATTAGACATTTACCAGGGTTTCGCCACCACTTATCAAGTCTCTCACTAAAGTTGCTGGCATTTAAATAATGAATAAGTACAACCTTCTGTATCTTAAAAGTAGGAATAAGAATTCATTGGGAATCAGGATGAGCCTTTGACTCTTATCCTTACTTTTTTATCTACCTCTTGGCTTCTTGTCCATTTGTTCTAACTTGAATGGAAAGCCATTAAATCTTTGGGAATTGCATAAATAGGCTCTTCGCTACAGCTATTCTATGGTTATAATACAGAAATGTAAAGTCCAGGGCCTCCACTCTAGCCCTTTTCAAAAGTGTTACTTTAGAATAAAAATAATAAAATAAAATAAAAAATAAAAAAATTAATGATTCTGAAAAGATACTGAAAGCCTGAAAAGAATACTGGAAAACTACATGTTCTCCAGAGCTTTCCAAGGCAGCCCACAGTCTCCAATGTCCTTGGTCAATGGTAGAGATGAGAATGGCTCCCAAACTTTTGGACTTTCCATCTAGGGGATAATCCTGAAATACATGAAAAGGAATACAAGTTTGGGAATATTGTAGGGCTTCACTTCCTCCTTAGACTCCCTGGATTTCAAAATATCAGTCAGTGACATGAGTAGACTCTGGTGTCCTTGTTACCAGTTTGATGGTGGTTGTCTTCTATGTTTGTTTCAGTTCTTGCTTCAATGGCGGCACTTGTGTAGATGGGATCAACTCCTTCTCTTGTCTGTGCCCCGTGGGTTTCACTGGCCCTTTCTGCCTTCATGAGATCAACGAGTGCAACTCCCACCCATGCCTGAATGAGGGCACCTGCATCGATGGCCTGGGGACCTATCGCTGCAACTGCCCATTGGGCTACACAGGGAAAAACTGTCAGGTAACTAACATCGCCTCCTACTCATACATGTTCTTATTTAATGCCTACCTTCAAATCAGCCCCTTCTAAGAACCACTACTTGAGTTTGATACCCTAAAGTCATTTTTATTCCTAAAGTAGAATGGAAACCCTGTTTCTGGAGAGTGATTCTGAAATCTCTTCCAAAGAGAGCAGTTGCTTGAGGGCAAGAGTTAGCAGTTCCTATAAACTTAGGTTTTGTCGGAAACAAGTGAAAAGGAACAATAACATTTTAATGAAGACTGAGAAAGGAGTCTGGAGGCTACCTGTGGATCCATTTAGCCAGAAAATGGAACTGTGAGAATAAATTAAAGATAGAATTAATATGATTTATATTTAGAGAATGCAAACGGTGATTATAATCATGGTGATCAGCTGTTCTGCATCTCAGCTGAGTTGAAGGAATAGGCTTTAATATTATTGAGGAAGAATTTAGGTTAGCCATAAGTAGAGCTTCCTGTTAGGGTTGAAATACTGGAAAAGGCCACCAAAAGAGGCTGTATCACTGTCTCTCCTCAGAAGTCTTTAAGAACATTGGATAGTAAGAAAATGTGGTCTTTAGTAGAAAAGGTCTCAGGCACAGAAACCACCATCTCTATAAAAGTTGAATTAAATTTAAAAGTTACATAGGAATATAGATAAAATTGATGATTTATACCATATAGACAAGGCAACATTAGTGGTCCAAACCAAAGATTGTAAGCTCTGGTTTTATCATGTGCAGGTATATCTTTGGTTATACTGAAAGATATTGCAAAAAAACTTTAAAACAAATTCATTTTTAAGTGAAATGTTTAAAAAAAATTAATACAGGTTTTTATATCTTTGTTTTTCTTCTCCCTGTAAGCAAAGACAAGATTGTCAAAACCCCATATAAGATGGAAATCCATGTCCTCATCCAGATTCTTTTTCTAGGACCCCTGGCAAATAGCACTTAATGTATTAAATGTGTATGCAACAGCCTGA
This sequence comes from Monodelphis domestica, assembly GCF_027887165.1. Lineage (NCBI taxonomy): Eukaryota > Metazoa > Chordata > Mammalia > Didelphimorphia > Didelphidae > Monodelphis > Monodelphis domestica. Next base: position 492,489,596 of record NC_077228.1, on the reverse strand, counting down.
TTTTAATGAATATCTTTTCCATTTGTGTGGGGCCATAATAGCTCCCAATAGATAGGAAAGAAAGAAACCTATCTGGCAGAACAGAATCGTTGGGAATTTCTGGCAAAATGAGGCTCAGGTGAAAGAATCCTTGGCCATACTTGCTACCATTTTATTTCCAGTGGAATGTTGGTCCCTGCCCCTTTCTTCCTTTTCTTTTTTGGCTTCTTGGACATTTCTATATGTGTGTATGGTGTGTGTGTCTTTCAGACCCTTGTAAACCTTTGTAGCCGGTCACCGTGTAAAAATAAAGGCACCTGCACTCAGAGGAAAGCAGAGTCTCAGTGTTTGTGTCCATCAGGATGGACAGGTGCTTATTGTGATGTGCCCAAGGTCTCCTGTGAGGTGGCAGCTTCCCGTAGAGGTGAGTTCTGGTTTCTGGTGTGGGTGACAATGATTCTAGTAAGCATCTTTAGTACAAAGAGTATGGCATGTGGAGTAGGAAGGAAGAATGGGAGGATGAGAAACTAGATGATAATGGTAGAGATGGGAAAAGTGTAGTATAAGAATAAGGGTACAAGTCAAAAGGATAAAGAAGCAGCTTGAAGAGGAGGGAAGGAGCTCTTCCAGAGCCTGGCATGGAGTCTAGAGAGGGAACCTTATGACTTTGCAAGCAGCCATTCCATTTTTAGACAACTCTAATTGTTTTCAAGTTCTTCCTTAGGTAGACTCTAAATCTACCTGTCTGCTCTTGTTTACTTGGGGTTTTTCCCCCCAAATCCCATTCCCCTCATCTATGAGTCTTGTGATCTTGCCTCCCCAAAAGAAAAAAAAATGAAATGACCCTAACTTCAATTTTTCTTGGTGAAACCACACTACTTATTTGTGATTACTGGGACCTTTTCCATGTGTTTTTAAGCTATCCCTCTAATGATAAATTCTATAATTACCATGAAAAAGTCAAACTTAATTCTCTAAAGTGTATAGACTTCACTCACTTCCCTTTTTTGACAGTCAGGACACTTGCCCTTTTCTAGTTCTATAGGGGTTTGTTCACTCTCTGTGTCACTAGCAGTGACAACAGTCGCACCTCAGTTTTCTCAGTGCCCTTCGATATAGTGCATCTGGGTGCAACCACTCAGATTTTGAGTTTCTTATAAGGGCAGGACAGAATTAATCATTAGGAAAGACCAAGTTGAAGTCAGTTATTGAATAAATCTGAATATCTGCTCTGTACTATCTGTTAGCTATGAGTCATTCCCTTCATCTAAAATAATGTCTCTTTTCTTGCATCATAATCTTATTATTTGAATTAGAGTTATTTTTATTTCTGTGTTTTTCCTATTTACTAATGGAAACTGTCTTCTTTCATCTTCAGAACCCTAATAATGTAGCATTGTACCCTTCACATCTTAGGGACTTAGTAAATGTTTACCAAATTAAATTGATTTGGACTCCCTGTTTTTGTCCTTCCGTAGCATCCTATAAACAAGAAGCATTAAAGAAACGTCTAAGGTCTATGTACAGCTTCCATGTTTTTCTTGGTACCATTTTAAATGTCTTAGATAGTGTGCTGGAAAGAGCCTTGGACTTGGGAGTCAGAAGACACAATTTCACATCCCAGCCATGGCATTTGCTAGTTATATGACTTTGGGTGATTCACATTCTCTTTGAGCTTCAATTTTCTCACCTATAAAATAGAAATAAACATTCCCATTTTGTATAACAACAGTGTTGTTATAAGGAAAACCACTTTATCAACTATATATAACAATATATGAATGTAAATAATAATAGAACCATTTAACTCTCCTGGTACCATTTCTAGTATATGAAAATTCCATCCATCCATGAAAACATGTTTCAAATCAGGTTTTTCTCACTCTAAATTGTCTGTTAGACTTTTCAGCTATCACTGCTACCCCATGTCCCTGGTGATGGTATTCAGTTCACTACTTGGCTTGAAATGAGAATAAATTCTTCTCTTTTTCATAGTTTTCTGTTTTCAGTATTAGATTAGATGGGGTCTATGAGGGAAGAGCTAAAGGTTAATAAAATGGAATTTTTAGGCTGTTTTGAATCATATGCTGTTTTTTTGAGCCTGCCTTTGCCTTGTGCCATATGCAATTCCACGATGGAATTCTTATTCCCTGGTTTTCCATAGGAGTGCCTGTTAATCGCCTGTGTGAACATTCTGGGACTTGCATTGATGCTGGCAATACTCACCATTGCCAATGCCCCCTGGGCTATACGGGCAGCTATTGTGAAGAGCAGCTGGATGAATGTGCCTCCAATCCCTGCCAGCATGGAGCCACTTGCAAAGACTATGTTGGAGGATATAGATGTGAGGTGGGCAAGACAATAACCATACTCTCTTATGCTCTGCTTTTTTGACAAGGGTCAATTTACTTTAATAGTAAATTTGTCAAGATAAAATTTACTTGAGAGCAGTTTGTTTTTTACATAAAGTATTGATAATGAAATTGGGACACTACTACACTGTTGGTGGAGTTGTAACTTGGTCTAACCATTCTGGAGGGCAATTTGGAACTATGCCCAAAGGGCTTTAAAAGAATGCATGTCCTTTGTACCCCAAAGAGATAATAAGGGAAAAGGCTTGTACAAAAATATAGCCACGCTCTTTGTGGTGGCAAAGAATTGATAATGTGTTGTATTTATTCTGGTTTCCCATGAATTACTAATAGTTACTAGACTTTAAGGTTCATTAAGTCTTGTCTAAACTTTGCATTTTTCCCACTGCCTAGCAAAATTAGGTGCTTAGTTCTTATTGAACTGGATTAACCTCTCAAGGCTCCTCCATCGGTACCTAGAATCATCCTATTTCTACCGAGTTGCCTCCAGTGCCAACATAATCCCAGACAAGATTATAGTTTCATTCCAAATCCAAATCTTTACCTTTGGGATCATTCCATAGACCTTTGGGACCTTCTTGGATATCCATCTGGAAACATCCTATTTTAGTCACTAGAGAAATCCTATTGCTAGCCACTTTTACTAAGAAATGTCCTTCTTCCTCAATCTCTGCCTCCCACTCCTTCACCCCCACCATTTTTGGTTTGTATTTACATAGTAGATAATTATTGGTCATTCTCCCTATCCACTGTCTCTTAGTTCCTACAGTCATGTCCATGTTTCCCCAATCCTTTTTTAAAAAATCCATTCACTAGGTCCTACCATCTCTGCTAGGTCTCATTCAATATCTCTTCCCTCTTTTTCTTTTTTCCTTTTTCTCTCTTTTTCCATCACATTCCTTGAAAAAAAATCTACATTCATTGCCTCCTCTTCTTTTGTAAGTTCTTATCAAATGATTAAAGTGAACCAAATTAAAACCCAGGTTATTTGATTCTTTAACATCCATTGTGCAAGTGTGTAGTTGAATGTATAAAAATTAAAATTTTAATCTCTAGTAATAAAATATTATATTTTACAGAGGTTTATTAAATATTATTAGAAATCTCCCCTACTTTTTCTGCTCTGTAATAATAGTCCTCTATCCCACGAGTAACCTTTTTTTTCCCCCCCTGCTAACAGTGTATACCAGGATACCAAGGTGTCAACTGTGAATACGAGGTAGATGAATGCCAATACCAGCCATGCCAGAATGGAGGGACTTGCATTGACCTGGTGAACCATTTCAAGTGTTCCTGCCCACCGGGCACTCGAGGTATGACATGGAACGGATCTCTCCCCCTCATAGTAACTGCAGTCTCTTAGGGAGCTCTGATGTGACTTTTAGAAATTCTTCCCCTTTTGATGACTTAAGAACTAAGGGAAGAAAATTTCCTTAAAAACAGAAAGGAAAACATTAAAGAATTCTACAAATTCCATAAGGTAGCGAGTTTAGACCCAAGCATGAATGTTAAGGAAAGACCTGGGCTCCATGCATGATCTGCTTTCTGCTTTTACTTGTTTGTTTTATCTTGAATCAGTCTTTCTCAATGAGAGTATTTTGAAATCTACGTCTTTTCACAAAGCATAAGAATATTTGCTCTGATCAATGCATTAAGTGAAATATAAGAGAACAGACAATTTATTTGCTTGGGTAACAAAGGAAAACAGGCCAAGTGTGTACCTTGTCTCAACTCCCTGAAGTAGCTTATTTTGATTACTATCATCTCAGAATTTTGGTTTGATTTTTGGGGTAGATTAAAATATATTCACATGTTGATCTACCCTGATTTATAGGTTTAGTAAAGAATGAGGTAATACGAGAAAACTAAAGGGAGATGGTATGATGGCTCCCGAAATATTTCCCTAAATCAAAGATTCTAAAGTGGAAGGGACCACCCAGGCCAGACTGTGCCTGTACAGAAAGCCCCTATGCAACATGCCCAGTGAGTGGTCATCTAGCCTTTATTTGAAGAACTCTAATAAGGAGGAACCCACTCTTCAGGAGACATCCCATCTCTCGTTTTGGCCAGTCAGGAATACTACAGAGGGGATCTCTGCCCTGGGTGAGAATTAAGCCAGATGACGTTTGAATACCTTTCTAATGTTGAGCTTTGGGCATTCTAACTTTTGATCCAAAATTCTAAATAATTATCCCCCTATTCCTCCTGTATAAACAACAGCCAGTATCTTATGTAGTTTATCTTTCATCAAAAATAATTCTTCCTGTATTACTACAGCATTGTCAAGTTATTCTGTCCCATTATTTGCTTTTTATTTTGAGGGTTTTGTTTTCTTTTTTTCTTTTTTCTTTTTTTTGCTAATACAAAGTATTCCAATAAGAATGGGAATAGAACCTATGATTATAAAGCACGAGTGATTCCTTTGGTTTCAGGGGACACTGGAACACTGAACAACCTAAAAAGCTAAACCCAGAGAATTAATGGCCATGCCACATACCTAGTTAAGCCCAAGGAATTCAAGGACTGTGAACAAAAAGAATAAGGCCATTTTGTGATTTTGGTGGGGAGGAAGACAGGGCATGAAGGTTGGATTCATGAGGCAAAAAGGGAGAAGAATTAGACCTAGAATTTCATTGTTGTGGGGAAACTCCTCTCCCCTGTCCTTGTTTCTTTCTTGCAATTTCTACTTAGGTTTGCTGATAGATTCCAAAAGAATCTCTTCCGTAAGGTGGTAAATCCATAGCTGAGGCTAAATAACTTTCTAATCCTTAATCTAAAAGTTCCCACCAGGGGTGAGAGAATAGAATCCGGCAAGTTCTTCAAGACTCGGAAAAATAACTGACCCTTTGCCCAAAAATAATGGTCACTCTGGCTTCTTTTTGATGGTCTCTCTTGCAGGCCTGCGGTGTGAAGAAAACATTGATGACTGTGCCCCGGACGCGGGAGGCCCCCACTGCCTCAATGGCGGGCAGTGTGTGGATAAGATCGGGGGCTACACCTGCCGTTGCCTTCCTGGCTTTGCTGGCGAGCGTTGTGAAGGGGACATCAATGAATGCCTCTCCAACCCCTGCAGCTCTGAAGGCAGCTTGGACTGTATCCAGCTCATCAATAACTACTCGTGCGTCTGCCGGAGCACCTTCACTGGTGAGTCGCACCTTAGATGCTGTCCATCTTAAAACTGAGCTCATCATCTTGTCCCTCAAACCTGTTCATCTTCCTCTTCTTTTCTGCTAATTCTACCTTTATGAAAGTAAAAGTAAGTAATATTTACCTCCTTGGGACCAATGCTACTAAATTCTGTAGACTCTCCTTGTTTGATGTGTGCCTTGTCCTTTCCATCCCCACTCCCCCTATGCTAATCCTTTTTCTCATAGTTCACTGAAATCATAATAGAGGGTTTTTTAAATTGTTTCCCTCCTCCCCCAAGAGTTTCTTGCTCATGGCTGGAGTGTCTTTCAAAAGAGCAAAGAAATCTTTCCTGCCTTCCCATTGCATGTTGAATGAAAGCTGGTTACTGTTGTGTGGCATCTAAGGATCTTCACCTCTCTCCAACCCTATCTTCTATTACTGTCCTGCATGTACACTAGGCTTCATACCTGCCTCCACAGTCTTGTTTTCCCTTTGCTCTAACCCAAATGTTCTTTCCCCAAATTCCTTCTGCTAAAAATCCTTCAGTGCCCAACTCAGACGCTGCCTCCTTCAGGAAGCTTTCTTTAACCCCAGAAGTATTCTCTCTCTCTTCTGAATTCTCATAGCTCTTCATCCTTCCCTTTGAGCACTTTCCCCAGTTGACAGTATTTTATAGGTATTTGCCCTACAGACCTGTCTTCTTTTACTAGTGCATATAGGCTTCTGGAAGGTAGCCCCTTCTCCTATGATTTGCACATAGTAGGTACTCAATAAAAACTCATTGAATAAGTGGATGGTATTTTTAAAGGTGTGATGATATGAAGAAGGGAATTTAATGGAAGGTGTTGAGGCAACAACATGCTATTATTTTATGCCAATGTTTAGTGGAAGCATATAGAGTTATTGGACACCTTCACACTGTTAAATAATATCCTCCCCTTTTCTATACTCCAAGGAGGATGTCAGGGCTACCAGAGCAGACTCAACAACATAAGTCTGCACCATGGGTTGAGAAACCCACTGATGGAGTCCCATGGCTTAAGCTCAACCATCTTCCAAACCTCCATCTTCAGTTCCTTTGGTCCCTTGTTATGGAAATGGTCCCTTCTTATACTAAAAATCCATCCTGAAATACCTTGCATCTTGAGGGTGGAGAGTGGCACAGGTTAACCTGGTCCTTTTCTCCTTTGGGGAGCTGCTGACCATCATTGCTAAAGGGTTACTGGTCCAAGAAAGCCAGCAGAGGACAACCTTGTTGCATGGACTTGAATCGACCATTCAGAGTCCACAGAACATTTATTAAGCCCTCACTGTGTACATGGCACCAGGGCTACCAAGATAAAAAATGGCACAGTTCCTTCCTTTAAGGAGCCCATAGGATACTAGGGGACAGAAAATATGGATTTGGATATGGGTGATACTAGGAAGAATGTGATAAAATTGTAGGAAAGATATAGACAAAACTCTTTAGGAAATTTTGAGGAGGAAGATATCTCTTTAAGGATAACCCAGGGTCGAGAGAGGGGGAAATACCATGGTTAAGGTGATGCTGGAGTATGTAAGAGAAGGATTTTAACAAGCAGAGATGAGGAAGAAGTGCATTCTAGGCAAGAGAATGTCACATAAAAGCAAAAGATCATACAGTAACAGCTCCTATTCTAATTTAACCAAAAAGAGAATACGTGGTGTCTGAAGGTCAATTGGAACTCAATTATTGAAGGTCTTAAACTCCAGGATTATCATGGCAGGTGTACTGAAGTGAATGTTGGAAGTAGGGAGACTAAGAAGCTAGAACAAAAGACTAGATATTCAGGCCTGGGGTTCTAAATTAAGGTGGACCCATTTTTAGGAGAGAGAAGAAGACAAATCTAAGAGATCTTTTAAAGTTGGTCAAATTGATAAGACTTGTGATTCATTGTGGAGAAAACAAAAGAACCAGAGATGACTGAAACTGAAAACTGAGATGACCAAGAGGAAAGGTAAAGCCGGCAAAAGAAAAAGGGCATTTTTTTTTAAACCCTTACCTTCCATCTTGGAGTCAATATCGGCTATTGGCTCCAAGGCAGAAGAGTGGTAAGGGCTAGGCAATGGGGGTCAAGTGACTTGCCCAGGGTCACAAAGCCAGAAAGTGTCTGAGGCCAGATTTGAACCTAGGACCTCCTGTCTCTAGGCCTGGTTCTCAATCCACTGAGCTACCCAGCTGCCCCCAAAAGAGCATCTTTAAGAAGGGCTTAGGGAGGGAAGCTGATGATGCCAATTTGGAATATGTCGAATTTGAGATGTCAGTAACACATCCAGGTGGAGCTGTCCAAAAAGTAGTAGTCAGGGATATGGAACTGGGATTCAAATGAGATATTAAGAACCCTCTTGAGGGAGCTATAAAATTTAAAATTAAATTTTAATAGTAAAATATTATATTTTAGGAGGTTTATCAAATGATTATTAGAAATCAAGGAATAAAGAGGATACAAAATAAAGACCATGTGCCCATGGCTGATTAGCCATTTCAAAACCCCCACCTTACCGACGCCACCATGCTTGCTGCAAACTAAAAAGAGTATGGGATCCTCCATGTCCCTGCCTTATATCCCCTGTCTACAGAAAGTACATAATGACAGGAAGTCAGTGGGCTCCCAGGAAATGTAGTTCTTTTTTAGGGTAACAGATTTTCAATTATACAGAGTTGAATATTCCCTTGTCAGAGCACGGAGGGAATTCTTGTTCAGGTACAGGTTAGATTAGATGAATCCTGGTCTGTTTTTTTTTTTTTAATTAAGATTCTGAAGTTATATTTCTCTTAAAACAGTCAGGACATTTGTACCTATTCTAAGCTACACACACCATTTTTTTTTTGGAGGGACATAATCTCTTTTAGGCCAGTAGAGTGTTAATCAGTCAAGGAAGAGGTGACTTATGAAATGATCCCCTGCAACTTGAGAATCAGTAGTGTGTCTTCTCTTTGTTGGACAGGGAGAACCATTCCTTCCTCTCTTTCCTGACCCTTCGGAGCCATCATCCCTTGGTCTCTGGCTTTGTGTTCTCTCCCTCTCCCTTCTTCATGGGGATGGAGCTTAGTGCGTCATCCTCTTCCCCTCCCCTCCATTCCTCAGCTTTGTAACTGGTGCATCTCTGAACCTTTTCCCATTCGATTTTGGGGCTGTTTGAGGGTACCTTCTGAAGCCCAGTCTTTGCCTTTCAGGCCGACACTGTGAGACCTTCCTGGACGTCTGTCCCCAGATGCCGTGCCTGAACGGAGGTGTCTGTGCCGTTGCCAGCAACATGCCCAATGGCTTCATCTGTCATTGCCCTCCGGTGAGTGCTCTGGGACTCAGGGTTCTCCTCCGGGCCCTTCCTTCCCTTTGGTCTTCTCCTCTGATGCCACTGAACAGTTCTTTAGAGGAATTTCTGACACAGTAAATGAGTCTCCCTCTGGCACTCGCATGGCGCTGAAGGACATTTCTTGCCTCTGCTCAAAGGGGAGATGGTGGAGGCCCAGCAAGGCCCATGAGTCCCGGGCGCCCCCGAGGACAAGAATCTGGCCCCCGGCGGCCGGCAGACTTGCCTTCCTCTCGGTTAGTTGAGCCACCAAGAAAGAGTGTGGAGCTCCGCCGGCCGTGCTTAGTTGGCCAGCGTGCTTCCGAGACCTTTGAGGCCGCGGGGTACTCTAATAGAGACTCGTCTCCCCTCCTAGCGAACCTGGCCATCAGAAATGGCGGGCCGTGGCCGTGCCCTCACCTCCTCTTTCTCTCCCAAGGGCTTCTCGGGGGCGAGGTGCCAGAGCACGTGCGGACACATGAAGTGTAAGAAGGGAGAGCAGTGCGTCCACACCACCCTGGGGCCCCGCTGCTTCTGCCCCCGGCCCGAGGACTGCGAGACGGGATGCGCCAGCGGGCCGTGCCGGCACGGGGGCAGCTGCTCCCCTCAGAAGGAGCCCCCCTACTACGCCTGCCGCTGCCCCCCGTCCTTCTGGGGCAGCCACTGCGAGTTCTCCTCGGGGCCCACCCTGGGCCCCCCGCCCACCTGCCTGAGCCGGCACTGCGCCGACAAGGCCCGCGACGGGGTCTGCGACGAAGACTGCAACAGCCACGCGTGCCACTGGGACGGGGGCGACTGCTCGCTCACCATGGAGGACCCCTGGGCCAACTGCTCCTCCCCGCTGCCCTGCTGGGACCGCATCAACCACCAGTGCGACGAGCTGTGCAACACGGCCGAGTGCCTGTTCGACAACTTCGAGTGCCAGGGGAACAGTAAGACGTGCAAGTAAGGGCCCCGCGGGGTCCTGGGACGCCGAGCTGTCACTAACCACCGCCCGCCTCTCTCCCTTCCGCTCCTAACCGCTCCGGCCTCCGCCCGAGCCGCCTCTGCTTTGTAGACTCGCCCGGCCCCCCTCTCTCTCTGCCTCTGCCTGTCTCTGCCTTCCCACTCGCTGCCCTCCTGACCGCCCGGGAGACATAACTGTGGGAAGCCGCTCCTAGGCACCTCCTCTGCTAACCTGCCTCCAGGATGGATGGAAAGGTCTGTACGCCCCTCCTCCCCCACCGCCAGGCCCATTGGGGGGGCCTCGTCACCCCCCAAAATGACTTTCTTTCCGTTCCCCAAGCCCAGCTAGCAGGGCTATTAAATGAACTCCTCATGAATATGTAATATATTTATCATTAATAATAATATCAAATACCAAGTATTAATTATAACAATATATTATGAATGACATTAGATATTAATTTATATTTAATATTTATTAATGGTTAATTATTATTTGATATATAATTATTAACTGAGTAGTAATATGAAACATTAAAATGATTACTATAAACTGATCAATTTAGTAATGAACTCATGGATATTTAAGAACTTAGTCATTACCTAATCATTGATATTTAAGTATTTCATTGTAAGTGTTTAATGATTTCATAATTAATCCTTTGTCGCTGCCCGCCTTTAATGCCACGGGTGTGTGTCAGCCTTGCTTGAGCCCCTTTGAAGAGCTTCTAAATCTATCACATCGAATCAGAGTGACTTTAGGCTAGAGCCCTCGGTACACCCACCAAGGCGGGCATCCCTGGTCCTCCTGCCCTCCCTCGGATCCCAGCGTCTGGTGAGGCATGCCTGACCGCCTTGGGACCTCCGTGATGACCGTCGTGCAGAGCCATTCTCCGGCCCTCATGCTTACACTCCCTTCCTACCTTTACATTAATTCTGGCATGACTATCCTATCAGAAAGCCGTGGAAATAAAAACAGGCTGACTTGGGGAGGGGGGGGCTTTTGCCCTAAAAGGCAACGACTTTAAGGAAATTAAATCAGAAGTTTATGTCAAGACAGAGTTAAGAGTTGGCTTGCCTTTGAGGGAGAAGGAGCTAATGGCACATCACACGCACTATTTGCTCAAAAGAGATTTGAGTTGAAAACTGAGTCACGTCATGAGAATTCATGCATAGCGCCCCAATATAGGAACTGGCAGCCAAGACCTCACCATTCATTCATTCGTTCCTTCTTCCTTTCACTCAATGTGTATTTGGGGCTATCTGTTCTATGGGGCGTTCTGTGCGAGATATCGGGGGAGAATTGTTAAGACTTAGGGTCTCGTTGAAAAGGTGATATTGAGGAAGCCTCTCAGAAATACTGTAAAGCTGTCTTTTATTAAGTGTAAAAATGAGCGTATGACCTTCATACGGGAGGAGAAGGGTTATGGGAAATGAAAAGAGGAAGAAATGGATGGGAACCAGAAACTATGCAGGAAGGAAAGCGTTTATCAAAAGAAATGGGTTGGGGTTGGGGTTGTGTAGGACTTTGCTCTTACAATGAACCCTATGGAAGTGTAATATCTTGCATCACCGCAAAAATTAAATTAAAAATAAAAAAGAAGAAATGGGACTTAAGCTAGCCTTCCGGAATGAGTAAGGGAACTCTTGGTAGTTTGGGAGTTACATCCACCACTAAGCTTTTATCTTCTCTCTCTTCTCCCTGCCCCCTCCTTCCTAGATATGACAAATACTGCGCTGACCACTTCAATGACAACCATTGTGACCAGGGTTGTAACAGTGAGGAGTGTGCCTGGGATGGGCTGGACTGCGCCACTGACCAGCCCGAGAACCTCGCCGAGGGCACCCTGGTCATTGTGGTGCTGATGCCTCCAGCGCAGCTGCTCCAGGATGCCCGCAGCTTCCTGCGGTCTCTGGGCACTCTGCTCCACACCAACGTGCGCATCAAACAAGATGCTCAGGGGGCCCTCATGGTGTTCCCCTACTATGGCGAGAAGACGACAGTGGCAGGCAAAAAGCCAGGGCTGACCCGGAGATCCCTCCCAGAGGAGCATGAACAAGAAGTGGCAGGGTAGGTGGATGACTGAATCTTAAGAGAATTTATCATCATCATCATCATCATCATTATTAAATCATAGGAACACAGAGATCCTCTTCAAGTGCAAATTTCAAGCAAAATACATTTAACTCGGTCCATAAGATGATAATATGTAGATGTCAATATATCTAAAATAGACCATTCAGTTAAAGCAGCATTTGCCATCTGTCTGACAGACACAGGGTCTTATAACTAGAGATATATGACTTATTTTTATAAATTATATATAGAACATAACTTTTAATGGAAGAATAAGATGATAATATGTAGATATACATATATCTAAAACCAACCATTAAGTTAGAGAGCAGCATTTGCCATCTGTCTGACAGACACAGGGTCTTATAACTAGACTTTTTTTTAAATTTTATTCAGTTGATTTAGAACATGAATCTATATGAGTTATTTTTTATAAATTATGTATAGAACATAACTTTCCGTGGCAGAATAAGTCAGAGCTGATGTAATGTAATTTGAGTACACAAAAATACTCAGTTCCTATCTCCTTTCACCTCCCCAAGGTTGCTGCAGGTAAAATTCTACTAGTAATCTTTTTTTCAAATCTTATTATTAAATAAATTAATATTGATAATAAATAATTAATATAAATAAAATATATAATAATTAATAATGAATTAATTGAATAAAGATAAAGTAAAAAGATTAAAGATAAAAAACTTCCCTAGATGCCCCTTCACATGAAAATTCCCCTAGAGAGGAGGAATCCATTGAATTGTTGTAAGTCACACTCCTTTAGTCTGAATTAGTTTATCAGATGCCTGTGTAATCTTTCATGACTCAATGGAAATCAGCAAAAAAAAAGGGAATTCAGAAGGTTTGGAGAGGGGCACTCTAGTTCCCCTAAGATCCAGGAGAAAGATATTGAGGACAAAAGATATAAGGAACTTGGGTGCTAAGGACAAGCTTTCCCAATTTTGGTCTTGTGCCAACAGGCTGGCCCTCTGGGGCAGGGGCTGAAGACTAAAAACTGGGGATTCCGGTGTTTAGGGGAAGGAGTATTGGGTCCACAGGAAAGACTGCCAGACTTTTGTCCCTCCTCATCCTCCCTTTTCTATCTCACAGCTCCAAGGTATTCCTAGAAATTGACAACCGCCAGTGTGTCCAGGCTTCAGAACAATGCTTCAAAAACACCGATGCTGCTGCAGCTCTCCTGGCCTCTCAGGCCATCCAAGGCACCCTGTCCTATCCGCTTGTGTCCGTCTTGAGTGAGTGGCCTGGACATTATTTGGGGTGGAGATGGGGAGTATGGAACAGGATGGACCTGTGAAGGGAAGCTCATCACTGCAGAGGAGTGAGGGTGTCCCCTTGATTTTTTTTTCCAAGACAAAAACATAATGTTGGGAAATGGAAATGTACCTGGCTAATCTGTTTTGTCCCCTCGGGCTTTCAGGTGAGACTCCAGATCCAAAGCCCACCCGGCTTCTCTACCTGCTGGCTGTGGCCATCGTCATCGTCCTCCTTATAATGCTCTTGGGAGTGATCTTGGCAAAACGCAAGCGGAAGCATGGCTCTCTCTGGCTACCAGAAGGATTCATCCTGCGGCGGGATTCCAACAACCATAAGCGCCGGGAGCCTGTTGGACAAGACGCGGTGGGACTGAAGTAAGAGAGTTTGCCTCCTGGCTCTTCCCAGTGCCATGTGGTGATCCATTAGTCCAAACTAGACCTGGGGAACTAGGGTCTTCAGCTCTGCCCTCTGGGTCATACTAACTTGGCTATTCAGACTGAGTTGTCCTTGAGCCACAATCATTCTCTGGGTGTGTTAAACCAATATAGCTAATTCTGTAACATAACCACCTCCTTGTTTTCCCTTTCTTTAAAAACAACCAATCTTGTCACATTAGAAGCCTGTCGGTCCAAGTTCCAGAGGGTAACTTAATTGACTCCAGCACCAATGAACATTGGGTAGATGATGGAGCACCCCAGCCAAAGAGAACCAAGGTAACTCGATCATATGGCAGTAGCTACCGTGTTGTGCTGTTGGAGCTAGGCTAGGTGGGATACCTGGATCCTACGGTGCGTGTGATGGGGATGAGGGGAGGGAAAGGGGCTTCTTCTGGGTGTCCAAGCAGTGACAAGAGCTCCAAGAACTCAGCTGTCATGCATCAGAAAGAAATCCAAAAGGAGCCTGCTGCCTGCATCCCCTCTGGCCAAAACGTTAAACCTGCTGTGGAAGCCTGCTGGCTTCATTTCCAGATAGTTTTCTTTTAATAAGTAGAGGAAGAATGCTAAGAAATGTAGTTTGAATACTCCATGTCTTAAACTGAGGACCCCTTAGGAATGGAGAAAGATTGGGTTGTGACTCCTCTGGGAGCAGAGGAGCCTCTATAAATTCAGAGAGACCAAACAGAGACATAGGGGATTCCAAACGCTAGTTTCTTGCTTATGTTCACTGGTAGTGAAGTCATATTTTTTCTCTCCAGGCGGAAGATCAGGCTTTACTTTCAGAAGAAGATGACCCAATAGACAGACGGCAGTGGACACAACAACACCTTGAAGCTGCAGATATTCGGAGGACCCCATCCTTAGCCCTCACCCCTCCTCAAGCTGAGCAAGAAGTGGATGTGCTGGATGTGAATGTCAGAGGACCAGGTTGGTTCTGGGAGATCTCTTTTTCTACTGTAGACTGTGCTTCTTCTTGGTGATATCTCACCCCCCACCCCCCCCATGGAAATAGCTGCAGAAAATGCCTGTGAGATGGCATGGACCAACAGGCAGTGATCCAAGGAAGAGGAGACAGATGAATATGACTTCAAATAGGGCGTCTAGATAGAAATTGAAAGCCATCCCAGGAACTTGAAGACTAATTATATGTTTGGTGGGGAAAGAGGGGAAGGAGGAAGGTGCAGAGATAGGAAGTACCTAGACTTAGGATAAGGAAATTAAGCTCAAAGACAGAAGAAATCAATACCTGGTTAAGGTTAGGTGATTTTGAGATCAAACTTGTCACAGCCGTGTTTTCTTCTTTCTTTTTAAATTTTGTGTATGTGTTGTCTTCCCCATTTCTGTTAGCTTGTGTAGGGATGTCAGTTCCCTTGGATGTGACCATTTTGATTAGTAATTATAGCTTTAACCTATTTCATAGAAGAACTTGCAGACTGGAAAAGGGTGCATACTTTTTTTTCCTGTTGTAATTTCCCCCCAAAAGCACCTCAGACACAAAGAAAAAACTAAAACGGTACTGAATGGTCCAGGGAACTTCTTTTCCCAAAGTAGAATTCATTCCAGACAACACCAGCTGCAGTGTGGTTGTCTTGATGATAATCTTCTATCTGCTTCAGAATACATATCTGAACTTTCCTCCCCAGATGGCTGTACGCCACTGATGCTGGCATCCCTCCGAGGAGGCAGCTCTGACTTGAGCGAGGATGATGAGGAAGCAGACGACTCTTCAGCTAACATCATTACAGACCTGGTTTATCAGGGTGCCAGTCTTCAGGCTCAGACGGACCGGACAGGGGAGATGGCTCTGCACTTGGCAGCTCGGTACTCCAGGGCGGATGCTGCCAAACGCCTGCTTGATGCGGGCGCCGATGCCAATGCCCAGGACAACATGGGCCGGTGTCCCCTTCATGCTGCTGTGGCAGCTGATGCCCAAGGTGTCTTCCAGGTAAAGCATCTGAGAGGAAAGGAAAGAATACCTGGAAGTTTTACTACGCTTCATTCTTTTTCAGAGCATTGTAATAAAACAACTTCTCTATGAAAAAAAGTTGAAGCAGATATTTTCTCCATTTTATATATAAGGATACTAAGGCACAGGAGAGTCACACAGAATCCACAGCATTACATATTATTATTGTTGTTATTCCATTGTATTTGAGTCACATCCAACCTTTTGTGACTTTATTTGGGGTTATCTTGGCAAAGTTAAAATGGAATGGTTTGCCATTTTAATCCACAGCTCATTTGATAGATGAGGCAATGGAGGCAAACAGACTGAAGTGACTTACCCAGGGACACTAAGCTAATAAGTGTCTGAGGCCAGATTTGAGCTCTGCTAGATGAGCCTTTCTGACTCCAGATCTGCCACTCTATCCACTGCCCCTTATACATTATTATTAGAGCTCCAAAGGGTCTTGGGGACCCTATAATCCAACTCTTCCAAATCCAAAGAAGTTGGGTCTTGCCCAAGACCAAAAATTGTAAATGACCAAATTGGACCTGACACCAAAACCAGTGCTCTCTCCACTGTATCTCCCTGCAGCTCTTTGTCCATCTGCATTATTCTGCCTCCCTCTGATGACCTTAACCTTGTCTCCTCCCAGATTTTGATCCGTAACCGAGCGACAGACCTGGATGCTCGAATGCACGATGGGACAACGCCTCTGATCCTGGCTGCACGACTGGCTGTTGAAGGCATGGTGGCTGAGCTGATCAATTGCCAAGCAGACGTCAATGCAGTGGATGACCATGGTAACATGCAGTGGGCAGGGATTGTCACTCCTGGGGGCAGCCGCCCTTCTGTTCCTTGCAGATTATAACCTATCCACTCGTCCAGTCTCTAATTCTAGTCTTTGACTTCTCATAAATCCTCTCTGGGGAGCTCACCCAGGGCAGTGGGAGATCTTGCCAGCTCTCGGGGCTTTTGAACAATCCATAGCTCCCAGGGCAGCACTGGGATTGGCTTTTGTCCTCCCTTTAGTACATGATGACCTCAGCCTCCTTTTTCAATTAATTGCACATCTTCTGGATTACATGAGTTAAGCCATTTCTTGCCTAAAAATCATCATTGTCCATATGTCCAAAGTCTCACCAGACCCTGTGCCCAGGAGGTTTTTATTCATCTTGGGGAGACTGCCAAAGTCTCCCAGATCCTGGGAAGAAGAAGGCGTTTGTCTTCAGGCCACTGTGGGGCATGGTCTTCTCGCTGTCTTTTAAGGAATACTTCTTATATACAGCAGGATCCTTTGGGGCTGGGAGGAGAGGGGTGCTTCCTGGTTTCTCTCTCTCCTTCTGAAGTGCTTGTTCTTCCCACGTGTAGGGAAATCTGCACTCCACTGGGCGGCTGCAGTCAACAACGTGGAGGCTACCTTGGTATTGCTGAAAAACGGGGCCAACAGGGACATGCAGGACAACAAGGTACAGACGCTGGGCCCCGAACCTGGAGAGGCTTCTGGGCATACTTGGGGCATCATTCAGGGCCACAGGTCTCGGGCTCTTCCCTTTCCCCTTCAGAAGGCTGTAGGAAAATGGAGCAAGTGCATTATTATTTTGTTCCCTGTAGAAAAATTGAACCAACGCCTTCCCTCCGGCCAGGCAGCTGCTCCGTGGCCTCTGGAGCCCTCCCCAGATGCTCCTCATCCCTTAGTCTCTCTCTTGTCCTTCTTCACTATGTTGGATCCCTGGTGGCAGCCCCATTTCTCTTCCAGTCTCAGCCTCTTCTCTTTCCCCGGATCTCTACCAACTTTGCCTGTCTTCCCCTCCATCCTTCACGCCCCTCCTCTCCTGGTGTTTGCCTTCTCTGTTACTTCTTGTAAGCCTTCCTTTACTTCCATGTGCTCTTCCTGCCTCCCCCCCCCCATTCCTTTTGTTCTTGCTCCATCAGCCTCTCCCGCTCCCCTCCTGGTCATCTTTCACTTACGCCCCTCGGGCCTGCGTCCAGTACGGTCTTTGGAGGGTCCTGTTAAAACGTGCCCCCTGGAGGCCGCTCCTTTTGTTCTTGCTCCATCGCCCTCTCCTGCTCCCCTCCTGGTCATCTTTCACTTATGCCCCGCGGGCCTGCGTCCAGTACGGTCTTTGGAGGGTCCTATAAAAACGTGCCCCCTGGAGGCCGCTCCTTTTGTTCTTGCTCCATCGCCCTCTCCAGCTCCCCTCCTGGTCATCTTTCACTTACGCCCCTCGGGCCTGCGTCCAGTACGGTCTTTGGAGGGTCCTATTAAAACGTGCCCCCCCCCCCGGCTGTTCCTTTTGTTCTTGCTCCATCGCCCTCTCCCGCTCCCCTCCTGGTCATCTTTCACTTACGCCCCTCGGGCCTGCGTCCAGTACGGTCTTTGGAGGGTCCTATAAAAACGTGCCCCCTGGAGGCCGCTCCTTTTGTTCTTGCTCCATCGCCCTCTCCAGCTCCCCTCCTGGTCATCTTTCACTTACGCCCCTCGGGCCTGTGTCCAGTACGGTCTTTGGAGGGTCCTGTTAAAACGTGCCCCCTGGAGGCCGCTCCTTTTGTTCTTGCTCCATCGCCTTCTCCCGCTCCCCTCCTGGTCATCTTTCACTTACACCCCTCGGGCCTGTGTCCAGTACGGTCTTTGGAGGGTCCTATTAAAATGTGCCCCCCCCCAGGCTGTTCCTTTTGTTCTTGCTCCATCGCCCTCTCCCGCTCCCCTCCTGGTCATCTTTCACTTAGGCCCCTCGGGCCTGCATCCAGTACGGTCTTTGGAGGGTCCTGTTAAAACGTGCCCCTTTCTTGGCAGGAGGAGACGCCTCTGTTCCTCGCCGCTCGGGAAGGGAGCTACGAAGCGGCCAAGATCCTGTTGGACCATTTTGCCAACCGGGACATCACAGACCACATGGACCGGCTCCCCAGAGACGTGGCCCGGGACCGCATGCACCACGACATCGTGCGCCTCCTGAATGAGTACAACGTGGCGCACAGCCCCCCCGGCACCGTGCTGACCTCGGCCCTGTCGCCCGTCATCTGCGGCCCCAACAGGTCCTTCCTCAACCTGAAGCACACCCCCGGGGGCAAGAAGCCCCGGCGCCCCAACGCCAAGGGCGCCATGCCCAGCAGCCTGCCCAACCTGGCCAAGGAGGCCAAAGAGGCCAAGGGCGGGCGCAGGAAGAAGTCTCTGAGCGACAAGGGCCAGCTGTCCGAGAGCTCGGTGACCCTGTCCCCCGTCGACTCCCTGGAGTCTCCTCACACTTACGTTTCCGACACCACGTCTTCTCCCATGATCACGTCGCCGGGGCTCCTGCAGGCGTCCCCCAGCCCGATGCTGGCCGCCGCGGCGCCCGCGGCCCCGGTCCACGCCCAGCACGCCGTCTCCTTCTCCAGCCTGCATGAGCTGCAGCCTCTGGGCCACGGGACCGCCACGGTCCTCCCCTCCGTCAGTCAGCTGCTGCCCCATCACCACCTGGCCCAGGCAGGCAGCGGCGCGGGCTCGGCCAGGCTGCACCGCGTCGCCGTCCCGGCCGACTGGATGAGTCGGATGGAGATGAACGAGACCCAGTACAATGAGATGTTCGGCATGGTTCTGGCACCGGCCGAGAGCGCGCACTCAGTCCTGGCCCCCCAGAGCCGGCCGGGGCAGCCTGACGGGAAGCACATAGCCCCCTCCCAAGAGCCCTTGCCCCCCATCATGACTTTCCAGCTGATTCCCAAAGGCAGTATCGCCCAGCCGGCTGGGGCCGCCCAGCCACAAGCCAGCTGCCCCCCAGCCGTGGCTGGCCCGCTGCCCGCCATGTACCAGATCCCCGATATGGCCCGTTTGCCCGGCGTGGCATTTCCCGCGGGGATGATGCCCCAGCAGGATGGGCAGGCAGCGCAGACTGTCCTCCCGTCCTACCACCCCTTCCCGAGTTCTGTGGGGAAGTACCCCACCCCCCCGTCACAGCACAGCTATGCCTCCTCGACCGCCGCCGAGCGGACGCCCAGCCACAGCGGCCACCTCCAGGGCGAACACCCTTATCTCACCCCGTCCCCAGAGTCTCCGGACCAGTGGTCCAGCTCCTCCCCTCACTCTGCCTCTGACTGGTCCGATGTGACCACCAGCCCTACTCCCGGGGGGTCCGGGGGGGGCCAGCGAGGGCCCGGGGCACACATGGCGGAGCCGCCCCCGCGCACCAACATGCAGGTGTACGCGTGAGAGAGGGCGGCCTCCCGGGCCGGGACTGAACTGGCGGGCATGTGGTCAGTGCTGCTGAGGAGCAAAATGAAGGTCATCCAGGACGGAAATGAAGAAACTTGGAAACGGGGCTCCTGGAGCAGGACAGATGGGAAGCGGCGGGCGTCCGTCGTCACGGCGCACCCCTGGAGGGCTTACCCTGCCCTGCCAACCATTTGGGAACTGAACCTTGTCCATGGGAGTCGTGGGCGTGCTTTCCCCGTGGTTTACCAGTGACAGCTGTCCTTTGTCACAAGTTGGAGTCTGGAAATGGGTGGGAAGCCCCGGCGTTCCTGCCGCGTCTCGTGGGAACTTACATCTTCCTGTTAGTCCTAAAATGACTTTCCTCACCTTATCCTCGGAAATTCCTTTCCTCGTTTGGTGCTTACGTGTCTGCACCTTCTTATCAGTAGTTCTCATTCCACATGTCTACACCTGTATATGTTCTAGTTATATGTATGTATTTAAGGCTTTTAATCATTCCTGTCCAGGAAGGCAATTGTCACCTTCTCGTTCCATCCCCATTTCCAAATGCCCCAGGAGCCTCGTAGGGCTTGTTTTGGTTATGTTCTCATCACGTCCCAAAGTATGCTTCTTCGAGGAACGGGCACGTGTCCATTCTACCCATCGCCTCTTTACCAGAGGGACCGCGGAGGGATGATTTTCCCCTGTTGTCCCATCTTCTTCCCACCACCAGCCCCCTCAGTGGAGAGGACGGCTGTGGCAACCTAGATACGTTGAATTGAACATAAATAAGAGAAAAATGACCTTTTATGCCCAATAAGTGTTTGACCATAGTATGGTTTCCCAAGTTCTTCACTCACTGCCAGTGGGGAAACTCAAAAGAATCTTCTGTCATATTTTCCTTCTCCTTTATTTCATCTTCCAATGAAAACGACTCATAACTGTCAGGCTCTTCCTGCCATTCATCTTTACGTGAAGAAGCCTTGAGTTTAAATGCCCCGATGAGTGACCTCAGAGCTCAGTGCTGAACTTCTCTATCACGTAGCTCTGGTGCCCCCTTCCCAATCTTCTCTCTGCTTCCAGATCCTTACACTTGCCTTCCGTCAAATACTTAGTTGTCCTAATACATATGTGGGTGTGTGGGTGTGTAAATGTGTAACATTTACACACCCACACACACACACATATACACTTACACACACACCCTTGCACGTTCCTAATTCCTCTTTAGAAAAATGGTTTATTCTCAACCCAATCCAAGGGTTTGTCCCAGGAATGTGTTCGAAGCACAGGGGAACCATAGCAGCTGGCATTTGGAGATATTTGGAGATAACCCTAAATTCACTAGTATCTTTTAGACCAAATCGAGCATCCCTTTTTAAAGGCTAGTATCTAGCCTTTTGGAAGGACCCTTCCTTCATGGGTGCTTGAGAATGGCAAGTTGTATTTGTGATTTTGCTCCTTTTCACTTCTTTGGGTCTATCCTGACTTCACTCTTGTGTGGGGACAGGCCATCCAGCCTCAAGCACTAGCCAGACACGTTGACCATCCTCGTACTCTTTACCAGTTCAATATTATGATTGTCAGCCATAGAAATAGAGCCAGGAACATCTGAAGAGTGGTTTTTCCATCTGGTTAGAAGATTTGAACCCTGATCAAATATGTAGGGCCAGGCCATCATTCTCACATTTCCAGAGACTTCCAGGACACTTTTTAAAGGTTCATGGGTGAATTATTCATTTGGTAACAACTTCAGTCCTTATTCCTGCCAAGGCCTGGAGGCATTCTGTGGAACTACACAAGAGTCTGATATATCTAATATGGTGTTACATGGAAACTGCCCATTTGTGGACAGGTATGGTTAGCCCAGATGGCCAGAAGGGCGTCACTAAAGTGTACAGAAACATTTAGAGCCTCTGAAATCCATCGGTTCTGTTTCAAATCCCTGAGAGACTAAACAAAGCGCTTCAAGAATGAGAACAAATTCAACTAGTTTTCTCAACTTTCAAAGCCATCAACAAAAACATTCTCCAAATGTAATTATCATTTTGAAAGGTTTGTTTCAGTTATTCTGCCTGGCCAACATCAGAGACAACTTGACATTTGAATTTTTCTTTACCTACTTTAAGAGGGAGTACATTGGGGCTTCATCTGGAATAATCCAGATTCAAAAACATTCCCAATTAGGCAGGCCTCACTGAAAACTAATAATTTTCCACATTTAGGCCATTTAATAATCTACTTTTCCCATCCACTGTGGTCCAACCTTTTCCTACCAAAAGTACCAGCCGTTTTTGAAACTCATGAGAATATAGACAAGCCTATTTTTTTCTTTCTTCCTTTAGAGCCCCATGTTTGGGTTCTCAAAAATTTGGAAAGGACAGTGTAAAGGCTACCTGGCAGTTAGAAGCAACAAGAGTCCCCAACAGTGCAGAGAACACTGCCTCCCATAAATGTTAATACTTTTTAGTTTTTAGGGATCTTTTTGATATTTAATCATAAGACGTTTCAAGATAGGAGATGGTTGAGAAACTATTTCTCCATTCTTCTCTGACTTGGTTTTTATAAAGCCTGATCTCTTGCAGAATTACACGATTACCTGTGCCATGTATAGGATGTGATTTTTAAATTTCACTGGGTCTTTCCTGAAAGTCTTTTCCTCCTGCCCAAAGGGCAGGAATTTTGCAGCAGCCAATTCTGACCTAAATTTTGAGGGGACTTCAATGGGAAGAAGAGACTGTGAGTATCAGATGTTAGTGCAAATAATCCATGATACCGCTGCTTAGATACAGCAATATGATCTTTATTTCTGTTCTTCTGTAGTAATGAACCAAAGGTATAATGTTCTTTTGCCTTAAGGACCGAAGTGCATTGAATGTATGGAGACCAGCAGGGGGGAGGGCACATTTGCATACCCTGTTGTCTGTATCCCCCATTGATAGCTTTTTGGTACTATGTCCCTCTCTTTCCCTTGTTTACTTCTGCTAAAGATGGTATTACCTCTCTGTTGTATGAAGAACCCAGTAACCGTTAAAATGACCGCATTTTCCTGATAATAATCAAGAAGATGCATGCCTTATTTTTACTTTTTTAAAGTTTTACTCCAAAAGTAGTTATGAGATTTATATGGAAGCATTTTTATCACAAAATAAAACGCTTACACATCACACACCATGTGACTCGGCATTCTTCTGGGTTTTTTTGGTCCCATTCGGTTGGTTTTACCATAGCCCCTCACAACTGGTGCCTTGGTGATGAATGCTGACCTCCCTTTTATTGCCCCAGCAATAAGATGCTGCCTTTCCTGCCCATAACATGAGCCGATGGAAAGCAATGTTGGAGTTCTAGTTTTTGCACCTTTAGTTTCAGACAAAGTAATTTCACGAAATGAAATGTACTTCTCTAATGGAAAGAACTAAGTGATCACCAGCTTTCTGGATATGCTCTGATTTATACCTGCATCCTGCCAAATAGGAAAGTGGAACAGCTGCCATTGATTCCATTGGAGTCTAACCATACAAGATAGTGGGAATTAAGCAGGGAAAACATAGCCGCGCTCCACCAAATATCCCGGGGAATGGTTTGAGGACCATACTGGACAGTGGGCCCTGAGAATGAGAAAGAAATTAAGACAAATGTCAATAATAAAAAAAGGAAGCGTGGACTCCAAATAGAAAAGAGCCCAACAAGGAGCAGAAGTAGGAAATTAATGATGAGCTGGAGATAAATAGGAGAGCTGAAAATGAAGGCAAAGGTAAGAATAGAAAAAATAAGTAAAGAGACAAGTTCTCTTGATCATACTTCTATGAAACCAAAAAAATGCCTTATTGTGGAGGGGGAGAGAAGGGTTGTAAAACCCAGTAATTCTTTGGAATAAATCTCGGTCTCTAAACTGAAGAAATCTCCCAAGCTGGGGGATTGGGATATGCACTGGGCACTAGCAATTCTTTAAGATATAGATTCATCCAAACAACATCAGACTAAATAAATAGTAATGTCTGAGACGGAAGGTATTAAAGGAAAGGAAGCAGGCAGATTGCTACCTATTATATCTTGTGGGTGGTAGATAAGAAACTTGTAAATTGAAGCAGCCACTTGTAGATGAGAATATTAGCTATAAGAAAGCAGGGATGAGTCACTAACTTCTGTTCACCTCAATCTCCTCATCTCTAAAATGGGGATAATAAGCACCTGCTTTACAGGGTTGGGAGATAAAAGTGCACAATGCCTGACACATAGCTCTATATAGATATTAGTTATGATTGTTGGAGAAATTAAAAATTGGAAGAGAACATTTAAATTAAGTTTAAAAGTTGGCATTTCAGTGTAGTAATCTGAAGCAGGGGAGTGTCTAATAAAACTAGGTAACTTGGGTTCTCTTCCCATCTCTGCTATTATTGTGGGCTAATTGAATAATCACTTTAACATGCTTCAGATTGTACATCTGTGAGGGTTGTAAATGTTATGACATGGGGCTAACTGGTATAATAAAGAGATAATCTGTGGCACTATTTCTTGTTGCAGTAAATGATATACTCTGGCTTTGCTGATTAGAGAGCTGCTAGGGGACACCTAATAAAAGGATAGCAGACATACAGAAGCTAGGCATCCCTAGAACTAAGAAAGAACTTAGAGCTTTTCTGGAGATTGTTGGTTTCTCGAGGCAGTACATAGTGGGATATTCTCATATTTCCAAGTGCTTAACTGATTTGCCAAAGAAAGACATTAAAGAACCATTACCATTGAATAAAGAATATTTACATGCTTTGTCACAGTTGAAAGGAGCTATTCTATCAGCTCCAGCTTTGGGAATACCTGATTATAAAAAGGAATTCCACTTGTATGTCCATTAAGCAAAAGGCATCGCTTCTGGAATGTTAGCACAGTATTTTGGGTTAAATCTGAGGGCTATTACATTTTACAGTTCTATCCTTGACACGTTTGCACAAGGAATGGTGCATTGCCTCAGGAGTGTAGTAGCTACAGCTCTAATGGTCAAGAAGTCATATGATATAGTACTGGGATGTAAATTGCATGTGTATTCTACACACCAAATTGAAAAACTGTTACGTTTGCAGAATATGCATTCATTCACCAATGCAAAAATATTCCAGTATGAAGTCATTTTGTTAGGCAATGATAACATCACAATTCATAGATGTGCACCATTGAACCCGATGACTCCGATTCCTGATTTGCCAATGGATGGAGAAGTATTGCATGATTGTGATCAGATAGTGGAACTCATGCATAGGCCAAATGAACACCTTAAAGATATACCTCTTATCAATCCAGAAATAGAGTTATACACAAATGGATCCTCCTCTGTTCGCAATGGGAGAAAATTCACAGGGGCAGAGGTAGTTGACAATGACAGAATGCTTTGGCATGCCTCATTGCCAAGTCATGTCAGCGCCCAGGGAGCCAAGCTCAAGGTTCTGCTCATGGCCCTAGAATTAGAGGGAAAAGAGCTAATATTTTTCTGGATTCACAATATACTTTCTCCACTGTACATTGGTCATCATACATATGGAAAAACAGAGGGTATAAAACTTCAGCTGGGAAACCAATTGCATATGGCAATCTGATAGATCGTATCATAAGTGCTGTAGACTTTCCTAAAGAGGTGGCCATAATCCATTGTAAGGCACGCACTCATGGAAAGGACAGAATATCCCAAGGGAATGACAGAGCAGACATAACATCAAAATATGCTGCTGGGTTTGGTCCCCACCATGTGCTGAATTTCTCTCTGATCAAAAGGCATAATCTCACTGAAGCCTACGATGGAGAAGAAATACAGTCATGGAAAGAGCAGCTAGGTGCTAAACTAATCAAAGGCATCTGGATTGCTCAAGGGGGTAAACCTATTCTCCCTAAAAACTTGTATCAACATCTATGCACCATAATTCATGCAAAGGGACATTACAGAGTGCAAGAGATTCTGGATACCATACAGAGATATTGGACAGCACCAGGAAGAACAACAAATGCCATTAGAACTTGTCAAGCATGTGAAACATGCAGGAGATATAATCAAGGACATTTTAAGAGTATAGCATTGGGAGGCAGACCACTCAGCTATATGTCTTTCCAGTGTATTCAAATTGATTATATCAACATGTCTAAGGACAAGGGATACAAATATGCATTGGTGATTGTGGATAGACTGACTAGATGGATTGAAGCATGTCCATCCAAGAAAAGTGATACTGCAACAGTAGTGAGATTTCTATTAAAGGAAATTATACCTAGACATGGCATTCCCGATACCATAGATTCAGACAAGGGGTCCCACTTCACTTCCCAGGTTCTACAAGAAATCTACAAGAACTTGGGGGTTGAGTGCAATTACCATTCAGTTTATCGACCCCAGAGTTCCAGGCAGGTTGAGCGTATGAACAAAGAATTGAAAACACAAATAGGTAAACTCTGTTCAGAAACACACTTAAAATGGACAGATGTTTTGCCATGTTTGCTTTGTTCGACATTAGAACCAGACCTAGGACTGACCTGTATATATCACCTTTTGAAATGCTATATGGTCAGCATTATTATTAAAATGATTATTAGTAACACATACCAATTGCAAAAGATAAACAGGGTGTAAATATCAGCATTTGTTAATTACATACTATTGGCCAGGCATCCTGCAGGATGCTGGGATACAAAGATGAAAATGAAAATCTCACATCCCCTCAAGAAGCCAACAGTCTAGCTGGGGAAGACATCATGTGCAAATATAAGTACAAAAAAATATAGATAAGAAAATAATTTAGGGAGGAAGGTATGAGCAACTGGGGGAAAGGGAAAAGTGGAAAGATAAGAAAATGTCTCATAAGAAATGGTACTTAATTAAACTCAAGTAATTAAACTAAAAAGAAGAGAGAAAAAGTCATATGAATTTCCTTTTCAATTCAACTAACCAACACCAAGAAGCCAGAACAAATGAGAAGATGCTTTGTTACATTCAAGTCACCAACCGGTAAAGAACAAAGTCATTCAGAATTCTGCAAACTATTTGTATATAATATGAACCCCTCCCCCCCAAAAAATTCCTGCTCACTACAATGCAGTTGGCCATATAAAGAAAAAATATATAGTAGGCTTGTTAAGGGGAATGTCTATCGTTAGATACAGGAGACAAATGTGTCCTTGTTAGTACAGCTAATTTCATTAAATCAAGCTAGATAAGAAAGGGGACATTTGAAATCCTCCTTTACCAATTAAGTCAAGTGGAAATTTTGTATCCTTTGGACTTCATCTTCCAGAATTCTTTTCTTGTCACAAGAATCCTTTTCCCCTTCATTACCTCCATTGTGTTTGTTATGGTTGTATATAAGTTTTGGGTGAGCTCTCTCAGTTTCTCTAGCTTTTTAATTATTAAATATAATATTCGGAGTATTGAATATTAATTTTTAAGTTGGAAAGAAGCACTGGAGGGAACCAGCTACCACAGCAATGCAGGGATCATATACAGCAAGATGACTGATATAGAACAAAATGATCTAGAAATTCATTGTCAATGAGGGCGAGAGAAAGGAGTTGAGGGAAAAAGAGAGGGGGAGTGGGGAAGGGAAAAAAGAAATAGAAAAGGAGGAGATGGAGAGAAAAGAGAAGGGGAAGTGAGAGAGTGCACCATCTTGCCCTGCAAATATGCTGCTATATGACCTGTGATTGCACCCTAAAGCTCCTTGGGTCCTGTCATTTGCTCTGTTGATGTATAGCTAGTCCAACCTAGTTTCCCCTAGTTAATAATAACAGCACTTTGAGAGCACAGACTGTCTCGCTTTCTTGTTAGCACTTAACACAATGCTCGATACATAAGCCCTTAATAAGTGTTTTTTCTTACATTCTTTCAATACAGTTGGAAAGACAGATTGGGACCAGGCGGTAATGGATTTTAAATACCAGAAAAGGAGGCTTTTGATCTTGAAGCTATTGGGAGGCTGCTGGATTTCACTCATGTCTAAAGAGTTGATGTTGGCTAAGCTCTGGAAATTCAAGTCATCTCCATAATGTGTCATTTTGTGAGAAACCAGACAATCCAGTGACAAGAGCCAAGATTCCGTGTCATTCAGTTCAACAAATTGTTTTTAAGTGCCCACCGAATGTTCACAACACTGTAAGAGAGCTACTTTAAGTAAAATCTACCCAGGACATTGGAAAAAATGGGCTAGAAAAGAAATTAGGAAAGACAAAGACCTGTCCAGACCAGGGTTGGGGTGGATGTGGGGGAAAACTGCCCAAAGTGGTATCATTAACTCCTGTGAAATTAAAAAGGAAGAGAAGGATAAGCAGGTAGAACGATCAAAGAAGTATAGTGGATACAGAAATCATGGAAGTCAATAGAAACCAAACTCATTTTTTATAAGAAATTGTCAAGAATCAAAGGCTCACATTTTATAGGAAGGAAATGTAAGGCTAGAAACACATTAAAGGACAAATCAAGAAAGCATGTGGCTAGAGGATAAGAGTGATGAAATATCAGATAAGCAGCTTCCAAGAAAATTCACTAGTTACAAACAGATCACTAAAGCTAGATTGTAACTAGGAAAAGGACAGTTTAGAGTCAAAAGAAATTGTGTGGGTAAACACTCCCTTCTCAAAGAAGTCATTCAAGTCTGTCCTGACCAAGGCAAATATCTGGGGTACAAAGGCTGTCTCTTTTCTGATTAATAGCCTAGCCATAAGGTTCCTGGAGAACAAAGGATATCCATAGACCCCGGAGACAACAATATCCAGACTGGGCTATACACAAACTCAGGACTGGGGAATTCAACTACTAGACCTGAAGATATTGCCTGAATCATCCAGAAGATTGGTAGTTCACTAGAAATCAGTTCAGTCAGGGACAGCTAGGTAGCACACAGGATTGCAAGCGGGGTGGTTCAAATGGGGCCTCGGACACTTCCCTAGCTGTGTGACCCTAGGCAAGTCATTTGACTCCCATTGCCTAGCCCTTACCACTCTTCTGCATTATTGATTCTAAGACAGAAGGTAAGGGCTTTTTTTTTAAGTGTTTACCATCTAACCACTCCTTCTCTGCCCCCGTCCTTACACTACTATTCTGAGGCTAAGAAGAACAGAACTAAACTCTTTTCTCCCCACCCCAAAATAGCAGAAATGGAAATGCAGGAAAGTGGGCAGCTTCCTCTTCCTGTAAGCTATGCTGCAGCAAGATTCAATCAGAGAAATAAGAAAAAGAGAGAATGAGGGTAGGGCACAAGTGTATGTATGCAGATCCACCGAGGAAAGAGGACTGGTATCTACTTGAGGACAGTTCTATTCCCACAGAAGCCACTTGGGACAGAAACCCCAGTCAGTGAAAAGTCTCCTCACTTTCAGCGTGAAGAGACTGACCCAACTTTGAAATTCAGCCCTCCTGGTATTTGGCATCAAAAAGGAAGGAATCAGAAAATGCACAGTAAGAAACTATAAGGAAAAAATACTGAAATAACCAAAATTTTCACAAGAAAGAAAACTCAGTTTAAAAGATTGACCATAAGGAGATAAACTAACAGTGGAGATTTTAATAACAGAAGAAATTATTGCCTTCAAATATTTATGAATAAATTTATATTTATGATTTTTATAAATGTTTATTAATAAATACTATAAGACAAAGGAAAATGAATCAACATCTAATAAGACAGGTGATTCTGCAAATTCACAAAAGAGTTTGAAACCATAGCAGGATTTTTCTGAATGGTTTAAAAATTAAGTAGCTGTGAAAGCAGAATTTATGGCCTGCACTGCAGAAATAGTTGGAAGAAAAAAAAATTGAGTGCTCAGTGACAAACCTCACCAAAAATACTGTAAAGAAAACAATTGATTGGGAATGCAAATACACATATAAGAAAAGATAATATAGAACAAAAGAAGTAAAAAGAAATAATATTAAAAGAAAACATGATCTCAATGCAAACAAAACATACATAAGATGCACAGAGACAACTTAAGAACAAGTCTTCCAGAAAAAGCATGTCCAAAAACCTGAATATTATAATTATAACTATATAGTTATGTCATAATTATATAATTACAACATTGAATTATAAAAAATAATATCCCCAAAATTACTCAGAACTTCTGAGAAAACAAAGTGTCAAAGAACTTATAGCTTGCCTTCTGATTTGATTTTCTTCTCTTTTTAAAAATCACATTAACCATTAGTTTTTAATAAAAATAAACTTCTAGTTTTATTTTTTAATTCAATGGTTTTCTTACATTCAATTTTATTAATCTCACCTTTAGTTTTTAGGATTTCCAACTTGATATGTAATTGGAGATTTTAAATTTGCTTTTTTCCCCTAGTTTTTTTAATTGTACATCCAACTCATTGGTATATTCTTTCTCTAGTTTATTGATATAAGCATCTAGACATATAAATTTTTCTCTAATTATTGCTTTTGCTGTATCCCATAGGTTTTGGTATGCTGTCTCATTACCATTCTCTTTAATAAAATTATTTATTGTTTCTATGACTTGTTCTCTAACCCACTCATTATTTCAGATTGTTAGTTGTCTCTAATTTTTACTCTGTGTTATGGTCCCTAATTAAATATAATTTTTATTATATTATGATCTGAAAAGGCTACCTTTAACATTTCTGCTCTTCTACATCTAATTATAAAGTTTTTGTGCCCTAATATGTGGTCAGTTTTTGTAAAGGTACCATGTATTCCTGAGAAAAAGCATGTATGATCTTTCAAGCTACCCTAATAATGATATCATTCTTTTTAAAATTTTTTTACATTATTTTATTTATTTTTTAGACTATTTTTCCATGGTTACATAATTTATGTTCTCTCCCCCCCTCTTTTCCTCCCCCTTCCCACAGCTGATAAACAATTCCACTTTTTTATACATATCTTATTATTCAAAACCTATTTCCATATTATTCATATTTATAATAACCTTTTAAAACCACAACCCTAAATCCCATACCCATATAAACAAGTGATAAATCATATGATTTCCTTTTGTGTTTCTACTCCTATGACTCTTTCTCTGGATGTGGATGGTGTTCTTTTTCTTTCTTTTTCTTTTTTTTTAAACCCTTACCTTCCATCTTGGAGTCAATACTATGTATTGGCTCCAAGGCAGAAGAGTGGTAAGGGCTAGGCAATGGGAGTCAAGTGACTTGCCCAGGGTCACACAGCTAGGAAGTGGCTGAGGTCAGATTTGAACCTAGGACCTTCCGTCTCTAGGCCTGGTTCTCAATCCACTGAGCTACCCAGCTGCCCCTGATAGTGTTCTTTTTCATAAATTCCACAGGATTGTTCTTAATTATTGCAATGATATTAGAGGCAGAGTCTATTACATTTTGATTATCCCACAATGTTTCAGTTACTGTGTACAATGTTCACCTGGTTCTGCTCATTTCACTCCACATTAGTTCATGAATATCTTTCCAGTTCATATAGAAATCAAGCAGTTCATCATTTCTTATAGCACAATAGTCATCACTATCATATACCACAATTTGTTCAGCCATCCCCAATTGAGGGACACCCCCTCATTTTCCAATGTTTGCCACCACAAAAAGCACAGCTAGAAATATTTTTGTACCAATATTTTTTATCTCTTTTGGGTACAAACCCAGTAGTGAATGATATCATTCTTAAAAGTTACAGATAGTGTTTTCCTATATATAAGAAATAAACGCTTTAAAGCCATCAATAGTCACGTGAAAAAAATGTTCTAAATAACTCTTGATTAGAGGAATGCAAATTAAAACAACACTGAGGTACCACCTTACACCTCTTAGATTGGCCAATATGACAGTAAAGGAAAGTGATAAATGTTGGAGGGGATGTGCCAAAATTGGAATACTAATGCATTGTTGAGGTTGTGAAGTGATCCAAACATGCTGGAGGGCATTTTTGAACTATGCCCAAAGGGTTATAAAATGTATCCCTTTTTGTAGCATACCAGGCATGTTAGCATCTTAGAAGTATGGTTGATGTATTGATATTGTATCATATATATTCATTTACCACACACATGGTAAGATCACTTAATGTTCATTGTATAGAAGTTACACTCCAATGGGCAAGAGAATTCCTGAGTGACCACAGGATCCTAGCTCACACCTTGTCAGACCACATTCCTTTGCAAGGCATGTGTCAGGTTAATCTCCACCTCTTTGATCTCATCATTGGCAATTCAACCAATGTTAAAATCTATGCCATGTTACCTATTCATTGATCACTGCCCAATCCACATTCCTAAAACCTCCAATAAATACTGGGAAACAAGCGCAAATCTCTCTCTTACTTCCCTGGATCTTCTGATTGTTCTGTCCTATCTTTTTCCTCCTGATCTCCCTTTCCTTACGATGCTGTCACCCCCATGCTTCCTATTAATCCTCTGGCACTCTTGTCCATAAGAGAGGCATTAAGGAGTTCTTACTCCCCATGTGTTTTCTTATTCCTCATATTTCCTATTAATTACTTGTCTATGGGAAATATTCACAGAGATCATGCCACTCCCCATGTGTTTTAACTTTTTGTCTCTGAGTCTTTATTATTCACCTATTTCCTTCAGTCTCCTTTCTCCTTCTCAGGTTATCACCCATAGGTAAAATATATAGGGATCACAAGTTTGTCCTTTTACTTTTGATCCTGTAATATCGCTAATGGGTCTGTATCCCAAAAAGATAATTTAAAAAGAAGTACAAAAATATCTATAGCAGCTCTTTTTGTAGTGGCAAAGAATTAGAAATTGAGGGGATGTCCATCAGTTGGAGAATGGCTGAAAAAATTGTGGTTTGTGTTGGTGATGGAATACTATCGTGCTATAAGAAATGATAAGCAAGATGATTTCAGAAAAAGCTAGAAAAATCGACATGAACTGATGCAGAATGAGATAAGCAGAACTGAGAGAACACTGTACACAGTAACAGCAATATTGTATTATGATCAACTATGAAAATTTGGCTCCTCTCAGCAATGCAATAATCTGGGACAATCCTGAAAGACTTATGACAAAGAATGCTATCCATCTCCAGAAAAAGAACTTTTGGAGTCAGATGAAAATAGATCAAAGCATACTATCTTTCACATCAATGTTTTTATGGTTTTATTTTGGGGTTTTGGTTTTATATGAGGTTTTAAATGAGTATTTATTTTATTCTCTTTCATTACTCACTTTTTCCTCTAATTTTTCCTTGGCCTCTCATTTTATTTTTAAATCCCTTTTAAGGCTCTTCTAAGAACTCTTTTTGGGCTTTGATCATATAACATTTTTCTTTGACGCTTTAATATTTGGTTTGTTTCTTTGTTTTTAGAAGTATTTGTTTTGACTTTAATGTTCTTATTCCCTTCAGTCCCTCAAGTAGCTTCAAGCTTCAGCTCATCCCTCTGCCTTGGAATCTAAATCAGGGACTCCCCTCTCTTGTGAGTGACCATAGTCAGTAGGGTCCCTGCTCTACTCTCTCACCATCATGTACTCCTCCTTGCCCACAGCTATAGCCTGGGACTATTTCTTGTCACAGCATTTTAGCTCCATGTCTAATTCAAGCAGAGGGCTCACCCTCTAAACAATCTTCCCCTGAATAGGCACCAACTCCAAATGTCAGTGGGGTAAAAGTTCCTGAACCTGAAGCTGCTACTGATACAGCTGCCCTGCAGGGCTTGCTTATAAGCTGATTCAGAGGTATCTGCCCTGAAGTATCTGTACCTCAATCAGGCCAGACCACCATCCTGTGAGGTCATATCTTTCCTAATGCTCTTCCAAGTTGTCAAAAGTTGAACCACTGCTTTACCCTATCTTTTAATGATTTCTGCTGTTCTAAGGTTTACTTTGAGGCATTATTTTAAATTATTTGTGGGAGAACTTGGGAGAACCAGGAAATTTCCTGCCTTATTCCTCCACCTTTCCACAATCCTCTAGGACAACATATTTTGAAAAATAAAGGAACTCAAGATGCAATTCAAGATGACATATCCTGAAAAAAAAGGTGGGTATTCAATGAATGAAACCAGCTAAATGGAGGAATGAATCTTTCCCTAAAGTTAGAATGTCTGAGATCTCTCTTCCCCTAACTCTATCAATATCTCTCTATTTGTTAATAAATGCTTATAAATCTGGTAACAAATCTCCAGATCAATTTTTATAACAAATTAAAATGTTTAAGGATAGATCAGAAAGGAAAATAAACCCCACAATCTGTTTATAAGAAATATACAACACAAAATAAGACATGGAACAAAAGTGAGGGACTGGAACAAAATCTGCTATGCATCAGGTGAATACAAAAAAGCAAAAGTTACAAAAATAAAGATTTATGTATAAATGGAGATTTTGAACCTTTGTCTTCATTCCCTAGAAGTCCTTAGTATTTCTCAAAATTTCCTATAATCCCTTCTGTGTCTCCACGTTGGCGAGATCATTTTGGTATTTAAGTGGATGTATGCTCCTCCCACTCTCTCTTGAACCTGTGACCAGGCTGAAGTCAGGCAGTTCTTTTGTTTTAGTTATTATTAATAAAACTTTATAAAGTATATTTAGTTATTGAATATTAATTTTAAAACTCATTTTTGGCTTACCACAGAGATTACAATTTCTCAAAAAAAATTTTGAGCAGATAGCCTTACAGTAAAGATAATAAATTTACTCGATCGCTGCCCACCGGGAGGGTCTGGTGGCAAGGTGTGCCTGTGCTCCTGCCCCACCCTGCTGCCTGCTACCTGCTGTTTCTCCTGTCCATCTGCTAGGCCAGCATTCCTCACTGCTCTGCACCCAGCTTGGAGCCTCCTCTTGCTGAGACCAGACTCGCCACAAGAGCCTGCCAATCCCAGCCATTTTTTACAGAGAGGGTGATGTATAAAAATCTTTCCACCCCAATCCCTTTCCACACTCCATGTGTGTGTTTCTAGCCTGCCATAGCCATTTTTCAGCACCTTAACTCACACCTTCTAATTTTCAAGCAGAATTTTTTTTTAAGCTGATCCTGGACTCCTAGTTTAGAAGGCTGTTACTAAAGGTTTTTCACAGGGAGGGCAGTTAGTTCCAAATAAGTAGATTGCATGTCAGTTTTGGGGAATAAGCCTATTTTTCCCTTCTTTCTCTTGACCCAAAACACCAAGGAGGAGTATTTTTTCTCTCATATGCAAATATGCTATTATTTTCCCTTGAAGTTTTGCTTCTTTCTGTTTACTCTGTAAACAAATCTCATTCAGCATCTTTCAGGGAAAATGCTATTGCACAGCATGCTTGAAACTCTGAAACAACAGTTTGAGTTGGTAGATCTAAAAAGTGCAGTTTGGATCTGCTAAATTCTTTTCCTGGGAGTTTTTATTTTCATTGGAGATTTCCCACTTTATTTCCTTCTCCTCAAGAATATGCCACAAGCTAGGCTGCTTATGCTACAAACCAACCTGAAATATTTTGACAAATTTCTAAAAGTTCTAACTGCTCTCAACATGCAGAGTGGAGATTCTGCCCTGTGCTTCTATGAGGAAATTCAGACCTCTGACAAATGAAATCTAAATGGATAATAAATACTGGAGGAAAGGAAGGAAACTTTAAAAGAGATCTGGACTTTTCTTGCTAACTACTTTGAGTTTATTCTCCTCCTATAATATAGAACAAGTCTATTGGGATTGGTAAAAAAGAATTTTGACTGCACTGCTTGCCTGTACCTTCTAATTTGTTTATATTATTGTATTTACTGATTGCTTTAAGGTTTAATTTTTTAAAGTTTATCTGTATTAATCGAGTCAATACCTTTCTGTAATACTGAATCATTTTAAGCTACTATGTTTTGCCTATATTGATCTTTAATTTGTACCTTTACCTCTGCTGAAGAACAAAATATCACTGTATAAGCCCATGAACATCTTGCCTAAAACCCTTGTCACTAGATCCAGTGAAGATCACATGTTGCCTTTGTTAATTGTCACATAAATGGTGATGGATGGATGTCAACAAAATTGGTTAAATTGTGTGAAACCTTTGGAGAATTTAATGAGCTAAGAATTTAAATGGTAATTCTAAAGGGTGTTCAGAAATAATTTTAGTAACTAGTAGTTTCTGAATGATTTTTTAATTTTTATATATATATATTGAGGGAAGCCAAAATGACCAGCCTTGAAAATACAGGAAAACCTTAACAAGCTGGCTGGCCTTGGAAATTAGGAAGACCCCAATAAACATGCAGCTGCAGTAGGTACCAGATAAAGGCCAGGAAGACCCCAATAACATAAGATTGTCAAGGTCCCAAGAATAGTATGTAACCGATAAGGGCTGAGGGGAGCCAAACATGCCAGCAACGTTACAAGAATCGTTATGTAATAGATAAGGGGCTGGAAGAGGGGGCCATACATGCTGGAGAGTACTTAAGGCCCAGCCTCTCAGAAGCAACTTGGAACTCTGATGGTAGAGGTTCCCACTGATGCATATCAGTTCAATAAATGGCCTTTCTCTGCCTGTTTGCATTGTCCGTGGTCTTCCTTGGTGGTGGGTGAATTACCAGACCTTAACAATATATTATAAAGAAGGTTGTATTAAAGGTAGAGAAACAAAGAAATGTTCCTACCAAGGTGTTTCTATGAATCAGGAAGCCAAAAAAAGAGCTCCTTCAAAACTCTTCATTTTAATTTACTTCTAGCAGAACAATCTAGATTGTTGATGATGTTCTAGACCCAAATAAGTTTTACTTTGTTTAAAAATGTGTTTGCCAAGGTTGAAAGATTTGCTGCATCTGTAAAAATTGTGACAAATATCCATCAGTTAATGGGTTTTTTATGTCATACAGCAACTTATGTGAAATATGATAGTGGGTTTGTTTGCTATTATAATTAACTGGACTATTGTGAATTTTGGGGACTTTGGTACTTCTTTGAATGTGCATTATCTACTGTGTTACTGTTTTATTCTGAAAATCATTGTGTACTCACACATGGCTGACACAGTGTGTCACTGATTTTAAGCTATGTATTTTTGATTTTTAAAACTTTTTTAAAAAAACTTTAATGGGGGGGGGTAGCTGGGTGGCTCAATGAATTGAAAGTCAGGTCTAGGGAAGGAAGGTCCTAGGTTCAAATCTGGCCTCATTTACTTTGCAGTTGTGTGACCCTGGGCAAGTCACTTAACCCCCATTGCCTAGCCCTTACCACTTTTCTGCCTTGGAGCCAATACAGAGTATTGGAACCAATACACAATACACAGTCCTGGCTCCAAGGCAGAAGGTAAGGGTTTAAAAAAAAAACTTTATTTTTTTTCTGAGTTTTATTTTTCTCTCCTTTTTACATTTAAAGCACATGTCTAGAGTACTGCAAAGATTTTTCTTTATTTTTTTTGCAGTAATATAAGTTTAAAATACATTTGTTCTAATACTAATGCAAAAAGCTTTAGACTATAAAAATGATTCCATTGATTGTTTAAAGGAATTATGGGACTTTGCTTCATGATTCTGTCTGATCCCAGAAGAAGGGAATATACAAAAGAGCCACTGTACAGTGCTAAAGAAACACAGAGCACTTGCATAGTGCCTATGGAGCACAAGGTCAAAGAGACCAGATCCCAGTGGGATTGATGCAATTTTGAGCCAAGACAAGAAGACTTGAACTTGTTTGGGGTTTGAGGTTACAGCTGTTTAACATGTGTTAAAGGCAGGTTTTCCTTGTCCCACATTCTACCAAGTATCTCAAATTTGGCTCCTACCTGGCTCCTATAACCAAGTCCCTATTCTGTCTTTCATGGTGTGGCAAACTTTCTATAGTCCTGGCTACTGACTGGATAAATGCATAATTGCTTAAATCATTTTAATTGGACTCTGATTCAAGGACCTGTTATAGATTTCTTTTTCCTTTACTTAGACTTTTTTAGACATAGGACTTTTACACTTTGTATTTCATCCACAAGTTATTTTTCTCTTTTATTTGGATTTTTTCATGTTTTTTATTTTCTTTTGCAAATATACGTATACCTCATAACTCAGCTATACATCCCTGAGTGATCCCTGTGTTTGTTATTATTCGCCTCAGGGGGGGGTCAAGTTATTATTGTGAACTTTGAATTAAATTTGAGCAATTTTAGGATAAGAAACTTGCTACCTCCCAGAATCCAGAATATGCCATGAAGAAAGATGCCTGCAGAGACCACATGCTGCACCAGAAGATCCAGAGTGAACTTTGGGATGTGAACTGAACTATGGGGGGTTGAAATGCCTTTGTTTTGAATGTATACTCTTATGCCAAAGGGACTGCCCCCAAATTGGCTTTTTGTCAACCTAATAATCATTGGTTTTGTTCTTTTTTTCCCTTTTATCCACAAATTATGGCAATTTTTAAGTTGATTATGTTTCCATGATCCTTTTGGGGAAACTAGTTTCCCAATAGGATCACAGGGGTTATATATAAATGGAGATTTTGAACCTTTCACTTCATTCCCCAGAAGTCCTTAGTATTTCTCAAAATCCCCTATAATCTCTCCTGTGTCTCCACGTTGGTGAGATTGTTGGTATTTAAATGGATGGATGCTCCTCCCACTCTCTCGGACCTGTGACCGGACTGAAGTCAGGCAGTTCTTTTGTTTTAGTTATTATTAATAAAACTTTATATAATATTTAGCTATTGAATATTAATTTTTAAACTCACATTTTCAACATAAAGAGAAAGGGAGGCAAAGATCAGTTATGAAGAACCTATTATGGGGCAGCAAGGTGGTTCAGTAGATAAAGTACCAGACTTGGAGATAGGAGGTCCTGAGTTCAAATCTGATCTCAGATACTTTCCAGTTGTGTGGCCCTGGGCAAGTCACTTAGCCCTAGTTTTCTAGCCCTTACTGCTTTTCTACTTTGGAATCAAGACAATATGGATTCTAAAACAGAAGGTCAGAGTTTAAAAAAAAAAAAGAACCTATTTATGTGCCAGACATGGTGTTGAACATTTCAAAACTATCTCATCCAATCCTCATAGCCATTCAATTGTTTTTCAGTCATGTCTGATTCTCCATGAACCTATTTGGGGTTTTCTGAACAAAGATACTGGAGTGGTTTGTCATTTCCTTTTCCAGCTCATTTTATAGTTGAGGAACTGAAGCAAATAGAGTTAAGTGAATTACCCCAGGTTGCACAGCTAATGAGTTTCTGAAGCTGGATTTGAACTCAAGATGAGCACTTCTGGCACTTCATTTCCACAGCACCTAGCTGGCCTATATATCTTGAATACCAAACCCTTATTAGAGATATTTGATTAAAAAAAAAGATTTTTCTCCCCATTTGGCCTCTTCCCTTCTTACATAGTTGAATTGTTAAATTTAACTACTATGTGTCTTAGAGTTTACAGTCCTTTGTCGGGGGGGGGGGCAGTTTATAGTTGGATTTTTTTTAAACTAGAGGTGATTGGTGAATGCTTTCAGTTGGAATTTTATTTCCTATTTTCAGAATTTCCAGGCAATTCATGTCTATTATTTCCTTAGTTATGGCATTAAGATTTTTGGGTATGTTGTGTTCTTCTGGGAGACCTATGATCTTTAAATTGTTTTTGCACATCTCGTCTTCAGTATGCTTTGCTTGCAGGGTGAGCACATTTTCTTGAAATGTTATTGGGGGTTTTTTTGCTTCTCTTCTAAATTGTCTTTCAATTCTGTGTATTTGCTTTTCTTGTTCTCTCTTTTGTTTCTTTGGTGAAGCATGCCATTATAGACTCAAGTTTTTTTTTATTCTGTTCATTATTTTTGTTGTACAGCACATAATTTCTGCAGTAAAGAAAGTCATATAGTTTTTGAAAGGAGAATTGTCAATTATCAACAACCATAAGAATGCCTCTAAATCACGAATTGTAAAAGAAATATAAATTAAAATAATTCCAAGGTTTCATTTAATATAATGCAAATTGCCACAAGTGATAAAAATGTCAAGAGTCAATGATGAGTGATCTAATCATTCTGTATTTCATTTGGGGATCATGCAAGACAAGTAACTTCTATCCTATTTAACCCAGATGCCCCATTAAGAGATTCCCTTGTAAAAATGGAGATTTGAACCCCAGACTTTAATCCCCAGAAGTCCTTGGTACTTCCCAGAATTCCCTATAATCTCACCTGAGATCCCCACCTGGGCGAGATCACAATTTGTATTTAAACTGGCTGTAGGGCCTACTTGGGGCTCTTCTTCCACTTCTAAGCACACATATCTCTCTACCTGGCATGCAAGATGTAGTAAGTGGCTGTGAATGGGCTAATGTGTCCTAGGCACATGCTTTTCTTATTTTGTATTTCTTTATCCTTGCTTTCTAATAATCTTTAATAAACTTCATAAAATATAATACTTTTAGTAGAGAAACTAATTTAATTTTTACACCTTGCCATGGAGACCTTCTCCAGGGTAGACCTTCAGATTCCAAATGCAACCAGAAAACAAGTGTACATCTAAGGGTACAGAGAATCTTTGAACTGTAGACCAACCTCCATCATTTTAGGAGTCAGCAAAGGAAGTGTCACTTTAAGGAAGGTCAGTAAGACCCCTGGAGTCCAGATTACCTGGTACTTATAGACTCAGATGGCCAATTCAATTGCCTCCTTTCCTGGGTGCTTAAAAGAGAACTATGCTTTCTGCTCTTCGTCACTCAAGGACCCTTGAGGGTAGGATCCCAAATCAAAGGTACTCTTCCATCCTGTGGAGAGCAAACTTTTTCCTCTCCTATATTTTCCTCTCCTAATCCTTGTGATTCAGTGTCATAGTTTGCCTAGGGGGGAAGAAAATTCCTTTCCTGCTACCACCTCCTAATCCCTCATCATCCCCATCCACCTCATCCCTCCCTCTCCAGAATCCTTGTCCTGCTCTCTTCTCTTCTTTCACACTGTGACAAGGAAATCACTTTAAAAGACTGATATATATTAATTTAAGGTCGCCAAGGAATTCAGCTATGTAATTCCTAAATGAAACTCAAGTCAGCAGTCAACCTTTTATGGAGTTTTTAATTACAAACAGGAGGAAGAAAGGTATTAGAGAAAAAGAGAGAGAGAGAGACTGGGAGAGACTGAGAGAGAGAGAGAGAAAGGGGAGAGAAGGGAATAGGGCTTAAATACCCCCTCTGTTTAGGCTGGGCCAAAAGGCCCAAGCCCTTAGATAGCTGAGGCAAAGAAAAGAGATCAGTCCCTATCACTCACGTGACCAAAATGGAGAAACAGTCTCAGGGGCCTCCACCTTCAGCTTCCTTCAGAGCAAGCTTCTCAGAGCACAACCTCTCAGAGCAAAACCTCTCCAACCCTCTTCAGAGCCACCTCGCTCAGAGCAAG
Organism: Monodelphis domestica; assembly: GCF_027887165.1. Taxonomy (NCBI): domain Eukaryota; kingdom Metazoa; phylum Chordata; class Mammalia; order Didelphimorphia; family Didelphidae; genus Monodelphis; species Monodelphis domestica. The sequence goes on along the minus strand of NC_077228.1, from coordinate 492,448,705 downwards.
ACCTCCTCCACCTCCTTCAGTCCTCAGACCCCTCTCTCTTTAAGGAAACCATCCAAGTTACCTCCCCTCAGTTCTCACATCTACCAATCACTGTCCATGTCTTCCCTGTGCCAATGGTGGCTCTAGCTTAACCCAGGACTGCCCAGAGGTCTGTGGCTTTGCACATGTCTGTTGAAGGTCATATTCTCAAATAATTAAATCTTGATCCTTTGCTGCAGCCCTTCCTAAATCCTGTTACCCTGAGCAGGGTGGAGATTGGAAGTTCCAAGACCCGGTTCTGTCATTCCAAGTATCTCTATTGTATCAATTCTAAAATCAATCATGACTCAAAGAAATTCCTGTTCTATGCTTAAGCATAGGTCAAAGCCCTTTCCATTGTTCAGCAAAAGATTTCTGTCCTAAAGTAATCTTAAGTAGGGAGGAGAAGGAACCTCCCATGCCAATGGGGTTCACATTCTAATAGAGTTCCCACTATCAGTAGGAAATTCTTCAAGTATGAAATTTCCCAATGGTGAAATTTCCAACATTTATAAGTCTAAGAAATTTTAAGGTTTACACACCCTCTGGAATTCTCTTCTAATGTTAACTGTACCTTCAGCTTAGAGTTCTTCCCCTCACACCTTTTCCATCTTCTTGTGCTTGTTGAAAACTTAAATCCTCCCAGAAGATAATGTAGACTTCAGTAAGTACTGTTTAGTTCTAGTCACACCTTTTCCAGTGCTTTCTTATACAGTAGCCCAAGAGGAACCGATATATTTATTACTTACTCCTTCCTATTATTTTTAGACCTCCCCTCTGCTAACATCACTCAGCAACTCCTCCCCTTTTGAGTTTCATTCCATTCAAAAAGATTATTCTATCCAGATCTTGGCTGTAGTCATGTACTAGGCCCCCAGTCAGTCAACAATTAATAAGTGTTTGCTTTTGCCAGATGGTCAGTGATCATTTATTAAGTGCCTACTGTGTGCCAGATACTGTGAACACAAAGAAAAGCAAAATCATGGTTCCTGTCCTAAATGAGCTCACATAGGGATGAAAAACATGCGAAAAAAATTGCACAGTATAAAAGTGTGTCAGTGGGAAGAAGGAATAGTGAGGGGGAAACAATAGGAAAGACCTTCCAAAAAAGGTGGGTTTCGAGCTAAACCTTGAAAGAGGCTGGGAAAGTCAGGCTAAGGAGTTGAGGAAAGAGAATATTCTAGTTTAGGGGCATAGCCAATAAATAGGCATGAAACTGGAAGATGAAATACAATTTTGCTCCTCCTTTCTTTAGGAGTTCAATATGTAAGCTCACAGTCTTCCTCTCATCCCCAATTCCTAGCCTCCTGCTTGGGGACTCAATAGATACTTTGGTGTCTCCTCAAACATCTCACCCTCTCAATCCATCACCTCCTTAACTCTTAGGACCAATATCTTCACTCTGTCTCCACCTCATACAGAGAAAGGTAAACCTTGATATCACCATCACCACCAAGTATTCTAGCTCTCCCATCTCTAGCTTAGATTCTTCTCTTCAGCTACAACTTCAGCTACAACTTCCAGACTTTCCATCTCTTTGCCTACCTTGGTCTCCCTGAATTTATTTTTCATTTTCCCACAGCTGCTAGTCATTCCACCACTTCCTCCTGCCCCTAGTCCATCACTAATACTATGGTCTCATTTTCCTCCTTTAGTAATTTTGACCCTAAGGCTACATTTAGGCTAATATTTTGCCTAGTCCCATCTGTGCTACCCCCAGAATGCTCTTTTTCTACTCTTGCTTACATGTTTCTGAATGATACTGGAAGGAATTATCCAACCATGATGAATGGGCCCACTACATATTTGTTTTATCTAACCTCACTTCGGCCCTCACTACTGCAAGGCAATCCTTTTATTCTTCACTGATTGATTTTATCATACTCCACAGAGGATTTGTCCAACCCACTTACCCCATTAGACAAGGAGCTCTTTGACAGAAGGTTATTTGCTTTTCCATTTTTTTGTATCCACAGCATTTCGATAAAAGCTTGGCATATAGTAGGCATTTCATAAATGCTAGTTGGTTGACTCTCTTCAAACCTCCTACACCACTCTCTCCTCTTTCTCTCTCAGTAAAGTAACTGTCCTACTTTACCGGAAAAAAAAAAAAAGATGCTAACTTCAAAACCCTACTACATCGTCCATAATTTTCTCCTTTGCTCTAACAATTGACTTTTCTTGGCAAAGTTGAGTTTACTGTCCTCTCATTCAAGTGCTTACCCTTCACTACTGATCTTATTCCCTCATCTCTCCATCAGGGGCTGGCCCTTTTCATCTGTCTCTGTCCTAATCGTATTCAATCTCAATTGGAGTTTCACTATTTGTGGTTCTTGGTTGACAGGGAGAAGTTATGGTCTCTTCCCTCTTGCTCTTGCTGCCATCCTCACTCCTGTCAGTTCCTGATTAAGACAGTGACTACTGCAGCAGTGGGGCAGGTGGTTTTTACCATTCTCTACTCTCCCAGTCTTCCATACAGCAGCAAAGGAGTCCCATCCTCTCCCTGAATACATTGTTCATCTCTTACCCCTATATAGATTTAATGTCTTTCTTCTCTCAGGAGAGAAGAAGGAAACTGTCCTTTCAAAATGTTCATGACCTAAACAAGTTGAAGACAAGGTAATTTGCGAGAGAGGGCACTAGCCATTGGGGAAATAAAGAAAAGACAGTACTTGAACTTCATCTTAAAGGAGAAATACTCTTTGGGGCAGTTGGGTAGCTCAGTGGATGGAGAGTCAGTCCTGGAGATGGGAGGTTCTGAGTTCAGATCTAACTTCAGACATTTCTTAGCTGTATATGTCTGGGCAAGTCACTTAACTCCCATTGTCTAGCCTATCTTCTCTTCTCAACTGTACTACTGTCTAGAATCTATTGCTCTTCTATCTTAGAACCCATGTAAGACAGAAGGTAAAAGTTTAAAAAGAAAAAGCTTCTTGAAGCAAAGATAAGGAGGAAATAAGTTCCAAACATGGAAGGTGGCCAATGCAAAGGAATGGAGAGGCAAGATGGAGAGCTGCATGTGAGGAACACAGAAAAAAGTCAGTTTGGTTGGATCACAGATTGCAGGAAGCTGGAAATGTCTAATGAGGCTGAAAAGTTGTTTGAAGCCAGTGTGTGCACAACTTTAAATGGTAAACAGAGAAGTATATATTTTGCCCTAGAGGCAACAGGAAGCCAGTGAAGTTATTGAATAGGTGAGTCACTTGGCTAGATCTGTGCTTAAGGAAAATTTCTTTGGCAGCAATATGGAGAATGAACTGAAGTAAGGAGAGTCTTGAGGCAAGGATTAAGAGGTTGGTACAATAATCTAGGTAAGAGGTAATGAGGGCCTGAACAAAGATGGTAGCCATGTGAGTGGAGAAAAGGGGTCAGGTATGAGATATCATATTTGTTTGACAATTGTTTGGATATGTGGGGTGAGGGAGAGTAAGAAAGTAAAAAATAATACTCCGGTTAATAATATGGGAGATTAAAAGAATGGTGCTGCCTTTCATCAAACCTGAGACGCTGAGAAGGGGTATGATTTAGGAGAAAAAGAATTAATAAAAATATTAAGTTCTATTTTGGATGTGTTGAGTTTAAGATGTCTCCAGGTCATACAGTTTGAACTATTTCATAGGCAATTGGTAAGGTGAGCCTGGAACTCAGGGGAGAAGCTAGAGCCAGATACAGAAGATCTAAGAGTTGTTTTTATAGAGATGATCGTTAAGCCTATAAGAAGTATAGAAGCAGAAGAGGGCTAGTTCCCCCCATCATCTCCTCTCACTGGTACTATTTTAAGAGCCTGCTAGGCTGCTATTCCTTCTTCCTGACACATCATAATTGGGCTGCGACCTAGTTTCCTGAACTTACTTCAACAATTTCCCTTCATTCACAATTCCAGCCATACTGACCTACTTGCTGTTCCTCCAAGTACAATCAAACTCTTAGTACCTTCCATTCCTAGAATACTCACCTCCACATCTTAGAATCCTTACTTCTTTCAAGACCCAGGTCCTACTAGAAGCCTTTCCTGATTGCTTGAGTTTCTCCTCTTCAAGTTATATGTATTTATAGCTTTATAATTTATAATCCCCCAAGTAGAATGTAAATTCCTTCAGGGCAGGGACTAGCTTTCATCTTGTCTTTGAATCTCCTACACCTTCTATACACTGCTTGTTGAACTTTTGTAACTTTTGCAGTCCTGTGTGTAACAGCAACGGAGGTTTTCTGTATTTTTATATGTTTAATGAGCTACTATAGTCAGAGATTTCTTCACCCAGGATACAGCCTTCTTGTTTCTTCACCATCCTGAGCCAGTCTGTTCCTTAGATGGAAGACAGTTGGTTGTTATATACCCAAAGTCTTTCTAGTGAGGGTAGAACATAGTAGAAATGATCTGAAATAGCATTCAAGAAACTGGGATTCCCCTCTATGCTACAATGTGGCATCAGACAATAACTTCCTTAGAGGTTGAACCATAAAGCACTATGTGGACAAGTTCTTTTTATTTTTAAAACATAATTTGTTTTTGATGAATTAGGAGATTAGGAGCCTCCGTGATATAACTTAAAACTTAAAGATAGTACAATGTTGCAAACAGCTATTTTAGATCTTACCAGGAAGGGTTTCTTTATCCTTTCCTTTTGATCTAAACCTGTGATTTCTTCCTGGTAGGGAACTCCCAACATGGGAACTCTCTCCACTACTGCAGACTGGCAACTTGTTTTATAACTTGGCAGCAGCATTGCCCTGGAACACTGTGAAAGTCAAGTGACTTCCATAGGCTAAGAAATCCAATAGATTGGACTTGACCCAGTACCTGCTAATGCTAAGACTGGCCCTCTAGAGCACCAACCTAACAGGGCTGTTGTCAAGATCAAGTGAAATAATATAAATAAAGGGCTTTGTAAACCTTAAAGTGCTATATAAATGTATTATTATTGTTGTTAAGTGATGTTGTCTCACTGTATCTTTCTAACAGAAGAGCATGATGGGATTCTTTTATACAAGGTCACCTTTCTATGCTTAGCTAAAAATTGGGTGATTTGGAGGTTTGCAGTAAGACCAAATGCCTATGATAATAGTACATCTCATATTTTATATCTTTTCCAACTGCCAAAAGTTGGGCACATTCCAATTGTTATCTGGGGACTAGAGAGGGGAGATCTCATAAAAATGCCTCAAAATGAAAAATAAAACCGAAAAAATCTTATAAGAATTACTGAAGGTATTCTGTTTTCTCCCCTTTATAGAATGATTCTGAGAGCTACACTGAGGTCAACAATACTGGAAGCTGTCTGCTGGTCTACAATCTTTCTCCGTTTCAGTTTCATGTAGGAAAGGAAGCAGATGCTAAAAATAAGGAATTAGTGAAGCCTTCCTTTGATTTGTTCAAGGCTGTCACAGGAAGTATTCTCACCAAATCACATAACTGCCAGATTTGAGGAATGTGAACTAGGTTGGAAAAGTTTTTAACATCTGAAGCTGAAGCCTGGGAGTATAGCATCCCAAGCATATTCACATCTATGAAATATAAATCATTGTATGGTTACCGTGTCTCCAAGCATAAGGTTATACCAATGAGGCTTGTGAATGTAACCTTGAACTGGCCATGTGGCCCTTGGCTAAGACAAACTCATTAACATGCTTGGACTCAATTCCCCAGGAAAGCGCGGTTTGCAATCTACACGCCCAAAGGTGTTCCCTCTACCTTGCCACCCAATCTTGATTGTCTATACTTTGTGATGTGGGTACTATGTGCTTGGGAGTACCACCCAAGCAGGACAGGAATAAATTCAGAGGCAAACCCATTAACTTCCTCTTGGCCTTTCTCCCTTTCATGGAGCTCCACTGGGCTCCTCAATGACTATCTCTCTCCTCTTGACCTTCTCCTTCCCGAGGCTGTAACTATCTCAGCCTGCATTTCCTACCTTAATCTCCTCCTCCACCTCCTGATCCTTTGTACTCATACTTTCCTATCAAAGGGAGTATCATAGGGATTGCCTGCCCTATCCAACCACTGACTTGTCCGTGTCTTTCATTTCCACCCTGGTTCTCGGTTCCTACCTCTCCTCGGGTCCCATCACAAAGGTGAGCCCCTCCCTTGTGGGACCCTGCTGGTCAGGGAAGTCCATTAAGGAAAACCCCACAGGGAGTTTTTGACTTATCACTTTTAGAGGCTCAGGTAAGCATCCCAAGAACAAATTCAATCCCCAAATCTTTACTATAAACTCTAGGGCCAACTGACTGCTCAAAAAATATTAATAACCCCAATTGGTTGGAATACTGTCAGTTTTTATTTGATAATCAGAACCTAAGGAAAAACCCAAGATGGTAAAGAGAATTTGAATGACAAGTTAAATGAATAGTTATGAGCCAGCCTTGCCTTCCATAGAGAATATTCAGATGAAGATTTTTTTTTTAACTTAAAATCTAATTGAAAGAATAATCTCATTTGGGAGGTTTGGGGTGTTTCTTTGGAGCCATTTCCTTTTTCTCGTTGTGCTTTTTAAAAATTGACAGACGAACTATCTTCTTTGGTTTGAAGAATCTTCTTGATAGTCCTTTCAGGATTACCATAACCAATGAGATGCCTAATAAAAGAAGTCGAATAAATATAATGGGCACAACTTTAACTGACTTGGGAACATCCTTCATTTTTCCTCTAGGTCCACTGTTAATGCTTCCTCCAAAACCGGGATTCTCGCAGAAGGGAGGGGCCCATCCATAATTACAGTGGCAATTTTTCTTATTGTTGCAAACACCTCTTTTGTTGCACTTCTCTGGGAGACAGTCATATTTGAGCACTGAGACATTGAGACAGCTCCTGTTAATACAAATCAAGTCATGACCACATGAAGTACCATCTTTTACAGCTCCCTCATCAGGTAATGCCATGCTGATCATTGAAGAATGATAGTCTATCCCCCAGCATCGGATATTAAACTCCTTCACATGAGTAAAAATGACTGTTGTATGATCAGGCATATCAGGGACATTCTTCACATTGACACATTGCAATCTTCCACACATTATATCCCTTGATTTACACTGTTTATAACTCTGGCCTTTGAGGCCACAGTTAGCAAATCGATCAGTAAGTTTATTCAGTTCTTTATAGCACAGATATGGAGCATTCAGAGCACCAGATCCAAAAATTTCTTTGCACTGCAAAAAACGATCATGACATCCCTTTTGGTAACAACGGGCTCCCCTACTGCATGGGGTACCGTCTTGCTTATATAAATCAGTTGGGCAGAAATTTGAAGTTCCATTGCAGAATTCTGCAAGGTCACACTCATTTTGTTCTTCTCTACATTTATGTCCAGATGGACTGAAATGACAATTGGTACAGCACAAACCAGTGTTACACTGTGCACCGGGTCTCAGTTTACAATCAATTTGACAACACATGTCCTTTTTACATTCCTCTATTGTACCACAGTCACACTCCTCTCCTTTCTCTATTATTTTATTTCCACATCGCTGCATCGTATATACAAGTCCTGGGATATTATTTAGACATGAACTTGCAGTATCCCAATTTATAAAGTCGAAATAATTGACAAAACTGCAGTTACTGAAACCAGTACTTCCACCAGAGCCCATCAAACATTCTGTTTTACTGAAACAAAAACAGTTTTTTCCATCATGTTGCATGCCCACACCATGGCCCACTTCATGGGTAGACCATATAGCAGGAGCAATCAGGTTTTTATTTGGCAAAGTGCTTGTTGATACTCCATATTTCCTTTTACAGACACCTCCAACAAAAGCCCATCCCAATGCATCAGGGTAATATTTGTGCACATATAAATGTGCCCAATCCGATTTCACATTTAGATATAGTATTTTATCATTATATTTGGAAAACTCTCCAAGAACTTGTGACAATTTTTTCACATTAGTATTTACTTTGCTTTTATCTGTCCAGACCTCAATGGCTATTAATTGTATTCTAGCATTCAAGGACTGAAAGTAGCTGTCCATGACACCACCCATGATAATACTATCACTGATGGCTCTTGTTAAGTTGGATTTCAAGAAGGTAAAGCGCAGTTTATCCAGCACAATGATCAACTCCAAATACTTTTGGTGAACATAGGAAGTCCGCCAAGAATCCGATCTATCGGCAGGTAGATACCTTAGAAGGCTCAGCTGGCGGTCTATTTCTTCTTTGGTTAAGCCACAGGTGAAGTTGTTCATGAGATGGTCCTGCAAGCGGTAGATGACGTGCTCAAAGTTGTAGGAATACTGGACAGGCTCGATCTGGTACACGCTGTCCTCGATCCTCAGCATGCCTCGGAGGCCCCCGAGGCAGGTGCTCAATATGGCTTCGGACTCGGGAGAGCCCTCCACGGAGCCCTTGAAGTTGCAGGGCCGCGGGATGTAAGGCTGGTCCTCGACTCGGGTGCCGTCGTCCGCGAAGGTGAACACCCGCAGGTGTCGGGGCAGCAAGAGCTTCTTGGGCCGCAGGTGGACGATGTTCCTCTTGCCCTGGATACGCATGAGGTAGGACACTCGCCCCAGTCTGTTGGGGTAGCCCCCGCGGGGCTCCAGCTGCCTGGGGATGATCACTTCGTAGGATGTAAAGCCCCAATCCGGGTTAAAGTCAAAGTCTTGGGACCAGCAGCTATTCCCGAGTACGAGGGTCCCCAGGCCCAGTAGCAGGAGAGATGCGGCTCCCATTGCCCAGGCCCTTGTCTGCCTTGCTGGCACCCAAGAGCCACTGGCCACAGCAGCCGAGGGCGCCAAAGGCGCCTACGGCTGAGAAGCAGTGGCCAGGCTTAGTTGAGGGCCACTGGGAGGGTGGAGGGAGCTGGGGGGCGGGGCCGGACGCCTCGAGCTCCGCCCATGCTGCCGGTTCTAGAGGGGGTGTTCTGCGCGTGCGTGTGCGCGCTCTTCAGACAGTTGAGAAGGCGGGAAAGTGGCGGAAAATGGAGGAGGCTGAGCTTAATGTGGGTACCAGAGGAGGGGAGAAGAGGAGAGACGCGCCATGAATGGAGGAAGAGAACACGCTAAGTTTTAGGAGGGGGCCAAAAGGTGTGGAAAGTACTTCCAGAGCGAGCTTCCATCCAGGAAATGGCTCTTGCCCTCAATGGACTAGACAGAAGCTCCAAGTTCTCTGTGGAGGAACCGCCCCAACTGTTGTGGGGGGCAAGGGGCTCCTCATTTCCCCAGGCAGATTATTAGTCCATTCTCACCCCAGTTATGAAAAAAAAAGCCAAACCCACCCACCCCCTTTTTGTTTTATAAATCCCATGTCTTACATCTTAGCATCATTAGAATCATTCCAAGCTGTGTGACCCTGGGCAAGTCACTTAACTTCTGCCTTAGAACCAAAACCTAGGATTGATTCTAAGGTAGAAGGTAAAGGTTGTTGTTGTTGTTTTTAATAAATTAAAATAAAAACACTCAAACTTAGAACCAAACATACCACTGTTTTTAAGAAAATTCTGAGTGGACACTTGTTTCTTTTTGTATTAGAATGTTAGACCTATGTGGGAGGAGATTCAGTGTGTAATTCTCAGAGTAGTTTTTGGCTTGCTGTAACCCCAATTTTCAAGACCCCTTAGTATTACTATTCCTTAGACTAAAATTGCAGCCCTCCATAAAACTCTTAGTTTTCCTGTCCTGTTTTCAAAAACCTTGAGAAGAGTTTTATCTGTACCCTGGGAAGAAAGTCAAACTATAAAATAGGCTGAAGGAGGGAAAGTACAGTGAGTTTCAAAAGGATCATTATGGTCCCAGCCTGGGAATCCCATGATAGTCACAGGTTTTTCTTGATAATGGGGGTCTTTAGGGGTGGTGCGTAATGTTGAAAATCACATGCTCAAGACTGTGAACGTCACAGCTCCCCCTTCTGTGGTATTGGACAGAGGGGAGGAGGAGAATCTTGCATCAGGATTATTGTAGAAGTCTGTGATTGTACCTACAAGAAGAGAGGACATTTTTTTCCCTGAGCAAGCTGCTTGTGTGGGCAGAATCCCTTTTCTTTCCTTTCCCCTCCCTACCCCCCCCTCCCTGCTGACTGCTGTTTTCTCCAACTTTAGTCGATTTTCTCTGCCAGTATCTTATCAAGTCTACTGTCTGCTCATTAGAGTGATTTCTGGGGGTACAAACCTTGTCAGAATTCTACTCCTTCTTATTGCTAAAATATACTTTCCTAAGTTTCTCTGGACCCTTTTGTGTGTATGTATTTCAAAATTCTTATTCATGGATGGTCTTTCCACAGAAGTATTTGAAAATCCTCTCTTCTATGAAAAATCTGTTCCCCATGGGCAGCGAGGTGGCTCAGTGGATAGAGAGCCAGGCCTCTGTTCAAATCTAGCCTCAGATACTCTCTAGTTGTGTGATCCTGGGCAACTCATGTAAGCCATATTGCCTAGCCCCTGCCCTCTTCTGCCTTAGAACTAATACACATTATTGATTATAAGATGGAATTGTAAGGGTTTAAAATTTTATATTCTCTCCTATTTTTTGCCACCACCCCCCCCAGTAGGATTATGCTCAACTTTTAACTAAATTATTCTTGGTTTGAAGGGGGAAATGAGTTTAGTTTTGGACAGAAGTTTAAGGCAGCTATGGGACATCCTATTTGAGATGGCCAGTAGGTAACTGGAGATGGGAGACCAGAGTCAGCAGAGAGGTTAGGACTGGATAACTAGATTAGAGAATCATTAGCATCGATATGATAGTTGAAATCATGGGACCTGATAAGGTCACCAAATGAAATAATATAGAGGAAGAAGAAAAGGCTCAAGACAGAGCTTGGGAGACACTTCATATTGGCAAGCCCAATCTGGAAGATCAGCAAAGGATCATTTATATAATGGATATCATATTGCTTACCTTCTCAATGAGTGGAGGAAGGGAGAGAATCTGGAACTCAAAGTTTTTAAATGAATGTGAAGGGCAGCTAAGTGGCTTAAAAGCCAGGCTTGGAGATAAGAGGTACTAGGTTCAAATCTGTCCTCAGATACTTCCTCAATAGGTGACTCTAGGCAAGTCACTTAATCCCAACTGCCTAACCATTACCATTCTTCTGCTTTGGGACCAGTATTGATTCTAAGATAGAAGGTAACTTTTCTTTTTTTTTTTTGAGTGGGAAAATGTAAAAAAAAAATTTTCAACAAAGGAGCCTGAGGAGTAGTCAGATAGGTAGATGTAGAGATAAGATAGAGTCATGAAAACATAAAGAGAGTATAAGGAGAAAGTGATCCAAAAGTATCCTAGGCTGCAGAGAGTTCAAGAAGGATGAAGACTGGAAAAAGCCCATTGTGGGAAAACACACCCAAGTTTGTCTCAGGGTCTCCACTAAAGAGTGGGAGGTTCAAAACTTCCTTCAATCTAGAAGTATGAAAAAATTTTGGTTTAATGTGGTGAAATAGCCTATTAGTTGATGGAGTAACTTTAGGGCTAATAGAATGGCCCCTGGACTGATGGAGTAGCCCTGGAGATGATGGCATAGCCCAAGGTGTGAATCAGGGTTTGTATATTTATTGAAAGTTTGGGGGCTTCATGCCTTCCATTCCAGGGAAATCTCCACCTTTTCCCAGAATAGCCCACCCTGGGCATTACTAGGCATTACAGGATAAAAACCCTGGAAAATGAGCATAGAGAATGTGGGTCCAAATCCAAGAAGGGGTGTGGTTTTGGGTCCGACACATCATAGATGAACTTGACACCAGAAAGGGAATTAAAAACATGCACAGGTTTGGGAGATTCCCCTAGACTGTCAGAGCCCATGTCCCATGTTTCCCCCCATTGTCCCACCTGACATCATTTGTCAGTGTAGATGAGGTCTTGCTACCTTTCTGGAGTGCTCTCATCAAACTGGGGGATATAAGAAGAATATAGTACCATAGATGACCACTATAGGTGATTAATAATGCCTAACAGTTCAGAACTAAGGTAAATACAAAACAATGTAAATGATTAATAATACAAAATATCAAGATAGAGGACTAACTGGAGCAGCAGCTCCATTTCACCACAGAAATCCTCTCTGATCAAAATTAAAATATTACCACAAAATAAATACAGGAATGAAAGAACCAACAAGGAGATGGAGTAAAACAACTTTCAAGAAAAGAAAAACCCAAAAGGTAGGCAGAGACAATATGGGGAACTAAGGTGAGAGGGGAGCAGAGCCAGAAAGAGGCTATATATAAGGAGTGAAGAGCAAGCCAAAAGAAAACCCCAACCCTGTCCCCCCCCCCTCCACACACACACACACACACACACACACACACACACACACACACATCTGCTGTGTAAGTTCAATTTAACATTCAGACCCTGAGAGCCTGCCTGGACAAATAGTGGTCCAAGCCAACTCACACCCCTTGAAATTTCAAACCTATGGAGAAGGCCAGAATCCCAGCCCACCACAAGTTGGGCTGAAGAGGGATGATCCATGTGGACCCAGAGCAAAACCAGGAATCCCAGTCTGGGCTTGGGAGGAGGACATATTAGATGATTTGAGGTGAGGACACAGTTCTCAGGGGAGTTCCCCAGATCTTTTTGCCCAAAACTAAGGGCAGGACTCTAGGACAGGTCAATCAAGGGTGTGCCTGATTGAATCAAGAATACAAGTGAGACCAAAAACTTAAGCCTGAGTCTGGGGCTAGAATTTGATCAGCCCCTGACCTGATCAAGTTCATAGTGGATCAAAAACTTACTAAGCTTATCAGCATCTCAAGGGTCAATTGAATCAGCAGGAGGAGGGAGCTCTCAGAGCTCTCAGCCCTGAGACCATCTGGTCTTCTAGTAACAACCCAGAAAATAAGCTAAAAATAGTATCAAAGAAGGACTGAAGTTTAAGAGGGTACCCCAACTTCCCAGAAAACAGAGTCTACCTACAATTAGATAAGAAAAATGAGCAAACAACATAAAAAGCACCTAACTCTAAAGAATTTTTATGGCAGCAACAAGCAAGGTACAGACACAGAAGGGGACAGTGAAAACAAAGGAAACACAAAGTCCAAAAGAAAATATGAAATGGATACAGATTCTGGAAGAGTTCAAAAAATTTGAAGTCCAAACACAAAACACAAGAGAAGCCCCAAAAGGTAAATAAGAAAGAGAAAATTTAAGGGACTCATTAAGATCAAAATGTTTATATGTCTACAGGGAAAGAAGATTTCTATAATTCTCAAAAATTACTCTTAGTAGTAGAAAAGAAAGAAGGAATTTGCTCAGAAAGAGGATGGAGAAGTAAGCTGATTATGATGATATGATGTATATGTAAATGTGATGATATGGAATGCATGTATGTATGATATGATATGTATGCACATAAATGTGATGTAAAAAATCATGGGCTGAAAGAGAGGGTTGCACTGAGAGCAAAAGGAAAGGAGAGATAGAATGGGATATTATTTATATATATGAAATACTAATTATATAACATAAAGAGGCATGAAAAATCAATGCAGAGGGGAAGATAAGGGTGGTGACTGGTAATGCTTACACTTTACTCTCTTTGTAACTGGCTGAGAGAGGGAAAAACGAGTCTGCTCAGTGGGGAATAGAATTCTGTCACCCTACAGAGAAGTAGAAAGGGAACAAGACAAGAGAAGAGGGTGGTAAATGAAGGGAGGGAGAAGCAAAATACTGGTGAGATGGAACAGAGGGAATAGGGCAGGATCTAAAGGGGATAATATGATGGAAAGCAATACACAGTTAGTAATCATAACAATGAATGTGAATGGGATGAACTCATCCATTAAACAGAAGCAAATAACAGAGTGGATTAAAAACCAGAATCCTACTATATGTTGTTTACAAGAACACATTTGAGGCAGGGTGACACATACAGATTCAAGATAAAAAGGCTGGAACAGAATTTATTACACATCATATAAAGTAAAAAAAAAAGCAGGGGTTACAATCAAGACAAAGCCAAAGTAGAAATTGATCTGAGTAAAAGAGATAATGAAGAAAATTAGATTTTGCTATAAAAATGAAGTAATATCATTACTAAACATTTATGTACCAAATGGCATAACATATAGATTTCTAAAGGAAAAATTAAAGGAGCTCAAGGAGGAAATAGATAAGTCCATACTAGTGGGGGATCCCAACCTTCCCCTTTCAGAACTAGAAAAATCAAACCAAAAAATAAAAATAAGAAATAAGTAAGGAAAGTAAATGAAATGTAGAAAAATTGGAGTTAATAGATATCTGGAGAAAACTGAACAGGGATAAAAAAGGAATATACCTTCTCATCAGCACATGGTACATATAAAAAGATCAACCATGAATCAGGGCATAGAAATATTGCGAACAAATGCAGAAAAGCACAAATAATAAAGGCAACTTTTTCAGATTGTAATACAATAAAAATTGTAATTAACAAGGGTCCATGGAGAGGCAAGTTTTTTTTTATCTTAAGAAATTTTATTCAATTAGTTCATTTAGAATATTTTTCCATGGTTACAAGATTCATGTTCTTTCCCTTCCTTCCCCCCAACCCCCTCCTGTAGCTGACACTCAATTCCACTAGGTTTTACATGTGCCATTGATCAAGACCTATTTTCATATTATTGATATTTGTACTAGGGTGATAATTTAGAGTCTATATCCCAAATCATATCTCCATTGACTCTTGTGATCAAGCAGTTTTTCTTCTGTGTTTCGACTCCCACGGTTCTTCCTCTGAATGTTAATAGTGTTCTTTCTCATAAGTCCTTTCAAATGGAAAGGCAAATTTAAAATTAATTGGAACTAAATAATCTAATTCTTCAAAACTGGTGGGCCGAACAAGAAATCATAGAAACAATTACAGACTTCATTAAAGAGAATGACAATGAGGAGATGACATAACAAAACCTATGGGATACATTCAAAGCATACTCAGGGGAAATTTTATATCTCTGAGTGCCTATATGAACAAAATAGAAAGGAAGGAGATCAATGAATTGGGCTTGTGACTCAAAAAATTAGAAAAAAAATTTAAAATTCCCATATAAAAACTAAATTGGAAATCCTAAAAATTAAAGGAGAAATTAGTCAAATTGAAAGTAAAAGAACTATTGAACTAATAATAAGAGTAGGAGCTGGTACTTTGAAAAAACAAATAAAATATATAATGTATTCATATACATTATCATGGTTAATCTAATAAAAAAGAAAGAGAATCAAATTAACAGTATCAAAGAGGGGGCAGCTGGGTAGCTCAGTGGATTGAGTGCCAGGCCTAGAGATGGGAGGTCCTAGGTTCAAATCTGGCCTCAGATACTTCCTGGCTGTGTGACCCTGGGCAAGTCACTTGACCCCCATTGCCCAGCCCTCACCACTCTTATGACTTGGAGCCAATACACAGTATTGACTCTAAGACAGAAGGTAAGGGTTTAAAAAAAACAGTATCAAGGGTGATCTCACCTTTAATGAAGAGGAAATTAAGGTATTAAGAACTATTTTGCTCAATTATATGGCAATAAATATGACAATCTAGGTGAAATGGGTGAATATTTACAAAAATATCAATTGCCTAGATTAGTAAAAGAGGAAATAGAATACTTAAATAATCCTGTCTCAGAAAAAGAAATTGAACAAGCCATCAATGAACTCCCTAAGAAAAAATTCCCCAGGGCCAGATGGATTCACAAATGAATTCTATCAAACATTTAAAGAACAACTAATCCCAATATTATACAAATTATTTGACAAAACAAGCAAAGAATGAGTCTTGCCAAATTATTTTTGACACAAATATGGTATTGATTCCAAAGCCAGACAGATGAAAAACAGAGAAAGAAAACTATAGACCAATCTCCTTAATGAACATAGATGCAAAAATCTTAAATATATTATTAGCAGAAAGGCTCCAGCAAGTGATCAGAGGATTATTCACTATGACCAGGTGGGATTTATACTAGGAATGCAAGGATGATTAGGAAAACCATACACATAATTGACCATATCAATAATCAAACCAACAGAAATCATAAGATTATCTCAAAAGATGCAGAAAAAGCCTTTGACAAAATGCAACACTCATTCCTATTAAAAACACTAGAGATGATGAGACATGATGGGAGACTTCCAGTCAAGATGGCGGTGTAGAAGCAGCAAAAGTTCAGACCTCGGAAACCCTTCCTTATGGATCGCAAACAGAGTGCTCCTATGCCACGGAAATTCAAGCTGAACAACAGGCTAGACCTGGGGAAACCTCCTCCTGGACCTGGATCAAAAGGTACTGCACCCCAAAAGCCAGAACCCTAGATCACTCGGATCTAAGGGGTAGACAAAAAGAAGGTCCCAGGACCCATCCCCCCCCAACCCAGAGTGCTGAGCCCATGGCAGCAGTGGGAACCTCAGGGCTCTGAAGACTCACCTTGAAAGCAACCTGAGCCAATCTCCGGGGCACCCAACACAGACGGCAGGGAAACATAGAGAGAAGGAGGAAGCCTGTAGTCCCCTGGCTGGGTCCTTCCATCTGAGTCTCAAGGGAGGTCCCAGCTTTAGGGTACCAGCTGAACCCAATCCCATCAGGAGCTCTCAGAGCTACTGAAAGGACAGAAAACTCGGGGCTGGCAAAGGGGTTGCTCTGAAGAGCTTACCTTGAAAGTAACCCGGGCCAGTCTCCAGGCATTCAACACAGATTGTGGAGGAGGAGAATTTTGCATCAGGGTTCATTGGCCCAAACCACAGGTGAACCTAATCCCATCAGGACCCCTCAGAGCCCAGGCAAGCTATGACCCCTCCCCCCTTAGAGAGCAGGGTCTTCTGAAAGAACCAGCTGAACCTAATCCCATCAGGAGCCCTCAGAGCCCAGAGAGGCCACGCATCTCCCCCCTTAGAGAGCAGGGTCTTCTGAAAAAACAGAAAGCTAGAGGCAAAGTCAAGATGGCAGCCTAGGAGGAGCATAGACCTGGCAGCCTGGCCAGAGATTTGGAGATCCTCCATATCTGCTCCAGCTGTCCAGGAAGTTTAAAACACAGAGTAAACCTAGCCCAACTAAGCTGAACTCAATCCCATCAAAAATCTCCAGAACACAGGGAAGCCCAGGTTCCCCATCCATCCTCATTGACTGCTAGACTTTAAGGTGAACTGATCCAACCATTCTGGAGGGCAATTTGGGACTATGCACAAAGGGCGATAAAAGAATGTCTACCCTTTGATCCAGCCATAGCACTGCTGGGTCTGTACCCCAAAGAGATAATGGACAAAAAGACTTGTACAAAAATATTCATAGCTGCGCTCTTTGTGGTGGCCAACAATTGGAAAACAAGGGGAAGCCCATCAATTGGGGAATGGCTGAACAAATTGTGGTATATGTTGGTGATGGAATATTATTGTGCAAAAAGGAATAATAAAGTGGAGGAATTCCATGGAGACTGGAACGACCTCCAGGAAGTGATGCAGAGCGAGAGGAGCAGAACCAGGAGAACATTGTACACAGAGACAAACACACTGTGGTATAATCGAATGTAATGGACTTCTCCATTAGGGGCAGTGTAATGTCCCTGAACAATATGCAGGGATCTAGGAGAAAAAACACTATTCATAAGCAGAGGACAAACTGTGGGAGTGGAAACACCGAGGAAAAGCAACTGCCTGACTACAGTGGTTGAGGGGACATGACAGAGGAGAGACTAAACGAACACTCTAATGCAAATATTAACAACATGGCAATGGGTTTGAATCAAGAACACATGTGATACCCAGTGGAATCACGCATCGGCTACGGTGGGTGGGGGGGAAAGAAAATGATCTTTGTCTTTAATGAATAATGCATGGAAATGATCAAATAAAATATTATAAAATTTAAAAAAACACTAGAAAGTATAGGAATAGAAGGACCATTCCTCAAAATAATAAACAGTATTTCAGCAATTATCATCTGTAATAAGGACAGGTTAGAAGCCTTCCAAATAAGTTCAGGAGTGAAGAAAGGATACCCATTATCACCTCTATTATTTAATATTGTTTTAGAAACACTAGCCATAGCAATTAGAGAAAATTAGATAAAGAATTTGAAGGGATCAAAGTAGTCAGTGAAGAAATTAAACTATCACTCTTTGTAGATGATATGATGGTATACTTAAAGAATCCCAGAAAATAAAATAAAATGCTAGTGGAAATAATTAACAACTTTAGCAAAGTTGTAGGATACAAGATAAACCCACATAAATCATCAGCATTTCTACATATTTCCAACAAAACTTGGCAGCAGGAGTTAGAAAGAGAAACTCCATTTAAATTACTTGACAATATAAAATATTTAGGAATCTATTTGCCAAGACAAACAACTACAGAACATTTTTCACAGAATTAGAAATAGATCTAAATAATTGGAAAAACATTAATTGTTCCTGGGTAGGATGAGCTAATATAATAAAAATGACAATCCCACCCAAATTCATCTACTTATTCAGTGCCATACCTATCAAACTACCAAAAAACTTTTTTTATAGAATTAGAAAAAGTTGTAACAAAGTTCATTTGGGAGAACAAAAATGAAAAAAAAAAAGTGAAGAGTGGGGACCTAGCAGTACCAGATCTTAAACTATACTATAAAGCAATGGTCATCAAAATAATCTGGTACTGGCTAAGAGACCAAAGGGTGCAGCAATAGAACAGACTAGGGATAAATTACCTCAGCAATTTTTTGATAAACCTCAAGCAATGTTTGATAAACCTCAAGTTCCCAGCTTTTGGCAGAAGAATTCAGTATTTGACAAAAATTGCTGGTAAAACTGGAAAAAAATATTAGAGGGATTAGGTTTAGATCAACATCTCACACCCTATACCAAGATAAATTCAGAATGGGCAAATGACTTACATATAAAGAGTGAAATCATAAATAAAGTAGTTGACATAGAATAGTATACCTGTTAGATCTGTGATAAAGGAAGGAATTTAAGATCAAACAAGAGATAGAGGATATTGCAAAATATAAAATGAATGACTTTGATTATATCAAATTTAAAAAGTTTTGTACAAACAAAACCAACACAACCAAAATTAGAAGGTAAGCAACAAACTGGGAGAACATTTTTATAACAAAATTCTCTGACAAAGGTTTGATTTTCCAAATACATAAGGAACTAAGTCAAATTTACAAAAAATCAAGACATTCCCCAATCAACAAATGGTCAAGGGAAATGAAGAGGCAGTTTTCACATGATGAAAATAAAACTATCAATAAGTGTATGAAAAAGTGTTCTAAATCCCTCCCAATTAGAGAAATGCAAATTAAAACAACTCTGAGGTACCACCTCACATCTAGCAGACTGGCCAATATGGCAGCAAAGGAAAGTGATAGATGTTGGAGGGGAGGTGGCAAAATTGGGACACTGATACACTGCTGATGGAGTTGTGAGTTGGTCCAACCATTCTGGAGGGCAATTTGGAACCATATGCAAAGGGCTTTAAAATAATTCTTACCCTTTGATCCAGTCATACCACTGCTGGGGTTGTACCCCAAAGAGATAATAAGGAAAAAAGACTTGTACAAAAATATTCATAGCCACGCTCTTTTTGGTGGCAAAAAAAAATTGGAAAATGAGAGGGTGTCCATCAATTGGGAAATGGCTGAGGTTGTGCTGAAAGGAATAATGAACTGGAGGAACTCCATGTGAACTGAAAAGACCTCCAGGAATTGATGCAGAGTGAGAGGAGCAGAACCAGTAGAACATTGTACAAAGAGACTGGTACATTAGGGCACAATCAAATGGAATAGACTTTTCTACTAATAGTAATGCAATGACTCCGAACAATCCTGAGGGACTTATGAAAAAGAACACTATCCACATTCAGAGGAAGAACTGTGGGAGCGGAAACACAGAAGAAAAATATATGATCAACCACATGGTTTGACGGGGATATGATTAGGGTTTTGATGTTAAAAGTTCACTCTACTGCAAATATGAATAACATGGAAATGGGTTTTGAACAATGATATCTAGTGGAATTGCCTGTCAGCTCCAATAGGAAGGAGGGAAAGAGTAATTATAAATCATGCAACCTTGGAAAAATATTCTAAATAAAAAAAAAAGAAATAGAAAAAAAGCTACATCACTGCTTATCTGATATATGCTGTAAAGCAGAGGTTCTTAACCTTTTTTGTATTGTGGATCCGTTTGGCATACCAGTGAAGTCTATGGACTCCTCAGAATATTTTAAAATGTATTAAATAAAACATAGTGGATTAAAAAATAATAATAATACACAACACAACGTGTGGGCCCAGTTGAGATATTTGTGGATCCAGATATCATAGTTTCATGATTTTCTTCTGCTTTGTTTAATAGCAAAACAGAGGATGGTGGGATTAATCCAAGGCTGAGTTTTAGTAAGGCAAGATCTTTGATAGGATAAAGGAACAAGGAACTCAAAGAGGAAAATTCATTGAGGAAAGTTTTTGGTTTTGTTTTTGTTTTGCAGCTAATGAACCAAGAAGAACTTTTACATCTTTAAAAATAATTACATATAAAGCAAAATATTTTAAACAAAGAGCTTTCAATACAGGTGTATTTAAAAATGTGAAAATGACTTTTAGTTCATAGATCATAGCAAAACAAGTAGCCGCAGGATTTGGCCCTCAGTGTAGTTTTCTACCTGATTCTACCCTTTGACATGTGAGGAAATTATATCCAGGAGAGGGGAAGTAACTTTTTTTAAATCCAAGGTACTGTACTAACTTAGTGACAGGGCTGAACTAAATGAGGTACAGGATAAATACTAAAAGATAAACATTTTACATATTTCCAGATCACAATATAAAAATAGAGAAAATTAATAACAATAATGAAAATTTACTGTATAAGTGGTATAAGTTATGTGGAAACTAAATATTAAAGAAAAATTAGAAAATCACAAAATTTTAAGAGATAATTATTATAAATAATCAAAATCTATGAGAGATAGGAAGGTAGTTTTTCAGGGCAAATTTACACCATATTTGCACATTTCAGTACTAACAAAAAAAAAGATAATTAAATGAGAAAAGGAAGCTTTTCACTTGCCAGAATAAAGCAGGAGAGCTTGACAAATG
Organism: Monodelphis domestica; assembly: GCF_027887165.1. Classification (NCBI taxonomy): domain Eukaryota; kingdom Metazoa; phylum Chordata; class Mammalia; order Didelphimorphia; family Didelphidae; genus Monodelphis; species Monodelphis domestica. The sequence continues at coordinate 492,427,698 of NC_077228.1, read as the reverse complement.
TAACTAATAAAGATAGGAAGTTCAGCTAGGTGTGGGAAACACTGACTGAATTTCTTCTTTGTTACCTTCTGTCCAAGTTCAAATTCAGTTACAGCTGTATGCTGTAACTTGCTGATAAGCAAGGTAGTTATTTATAGCAAAAGGCTTTGATCTCCAGCCTAGACAAAGGGGTCAAAAGGGACAGACCTAATCTTAGTCAAAGGGCACTGCTTGGCTTTTGTTGGATTTTGTAGCTGAAGTTACCAAACAGCTGTCAGAGGGCTCTTATCAGGACTTGTTCTAAACCACCTCATCCTAGCAGCCTGAAGACTGGGCAAGGCAGAAACCCCTTGGCCAGTCAGGGGCAGGTACAACAGAGGTGCATGTCCCACAGAAACTTCATGCTCTTCAAGAAGTAGTGTGATAGGGGGCAGCTGGGTGGCTCAGTGGATTGAGAGCCAAGCCTAGAGACAGGAGATCCTAGGTTCAAATCTGGACTCAGACACTTCCCAGCTGTGTGACCCTGGGCAAGTCACTTAACCCCCCCCATTGCCTAGCCCTTACCACTCTTCTGCCTTGGAATCAATACCAAGACAGAAGGTAAGAGTTAAAAAAAAAGAAATAAAATATCTTGTATGACTCTATAGGAGGTAGAAGGGGCCATATATAATCTTCTAATGTGTGATCTCTCTGTATGCTCAGTTTTCCACTGATATGTGGGGCACTATGCCCTATATTTAAGAGGGAATGATTATTGTAAATCTTCTTGAAATGATATTTAATTGCTATTTATATAACCCTTTAAAGTTTGTTAAGAACTTTAAGATATTTGATTTATTTAACAATTGTGTAAAGTAGATTAAAGTAGAGAGTATTATTATCTCTGTTTTTAAAAATTACAAAATTTTGTTATTCAAATATTTTTTTACAGATAAGAAAACTGAAGCTGAAGGGGTTTTTGACTTGCCCAACATCACATACTATTTCTTATCTGAGGCGGTTCAAAATTTTTTAAATCTTAGTTACAGATTTCCACATGTTTTCCAAAGTTATATGATCCATATTGTCTCTTTCCCAACCCCCCTCCCCACTCCTGGGGCTGACAAGCAATTCAATCTATGCAAAACATATATCCATATTATCCTTCTTTGTAAGCAAATAATATTATAGAGCCAAAACCTCAAAACATATACCCAAATAAACATATATTTCCATCTGCATTTCTACTCCAACAGTTCTTTCTCTGGAAGTGGATAACATTCTTTTTTCATAAGTCCACAGAATTGTCCGGAATCATTGTATTTCTATTCGTAGCAAAGTCTTTCACATTTGATCAGTCCACAATATTGCAGTTACTGTGTATACTGTTTTCCTGGTTCTGCTTATTTCACTTTGCATTAGTTCATATAGGTCTTTCTGGCTGTAAACCTCAAAATTTCTTAGACTTATAAATGTTGGAAATTTCACCATTGGGAAATTTCATACTTGAAAAATTTCCTATTGATAGTGGGTCTTGACTATTGGAATGTGAATCCCATTGGCATGGGAGGTTCCTTCTCCTTCCCTTCTTAAGATTACTTTAGGACAGAAACCCTTTGCTAAACAATGGAAAGGACTTTGACCTATGCTTAAGCATAGAACAGGAATTTCTTTGAGTCATGATTGATTTTAGAATTGATACAATGGAGATACTTGGAATCAATCTCTACCCTATTCAGTCCTAACAGGATTGAGTAAGGGCTGCAGCCTAGATCAAAATTTAATTATTCCAATCTCTACCCTACTCAGGTTAACAGGATTTAGAAAGGGCTGTAGCAAAGGAGCAAAGATTTAATTATTTGAAAATATGACCTTCAACAGACATGTGCAAAGCCTCTGGGCGGTCCTGGGTTAAGCTAGAGCCTCCATTGGCACAGGGAAATTGATGAACAGTGATTGGTAGATGTGAGAACTGAGGGGAGGCAACTTGGATGGTTTCCTTAAAGATCAGGGGGGGTCTGAAGACTCGGGGTGGTTGAGGAGTTGGCCGGAGTGGTTGCGGTGTGCTCTGAGAAGCTTGCTCTGAAGGAAGCTGAAGGTGGGGGCCTCTGAGACTGTTTCTCCATTTTGGTCACGTGAGTAATAGGGACTGATCTCTTTTCTTTGCCCCAGCTATCTAAGGGCTTGGGCCTTTTGGCCCAGCCTAAACAGAAGGGGTATTTAAGCCCTATTCCCTTCTCTCCCTTTTTCTCTCTCTCTATCTCTAATTCCTTTCTTCCTCCTATTGTAATTAAACTCCATAAAAGATTGACTGCTGACTTAAGTTTTCATTAAGGAATTACATAGCTGAATTCCTTGGCGACCTTAAATTAATATATATCAGTCTTTAAAAGTGATTTCCTTGTCACATGGCTCTGAGGCTGTTTTGATCTTGGTTCTCCCTAATTCCATGTTTCATTCTGTCCACCATATCACCTAGTTGTCTATACTTTGATCTAATTGCATACTTTGGCTGACTAGAAAAAAAAAGTAGACATATCCAAAGGGACTTATAGGTTATCATTTTGAGTAGCTGTAGATCTACAGAAAATCTTAAATCTGGGGTTGTTTTTCATCTACCTGGGAAAAAGAGATGTCATGGTTGTTCCATAAATAAATAACCTAGGACTAAAGATATAAGAAAAGGAATAAAAAAGCAGTCTAAAGAAAAATGGGAAATGGAAGAGAATAAATAAAACAGAAACACACTGAAAAAGTAAAATCAAGCTGAAATTTGCGTCTTTGCTTCTTCTATACATTTCTTCTGTTCCTTGAGTCAAATAGGACAAAACTAATTCTTCTGCCATGTGACAATTAAAAATTCTGAGAGCTTGGGTTCCAGGTAAGAAAATCAATTTATTGATTAGGCTGGAAATAACTAATAAATTAACTGGTCAGTGATCTCTCTCAGTGATCAAAGACAAAATCATTCAGTATCCTGAGTCATTAAATAGAATTTTGGAAGCTCATTATTCACACCTTCCCAAGGCATTGTTAATTGGTGAATACCTAATGAGGAGGTAGACTAATATTTTATAGTCTTTCCCTAATTCTTTCAAAATGATGGGAAAATAATATGCCTGAAGATAGGATATCTAGATGAAGAAATCAGGTTGTGCCTGGTTAAAAGTGACTCTTTTCTATCCATCCTAATTGGATCCCAGGGACTTCACCCTGCGGCACCCCCCTAGACATATTTGACTAGAGCCAGATTTATTCACTGTAAAAAGATAATTTTTAGATTACAAATCTTAGTTATCCTAATTTTAGAAGTTGTTCTGGGGTGGAGAATATGAGAGTTTTCCTTGGATTGTAAGGATAAAGGAATGAAGAAAAAGGTTTGAAAAAATTCCAAGTTAAGGAGAAAATATTGTGAGAAGCCAGAAAAAGACAATTCAGATATCAGGGATCTGACAGCCTCCACACTAAAGGACCACAAAGTTTGGAATATGATATTCAGATAGGCATGATAATTAGATCTACAATCAAGGATCAACCTACTCATCAAAACTGACTATATACTTCCAGGGGAAAGTATGGGCATTTAACAAAATAGAAGATTTCCAAATATTTGTAAAGAAAAGACCAGAACTAAACAGAAAATTTGATGTCCAAATACAAGATTCAAGAGAAACATGAAAAGGTAAACAAGAAAGAGGAAAAAAATTTAAGGGCTTCAGTAAGGTCAAATTGTTTATATTCCTCTATGGAAAAATGATACTTGTAACTCTCAAAAACTGTATTCCCTATCACAGTAGTTAGAATAATTATTCATAGGTAGAGGATGGGATACTAACTGGTTTAAGATGATATGTAAAAAAAAAGGTGTGGAAAGAAGATGGCACCAAGAGAAACATGAAGGAAGAAGAAAAATAGGATAAATTATACCACATAAAGAGGTGCATGGGAGGGGGAGGGGAAGAATACTCATAAGAAGGCGAGAAAGAGATTGCTAATAAGTAATACTTAAACCTTACTCTCAGTGGAATCACTTCTGAGAGGGAAGAGCCTCTAGATCCATTGGAGTATTGGAGTATTGGAATATCTTCAAGTATGGAGTTGAGAGGAAAAAACCAAGGGGGGTGAGGGAGTGGGGTGGGCAGTATCAAAATGGGGGGGAAGAGAGGGGGTAAAGGAATTTAATAGATCCTAGAGAAAAATAAGAGAGGAATAAGAAGGGACAGGGTGAGAAGGGAAGTAAAATAAGGGTGGGGATTAGGGGGGCTGATTAAAAGCAAAACACCGCTTTTTTTAGTGAAAGAAGAAAGGGCAGGACTAGGAGAGGAGATCAAAATGATGGGAAATATACAGGTGGTAATCATAACCCTGAATGTGAATTGGATCAACTCACCCATAAAACAGAAGCAAATAGCAGAGTGTATTAGAAACCCAAATTCTACCATATGTTGTCTACAAGAAACACAAATGAGGCAGGGAGGCACACACAGGGTAAAGCTACGAGGATGGAACAAAATCTATTGGGCATCAACTGAGAAAAAGAAGGCAGGAGTCTCAATCGTGATATCTGACAAAGCCAAAACGATGAGGATTTGGACTGGTTTACTTTAGCTTCTTATTCCCAATATATTTTAAAGACTGTTTTCTTTGCTCCTCTGTGAAGGAATATTTCCATTGACACACAATTTCACAGTCTAGTTTTTTGAAGGCAAAACTAAAGCAAAAAAAATTACAATTATGATTCTCATCAACATTGTAGGTAACCATCCTCAAGATTCTTCTCATCATGCATATGAAATCATCAACTTGTAAAATAGGCCTTTGTTAAGGGAAAGCAATTATTTAATAAAGATTTTTAACTACTTTATTTCCTATATCCCTAGACAAGTTATGGACTTCTACTGGGGGAGAAAAAAACCACATTCCTTTTATCTCCTAATATTTTCAATATCTGAATATACCACAGAGCATAAAAATGCCATTAATTTGAGGCCAATGGACTAATTACCTGCAGTACTCGGGCTTTTCTTTGTCTAGTCATTGGAATTTTACCCAAAAGTTCCCTGATGAAAGAGATCAGGGAGGTGGGGAGATACTCAACTCACAGTACAAATAAGATATGAAATAGATTGTGTATTCATACCCCCAAATCAATACTAACCTACAAGAATCCCAATTTATAACAGATGGATTTAAATAGCTCAGTAATCATTTTATCACTACAGTTAGTTGATGCAGCTAGGAGGTTCAGTGAAGAAAGCACTGAGCCTGAGGAAGACCAGGTCAAATTTAGACTCAGATACTTTGCTAACTGGGTGACCCTGGACAGGACACTTGACTTCTGTTTGCCTTAGTCTATTGGAGAAGGAAATGGCAAACCAGACTAGTATCTTTGCCAGGAAAACCTCATGGACAGTGGGGCCCCCAAATAGTTGGACACTACTGAATAGCAGTAACAGATGTAGTTGGCTGGGAGGTTGTTAGGTGGTTCTCATCAGTGAACAAAGTAGTTTTTGTATAAAGATGCTAATTAGAAATTGAAACTCTGTATTAGCTGTTGTTTAATCTGACCACTAGCCCAATTAAGCCTCCTAGAACTAGCCACCATGTAGGTGGGATTACCATGACATTAGAGTAGAAAAGGGCCTGGTCCTTTCTTTAGCCCTCACTGGGAGTCACATCTTGCTACCTAGAGAACAGCAGCCAAGAAGGTCAGTCAGCAGGAGCTCTGAGGAATGATAATTGAGCATGCTCAGGGGAAGGGTCTACACTGGGCAAACAGAGTGAGGGAAACATTTCCAGATATTTCTAATGCTTCCTAATCATCTATTCACCAAGATAATTCAGGAAGAGGATTACCATGACTTCCTGGATACAGAGTCAAAGAGGTTTGAGTACAGGGAAGGAGAGAAGGAAGACAGAGAAGGCAGTAAGGACAAGACGAAGGGTTCCACCCTCCCAGCTGCTATTGACACCATCCCACCACTATACTGATTGCTTTGGATCCATGTTTACTATTCTTGCCCCTTCACAAGACCCCACCATCATTTCCATTGCTTGGGTCCTGGACCAGTGGGCTACCATGCCTGCCATATGATCTTACTGAATCTCAAGGTCTAGAAAGAGATGCACCTTTCTTCCCCCTCCTCAAAGAATCTGGAGGATTGAAGGTTTCTGGTGGTACAGTGGGATTGTGGTGGGGGAGGGCAGAGCATGCATTAAGGAGACAAACTGGGGATGGGCCTCTTCTGCTGTACAGTGACTTTATTCTACTTGGAGAGACTCATAGGAAAGTGACCCAAGGCACAATGTAAGTGAAGGCTGGCATGACTTGAGGGGAGCTCTTAAATTCTTCCCAACCTTCATATGGGCTCATATCTGATCTGGTCCCATTCCACTTCCTTCCCTCGCCTGGTTTCATGGTATTTGCTCAGCCCCCCACCCCCCCAAGACACATGTGACATACAGATATACACGATTTCAAGGCTCTTCTCCACACTGGTAGTTCTCACTGAGCACATTAATTTTATTTCTAAAGAGGGGATCCAATCATGAACAAAACACACCAAATGGGTCTAAAACTTTGAGGTACCATTTTGAATGAAGAGATTTCTTTATTTACCTTAAATTACCTAGTCTTACACCTGGTAAGGAAATTGTGATTAAGAGAAATTAAGGGGGGCAGCTAGGTGGCTCAGTCAATTGAGAGCCAGACCCAGAGATGAAAGTCCTGGGTTCAAATCCGACCTCAGACTCTTCTGAGCTGTGTGACCTGGGGCAAATAAATTAATTCCCATTGTTTATCCCTTATGGCTCACCAAAAAGTTGATTGTAAGATGAAAGGTAAGGGTTTCAAAAAAGAGAGAAAAAAAGATTAAGAGAGATTAAGTTATTTACCTGATATATATTTAAGAGAGATTAAGTAATTTATCTAAAGTAGCCTACCCAGTAAATGGCAGATATCGGTCCTTATATCTATCAAATGTACAAAAATTGGTAAAAGAAACAAAACCAAACTAATAGAGGAGCAGATACAATTATACATTCCTGGTCAGATTGTAATTTAGCATGATTTTTGTGAATATCATTCTTACATTGCAAGAGTCATTAAAAGAGTTGCATGCTTTGTCCCAGTAGTCTCATTTTTTAAAATAAACTTTAACATCTTTATTAGAAAATAAAAAAGAATGATCTGTTCAAAGATATTTATAACAATGTCATTTGTAAGGATAAAATTAACTAGGAGTAAACTAAATGTTTTGTCAACAATTGGGAAATGGACAAATCAACTATGATTTACCACTATATTAGAGTACTGCATTATAAGTAAAAATGAAGGAAAACTCAACCATGAAGAATGGAAAGAATATTGGACAGACCTAAAGTAATGTGAAAGGAAGAAAGAAATTAGAAAATTTCAGTTTGAAGAGACTGTTGGATATCTATTTCTAACTCTATCTTGTCTTTTCCATTTGTAACATCTAAGACGATAGATAGGAAGAAAGGTGGGAGAAGGCAAGTCTTGAAGGATATTCAATGTCAAATTGATACCAACGCAAAAATAAGACAGTCCTTGTTCTCAGAGCTCACACTATAATTGGGGCAATAAAAATATAAAGGAATGGTTTCTGGAAAAGGGAGTTTAGGGTCTGGGAAGTCATGAGAAGTCACAAAAATTATGAGTGGAACAATAAGGCAGCCAGTTGACACAGTCCTTTCAGAAGAAATGGTAGTATTGATTTGATTACAGTTCTCCCAGCAAGCTGTGGAAGATGAGGGTGGAGAGAGAGGAGGTGACCATTGTGTGGATGATCACAGTGAGGACAATACACGTGTCCAGTGACTGTGCTCTTCATAGGCATGGCCCCTGTTGATTCTGTTTAGAGGGTGGAATGGCAACCAGCAGTTGGGCAAAAAGTAGCAAGCAATCCAGGTGAAGATTAGGAAATAAAGCAGATGCCCATCAATTAAGGAATGACTAGACCAACTATAGTACCTTTCTATTATAAACTATTACTACAGCACCATGAAAATGAATATGAAGAATAAAGAAGAGCACTGAAAGACATGAACTGATGTAAAACAATGGAAATGGAGAGAACAATAAAAAACAAGAATCCTATGTAATTAAATGTTCAAACCAAGAACCAAAGAAGACATAAGAAAAATGCAATGGTCAAGGACTGTGTATGGAAAATTGCATATTCCATCAGACTTGATTTTACTGAATTTCCTTTTACTGAATTCTGTTATTTTTTTCTTCTTTTTCTTTATTATTGCCACAGATGGATCACTGATCCTTTCTAACTCAAAGGTCATTCTCTTTGGTAAGAAATGCAAGTAAAGTAAGAATCAAATGAATGAATGGCTAAAATGTTTATTAAAGGATTATCACAAGGGCAGCTAGGTGGCTTAGTAGATTGGGTGCCAGGCCTGAGATCTGAAGGAGCTGAGTTCAAATCTGATCTCAGACTCTTTCTGACTAGCTCTGGACAAGTCACTTAACCCTAACTGCCTATGCCTTGGTGTTCTTCTGCCTTGGAATCAATACTTGTATTGATTCTAAGACAGAAGGTAAGAGGTGGTTTTTTATTGTTTTTTTTTTTAAGGATTATTGGGGGCAGCTGGGTAGCTCAATGGATTGAGGGCCAGGCCTAGAGGGGGAGGTCCTAGGTTCATATCTGACCTCAGACACATCCTAGCTAGGTGACCCTGGACAAGTCACTTAACTCCCATTGCCTAGCCTTCATGGCTCTTCTGCCTTGGAAGCACTATACAGTATTGATTCTAAGGTGGAAGGCGTTTAAAACAAAGATTATTATGTATGAAGCCCTTTGCTATGTGCCAAGGATACAAATAGAAAAATAAGACAATCCCTGCTCTCAAAGAGCTCACATTCTAATGGAAGATAAAACCCATTTGGAAGTGTAATGTGGCTTTGGTGCCTGAACAGATCATCAAAGATGGGGGCATTCAAAGGGGAGACAGAAAGAACCTCCTTTTGAGAGAAGATATTCTTTTCAACAAGAGGTAGTGACTTGCCCATGGCTAGTAAATGTCTGAGACTGTGTTTGAATTCAGGTCTTCCTGATTCTAGGTCTAGTACTCTCTCCAGTACACCATTGAGTTGTCTCCAATTTATACAATAATAGCAAAACTGTAAAGACAGACAACTTTGAAGGACTTAAGAATTCTGATCAACAATGACACAGGTAAAACCCAGTGGAATTGCTCTTTGGCTATGAGAGGGGGTGGGAAAAGGGGAGGGAAAGAACATGAATCATGTAACCATGGAAAAATATTCTAAATCAATTAAATAAATAAATAAACATAAAAAAAGAATTCTGATCAATGCAGTAACCAATCACAATTTCCTCCTCTCTCATACTCTCGTGCTCTCTGCTCCCCCCTTCCCTCTTTTTTGGAACATGGCTAATTTGGGAATTTATTTTGCGTGATTATGCATATCTGTAATGCTTTGTTTTTCTTGCCTTTTAAATAGGGAGGAAGAGAATTGGAATTGGTGGAGGTGACCAGCTTCCTCTCTCCACATGAGTTGCTTCTCTAGATGATGGCTGGGAGTTCTGAGTTGGAAGCAAGATTTGTGGTGGGGGGTTGGGGGTGGGGGGTGGGGGGATAGTGCCATTCCCACAGCCCTTGTGCTCATCAACCTATTGGTAGTAATTGGTCCAAAATGCTTCCCAAATCACTGGATTGACTTCCAGCCTAGCTCCATAATTATTCCTGAGGGGAAAATTTTTGTAGAGAAGGGGCCCACTTTCCTCATTACCATCATCACATGATCACTCCAGCTCTACATCTGATCCCTCCCAAAGAACTTTACAATAAACATTTTTCTTGTTCTTCACTTACTTCTCTGCTTCTGCTTATTCTGAACTCTTGTCACTAGATTAACCATGTTGAGGACAGGGATGGTACTAATACGACCCACTTGCTATTTCATGAGATCAAAGTCCATCTGCCATTCAAATTCCAATTACTTCTCTTTCTCTCCAGAAATCATTAAACCAATCCCAACCACCATTTCCCTCGAAATATTCATTGTTGTGCACCCTGAGATTTTTGGGCCTAAAAAGGCAGGTTCCAGTAGTTAGGTGGCAGTGAGTTGGGGAGGGGCAAGGGAGTTTGTACATCAGCAGCCAAAGGGTCTGAATCACTGGGATGGGGAAGGTATGGGGTGGGAGTACTGTTACCGTTCACAAATGAATCCAGGTAGAGCAAAATCTTTTAAAAGAGGCACGTGATTTTTTCCCCTAAAGCACATATCCAATCATGTCATCTCCCTACTCGATAAATTCCAGGGGCTCCCCATGGCTTCCAGGATCAAAATGAAGTGCTCTGTTTGGCTTTCCAAGCCCTTCATAACCTCGCACCCTCCTTCTTTTCCAGTCTTCTTCCTCCTTACTTCCCCAAAGGCACTCTTCCATCCAGGTTGCTGACCTCTTGGCAGTTCCATGAACAAGACATTCTATCTCTTGGCTCCAGGCATTCTCCTAGCTATCCTCCATGCCTGGAATACTCTTCCTCCTCCATTCCAACTACTGACCTCCTTGGCTAAGTGAAACTCAGGAGGATTTGTATCAAATGATACAGAGTAAAGTGAACAGAGCCAGGGGGGAAATTTGTACATCAACTCTAACCCTGATTGCCTAGCTCTGACTTTTCTTCTGCCTTGGAACCAATACTTGATATCAATCCTAAGACAGAAAGTAAGGGGTTTTCTTTAGAATATTTCCCCATGGTTATGATTTTTCCCACCCCTGTTCCCTATCCCCTCCTGGAGCTGACAAGCAATTCCATTGGGTTTTACATGTATCGTTGATCAAGACCTACTTCTCTGTTATTCATATTTACAGTAGAGTGATCCTTTAACATCAAAACCCCAATCTTATCCCCATCGAACCACGTGATCAATCATATGTTTTTCTTCTGAATTTCTACTCCCACGGTTCTTTCTCTGGATGTGGGTACCTTCATTCTCATAAGTTCCTCTGGATTGTCTTGGATCATTGCATTGCTGCTAGTAGAGAAGTCCATTATATTTGATTGTGCCACATTGTTTCAGTCTCTGTGTACAATGTTTTCCTGGTTCTGCTCTTCTCACTCTGCATCAATTCCTGGAGGTTGTTCCAGTTCACATGGAATTCCTCCAGTTCATTATTCCTTTGAACACAATAGTATTCCATCACCAACAGATACCACAATTTGTTCAGTAATTCCCCAATTGAAGGGCATCCCCTCATTTTCCAATTTTTTTCCACCACAAAGAGCGTGGCTATGAATATTTTCATACAAGTCTTTTTCCTTATTATCTCTTTGGGATACAGACCCAGCAGTGATATGGCTGAATCAAAGGGCAGACAGTCTTTTAAAGCCCAGTTAAGGATTTAAAAAAATTTTTAAAAAAGCAGAAGGAAATTGAGAAGGGAACAGACAAGACAAGAAAGAAAGAATTTGGCCAGCCACATCAAATCTGATCTATACTTTAAAAAATCTATTTTCTGGATTTTTTGTAGATGAGTATCAAACTCCTAATTAAAAATATTTGGTTAAAATATAGAATTCCCAAATGCATAAATTGATGAAGTTTTGAAACTTATCAAATTGCTACATATTGAAATCTATCATCAAAACCAATAGAAGACAAACAGAATTTGTATCTGTTTAAAGGTCAAGGCAAGCTATTAAGCAGTACCATTTTAAAGTGATTACAATTTACCACTGTATGTCAACAACTGACTGTCAACAAGCATTTTTAAAATGTTTCCTGTGTGCCTGGCCCAGCACTAAATCCCAGTGTTATAAAGAAAGGGAAAAGCATGTGTTCCTCAGTGTGGTCACTAAGTCATGAAATAATCTCTGTAAAGTACTTTGTAAACTCACTGTCTAAATAATTGCTCTCATCATCGTCGCCACTCAATTGCCTCTTGGTTTTATTTCCTGGATTGTACTTGCAGAACATAATATGTTTTGCCAATTTATTCCCATGTTAAGCTACCACATTTCAAGTTCACATTTCGACAGTTGTATTCTGTATTTGCTGTTGTATTCTGAATTCTACATATTTTTCATATTAAACTTCTGGGACTTTTGTCTTTTCAATTTCTAAAAGCTAAGGATAATAGAGGAATCAGGGAAGGAGAGAAAGAAAGAGAACAAGATGGAAAAAAGGAACACCGCTACCAAAGCCTGATAATAGAAGAGGAAAATACAAAGCGAGAGAAATAAAGTTGTTGGTGTAGATTATGGCTGTAAGGTTCAGACTTCTGGGGGAAAATCACTAAATTAATTGTTTAAATATGATGCAAGCCAACTCTTTCCCATTTAGAGGCTAAATATTCCAAATCTCTGTGTATTTCATTGTTTCTAAATTCTGGTCTAAATGTCTATAATATAGCTTCTCTGCATAGAAACTGTCAAAATCTATCTAGTTTTGAAATTAATATAGACTTTAAAATCTAAAACTAATTTTCTAATGACCACATTTTAGAGGAGTAGACTTTTGGTTGAATAGTCATTTCTAACTCTCACTTGATTTTCAGGTGATACTTTCCCTTTTTTCCCCAAATTATTTTTTTGAGTTTTCACACAAATATAGTCTTTGTAGCTCAAAATCTATTACAAGGTAAATGATCATCTCTTTGGGGAAAAGGCTATGTTTGGTCTACATGAGGATTCAAAAGATTCTCTGTTGACTATGTTAAAAACATAAGCTTAATTGAATGAAATTGCCTTTTAAGAAATAAGGAACAAATCTAGCTTTTCTAGTTGTGTGACCCTGGATAAGTCATTTAACCTCAATTGCCCAGCCCTTACTGCTCTTCTGCCTTGGAACCAGTTGATATAGATGGGATGATGAATCTATCTCTTGGGGGTAGCTGGGTGGCTTAATAGATCAAGAGTACACAGTATTGATTTAAAGGCAGAAGGGAAGGGTTTTTAAAAAGAAAGATTTATGGATAGAAGAGAATTTTATGAATAAACAAGAGATAGAGACAATTGTGAGATATAAGCTGGATAATTTTGATCACATTAAGTTAAAATTTTTTCATACAAATAAAACTAATATAACCAAGAATGAAGGAAAATAGAAAATTGGGAGAGAAATTATAATTTCTCAGATAGAGGTCTCATATCTAAAATATATAGAGATCTTTGTCATATTTATAGGAATAAGAGCCATCCCCCAATTGATAAATGTTCAAAAGACATGAACAGACAGTTTTTGGATGAAGAAATCAAAGATATGTGTAGGCATATGAAAAAAATGCTCTAAATCGTTACTGATTAGAGAAATGCAAATTAAAACAATTCTGAGATATCATCTCACATCTGTCAGATTGGCTAAAATGATAAAAAGGGTCAAATAGCAAATATTGGAGGATATGGGAGAAAATGGGGATACTGTTGGTGGCATTATTAACTGATCCAACCATTTTGAAGAGCAATTTGGAATTATGCCAAGAAAGTTATACAGTTGTGTATACCCTGAGACCCAGAAATATCACTCTTGGTTCTGTTTCCCAAGGAGTTCAGGGGAAAAGAAAAAGAGCTAATAGGTTCCAAAATATTTATAGAGCTTTTTGTGGTGGCAAAGGTCTAGAAATCAAGGGGATGTCCATCAATTGGAGTAAATGATTGTGATGGAATACTACTGTGCTGAAGCAATTTTTCAACTTGGAAAGACCTACGTGAAATAATGAAGAGCAAATTGATCTCAGACAAAGCAACAGGAAAGATAGAATTAGAAGAAATTAACAGGAAAATTACTGCTAAAATGATACTGTAGACAATGATTTAATATCAATATGAAACATATACACCAAAGGAAGAGCATCTAAATACTTAAAGAAAAATGTAAATGAGCAGGGAGAAATAGACAGTAAAATTCTAATAGTGGGAGATATCAATAAACCCTCAGATTTAATTAAATCTCACACACAAAAGTAAGCAAAAAAGAAATAAGGAATCTGAATAGAATTTTAGAAATGTTGGATATAATAGACTTCTGGAGAATATTAAATGGGAATAGAGCATACCTATTTCTCAGCTGTGCACTGCATGTTCACAAAAAGTGAGCATGTATTATGGCATAGCAACATATGCAGGAAAGCATAAATATCAAATGTATCTTTTGTTAACCATAGTGAAATAAAAATTGCACTCAATAAAAATCACATGAAGCAAAGATTAAAAATTAATTGCAAACTAAATAACTCAATTGTGAAGAATGAGTGGATCAAAAAATAAACCTTAGGAATAACAAATAATTTCATTCTTGATAAAGACAATGATTAAACAACATGCCTAAATTTTTGAGATGCAATCAAAGCAGTACTTAAGGGAAAATGTATATCTCTAAATGCTTATATCAATAAAAGAATGGAAGGGGGCAGCTGGGTAAATCAGTGGATTGAGAGCCAGGCCTAGAGGTAGGATGTCTTAGGTTCAAATCTGGCCTCAGATACTTCCCAGCTGTGTGACCCTGGGCAAGTCACTTAACCCCCATTGCCTAGCCCTTACCACTCTTCTGCCTTGGAATCAATACACAGTATTGATTCCAAGATGGAAGGTAAGGGTTTAAAAAAAAAAAGGAATGAAAGACCAGATCAATGACTTGAGTATGCAACTAAAAAAACCCTAAGAAACAACAAAATTTAAAACTTCCAATTAAATGTCAAAATAGAATACTAAAAATTCAAAGGACAAATTAAGAAAATGGAAGGCAAAAAAGTCATTGAATTAGTAAATAAAGCTAGATAAGCCATGAACTAAATTGATTTTTTTAAAGAAGAAAACAAAATCACTAATATCAAAAAATGAAAAACACGAATTTGTAACCAATGAAAAAAATTAAACCAATTAAGAACTATTTTGCCCAACTATGTCAATGAAGCTGATAATTTTAATGAAATAGATATATATTTACAAAAATATAAATTGTCCAGATTAAGAGACTAGAAAATAGAGTACTCAAATAACCCTCTATTAGAAAAATAAATTAAACAAGTTATAAATGAACTCCCATAGTATGGATTATTATATTATTCAATTAGCATTGAATTATGTAATATCAATGGGAAAATGTTTAGAAAACTCCAGTTTGTTCAAAGCATGTATCTTCACAGTGGTTGCTCCATAGTACTATTGTTCCCCTCCTTCCTCTCTGACTACTCGTCTTAAAGAAGAAACTCATCAGCCTTGCCTGGGATAATATCTAGATATTTGCTCACTTTGCTGGATGTACTATATTGAAATAGTCTTAACACAGCTTTACATCTTAATGCAATCATAGGATAATTCTTTTAATTTTCAAAAATTGATTCATGTTAAGATAAAGATCATAAAAACTGAATTTTAATGAATACACTGATAGTAGTCCAATACCTTGGACTCCTTAGTTAAGCACTCACAGGAAGATTATGCCACATACCAATCCGTACCCCATTCCACTTATGCGATGAGCTATTGACCAGTAGACACCCTTCAGTTTCTTAGTTTAGTGTCTTTGCTGTTCAAAGTCATCAAACCATTCATTCCCTCTGCTGACAACAGTATGCAGAATTGTAAATAATAATCATTTGTCAGCCTCAGTAATTTAGAGGTATCATCAACCCATGTTATATTTTCAAGAGGTAAAATAAGGAATAAACAAAGAAGTTTTCAGTTCAACTGGTATTAAAAATATAGTTAAAATATATCCCATCCAAGGAGGTAATTATGCAGTAAAGGTCACACTAATCCAGCACTTATTTATAAAGGATTAAAAAACTAGAATAAGACTAATAAAAGTTACTTTAAAAACTGTCAAAATTGTGTCTGTTCAATTATTCTTTCTGGTCAAGTTTAATGAATTTGCTGGAATTCATGGATTGTTTGATGAGGGCAGGAATGGTGCAGTGACCCAGAATATAAAGGAGCAACTTATTAATATTGTTCTGTGTTTGGTGAAAGATGGAATGTCATTCAAGGGTGACAATGAAAAAGCTGAAAATTTTAAGAAAAATCTATTATTGATCTTTTCATCAATAAGCTCCCTAAATATGATCTTGCAAGTTGATCCTATCTGAGAAATCAAATCTAAAATCTTTTGCCCCCCTCATTTAACCACTTCCCTTATCCTAGATACAGTTTCAAGTAATTAAAGTCTATTTTCTTTTGTAATTGCCTTGATCTCTTGTTTGGTTAAAACACATCTTTTATCTATACCTTTAGAGGTTTCTCTCATAAAATTTTTAAAGCATATTTTTTAATATTAAGGTCATATCTCCATTTTATATGTGGAATGTGAATGTAATGAATTTACCTATAAAAAGAAGAGAAAATATTAGAAAACAGACTTCAATAATGCTTTTTTCCCCAAATAGCAAATAGACTTGGGAGCAGCTAGGTGACTTGTGGATTGAGAGCCAGGACTAGAGATGGGAGGTCCTGGATTCAAATGTGGCCTCAAATACTTCCTAGCTATATGATCCTGGGCAAGTCACTTAACTCCCAATTGCCTAGCCCTTACTATTCTTTTTATTTTAGGGGGAACTATATATTTATAAGTGCCTTCATCAGCAAAAGAGAGAAAAACAATTGATGAATTAGACATGAGACTAAAACAACTTGAACAAGAAATTAGAAAACCCTCAAAACTAAGCAACAAATGGAAATATAAAATCAAAGAAGAGATGATTAAAAATAAAAGTGAAAAACCCACTGAATTAGCAAATAAAATTTAAAATTGATTTTTGAAGGAAAAAGCTAATAAAATAGACAAACAACTAGCTTGGTTTTTTTTAAGAGCTGGTAAAGCAAATGGTTTTCTTACAAATGAAAAAGAAAAATTCATAACTATTGAAGAATGAAAAAAATCAGAAACTATCTTGCCTAATTATATCCTTAACAGTCCTGCTAATTAGATGAAAAGATTGAATACTTTTAAACATATAAAATGCCAAGTTTAAAAAAGAAGAAACAGATTATTAGATATCCCAATATATTTTAAAAAATGAATAATCCATGATTGGACTCCTGGGGGGGGGAACTCCAGAACCTGATGTATTTATAAGTTAATTCTATTGAATATTTAAAAAATAATTAACACGAATATTATACAGATTATAGGAAAAGAAGAGACCCTCTAGCCTTTTTCTGTGATATGCGTATGGTCTTGATACCTAAACTAGGGAGAAACAAAGTAGAAAAAGAAAACTATAAATCAGTTAACAATGATGCAGAAATTTTAATTAAAACATTAATAAGTAGTTTACAACAATATATTAGAAACACAATTGCAATATATGCATATTGTATTTATATCACAAATACAGGGTTGCTTCAATATAAGGAAGACTATAAATATAATAAATCATATTAATATTATAATAGTAAAAATCTCATGATTATATCAGTAGATGTTTAAAAGGCCTTTGACACAAATCAAATATCTATTTCTATTTTTAAAAAACACTACAAAGATTAAGAATAATTGAACCTTTCCTTAACATAGCAAATATCTATCTAAAACCAAAAACAAATATTATATGTACCAGAGAAAAGTCAGAACACTTTCTAATTAGACTGGGGGGTCAGGGGAAGCTAATCTCTGGATTCTTTTAATTTTTGCTTTGCCTTCTGCTTCTAAAAGTTCAGACTAGTTTTCATTTGTAATTACTTGAAATTTAGAATCTAGGCTTTTTTGGGGAGGGTTATTTTGTTAGATAATTAAATAATTCTGAGATTTTCTCTCCTTGACCCATTTTCCAGGTCAGTTATCTTTTGGTATTATGTTTCTTATATTTTCTTCTTCTTTTATTTTAATTTAAAAATTTCCTTTAATATTTCTTTTCTTATTGAGCTTTTTTCTTTTTGACTTGTTCATACTTGTAGGACATTCAATTCTTGGATAATGCTTTCTACTGTTTGTTCCAAAGTATTAATTTTTGCCATTTTTTTAGTTTCTGTGATATTCAATTTTGCATCTTTTGTTTCATTTCTTCCTCGTACTCTTATCATCCTTTTGACCAGGCTATTTTTTTTTCTCTGAGGCTTTAATTGGACTTGTGCAAAGTTATTCTTCTTTTAGTATTTTACTCTGCATTTCCTCATGGTATTCAGTGTTTTCTTTGATTTGCTCATTTCAGCAGCTTCAGTGACTTAAGTTGTGGGGTGAGGGAACCTGTGCTTGGATCAGGGTCTGCTCTTGTGCTCCTAAATAGTGTGGGTATGGCCTGCCTGATCCCCTGAGAATAGAGACCACAGCTAGGTTCCTCCTTTAAGGTGCGTTAAGGCTTTCTCCAGCATAGGATTGTTTGGGATTTCCCTCTTGCCACAGTACTCTAAAGTCACCTCATGTGTTAAGTTTTGTCTGTCCCCCTTTCTCTAGGCTTAGGGGCTTCTCCCAAGCTGGGCTTCTGTGAGAGGGCTCTGAAGCTTCTCAGGTCTGGTCTCTGCTTGGGGACACTCTCTTGTCCCTGGACTTGGGGTTCCTCCCTCCCATAAGGGGAGGAAAGATTCAGGGCTATGATGGACCTTTATTATTGTCCTGGGGCTACTTTGTGCCATGCTTTAGAACTAGCCTCAGTCGTCTGTTTCAGGGTTCTCACAAGTTTCTGTGAATCACTGAGCTAGGTAGAATATATATGCTATTCTCTCATTTACTGGAGTGTTTGCAGAAGAATCTAGGCTCTGCTAGTTCTTTAGCATGCTGCCATCTTCCTATAAATCCTTTCTATTCCAAATGAGTCTCTCTTTAATCTATTTGCCCATTCAGTTGTTTTATGAGATAGTATACATTTTCCTCCATTTCACACTATTTGATATTTCATATTACTTTTTTATTGTGTGATTAATTAATTTTCAAGGAGTCTTATTTGGGTGAAGTTTTATACCTTTTGCATTAAAGCTGCAATAATTCTCCTTCAAAGTGTTTCTCCCCAATCTCTCATTTCCTTTTCAATTCTTTCCTCTAGCAGTCTCATTTCATTAATAAAATACATTTCCTAAACATTATAAAAAATCTTGTTTCTTTAAGGAACCCTCATGATCTTGTATTCTCCATCTGTGTTTTACCTTGAACTTTTGCTTATAGATATTTTGGAATCATTCTCTTTGGGTTTGTTGCTTAAGGGTCCTTATCTTAAATTCTTGAAATAATAATCTATTTTTGTTACTTACTTATTCTTTTAGTCTTACTTCCTGAGCTGGGATTTTGTGTTGGAGCCAGGTTCGGTACACTTCAAGGGAGAATGTCTAAGACTTATTTGGTCCTGATTTTTTTGTTTCCTGATACTGGAGGATCTGAGTCACAAAGTTTCTGCTTGCATCTGCTACTGCTCCCCTCTAGGACACCCTATGCAAAGGTCCCCTTCTTAGCTCTCACTGAATCTACAACCCATCTCTGTAGTCAGAGTGATGAAGTTGCTGGTTAGTTCTTGTTCCTGCTTCATGCACAGCAGCAGGTCAGTCTCTATGGGATCTGTGACCGTTTCTTACATCCGTAAACAGCCACAAGCCCCAGTTCATTTCTAAGGCTGGAAAGTTCCATCTTGTACCATCTTTGTCCTCAGTTCCCCCAGATTTCCATTTCACTCTCTATGATGACCTGGCCTGGGAAATTGACTCATTGTTTTTTCCTTGGATTCCCAATCACTGATGTCCTTTCTGGATCTCTCTCCTCCTATTCTGAGACCATTGACAATTGATGTGCAATCCATTTTGGGCCAGTTAAATGATACTCTTGCCATTCTTAAAATTGGCTGTCCTTCAATAGGTTTTGACGGTGCATCAATAATTTTGGGTATAATGTAGAGTTCAAATGAATTATAAATAGATATATAGTCTATAAACATTGTTATATGCACTGTTTAAATGCCTTCCTGGTAGATGGGGACAATTCAAGTAAATTTTGAGGTTGTTGGGATTTTCAAGCTTTCATGGAAAGAACTCCTGTTGCAAGTCACAGTTAACAGATTTCACAAGAAGTAGCGCCCCAGTGAATGACTCTGAAGTCACTGTCCAACACAAAATAATCCTGCAGAGCAGAAGCAGGGACCTTTCTATGAGCTTCATAAAAAATGATAAATGCATGAAAATCACTGCCTGGAAATTGGATGTTTTGACCACTGAAGTCTGACTGGCTTAGCACAAAACCACCAAACTGTGGACTGACTGGCCGAAAGAATCATAATGGCCTTCCACGTTTTAGAACTTTCATAAAAATCTATTCAGTACTTATCTATTACAAATTGCTCAAATAAGAACTTTTTTGAAATTCACACATGCGAGAAATAAGGCACAATGTTTGAGGATTCCTCCATTCCACACTGCTGCTGATTTCTTCCTGGAACCTCCATTCTGAGGAAGTACCCAGAGAATCCATTCTTCCACTCTCTCCCATTTCTGTTCCCAACTCTTCAGCCCCTCACTTCACCCCTTTTGAGCTCCCTTGTGCTGTCTTCCTCTATTAAAATGTAAACTGCTTGAGGGCAGGGAATAGCCTTTCACTTTGCTTCATTTATAGACCAGGAACTTAGTCATATAGTAAGTGCTTAAGAGCAAAGAGCCTGGAGTGAGAAGGACCTGAGCTCAAATTCTGCCTCAGCCACTGTGTGATCTTGGGCAAGTCATTTAACTTCCTCCTCAGTTTCCTCCATGGTAAAATAAAGATAATAAATAATAGCACTTACCCATCCCTACCCCCAAGGGAGGATCAAATAAAAGAATATTGTGCCTGGCACATAGTAGGCATTAACATAGATACTTATTTTCATGATCTGTAACCACCTAATAAACACTTGTTGACATGATATGATGCTACTACTCACTATTTTGTACACTGAACAAGAATTGGCTCTCAAGGTTAATTATTATAATGTGATTGACAAATTTAAGTTCATATAGCCTAGTCAGCAATATCTATTCTTTTATATATATTTGCCTTTATTTTATTCCAATAATCAATTTATGCATAATTTCCCCAAATATATATGATTCATATTATCTCTCTCCCCACTTCCCTCCCTCCTCCCAGAGTTGACAAGCAAATCCACTACATTATACATGTATTATCACTCAAAACATATTTCCCTTTTATTCTTTTTTTAAGTGAATAATCTTATAAAACCAAAGCCCTAAATCATTTATCCAAATTAACAAGTGATAAATCATATGTTTTCTGTAGGATTCCAGGCATATACATTTTCATTTGCCTTTCTACTCCAACTGTTCTTTCTCTGGAGGTGGCTAGCATTCTCTTTCATAAGTCCCTCAGAACTATCCTGGATCATTGTATTACTGTTAGCAGCAAAGTCCATCACATTTGATCATTTCACAATATTTCAGTTACTCCTGGTTCTGCTTATTTCACTCTGCATCAGTTCATGGAGGTCTTTCTAGTTCCTTCTGAAATCATCCTGTTCATCATTCCTTATAGCACAAGAGTATTCCACTACCTTCATATACCACAATTTGTTCAACCATTCCCCAATTGAAGGACATCCCTTTAGATTCCAATTCTTTGCCACTACAAAAAGTGCAACTATAAATATTTTTGTGCACACAGATGCTTTCCCATTAAAAAAAAATCTCTGTGAGATACAGACTTACTAGTGGTATTGCCGGATCAAAAGGTACACATTCTTTTAAAGCCCTTTGGGCATAATTCCAAATTGCCTTCCAGAATGATTAGATCAATTCACACTCCATTAGCAATGCATTAGTGACCCAATTTTGCCACATCCCCTGCAACATTATTTTCCTTTACTGTCATATTGGCCACTCTGCTAGGTGGAAGATGGTATCTCAGAATTGTTTTAATTTGCATTTCTCTATGAGGGATTTGAAACATTTTTTCTTATGGTTATTGATAGCTTTGATTTCTTCATCTGAAAACTGCTTATTCATATCCTTTGACAATTTATCAATAGAGGAATGACTTATTTTCTTATAAACTTGACTTAGTTCTTTATATATTTGAGAAATTAGACCTTTATCAGAGAAATTTGTTATAAAAATTTTCCCATTTTGTTGCCTCCCTTCTAATCTTGCTTGTATTGGTTTTGTTTGTACAAAAACTTTTTAATTAAATATAATCAAAATTATTCATTTTACATCTTGTAATGTTCTCTATCTCATTTGGTCTTAAATTCTTCCCTTCTCCATAGATCTGATAGGTAAATTATTCTATGCTTACCTAATTTACTTATAATACTATTCTTTATGTTTAAATCACATATCCATTTTCATCTTATCTTGGTATAGGGTTGAGATAATTGATCTAAACCTAATTTTTGCCATATTGTTTTCCAATTTTCCCAACAGTTTTTGTTAAATAATGAGTTCTTCTCCCAAAAGCTTCAAAAGATCTTTGAGTTTATCAAACACTAGATTGCTGAAGTCATTTCCCCTAGTCTATTCTATTAATCCCCCTTTCTATTTCTTAGCCAGTACCAGATTATTTTGATGATCACTGCTTTATAGTACAGTTTAACATCTGGTACTGCTAAGGCCACCATCCATCACATTTTTTTTTCACTAGTTCCCTTGATATTCTTGACCTTTTGTTCTTCCTGATGGATTTTGTTATAATCTTTTCTAGTTCTATAAAATAATTTTCTTGGTAGTTTGATAGGTATGGCACTGAATAAGAAAGTTAATTTAGGTAGGATTGTCATTTTTGTTATTCTAGTCATGAACAATTAATGCTTTTCCAATTGTTTTGATCTAATTTTATTTGTGTGAAAAGTGTTTTGTAGTTGTGTTCATATAATTCCTGTGTTTTTCTTGGCAAATACATCCCCAAGTATTTTATATTGTCTAGAATGATTTCAAATGGAGTTTGTCTTTCTAACTCTTGCTGCTGATTTTTGTCAGAAATATACAGAGATGCTGATGATTTAGATGGGTTTATTTTGTATCCTGCAACTTTGCTAAAGTTATTATTTCAACCAGATTTTTAGTTGATTTTCTAGGATTCCCTAAGCAAACCATCATGTCATATGCAAAGATTTTAGTTTCTGCATTGCCACTTTTATCTCTTCAATTTCTTTTTCTTCTCTAATTGCTATCACTAGTGTTTCTAGAACAATGTTAAATAATAGAGGTGATAATGGGCATCCTTGCTTCACTCCTGATTTTATTGGGAAGGCTTCTAAAACCCCCATTGCAGATGATACTTGCTGATGATTTTAGATAAATATTATTTTGAGGAAAAGCCCTTTTATTCCTATGCTTTCTAGTATTTTTTTTATAGAAATGAATGCTGTATTTTGTCAAAGGCTTTTTCTGCATCTATTGAGAAAATCATGTAATTTGTTAGTTTGATTATTGATGTGGTCAATTATATGGATGGTTTTCCTAATATTAAGTCTGCCTAAAATCTATTCTTTAGGACAATGAGATAAAGAAATTTTCATCTGTTTTGGTTGGTTTAGGGTAAATCATTTTTTAAATATATGGTTAATTTTCATTATCTTCATATATGTCTGGTTATCAAAATATACCAAAACATATATTTTTCTCATTTTTAAAGTATCATTGTAAATTTAAAAAATATGTTTAGTTGTTTTAGTTTTTTTAGTTTGATAGATTAAATTAATGTCCTTTATGATTGAGTATTTTATGTTTTCTCTTTTAAAAAATCTCTAGGAATACATGCTAATGAAAATATGTATTAATCATTCAGATATGCATATCTATCTACATATATCTATCTAAATATATTTTCTGTAGATATTGATAGATCAATAGAGAAGTATCAATTTCTATCTACAGTTAGATCTGGCTATAAATGTTCCTATATGATATATGATATCTCTATGTATATAGAATAGATATTTACCTAAAAGATCTCTATAGATTTTGATAGATCTATAACTATAGATATCATTCTATCTACAGATAGATCTCTCTTACTATATGATACCTATACATATTATACTACATGCCTGTTATATAATATCCCTTACAATATATCTATTATACTACATATCTCTTACTATATGATTTATGGTAGCTCTCCAGACCTTGCAGATATACATAATTATCTATCTTAGCTATAGATATTGTTAGATATGTCAATATATATGATATATGATAGAGATTTTTTTGTATATAAAATGGAGATATCTACAAAAGATATCTCTATTGTTCATCCTTTGCTTTGAAAAACACCAGCGACATCACAGGATAATGTCTTCACTTGTACATGAACTGGATTTAAGTGGGACAGAGTTGTACAAAGTAATCAATTTTATTCTCTCTTCCAGAGTCATTGAAATCCAGTGGCAGGACAAAAGTCAGAATGACTGGCAAGGGTTGGGATGCTGTGGATGACCTTGGAGTTATCAGTGTTGGACCAAGTTCTTGGCTTGCTCAGACATCATCTCTCTCTCTAGATGTTGGTAGATGTCTATAGAAAGAGAGCTATAGATAACTCTCCACTTTTTTTTCTAGTTATCTTTCTTTACAGCATGACTGCTATAGCAATATACATATAGTATAGATATCTAAATAGATCCATCCACATATAGCTCTCTTTATAGATATTGATCTTTCTATAGACAGTTGTCTCTTCATATACACAATGATCGCCATGTTTATAACATAAATACCTACCTAAAATCTCTCTCTCTCTAGATATAGTTAACTCTATATCTGTGGGTAGATAGAGATCTCTATCTATAATCCATGTGTCTTCATACACACCTACACACACCCCATAGTTATCTATGTGTAGATCGTATAGATAGTGAGGTCTACCCAAGGTCTTTATCTATTGATATTGGTAGGGTCTCTTCTATGGGTAGATAGAGGCAAATATCTTTCTAGGGAATGCTAGATATATTGATATATAAGCAATTTCTAGACATTGCAGATATTTATCTGAAGACAGAGTTATGGCAATAGAGAACAGAGATCTCCCACACCGTTTCTTGCAACTAGTTCCTTGTTCCCTCCTGCTTCCATTGTTCATTTCTGCCAACCTCCCCCTCTCTCCCCACTCCAGACCCTCCCCCCACCTGCCGAAGTTTTACGTGGCCTTTTTGTATCCTTCCGGCCTCCATCCCATGGACCACACCCAACGGACCTCCTCCCAACCGACCCCAGCCCACTCCATAGCACCTCACGGCTCCCCAACGGCCGGGAAGGCTCGTGCTTGGGCCAATGCTGTGGGCGCTCCAGGGGCAGGGCCCAGTTTGCAGCCCTTTTCATCGCTGGCTGCTGGAGCCCCGCTGGTGCTTCTCTAGCCCCTTCAGACCTTCATCCTAGATCCAAGCTGCAGCTCCCAGCTTCGTGGAGAGGAGACAGGAATCAGCATGGGGTCTGAGGGAGCATTGAATCTGAGTGATTCCCTTCTGCTGCTTGGATTGGGCACGCTCCTGCTTGACCTAGGCTGCCTAGCTCAGGACTTAGAGTACCGACCGGACTTGGGGCACCACCGGGAGAAGACCGTATCCTATGAAGTTTTCATCCCCAGACAGCTGGTGCCCCATAAGAGGAATCCCGATGTGGCTGGCCAGATAACCTACCTCCTGATGTTGGAAGGCAAGAAACTGGTCATCCACCTCCAGCCCAAGAATTTCCACGTGTCCAGACACCTTCGCGTTTTCTCCTTCACTAAGTGGGGAGCCCGACTGGAAGACCAACCTTACATCCCCAGTAACTGCAGCTACAGAGGTTATGTGGAAGGCTCCCCCAATTCCCTGGCTACCTTAAACACCTGCTTTGGGGGACTAAGGGGCTTGGTGAACATGTATGGAAGCTTTTACCAAATAGAACCCCTGAACGGCTCCACCAAATTTGAACATGTAGTATATCGCCTAAGGAAGAAGTTTGAGGCCAGTCTCTCCTGTGGAGCAATTGATGAAGAGACAGACTTCCGTTTATCCAAAGACAGGCACCGTAAGATTTCTCCCAAGTTTCCTTTGGCCTCTATACGCTTTCGGTATATAGAGTCCTTTATTGTCATATCTAATGGGAGATATAAACTTTTGGGATCCAATATGACCGCTTGCATAAATGAGGGCCTTACTCTGATGGCTCTGGCAGACACCGTTTATCAAACTCTCAATTGTAGAGTTTATGCATCCGGAATCGAGGTCTGGACTGATGAAGACAAAATAAATATTAACGACTCTGAAGGGGATAACATTTATGAAGATTTTTTGAAATATAAAGAACAATTAGACTATGATGGCAAGGTAGATTGGGCACATTTAATTGTAAGTAAAAACATCGCCATCAAAGCCAAGGTAGGAGGTACTTGTGATAAAGGAAGTAGTGCCTCTGTGAGCAGTCTACCACAAGAGAACTTGAGTGGCTCTAATGAGTACCTTCATGCATTGGGCCATATTGTGGGCATGAGAGACGATAGGAATCATTGTGCTTGTTGGGGTCCAGATAGATGCCTGATGGACTCAAACCCTGGAGATGGAGGTTTCAGTAATTGCAGTTTTGCAGATTATTTTGAAAAGAGATCAGCCTATGAAAAGTGTATGTCTCTGGTACCAAAAGGAAAGAGAAACTTATTTGCAAAATGTGGCAACAAAGTGGTAGAAGGAAATGAACAGTGTGACTGCGGCACGTGGAAGGACTGCGAACAAGATCGGTGTTGTGAGCCAAGGTGTAAATTAAAGGCCAAAGCAAAGTGTGGTTTTGGTCTTTGCTGCTATAATTGCAAATATCAAGTGGCGGGAAAACTGTGTAGACCCAGAATTAGCGAATGTGATCTTGAGGAGTTTTGTAATGGTACCTCTCATCGCTGCCCCTATAACAGCTATATTCAGGATGGCACCCCGTGTTCTGACCAGAGCTACTGTTTCAAAGGGATGTGCAATTCTCATAACCAGCAGTGCAAGGCTCTTTTTGGACTCGATGCTGTATCTGGACCTCTTGCCTGCTACAGAGAAGCCAACCGAGGGGACCGCTTTGGCAACTGTGGCACCATGCCGGGTGGTTATGTCAGGTGCAAATCTAGTAATGTGTTATGTGGAAGACTACAGTGTGTCAACGTAAAGGGTATTCCTGTACTAGCAAACCACTACAAGGTAGTTATGAATTTTGTCCCTCAGGGCAACCTTAAGTGCTGGGGGACAGACTATCATCCTACAAGTTCAGTGAAAAAGTTGGATCTTGGAGATGTCAGAGAAGGCACTGCCTGTGGTAAGGGATTTTTATGTATTAACAAGACTTGTACAAGTGTGAACTTAATGAATTTTAACTGTACAGTGGACAAATGTATGAAGAGAGGACTCTGTAACAATAATAAAAATTGTCACTGTAACTATGGATGGGCCCCTCCATTCTGTAAGAACAGTGGATTTGGAGGAAGTATTGACAGTGGCCCTGCCCCTAAACTGGTGAAGTCTCCCTGGAAAGTTGCAATGCGTTTGACCGTTTTTCTGTCACGGTGTTTAACTCTAGTTGTATCAGGGTTTCTGACAGGTAAAACACCCCCCAAATTAAAACATCCAGGCATGAAAAAGAAAGAAAGCCGCGTTGGCTAAACAAGAAAGCCTGGAATCTTCCTCCTGAAACCGTCGCTCCGAAAGACCATTAACTCCACGAATGTCATACAAAGCTAGGTTTTCTTAGCTTATGTATTTTAGCAGAAAATAAAGATCCTTTGCCCTCGTGAGATTAGCATATTTTTCTTCAGGGTTTTATCTGCCCCGTAACTTCTCTTACAGGCAAGAGAATTTGTCCAAACTCTGAACACGGAGATAGAGGGAGTTGGCAGGGCTTTTCAGGGACATTTCAGGCAGAACTGTCATCACCAAGACTGCAGTCGAGAGCTTGCAGCAATACGAACAGAAGACTCTCTCTCCACAGTCTAATGAACAAAGCTGGAGCTCGGAGCTGGGAGATGAGCAAGGCAAACTGACCTTGGTAGGCTCCGCTTTCCTAGTCTATAAAAGACGGGGTTGGAGTGAATGACACCCAACCTATCTTCCAAGGCTAGAACTGTTAAAGAATGGCAGTGTTGTCCGGGAGGGGAGCAGAGGAAACAAAACCAAAGCTGACTGGAGCCCATGGCTTGACCCTTGCCAAACCTTGGTCCCATTTTACTTCAACTGACATTTAAGTGCCCTGGCATCGTTTAGCAAGCGTTTCCTACTCGAGCCTTCCTGGGCTACCTTCTGAGACTAGAAATGCCAAGAGTGAAGCAACTCTTGCTCTCATTGAGTTGTTATTGTCCAGGTGTAGGTAACAAGGACTTATAAAAGCACAAACAGCATAAATGTAAGCTAAAGATAATGGCATAACATTAAGTCACTAGAAGATAGTTTGGGAAGGAAGAAGCTAGCATTTGGCAGGGGATGGAGTAGATGGTGATGGAGCTATATTTTAAAGGGAGACTAAGGGATGGAGGTGAGGTGGGAGTGCACTCAGGTAAGAGAGAAAGTCAGCGCAAAGCAATGGGAACTGGAGGGTTGTGGGTGATGAACAAGGGCTAGTTTTGTGGAGGGGTGACGCGGGGCAAAGATCACTTGGGCAGCTTTTTGGCTTGTGAATTGGAGTGGGGAGAGACTAGGGCAGCTAGGTGGTGGTGGGTTGGATTATTGAGTGTTGGGTCTGGAGTCAGGGAGACCTGAATTCATATTCAGCCTTAGACACAAGTAGCTGTGTGACCCTGGGCCAGTCACTTGACCCTGTTTGCCTCAGTTTCCTTGTCTATAAAGTAGAGATAATAGCAACTACCTTCGAGAATGGATGTGGGAATTAAATGAGATAGCATTTGTAAAGCACTTTGCAAAAGTCTTAAAAGTGCTATCTAAGGGACATTGAGAGCCAGACCTAGAGCCTGGGTTCAAATCTGACTTCAGACATTTCCTAGCAGTGTGACCCTGGGCAAGTCACTTAACCCCCTTTGCCTAGCCCTTACTGCTCTTCTGCCTGAGAACCAAATCACATTATTGATTCTGAAATGGAAGGTAAGGGTTAAAAAATTCTATCCTTCAAAGAAAAGAGTATAAAAAGAAAAAAGTTCCGTATAATGTTTGCCTGTAAAATGGGCATAATATCTAAGGTAGCTACCCTCCAAGGCTGTTGGGAGGATCAAATGAGATAATTTACATCCAAGTAATGAGATCATTTAATTAATTTTTAGTATGACAGTTCTGTGTTAATCATTATTAGTTTTATTCACATATATCTTTTCCATCATTTTAATTTCCTGAACATGAACATTTTAATTGTTTCTGAATGTAAGGAATCCCCAAACTCTGTGAATTTATGAATGTAATTTATAAGTCACGTCGCCTGCAGAAATGTGTGCCATGGTCTGTCTCGTCAAAGCCCAACAGTTGTTTCCTTCCAGCCTGCCTTCCTAAAGAATGTGATAGTTGTGTTATAATTTGAAATACAGAATTAATCTAGTCTCCCTCAATATCCTGTTCTATGATTACAATGACAGACTCCAGGAGGGTGGTATCCCCTAGAAATATATATTGTACTTCATAGGAGGCAGTGTAGTAGAAATCTATGGAATTATATCATAATTTTTATTGAATTAAATGGCCCTGCCCAGAGATTAGTTGCTCTCTCCTTGACTAGCTTGGCAACCACTTTATAGACCTGATTGCTAGTCCTCATGTGACCTAACTTTTTCAGAGGTAAAGACCATCCAAGAGAGTAATGATAATATTAAAAACTCCCCTTAATGTAGCATTTTACACTTTATAATATTCTAAGCACTTAATTCCTCAACCTACTCACTGCCACCCCACCTCAGCCATGCACAAAGATGGTCCCCACTGGCTTTGCACCTCTCCCTCTCCCTTCCCCTAACCCTACTTTTCCTTCTCTCTCCCAGTCCTTTCCCAGGTCACCTCCCCTACATGAATCACTCTTGTCTTGTGTCACCATTTTGACTTGTTGGCAAACCATTTCAACTCTATACTTTCTGGCTCTCTTGAATACTTGGATGACCTCTTATCATATGGACAATTATGCCTAGCCCAGCCTTTGCCTTGGGTCATTCCCACTATTCATTGCCTTCAGCCCTACACACATGTGCCACTGAATGAAAGTGGAGAAAATTCACAAAACTATTCTGACTGGGTCTACTGTATAAATGGAGATTTTAAACTTTTGACTTCATTCCCCAGAAGTTCTTAGTATTTCCCCAAATTCCCTATAATTTCTCCCGCGTCTTCACATTGGCAAGATCATATTATTGGCATTTAACTGGTGGTAACTCCTCCCATGCCCTTTTTGGCATGACGTAGCAATCGGTGGTGATGGTGGTAAGGTGGGGATTTTGAAATGGCCAATCAGCCATGGGCATGTGGTTTTTATTTTGTATTCTCTTTTTTCCTTGATTTTTAATGATCATTAATAAACCTCCTAAAATATATTTTTATTATTTGAGATATAATTTAAAATTTTATACTACTACAAATTTATGTTACATAGACCCTCACTTCTACTAGGCAATCCTGCTATAATACCCCCTTCCCCCAATTCCTTATCAACTTACCATCCCATTCTTGAAAGCAGCTCTTCCAAACCCTTTCCTCTCTCCTCAAACCACCTATGGCTCCTCTCCTCCCCACTCTCTCATGGGAGAACACTGCCTCATATGTTATGGAAAAAATTGAAGCTATTTACCATGAGCCTCCTCTTCGCTCCTCTTCTTCATCTCCCAGCATTCAGAAGAGAAGGCAAGCACCTTAATATAGGTTACATATATACTTAAATGCAAAACATATTTCTGTATTAGCTACCACCAAAAAAACACAAACAAGAAAAATAAACAGTGGGCTTCGATATGCATTTAGACTCCATCCGTTCTTTCTTTGGAGATAGATAGTACATTTCTTCAAAAGCCCTTTAGCTTGGATCATTGTATTACTGAGAATAGCCAAGTCATTCACAGTTGATCATAGTACAATATTGTTGTTACTGTGTCCACTGTTCTCATTCTGCTCACTTCACTTTGAATCAGTTCATATATGTCTTCCCAGGTTTTTCTCAAATCATCCTGTTCAGCATTTCTTATAGCACAATCATAATCATATATCACAACTTATTATGGCCCAATTGATGGGCATCCCCTCAATTTCCAATACTTTGCTACCCCTAAAAGAACTGCTATAAATATTTTTGAATGAATAGGTTATTTAACTTTTTTTCTTTTTTATCTTTTTGAGATTACAGATCTAAAAGTGGTATTGTTGGGACAAAGGGTATATGCATGGTTTTATAGCTCTTTGGGCATAGTTCCAAATTGTTCCCCAAAATGGTTGATTCAGTTCCCAAGTCCACCAGTAGTGCTTTAGTGTACCAATTTTTCCACATACCCTCCAACATTTGGCATTTTCATTTTCTGTCATATTGACCAATTTGATAGGTGTGAAGTAGTACTTCAGAGTTGCTTTAATTTGCATTCCACTGATTCAGCAGTCATTTATAACATGCTTTCATGTTTATAGATAGCTTTGATTTCTTCATTTGAAAATGGTCTGTCTCCTTTAACCATTTATCAATATTCTTATAAATTTGACTCAGCTCTTTATATAGAAGAGAAACAGGCCTTTATCTAAGAAACTTGTAAAAAATTTTCACAGTTATAAATTCTGTGTATTTCCATCCATCCTATCTTCCTCCCATTTATCTTTCTCTCTCCTCTCACCCTGTCCTCAGGTATTTTGCTTCTGTAAGGGTTAATTGGTAGGAGTTTGACAAAAGTGAGAAGAGCAGTTTGATAAAGCACTTAGTTTAATTTTGAGAAGTACAGATAGAAAATAGAATAACACTTTAACACTTCTGACCACTGCCTCCCCAAATCTGCCTTCTTTTCTATCAGTTCCCTCCCCACTTTATTTCCTTCCCCTCCTACTTCCCTATTGGGCAAGATAGATTTCTCTACCCAACTGAGAGTATATGTTATTCCCTCTTTGAACCAAGTCTGTCGCTCCTTATTTTTCCTTCCACTGTAAAAGTCATTCCTCTTACATCTCTTTTACATGAAATAATATATCGTATTCTTCCTTCCCCTTCCCCTTATCCCAGTGCATCTCTGTTTCTTATCTCTTTATTTACTTTTTTTTACATCATAGTCAGCTCATACCTATCCCCTCTTTCTTTGTATATACTTCTAACTGCCATAATAATGATAAAGTTCTTAGTAGTTATGAGTAGCATTTTCCCATGTAGGAATGTAAACAACTTAATTTTGATGAATCCCTTATGATTTCTCTTTCCTGTTTACCTTTTAATGTTTCTCTTCAGCCTTGTACTTAAAAGCCAAATTGTCTATTTAGTTCTGGTCTTTAAATTACAACTTTAAGTCCTCTGTTTCATTCAATATGCATTTTTCCCCTGAAGGGATTTTGCCGTTTTGCTGAATAGGTGATTCTTGTTTATAATTCTTTGTACTCCAGAATATCATATTCTAAGCCTGCTGATCTATTAATGTAGAAGCTGCTAAATCTTGTGTTATTCTGACTATGACTCCATGATATTTGAATGATTTCTTTCTCACTACTTGCAATATTTTCTCTTTGAGCTGTAACTCTGGAATTTGGATATAATATTCCTGGGTAATTTTTATTTTGGGATCTCTTTCAGGAGGTGATCAGTAGATCCTTTCAGTTTCTATTTTAATTTCTGGTTCTAGGATATGAGGGCAGTTTTCTTGATAATTTCATAAAATATAATGTCTGGACTCATGTTTTGATCATTTAGTTAGTCCAGTTATTCTTGAATGATCTCTACTTAATCTATTTTCTAGGTCAGTTGTTTCTCCAATAAGAGAGTTCACAGCTTCTATTTTTTTCATTCTTTTTATTTTGTTTTATTGTTTCTTGATATTTCATGGAGTTATTAGTTTCTACTTGTCCAATTTTAGTTTTTAAGAAATTATTGTATTCAGGGAGTTTTGGTATCTCCTTTTCCATCTGGCCAATTCTACTTTTTATGAAGTTCTTCTCTTCCATAGGTTTTTGTACCTGTATTATCATTTGGCCTATTCTGTTTTTGTTTGTTTTTGATGTTTTATTTTTTCCTTTTTAAAAAAAGATGTATTTATTTAATAAAGTTTCCCCCCCACATATCTCAATTCCTTCTTCCCTTCATTGCACCATAGAAGGTATTTGATAGGTAGTATGCTCCATATCCTTCTAATTTGCATATGATATCTCCTTTTACGACAAGGTCATGTATCCATTTTGATCTTATTGAATGGTGCAATGTAGTTTCTGCCTTACTACTTTTCAATTATCCCAGAAATTTTTTACCAAATAGTGTGTTCTTATCCCCTAAACTTAGATTTATACTTTTGTCAAATGCAAAGTTCCAATAATATCTTTCATTACTGTTTGTTGTTTTGATAATCACTGCTTTATAAAAAGTTTAAAAATCTAGTGATGCTAGAACCCCTTTACATTTTTTTCATAGATTCATTTGATATTATTGATCTTGTGTTCTTCCAAATTAATTTTGTTATTATTTTTACTAGTACAATAAAATAACTTTTTGGAAACACAATTTGGATGGCATTAAATAAGTAGGTAGATTAGTAGGTTTGTCATTTCAATTATATTGGCTCAGCCCACTCATGAACAATTAATATTTCTCTAATTATTTGAATCTGACTCTATTTGTGTAAAAAGTGTTTTTTAATTGTGTATGTATAGTTCCTAGATTTGTTTTGGCAGATATACTCTCAGGAATTTTATTCTGTCTGTGTTTATTTTAAATGGGTATCTCTATCTCTTCTCTTATTGATTTCTTTTAAAAAATTTTTTTGATGGATAATTAATTATCAAATTCTCACCTTAAGATTGTCTTTGACTGACTTTAAAAAATAAGAGTAGCTTTTATATCTTTTTTAATTCCAAATTTTACAAGACCAAATAAAACAAGCATTTCTATATACAAAGAAAAAGGAGATTATACACAAATAAAAACTCAAATCTACTATATGTTTAGATTACTTTTCTTCATATCTATATAATAAACCCCATCCATTAGTGTCTGGTCCCTTCTCACCCTCCCCACATCACAAAAGATATCATCAAGGTAGCCAAAATGCACATATAAATTAAATGTTCATATTTCACTTTTTTGTTCACTTTCTGGAGATGACATTCACAGTTTATTCTTCCAGGATTAATTCTGTGGCTATGTATAAACAGTTTCTATATCTTGACATACACAGGCAAACTCACATTGTACAGAAAACAGTTCTTTAAGATTTTAAAAATTGGAAATACTGGTCAGTGTTTGGTATGTGAATAAATTACAGTTATATTGAAAATCTCCTTATAAGTTTTGAAAATCTTTAGATAATTTATATAACCTGAAATGTTTTCATATTAGAAAACCACACAAAGAATGGCTTTCTCAATAAGTATAGAAAAGTGGTAGGGTCTAATATTTAGAATACAATGCTACTAGCTTATGATGTTAAAGTATATTTCAAACTCTGATTATATGGGATAATTTAAAACCTGCTTAAAGTTTTATACAGCAATAATTTTGTTAGAGAAATGTATCAATAATATTCTTAGCTTAATCATCCAAGAAGAAGTAGTTTCTACTCTTCTTTTGTTCAGCATCTTTGATTAAATTCAGTTTATTTATTCTTGGCCTGTAGTTGTTTGAATCTCTTCTGAAAGCCATTTCAGGCTGAGACAAACATTTATTCATATCAACCAAAAAAGTTTGAGGACTTTTTGCAAGTATATGTTCTATCACAAAGGCGGTCTTTTTTTTTTTTTTTTTGCATGGAGAATGAAATATTCGGTAACTCTAGCTGCCATTAGATACTGTTCAGAATCCAAATTTTCAGATGACATCAATTAAATGGACATCAGCAGGTTTGCCCAGATAAAGAGCTAAAGCAACGTGTAAATCAACCAGATGGTGTCTTTACCTCGTAATCTATGGTGTTTTCAGCCTGGAGAGGCTTCATTAAATCAGTGACAAATTGTGGGCAAGTAGAAGCATCTCATATCTTCTCATGTAATGACTGGTATGCACCTACTGTTGATTTGGGACTGATCTTCTGTAGCTTAAAGCTAATATTTAGAACTGGTACCTCTCCTCCAGCAGCAGGTTCAAGCCAGCCAGCAAGCATTCTGATGAATAGTTATTTTTTTTAAACCCTTACCTTCCGTCTTGGAGTCAATACTGTGTATTGGCTCCAAGGCAGAAGAGTGGTAAGGGCTAGGCAATGGGGGTCAAGTGACTTGCCCAGGGTCACACAGCTGGGAAGTGTCTGAGGCTAGATTTGAACCCAGGACCTCCCATCTCTAGGCCTGACTCTCAATCCACTGAGCCACCCAGCTGCCCCCCAATGAATAGTTTTATCAGTTCCATTTTCTCCTAGCATCATCATGATTTCAGAATCTGTGAATTCTTCAGCAATGATTGTGAGCTCAAACTCACCTGTTTTTCCCCTTTATTCTTGGATATGCATATCTTTTCCACTTCTTCCTTATTTTCTCTCTCAGCCATTTTAAAAACTAGCAGTGTTTCATAAAAGAAATTTGGTAAAAGATTCCTTTTTTTTTACCTTTTATTTCAAATAATGTATTTAGTATTAGAATTAGTTCATTAAATGTTTGCTAGAATTCACTTGTAAATCCATCTGGTGTCCTGATGCTTTTTTTTTTAAGAAACTTCATTTATGGCCTGTTCAATTTCTTTTTCTAAAACAGGTTCATTTATATTCTATTACCTCTTATGATAGTTTAGATAGTTTATATTTTTATTGGTATTTTTCTATTTCACTTACATTGTTAAATTTGTTGAATATAAAATTGAACAAAAGAATTCCTAACAATTGCTTTAATCGTATCTTCATTGGTGGCATATTTAGTATTATACTAAAGAACTGAGTTTTTCTCCCTGTTAAGGTAAGGAAATTTATGAATACGTTATCATATGATAAGTGAATTTTTATTTTAGATCATTTGGAAAATCATGTAATTGTGTTTGTTAATTACTGGAAAATAGTGGGACTGCATTTTAAAATCTATTTACTCTATAAGTCTAGCTTGTAATTATTCTTTTGATAGTAGTGTGCTCTGATTGATACTGAGAATATAATTTTGTTTTGGAGAAAAACTTTGGGACTTTTAATATGCTCCTATTTTAAGATTTTTAGATTTAAAAGGCTAAACTTCCATCAGTGCCATCACTTCTTCCTTAAATGGAACTGATTAAGTGCTTCTGGGGTGTGAGGACTGCCACTGGGGCTTCATTTAGGAAATAACCCTAGGAAGGTGAAGGTGGGATTTCCTTGACTCATTTTTTCCAATTGTGAACAGAGATGGTTAAATCCTGACTGGCTATGGAATCCTAAAAATGGAAGTGAGATGTTGTATGGAACTGCTTTTTACTCTCCTAGCAAATTCCTCTTTATTGGGGTCTTTGATTAGTGAAATATAGGAAAATTATATTAAATCTTTATCTCTTAGTCTAAAGCTGAAATATCTGTGTGGGAGATCAAAGCTCTTCAACCTGAAATTGTAATTCTTTTGATGCCTCTGGACAAAATTAAATAGACAAGTATTTGGCTTTGTTATCTATTGTTCATAATTTAAAATCCTTCAAATATCTGAGAGTGATATAGGAAGAACAGGACAATTAGACAATGATTTGTGAATATCTAAACCAGGATATAATCCCACCATTGTATTTATTTATTTTACTCTATGTGAGTAGGGTATCTAGTTAATTTGATCACAGAAATCAATTGTTTGATAACTCGTTTGTCACAATGTAACATAATTTGCCTAGGTCTTCATGACCCCTATCCCAAGTCTTTTGTTATAACAAAAGGGAGAAATATCTTTAGGGTGAATTTATATATGTTAACATCTAGTTTAGACCTAGAAGCCACATGCTTGTTCTCTTGGGCTCTTGCAGGAGGATAAGATCCTTATCTGAATCTCATCCTCCTGAGAGGGGATTGCGAATTAAAATTGGAGATCCAAGTAAATAGCAAATAATAAACAATAACATAAAAAACAATAGAAGTGAGATAACAATTGAAGTGAAAGTTTTTGAAGAAAGTAGAAAATATCAGATGATTTATAAATAGGTCAGGTCTGTTTCTAATTATTTCTAAGACATTGAGTATGTTCTATTACGAAGCTGAAAAAATATTGGGCATATATAAAAAACTGTTTTTAGAAAAGCTAGCTCTAAAAGGCTAACTCCTCAAAAGATTTTTTAAAATTTCCTTTAAGTTTGTTATTGGCAGTTTTCCAAAGCAGATAGTTGATTCAGACAGATGTAAAGAATAACAAATGTATGGGAAATGTAAATTCTTTACTGTAGAGGTTCATAACTAGATATTCTTCATATTAATAAAATTAGAATGATATGGTCTGAGCTAACTCTCACCATCTGACTTGACTTGGCAGTGCAGAATTTTAGTGCCTGTGTTAAATTAAGACCTATTTTTCAAGCAATTTTAGGAAAGATGTTATCAGTGAGCCTGGATCAAAAGAAAGCAGATCTGACAGAGGAGCTGCTCTGAGGACCAGCAAGACTCTAGATGGTTGAAGATGACAGCAATAGCAAATGACCCCAGAAATCAGACTGCTGCATCATAAGACTTTGAGATCTTGGACACAATGGGCTGGGTAATGGGGTGGGGTTACCTATTCCTTTCATGTCTTTCCCATACACTGTTATTTTGGTTGTCTGTAAGACCCTTGTGCCAGAAAGGAAGTGCCCTCCTAATGGTTCTCTGTCAATGTGTCTATCAGTCATTTTTTACAACATATTGAAAAACATCCAAGTATCATAGTTAGGTCCTCTCTGTAATGTATAGCTATAATATTTGGGGTACTTCACTGAGGAAGCTAAGTTTCCATTGAATTCCCCCAAGAAGCATAGGGCAGATTGTGAGAATTTATTTTTCATATACTGCCATATTAGGGGAAATTATGGTATATTCCTATATTTGGGATATGGGTCAGAAATTCCATCTAGTCTACTCCTTTTTGCATTTTCTTTGGCCTTGGGAATCCCAAGGAATGTCTTCTTCTTTTTAACAAAATTTGGTAAATAAGCACAGGGGACAAGGGTTCTTTTCCTGTATACATGTTCCCCATGATGTTAGTATAAGGGAAGGATAAGTGATTTGATAGACCCCCTCTTAATTAACTATCCACCAATTAGAATTGTCTTGGGATGTTCAAGGTAGGAACTGAATAATGAGCTCCTAAAACTATTAAGTTGCCTGACCCATCTCTTCCAGGTTGGTGGTCATTGGAGAGGGCCATTGACCTATATTTCACTTTATCAGTTATGATATTGGCTTAACCAATTAATTGATACGTGTGTGTGTGTAAAACATTTCTCACCCCAAATCAGTCTCTTAAGATCATTTTAATCACAACTCCCTCATTTTGGTCCTTTAGTCCCTTACAGGCACTCTTAGCCCCTCTCTTATCCTATCATTCACCCTCCTGTTTCTCTGTAAATTAAGAAAACTTTTATGCTTCTGGTTGTATATATTGTTCCCTCTTTAACCCCATTCTGAATGAGGATAGGATTTTAGAACTACTAACCCTCTACTCTTCCCTTGCCCAACAGTTAGTTATTCAGTTCATGCTTTGTTTATATAATTGTTCTATTTTACCATTTCTGATCCCATTTTATTATTTTTAGTTCATTATTTTATATTCAACTTGACCTCAAATTGTCCATCCAGATATGTACTTTCAAATTACTCAAGTAATTATGTCATTCTTAAGGGTTATAGATAACATTTTCCATATAAAAAGCAAACAACTTGATCTTGTTGAATCTAGTATAGTAGGTCTTTCATGTTTACTTTCTTATGGTTCTTGTTGATCAAATTTCCTACTTAGTTCTGGTCTTTTCCCCAAGAATAGTTGAGATTCCATTTGCTTTGTTAAAATCCAAGAATCGAGATTTGGCAACCAACAGATTATTAATAACTTTGAAGAAACCAGTTTCATAGATGGCAGAGTAAAGAAAAAGACTTGCTTGAGCTCTTCCAAATTCCCCTCCAAACAACCCTAAAATAATTTCTCAGAATGAATTCTGTCGTAGGAGAACCAACAAAAGGATGGGGCAAAACAATTTTCTAGCCTTCATTGGGGTGACAGAAGAGTGTAGCCTAGTGAGGCTGTGCCCTGGCAAACCAGCATCAAGCTTTGGGAATGACTGAATTGGCAGCAGCAACTTCCAAAGCTCTCAACCCACAAATGATAGGGGGGTCAGACAATTGGTCAGAAGATGAGCCTTTCCTCACTCCTCATTCTCCTTGCCCTCTCTGCATCCTTTGACACAACTGGTCAGGCTCTCCTCCTTGATACTCTCTTCTCTCTAGGTTTTTGGGACACTGTCCCCCCCCCCCCCATTCCTGGTTTTTCTCCTACCTATCTTACCAGGCTTCTCAGCTGTATCCTTCTCCAGATCACACCCTCTAATTATAGCTGTCACTCAGATCTGTCCTCTTCATCTACTTCACTTGATCTCATCATCTTCTATGGATTTAATTACCACTTCTATTCTGATACTTCTCAATTCTACTTTTCCTGTCCTACCATCTTCATGGACCTGCAATCTCACATTTCCAACAGCCTTTCATATACTTTCAACTGGATGTCCAGTAGATATCTTAAATTCAAAAATGTCCAAAACAGACCTCATTATATTTCCACCCTTCCTCCTCCCTTCCCTGTACTGTAAAGGGCAACAACAATCTCCCAGATACTCAGCCTTGCAATTTAGGAGTGATTCTGGATTCCTTGTTCTCTCTTCCTATATTTAAGCTTGCAATATCTTTGGGATAGATACCCTTCAATCCTCTGGCAATCCCCCCACTCTTGTTCAGGTCCTCATCACCTCACATCTGGATTTTTGAAATATTCTTCTGGTGGGTCTGCCTGTCCCAAGTCTCTCTTCACTCTAATCTATTCTTTATTCAGCCACTAAAGTGATTTTCCTAAAGCTCAGTCTGACCATGTTGGCCTCACCATTCAACACAATCCAGTGGTTTCCTTTCACCCCATAGGATCAAATTTAAAGTACTCCGTATGGCCAAAGCCCTTCATAACCTAGCCCCCTCTTACAATTCCAGTTTTCTTGAACTCTTCTCTCCAACATATACTCTTTAGTCTAGTGACATTGATTTCCTGGATGGTCCACAGACAAGACATCCCATCTTCTAGGATCTGGGTGTTATTTTCTCTGGCTGTTCCCCAAGCTTGGAATACTCTCCCTTCTCCTCTACTACTGACCTCACTGGTGTGAAGATTGGATATGACTCTCCCCTGATTGTAACAATGAAGGTACTTAGCTCTTCCCTTATTATGAAGATTTAAATTGTAACTCATGTCTATTTTTAGACTTTAATCCCCATAAGTGTAAATACCCTACTTAAAAGTTAAGTATGGAGACCTTCCTATTTTTAGATTCGATCATAAAAAGTGCCAACACAGTACTTAAAAGTTAAGTATGAAGATCTGCCCATTTAGATCTAATCACAAAAAGTACAAATATTCCACTTAATCATGAAGTAGGAGGTCTGTGACCCAAGTGTGCAATAATGGGTAATGAATCAGAATTGACTAACTGCCTTCTGGCAGTTCTAGAGCCGAGCATTGGTAGACGTGAAATTACAGGAAGTGATGCAAGAGAAAATGCCTTTAAAAATAGAGAGTGCTACACTCTGAGTGGAGGATTCTTGGAGCTGAGTTCAACTTGGACTTCCACTTCTGCTGGAATTCAATTCTTCATGCTTTCGAGTTGAGGCTGGTGAAGAGGGACAGAAGGATCTGCTGACTGGACTGACATGTGGTGAGTGAAAAAGCTGACTTTTAACTGCTGGCTTTTTTCTGAAGAGACTAGCCTCAGGAAAGACCTATCCTCTTGAGAAATTGCCTGGTTCCTGGGCTTTGTTGAGACTGACTGAAACTAATTCTCCCTTCCCAGAGGGGCTGGGAGTAAATTACTTAGTGCTCAGGCTAGATATTTTACCTTATCAACTCTCTGATTTATTGCTTCACTCTTTCTACATCTTGTAAATAAATTGTAAATAAAATCTCTTTGAGATTTAATTAATTAAATCCCTGGCGACCACACTCTTAAAATATAAAATCCAACCCTTTTAAAAAATAACTCATTTCCCCCCTTACACTGGCCTCCTTTAAGCCCCAATTAAAATCCTGTTTCTATATTTAAGTCTCTCCTCACCCCCCTTGATTCCAAAGCCTTGCCTCGGCTAGTAATTTCCTATTTAGCCTGTAGCTTGCTTTGTGTGTATTTGTTTGCAGGTTGTCTCCATCAGATTGTAAGCTCCTTGAAGGTAAAGACTATCTTTTGCTTCTTTTGGTCTCCTGGGGGATTACCACAGTGTCTGAAACTTAACAGACCCTTAATAAATAAATGTTTATTGAAGGAATGAATACATAGTAGATCATTTGGTCTCCAGAATGGAACTGAGAAAGTTAATGACAGTATTATCGCCATCTTACAGAGAAAACAGGCTTAGATAAGGTGATGTGTCTAATAACTCCCATAGAAAAAGAATAACAAGATAAGTCAGAGACCCCCATACTGAGAATCCAGGGAAATTAATCCTGGGTCACTTTTTTTAAACTTTTGGAATCTCTGCTGAGATTAATCAGGTTATGAAAGTTCTGCACACTGCTGGACCCATTCTGTCTAAACTCTAGACAAAGAGTGGAAGGCAGAATTGTAACAATAGCAGGCCCAAGAAGAAACTAAACTGAGTCATTATCTTCCCCCACTAAATCCATCCCTTCTCTAAACTTCTACTTCTGTTGAGGGCACCCACCATCCTTCCATGACTCAAGGTAACAGCTTCTGAGTCATCTTTGACAATACCTTTCCAGTGACTACTCAGATGTCACAATATTTTTCTAACCCACCCCCTTCTCTTAACTCATATATCCATCACTATTATTTGTCATCTAATTAGACTTTTGCAGTGTCAAGTAAATCAGCAAGTAATTGTTCTATGTAGTATCCTATATTGTGTATTTTTATTCTATTATGTATTAGGGAAGGTTTGGTTATGGCAAAACAAAGACAAAGTCCCTGACCTCAAGAGTTTGTGTTCTATAGGAGAAAAAAGAACACAGATAAGTATATTTAAAATAAGTTTATACAAAATATATTTGAGATATATCCAAAGTAATTTAGGATGTCACTAGAAGCTGAGGAGCTAGGGAGAAAATTGGAGAAAGTAGTACTTGATCTGAGTTTTGAAGGAAAGTAAGGATTCTAAAATGGAGAGGTAAGGACTTAATCCTCTACTCTGTCTCAATTATTATACTCAGGGATAGTTATATCTTTGCTTTTTCCATCCACAATTATTCTACTTCTACGTTCATGAACCCTTAAATTCATTTGATGTTAATCTGTTTTTTTAATCATTTCACCTTTGCCTATGCCTTACAACCTCTAATCCTATATTGTATTTTCATTGCTACCCCCAATCTCACCACACAGCCATAGTTTCCCAGAACATTACCTCCACACAGGCTTTGATCTACTCCCTAATTTCAATCCCTCTCTTGCCCCCTTTTTCTATTACTGATTGACCGAGAAACCCTGCTCTCTCCCCTCTTAAGCTAGACAGAGGGAGAGATTAAAAAATCCCTTTAACACTAATCATGCCTGGTCAAATGCCAGTATTGGATATAAAATATCTAATAGCCCCACTATTCACTTCCTTCACCGTTAAAATGCTGCTGAAGACAAAGAAAATGAAGAACCTATGTTGAAACCTCTGCATATTCATGTTTTCTAATTTCAACTGAGTCTTCACTATCTTAAAATTATCTCACTCTTCCCCTCACCACAGCACTTGTTCCAGACCTATTCTTAGGACTCCCAGAGAACTCCCTCCCTCTGCCCTCTCAGCTCAGGAGCTCACCGTCACCATATAGCTCCTTCTTCTCTTCTCACTCCCTTAACACCATTCCCAAGTCTCCATATCACCCTCGTTCTAGTCTCAGATTAAAAGGGGCTTCTGTTCCATGCCAGTTTCAACCCCTCTGCATGAATTTCAATTTTGTCCTTTTCTGTCTTCTCCAGCAGATCACTCCAACTACCATCCCCTCTAATCTCTCCTAATGTACT
This sequence comes from Monodelphis domestica, assembly GCF_027887165.1. Lineage (NCBI taxonomy): Eukaryota > Metazoa > Chordata > Mammalia > Didelphimorphia > Didelphidae > Monodelphis > Monodelphis domestica. Next base: position 492,384,627 of record NC_077228.1, on the reverse strand, counting down.
GGCTCCTTTGCTGCTGCCTACAAACATTCCTTATATAACAAACTTTTAAAATAATCTTTATTGATTCTTTCTGTTTCTTAGATCACCACAGTATCCCCAAGAACCATACACTAGGACTAGTATTTTTTGGTGGGAGGAGGAAAAAAGTCATCACAACTGATTAATGCATTGAGAAAGACTAAAACCTGTGGGATGTAGAGTATCTTTGGACCTCTCTTCTCCAATAGGGTGGGATGGGGGCATCTTCTCATATCTCCTCATTCAAGTTCCACTTGGTCTTTGTAATTTTATCACACTTGCTTTGGATATTTTGTGTGTCATTTTACTTACATGATCGCTACTGTGTATATTGTTTTCTTGGCTCTGTTCACTCTGTATCATTTCATGTAAGTCCATGATTCTCTATATTGATCAGATACATCACCGTAGTATTGCATTATATTCATGTATCACACTTTGTTTTGCCATTCTTTAATCAGCGGGCACCTACTTTGTTTCCAATTCTTAGCTTTCAAGAAAAATGCTGCTCTAACTATTTTGAAGTATAGGAGGACTTCTGGTGATTATGTACGTGGGGTATAAGTCCAGTAATAAAGTCTTTGGTTCAGAGTATAGACATTTTAGTCACTTTATATAATTCCACGTTGCTTTTCAAAAGGGTTGTGACATTTCATAGCTCTACCAACAATGGATTAGTGTGCCTATATTTTTTTCACACCCCTCCAACATTGACCATTGCCATTTTTTGTCATTTTTTCCAATTTGCAGGATGTGAGGTAAAATCTTGGAGTTTTGATTTTCATTTCTCCTATTAGTGATTTGGAGCATTTTTTAAATGTGGTTTTGAATACTTTGCAGTTCCTATAAATTGTCCACATCTTTTGATCATTTATCTTAGGGAATGACTTAGTCTCTCTCTCTCTCTGTATATATATATATATATATATATATATATATATATATATATATATATATATATAATTCTCTTATATACTTTATATACACATAAATGTATATAAGAGAATTTTTTGTATACTAAATCTTTTTTCAGAGAAATTTGATCCAGATTTTCCTATTCAAGTACTTCTTATCCTAGATGTTTTAATGTTTTGGTGCAGAAAATTTTCAGTTTCAAGTAATCAGTTATCTATTTTATCTTTTGTCATTGCCAGTTCCCTTACAAAATAATTAGCCCACAAATTATGCTACCACCAAGTCTAAAGGCCTTTGCTTATGGTTTTTGCTAGGGTTCCTTTCTTTTTTGCAAATCCTTATCTTCCATCTTAGAATCAATACTGTGGATTGGCTCAGAAGATCAGAAGAAATTTGGGTTCCAATCCCACTTTAAATGGGCAAATCCAAATCCAAGTCCTTACTATGGTCATTCGCCAGTACTCAGGTGAAAATCCCTCCTACCTCAAGTTCCCATCGCTCAGTCTTTTCTACCAGTGCAAGGTTCCTCCAAACATCATAGGGAGCTCATCAGCCTCTGCTCCATCAACCACACAATGGCGAAGTCATGCTCTTAAATGAGCCTCCACCTGTGTTGCTATGGTGGGCACATCACTGGATCCAGTCAGAAAGACTGTTTTGGAGACCACTCACTCTGACTTTAGGCAAGTTGCTTGACTTGTCTGTTATCTCATTTGTGAAAAGGGAAGATAATCATAGCACCGACTTCCCAGGGTTACCAGAAGAGATAAAAAGAAACCTCCTTGCCCTTAAAAAGCAAGTACTCAGAATGCACGCCTGGCATTGAGATCTTGGGTTCAAATTTGGCTTTGAAACACTTGCTAGCTGTGAGACCTTGAGCAAATCAATGAAAACCCCAACTGCCCAACTCTTGCCCTTCTATCTTGGAGTTGTTGCTAAGACAGAAATTAAGTTTTTTCTTTTAAGGTGTTTTTTACACCTTAAAGCACTGTAGAAATTCTAGAGTTTATCTGAAAATCCTCTTCAACAATAAACTTTTAATGTCTCCCTGTCTTCTGGGGGGGAGAGGGGAGACAAAAATGTTTTATTTGATCATGCCTACTTGTTACAAGAGTTTTGTTCCTTTCTTTTGCCCCAATGGGAAGGTGGTGGGATCAAAAAAAAAATAAATTCTTACTAGAGAGGAAAATGTTGGTAGCTTTAAGAGAGCATTTTTAGACCACTAGACCAAAGAACATCTCAGGTAAAGCAAGCATCAAAGGCAGGGCACAAATTTGGATGGAGGTCCAAGGGAAGGCCCAAAGCCACCTTCTGGTGATATCTTCATGTTATCTTCATGTTAAGGGAGGGATCCAGGAAGTCACTGACATCCACACTTCCTGCTTGAAAGAGAGAACTTGGGGTGGGTAAATGTCTGAGTAATAACCAAGGCTGGGGTTGTTGTAACCTTTCTTCCATATTTTCCAGGGGAAAGGATGCAGGAGGGAAGATTCTCTCTGTTCTCACCTGTTGGTGCTTGAAAGAATAAGGGGTAGACTTCAAACACTCTAGGGTACTCGGGGATTTTTGTGGGCTAATCAGAGAAAGAGGTCAGTCTCTTCTTGAGACTCACTGGGCACCAGTCAAAGAGGCCTCTCAACCTAGGTTGGGCCTGGTACACCTCTCTTGGATGTGGCAGACACTTCAGGTTTCCAGTGTCAATGGGGATTGGGGTACAGTACAGCATTTTTTTTGGACTTTGAAGGAGAAAATCTAGGATATCAAGAGTCAGCTTAGTATCTAGCTGGGTAGCAGCCAATGACCTGTAGGGTCACATACAGCATCATTAATTTTCTGGTGACCAGTGGTGACCTCCTCTGGTCCTTTTCTTGCTAGAGGATGCTCCTCCAAACACACTACATGCCCTTCTACAAGATGCCCTCACTGAAGATCTCCAACAATGGAGCATCTATCTTTCAACTCTCATGACATCCCTCCCTCTCCTAAACAAACAGTTTTTGTTTTGGAAGGGGAAAAAAGCAAAGGGGTTGTAATCTGCCTTCATGGAATCAAGTTGATCAAATGTAAAATTCTGAAGGTATCCAAGATTTTAACAAAGACAATCACTGAATTGCTTTTTTTTCTGTCACAAAGGAGGTTTCAACCTGGATCTAGAAATGACTGACATAGAGACAAAAGGGCATCAATAACACATTAAAATTTATATAAAACTAATTAAAAATTTTTACTTAAAAAAATTAAGCAAAAAGTGCTCACTAGCCTCTTGGAGGTCTCATGTTAAGCAATAAAGGAAATACCAGTAAAGGAAGACAGTACATATCATACTTCCAAATTGTGGCTCCCACCACCTTTCTCACTCTTAACCCTCCCAATCCTCCCCCTAAACTCTTCATGGGTTTTCATGACATTGACAGGAAAATGTCCCTTTGACACCCTCAAACACCTGGCTTGTCCCATCTGATTTAAAGGACTGGATTGCTTTAGGAAGACCTAATCTCACAAGATTAGCTTGAATAAGAAATCATTCTCTCTAGATTATGAGAATTTCTATTACCAGAAAACTATAGCTGCTGATTTTTTTTTTTAGTCAGCCTGCTTGAGGAAGAGAAATTAATTCAGAAACAAGAAATTCACACTGTACGTCATGTTAAGAAAAGAAAGCACAATGTGCCCTCCTTTTCCTGGGATCATTTTTGCCCCAGCCAATTCTTGTGGTAAAGGCAGAGAGGTTTAAAAAATAGACATCAGCCATTCAATATTCAATTTATACCTTCTGTAAGAATAGAAGGTTCTGAAGGCAGGGACATTACTTACATCCTTGAAGCACAAGGGTAGAATGTGGGAGTCGGTAAATGTGCATTGAATTTGTTGACCTGAACTCAAGTCAGCAATTGTCCTTTCCTCCAGTGTTGTGACAAGAGTGAGACATCGAAAGACCCATTTTTGGAAGCCTCCAAAGCAGTAATGATGGCCCTTGAGAATCCTAGAATACGTCTATTTAAATTGATCAGAACAAGCAATCTGGGCTACAAATACTGCAACTAGAGTCTTGGGATTGACATCTTATGAATTTAATGAACAACATATTATACTGGTAGCCAGATACCAGAACATTGTCCAGAAAACCATTGTTAAATAAAAACAACTTGAAAATAGCAAAGAAATTCCATGCCCACCCCCACCCCACCCAACACAAAACTTGTTATCCTAAAGATCTTTAAATTAACGTTTTTCACAAATTACACTGCATTCAAATGTGCACAAGTTCAAAAACAACAGTTCAGATTGTCTAAAAAAGAAATTATGACACATGCATAGCCTCTTATGAAGCTGGAGAGATACCACGGGGGAGCTATGCAACAGCTCCGGGCCTAGAGTACTGGCAGAAATTCTCATCTTGTTTCCAAATCCATGCACAAGCTTTGAAAACCCACTTAATCTCAGTTAAAACTACTTGACTAAACTCCTAAGGAATCCAAATGATACAAAATTTGACTCTCTGTGGTGATAAATGGATGCATGAATAGTAATTATTTTGTAACGCTTCTAAACACTTTCAGGGTGCCCACAGAGAGGGTGTGCTCAAGAACATTCTAGAAGAAAACTAAAGACATAAAAGCAAAAACTTTGGGAGGCCCAAATATAGGCATATGCTAGTGTAGATATGTTCCTAAAAGATTCCATTAATCATAAAACAGAGTTAATCAGGAGAGAAGCCTATCTGAACAAATTTTAAGTTATCACACCTTTGTGCCCTGCCTCATCTCCTGTGCACCCCTTTTGGTCAAGATGATTTGTTTAAATAAGGGTAAAACAGTATTCAAGTGCAGCTGACTCTTTCTGTAGGAATAAGATTAGAAGTATAGGTAAATGAGATCCCTCCAAAAAACCTCCCTCCCCCCAACTTATTTCAATGATGTAGTTCCAATTTCTTTATTCCTTCTCCCAAAACTCCCATAAAAAAATTACTGGGGAAGGGGATGACCAAAGTGGATCTCTTTATCGCCTCTTTTAAAACAGATATTAATGCTATAAAATGCTATAATGCAGAGGAGCAAAAGACTGGTTTAATTTCCAACCTGAAGAAATGGCCTATGATTAAGAGGTGCTGTTATTAAATAGGAATGGACAATGTGGCTGGGAGGAATCTATAAATGAAATTCCATAAAATAAAATCCCTCCCCCCCCTTAAAGCTAAATGTTGAGCTTTAGACCAGGTCAAGATAATTACTGGATACCTGTTTTGCTTTTATTACCCCTAGCATGTTTTATTTTTTAAAAATGCCTTCCAAAACTACATGCATAATTCAAACATTCATTTACGTCTATGAGACCTAAGTGGTACAAAGTCATCAGGGCATGTGCAACACACCAGAATTCGATTAATAATCAAATGCTTTTTAAGTGGATGGTATTTTTTTTTTGGTGGCATTATAGATATGCCTTTTCCCCCTATGGTTCCCTCCAAATTCTTCCAGGATAGAACCACCCACATTAATTCCAAGGAAATCCTAGACAATCATCTCTGAGACTGTTGACTGCGATAAGTCTTAGAGCTTCCTTCTTCCAGGTTGGAATTCCCAAACATAAAGAATCTGTGGTAGACATAGGGTGGCCATCACTAATGAAGAAATCTCACTACAGCACCCTACTCTGTTTCTCACTTGTTCTGATTCTAAAGGCTCCTCTGAGGGAGAGAGGAAGAAGGGTGGAATCTAGCTCAGCACCCCTGATCCACAATCATCTAACAGGCCAGTCTTGTCAATAAGGAATACCATCCTTGGTCCTTCCTAGAATAGCCCTAGAATTTTCCAAACAAGTAGGAATTTAGAAAAAAAACCCTTAAAATAGGCAGTGATTAATTGTCCTAGCAACCAAAATGTAAAGAAAGCACAGAGGCCAGATTAAATCTATTTGACACTCCCAAGCCTCTCCTGGGGCCAGTTTCTGATGCTTTAGTGGGGGTCCTGATGGATCTCACAAGCAATGTGATGAATGGCTATAATAATAAAAATGATAATGCACCTTTCTAAGTAGGAAAGTGCTATTTGGCATTCTTATTAGCACCTACCAATACAGAATTGGTGGTGCTAGGTGTCTGCATTTATACTTTCCTCAACCACTGTCCACTGTGAGTACCATAAACAAAGTCTTTTATCAATCATTTTCCATATTTCTTCTGTGCCCTCCATAGAAGAAAGAAGGATTATGGAGAGGCGGAAGCCCAGGGTTTCTCCTTCACCACCTAAGTGAGGAAGGCAGGAAATGAGAAGCAAAATGCCACAGGAACCAAAGGACAATGACTCAGTTTATCTATCTGCTCTCCTGGAATCCTCAGAAGAGGCCCGCAAAGTTAATGGAAAATGCCATTGGGATTTCCAATGCAAAGATTAACTGAGATTTCTAGGGGAATGCAAGTATAACACTGAACCGAGGGGAAGTCACCCCAAAGTTCCAGACCAGAGCCAGTTCCTTTCCATTCCAAGTCAAAAATGTGCGGTCTACCACGAATCTTGGACCTAGTACTCAAATTTCAAGTCAGAAGATGGGATTTTTGGTACATGGGAGAGAGGGGAGGACTTCTGAAAAGGACAGGGTGAGCATCCCAGAAAACTGGCCGCCCAGGGTCTGTGGAAGCAGATGGCAAGTAATGAAGCGGTTCCTTCACTGGGCAGTTCTCCCCTGAAATAGGATGATTTTCACCCCAGTTTCTCTGGTAGCCTTAAAATAGCAGCTAAAAAGGTCCCAGAGAAAACGGGATGGGCAGAGAAAATACATTCTCTCTCAGTCCTGAGGGGTCACTTCACTTTCCTTGGCTCAAAAGGAAACGAACATTTAAGGGGAGGATTTGTGGCTGCAGGGAGGGCAGGGGATGGACCACTAATTAGAGCATCAGTTAAGACCCTAAGCCAGCCTCCCTATAATGTTGATCTCTTTCCTCCCCATGGCTCTCTCCTGCCTCTCGGTGACCCTTATATGGCCAAGTGTAAAGGTCCTATTTAATAAAGGGCTCGATTCCTGTCTGAGAGGAAGGAAAATCGGCGATGACAAACCTCCACGCTGAAATCGTATAACACTACTTGGAAAAGTCTCCCAGTACTTCTCCCCCAAGTCCGCAGGAGAGCCTCCGCTTTTCCTCAGAACGCCCCGAAGTCCCCGCCCCACCTGAGCCCCCCAGGACAGCTCTAGCACAGGTGCAGCTTCTGGTGCTGGGCCAGGTGGGTTTTGTAGCGGAAGCCCTTGCCGCAGCCCCCGCACTTGTGAGGCTTGTCCCCGGTGTGGATGCGGCGGTGGCGGATGAGGTGGGAGCTTTGAATGAAGCTCTTGCCGCACTCGACGCATGCGTATGGCTTCTCGCCAGTGTGTGTGCGCTGGTGCTGCGTCAGGGTGGAGAAGTCGCTGAAGCGCTTCTCGCAGTCCGCGCAGCCAAAGGGCTTCTCCCCCGTGTGCACGCGGAGGTGGTTGACCAGGTGCGAGTTCCGGCCGAAGCCCTTGCCGCACTCGCCGCACACGTAGGGGCGCTCGCCCGAATGCGTGCGCTTGTGCGTGAAGAGGTGGGAGCTGACGCTGAAGGTCTCGCCGCACTCGGAGCACATGTAGGGCTTCTCGCCCGTGTGCACGCGCTGGTGCTTCACCAGGTCCGAGCGCCAGCTGAAGCGCTTGCCGCAGTCCCCGCAGGCGTGCGGCTTCTCGCCCGTATGGATGCGCTGGTGGTTGGCCAGGTGCGAGCGCCGCATGAAGCCCTTCCCGCACTCCCCGCAGGCGAAGGGCCTCAGCGCCGCAGCCCCGGCCCCGCTGGCGGCGGCATGCGCCCGCCGGTGGCTCAGCAGGTGCGAGCTGAGGCTGAAGGCCTCCCCGCACTCGGGGCACGAGTAGGGCTTCTCCCCGGTGTGTAGGCGGCGGTGTTTGAGTAGGTCTGCGCGCCAGCTGAAGCTCTTGCCGCAGTCGGAGCACAGGTTGGGGCGCTCGCCCGTGTGCAGGCGGAGGTGGTTGGTCAGATACGTGTTGCGGCTGAACCCCTTCCCACACTCCCCGCACCGGTAGGGCTTCTCCCCTGGGGTCCTGGGCAACACGGAAGCCAAGGGCCCCGCCCCGCCTAGCCCCACCATGCCCACCACGCCCCCGCATTCTGTGGTAAAGCCGTAAGGCGGGACCCCGGCAGCAGCCTGAGCCAGGCGGTGCATACGCTGGTGCTGAAGGAAGGCTGTCCCGGGGCTGAAGCTTTCACCACAGTCCGAGCAGATGGTGGGGGCTTCCATGATGCTGGCCATCAAACTGTTGAGTTCCCCGAAGTCCACGGCCATGGGATGAGGGAGATGATGGAAGCGCCGCTGGCCCGACTTGCTCCCCCGCGGGCACTTCCCCAGGGACAGGCGTCTCCTCCAGGGCAGGCTCGTGGTCTCCTCCTCTTCCTCCTCCTCCTGAGGACTCTGGGGGATGCTCTCCGACTCGGACAAGCCCGAGAACATCCCCATCTCCACCACCTCCGGGTCTTCCACGTCATCTTCATTTTCTTCCCGGAGAGCTGCCTCTTCTTCCTCACTGAGGAGCCTGTCATCTGCCAGGGGAACAAAAGGCACCAGAGTAGGATTTATTTTTCTTCGGACTTAGGGGAAGAACCAAATGAAGCAAAAACCCTAATCTTCAAAAATGGATATAATATGATAGGCCATCTCAACCCCGTGCCCAGAGTGCTATTCCCAACTTGGACCTCCCATGGAGTACCTCAGAGGAAGGGCTTGGGGGGGAAGACAAGAGGAATCTCATGCCTTTAGTCAATGAGGCCCCAAAGAAGGCCCTCTCCCCAGCTCTCATCGTCAAAGTGACAACATGCTGCAGAACTGCTGGGTGTAGCCACTCCAAATTCCCTGCTACCTCCACAGTGATGTTGGGGGCAGCTATGGAGAGAGGGCTCTGAGCTGGGCATTCAAAAAGCCTCTGCACACCGGACCAAGATAGGCCCAACACTGAGGATCAGAAAATAAAGATTATCCTACCCAGCCACGACAGAGGAATAAGCGACAGGAAGTACCAAGCACTTTGCAAAATACACTCAGCTGTTCTCTATAATATCTCAGATGAACCAAGCAAAGAGCCTGGGAATGGAAAAGCCAAAAGTTTTCAGCCTTTGGCCATTCACATAAGAGGTGACTTTGGGTGAAGTCACTTTACCCTTCTACACCTCTAACTGTTCACTTCCAGAGATGAGGAGGGGGAGAGAGAAATGAGCTGACCAACTTTACCTTAGGCCACTCATTATCTCTTTCCCATATTTAATCTCATTATTATTACAGAACCAAAAATGACTGCAAAGCATATTTTGCAAAATGCTAAATCCATTGGGAGGGAAGAACAGAGCTAGAAAGTAATATATAAAGAGCAGAGCTAAAGGTCCAGTTTAGATGCCAGACTTCATCCAGCTTCTTGCCTCTTATTCTCAAGCAGAATGTATTACAAGAATAAAGCCCAAGGCTGCTCTGTTAGGAAAAGCTGCATGCCTCTCTGCCTTGGTGGGGTTGGAAGAAGAGGCTGAGCTTTTGTTAGAGAAAAGAAAATCCTCTTAATAAATATCCCAACGTTGGGAAACTTCCATGCCCTGGGAATCCAAGAGGTATAACGAAGCCAGCCAATGTTCTAAGATACAAACTTATGAAGACGCAGGCAAAGCATACCCCCTTCCATCTAGGAAGCAGTCACAGCTTCCTTCCACTTAAGTCTCTCCCCAACATACCTACCAGCATCACCTCAATCAGGTCTGGATTGAGGATAAGGATCCACTCTCGGCCCGACACTGGAAAGGGCTAGGAAACCGAAGAATCCAGGTGTTACGGAAGGAGATGCCAAGCTGGGTCTCCACAGCATGTTGGTGGTAGTACTGTAGCCCATATTGCCTCAGTCTCCCCCAGAGGCCTCATTCAACACCTAATGCAAGTGCTGGTTACAATACTAGAGGAGTTAGAACTGAACTTACTCAGGGCAGCTTCAACGGAAATTCCAGCTTTATACATAATGCACTCCTCACCTGTGTAGATGTCTGTCACCATCTCCCTCTCCTCTGAGTTCTCCTCTCTGTATTTCTTGTCCAGCAGGTCCGAGCCCACCTCCCTCTCCTCGGAGTCGTCCTCTCTCTCATCCATGAACTGCAGGTCTGAACCCATCCCCCTCTCCTCCGAGTCCTCGATATCTGAGCCCATCCCCCTGTCCCCTGAGTCTTGAAGTCCAGACACACCCAGTTCTTCCTCTTGTTCCATCCGGGAAAACCAGGCCAGGAATTGACCAGAGATTCCTGCTCACAAACGAAAATACACACAAACACACAAAAATAAAAAGTTAAATCACCTCATGGGAGGAATTTGGTTCAACAACTCAACAAGCATTTATTAAAACTCCATTATGCAACTCTGAGGTACTGCCTCACACCTATCAGATTGGCCAATATGACAGAATGAAAGCGATAAATGTTGGAGGGAATGTGGAAAAATTGGGACACATACATTGTTGGTGGAGTTATGAATGGATCTGGTCATTATAGAGGGCAATTCAGAACTATTTCCAAAGGGCTATAAAACTATCCCAAAGAGAATTAAGGGGAAAAAAAAGACTTATGGGTACAAAAATATTTATAGCATCTTTTTTGTGGTGGCAAGAATTGGAAATTATGGGGATGTCTATCAATTGTGGAATAGCTGAACGAATTGTGGTATATGATTGTGATGAAATACTATTGAGCTTTAAATAAGAAATGATGAGTAGGATGAACTGATGTTGAGTGAAATAAGCAGAACCAGGAGATATTGTACACAGTAACAGCAAGACTGCACAATGATCAACTGTGACTTAGTTATTTTCAGCAATATAATGATCCAAATCTAAGACAATTCTGAAGAACTTATGATAAAGAGTGCTATCCAACTCCAGAGAAAGAACTGAAAGAGTCTGAATGCAGTTCAAGACAAACTATTTTTCACTTTATTTTATTTGGGTGTTCTGTTTTTATATGAGTATTCTCTCACAACTTGACTAATATGAAAATGCTTTGCATGACAGTATATTTATAATACAGATCAAATTGCTTACCATCTCAAGGAGGAGAGAGGGAAGGAAGGGAGACAATTTCGATGCAGAAAACAAATGTAAAAAACTGTTGTTGCATGAAATTGGAAAAATAACTTTTTAAAAAGGCATGGGCAAGACCTTGTGCTAGAGATATGATGATAGAACATAGGTCCTACTCTCAAAGATTATACAAATTAAGGAAGATGGGGAAGAGACCAAGCACGCAAATAATTATGAAATAAAGGGAGATGAGAAAAATGCAAAGGATATATGTGGGTAAAGTGTCCTAGGAATTTGAAGGGGAAGAGTTCATTTTCTAGGCAAAAGAAAGATGGAGAAGTGTGAGGGAAAGTTTCATGGAAGATGTGGCATCCAGGTTTGGCCCTAAGCAGATAAAGATGGGGTCTGGAGAGAAAAGTCCATTCTAGACATGGGAAACAGTGGGTAAAGGCATAAACAAGTGCCCATGCAGATGTGTAATAAGGTCAGTTTGGCAAAACTGTTCAGCTACATCAAGAGGGATAGTTTGAGATAAAGTCAGCGACAGATCATGGCAGGCACTGGATTCTAGTCAGGAGTTTACACTTTTATTCAGTGGAAAACAAGATGCCTAGGTTTTTCTGTAGCTGAAGGACACAACCCTAGTATATTTAGGGGGGAAATTGGGAAGCATTTGGGCAGAGGATGGATTGGAGAAGGGATATATTGGAGGGGAAAAGACTAATTGGTCTACTTAAGAAGGATATTACAGTTTTTTTTTTTTTTGTGAAAATAGACAAGGGTCTAAGCAAGTATGGTTGTAGTGAGATTGGAGTGCCACATTGGATGTGAAACATACTAAGATGGCTCTGAAACTGGGGGGAGGAAAGGCACACATGGAGAAAGAGAGACAGACACAGAGAAAGTCATAGAGACAGAAGGAGGAAAGAAGGGGGAGAGGGAGAGAGATACAGAGGGAATTAATAATCAAAGATGTAACTCCAAGGTTACAAACTTGAGGTACTGCGAGATAGTGGTACCATTAAAAGAAGTGGAGAAATTAAGAAACAGTCAAGGGGAAGATGATGAACTTTCTTTTGGACATAATGAATTTATAGTACATCAAAATAGAACTGCTAGAGGATAGCATGCTAAGCCTAAAGTTCAACTGTGTCCTGAGACACTTTCAAGCTGTGTGACCCTGGGCAAGTCACTTAACCCTGTTAGCTTTAGTTTCCTCATCTGTCAAATGAGATGGAGAAGGAAATGGCAAACTATTCCAGTATCTCTGCCAAGAAAATCCCAAGTGGAGGTCAATAAGAGATGGACATAACTGAAAAGACAACTAAACAATAACAATAAGAAACTATCTAGCAGTCATTTGAAATACAGAGATAATAATTGAAGCCTTGGCAGATGAGATTACCAAGAGACAATGTAAAGAGAGAAAAGAGGAGTGTCTAGGTCAAAATCTTTGATGAGTTTAAGTGTGTGTAAGAGCCAGGATAGTGGGTACAGATGAAGAGTCAACAAGAGAGACAGAGGAATAGTCAGAGGTAGAAAAACCAAAAGAAAGCAGGGTGACAAAAGTGCTGTGGAGAGGATAAAGGAGATGAGGTTAGAAAAAAAGACCACTAGAGTAATTAACTAGTCAGACATTTGAGGAGGCTAAGGAAAGAGGGGCAATAATACTTCAAGTTAGGCAATCAATGAGAGGAGAAAGATACAAGATGATAACTTGAGAGCAAAGAATAGTCAAGGAAAATCTTTTTGGCAAGGGGAAGTAAATGTGCAATATGAAGGTAAGTTCTAATTAAAGAAGCAAGGTCTGAAGAGAAAGAAGACATGATTTAAAGATTTAAATGATTTAAAGCAAAGAGAATCTGGTAGAGGAGGGAATTCAGGGTAAACCATAAACAGAATACTAATAATAATTGATACTTATACAGATTGGCAAATCAATTTATATCTCACTAGACATTAACCACACCAGTCACTTCTAAGGGAAGTTACTTGCTTGAGCAAGAGTAAATGCAAGTCAGTGGCAGACCTAGAAATGACCAAATTTCACTTTTCCACATCTACTGAATACCTTCTGCCACTATTTCTTCCTTCATCTATCTCACAAATGAGATAGCCCTTCTCCTAATCAAGGTAAAGCCTTCTCCATACACCAAAGATCCCACTTTGTCCCATCTTCTCCAGGGGGCTGGCTGCCTCCTTTATCATCCCCACTTTCATTTATCTTTAATCTCTTCCTAGCCTTAGCAGCTGCTTCCCTGATGCCTCTACCATTGTGCTTATGTCTCCTCTACTCTCAAAAAACTTTCACTTGATCATTCTCTAACTCTACTAGCTCCTGAGTCTCCTCTTTACTCTTTTGAAACTAAATTCCTTGGTATGAGAGGCGTGCCTCTACTTCTTTTCTGCTCAGTTTCTTCTTAACCCCTTACAGTCTGGCTGCTGACTTTATTCAACCCAAACTACTCTCTCCAAAACTTCCAATAATTTCCTAATTCTCAATCTAATGTTTTTTTTTTCTTCTCAATTTTCAACCTTCTTGGCCTCTTGGCCAACTCTGACACTGTTGGATCATCTTCTTGTCTTCTCTCTTGGGTTTCATGACATTATTCTCTCCTGATCTTCTTCCTACATATTAGATAGCTCTTTCTCCGTTTCACTTTTTTAACTTAAAAAACAAACCCCTCAAAAAACCAACCCTTACCTTCCTTCTATTTTAGAACCAAGGAGAGCCAGTAAGGACTAGGCAATGGGGGATGAGGGTGGTGGTGGTGGTGGTGGTGGGGGGGGGTTAAGTGACTTGTCCATGGTCATACAGCTAGGAAGTATCTGAGGCCAGAGTTAAATCCAGGATGTCCTGCCTCTAGGAGAGTCTTCTAGCAGTCCCCTTTCTCAATGTCTCTTGCTACATCTTTAGTGAGGTCACAGCTACAAAAGGTTAAGTGTTGCCCCAGGCTCTGTTCTAAGTCTTTTTCTGTTCCCATCTCTATACTGATGTTTCTCTTCCATCCCTACATATCCAGCCCTAAACTCTGTTGATTTCTAGTTTCTTATCTCCAACTATCTCTTGGATATCTCTAGATGTCCAGTAGATACCCTAAGCTCAGCATTATCATTATCTTTGCCCTAAAATTCTTCCCATACTCCTTATCATTATTGAGCCTATCACCATCCAGTCAGTCACCAATGGAAGCTTAGGCATTGTTTTTGATCCCCTCATTCCCTCCCACACAGCCCTTACCCCATATTCAAACTGTTGCCAAGGCTTTTCAATGACTACTTTCTTAACTCTAATATCCACCTCCTTATACCCTCTGACATAGGGGAAGCTAGGTGGTATGCTGGATAGGGTACTAGGCCTGTACTCAAGAAGACTTATTTTTCTCAAGTTCAAATATGGCCTCAGACACTAGCTGTGTGATCCTGGGCAAATCACTTCACTTTGTTGGCCTTAGTTTCCTCATCTGTAAAATAACTGGAGAAGGAAACTCCAGTATCTCTGCCAAGAAAATCCCAAGTGGAATCACAAAGAGTCAGGCCTGACTGACTGAACAACCACAAAAATCCTGGCCCTGTCAGCCGTCTTGATGCAAATCCTCATTACTTTGTATGTAGTCGGTCTATTTCACTGTCTGGTCTGCTACCTCCAAGTCTCTTCTCACTCCTCTATCCTTTACTCAGCTGTGAAAGTCTCCCTAGACCTAATGGTCTGATCCTGTCATGCCCCACTCCCATAAGCCCCAGCGGTTCCCTATTACCTCTGTCTGGCATTCAAAGCCCTTCTAATCTGCCCCTCTCCCCGTCTTTCCAATCTTATACCTTATATTCTATATGGCAGTGTCAAATTAAACAGAAACAGATCCCCAGTGATGGCCTATGAACGTAGAAAACCACAAATTAACATTGTCTGGGTTGAATTGTATTTTTATCTATTTTGTTACACATTTCAGTTTCCAGTTTAATTATAGTTTGATTTGATTCCAGCTGCACTTGGGAGTTTTCTGCTGACCCTCTGTAGTGAGTTTGGTGTCCCTATTGCCCTTCCCATACACTAGGATGCTGTGCCAGCTCCTTTGTGCTCCTCAGATAAGATAAGACACCCCATCTTCTGGTATTTTGGGCTTTCCCTCCCCCTCTCTGTCTCCCAGCTTCCCTTGCTTTCTTCAAGTGCCAGCTCACTTTATCCCAGCTTTACTGGTAGTCTTTCTGCTCCCTCTTATTCCAGTGCCCTCCTCTCTGGATTACTGGATATGGCTGTTTGCTCGTTTTCTCTCCCGTTCAGCCTGTGAGCTTCTCGAAAACAGGGACTGTCTTTTGCCTTTCTCTGTATCCTCAATCTTTAGCATAGGGCCTGGAACATAACATAGTAGGTGCTTAATATAAGCATTTATTAGGCACTGACTATGTATTCTACCCTGTGCTAAAAATGGAGACTATAAATACAGCTCAATTGGGAAAGCTGGATGGGTCAGGCCTCATGGGCCACTAAAAACCTCTCTGCCCCTTAGCTTCTTAGGTTATGAAATCTGCACCCCCCCACCCCCCCCATACTCAAAGCATTCTGTGGGAATCTGAGTTCATCTCCACAGAAGAGCCTTGGAAGGGGAAAGGGAGGATGGATAGACCATCATCATCCTAGTGGCTAGCATTTCTACAGCGTCTACAGTGTGCCAAGCACTGTATAGAGCATTTTGCAATTAGATCTCATCTGCTCCTCGTAACAACCCTGGGAGGTGGGTGCTATTACTATCCCCATCTTGCAGCTGAGGAAATTGAGGCAAATAGAGGGTAAGTGACTCACCCAGGGTCACACAGCTAGTGTCTGAGGTTGGCTCGGCACTGAGGTCATTTAGGGTCCAGTGCACTTCATTGAGGACTTTAAGGCTCGGTCTATGGCATTTTAAACCTAACATCATCGAGAGGAATCTTCAGCATGCCCGGTGGCTCTGTACCTTCCCACTGGACTGCAGTAGACCAGCGAGTCGTTCAGTTACTAACAGCCTAGATGATGGGGCTCCTAAAGTACTTATCTGTTGTTTCTATGACTTGTTATTTTTGACTGACTCATTCTTTAGGATTAGATTATTTAGTTTCTAATTCATTTTTAATCTGCCGTTCACAGTCTTTCATTGACTATAATGGTTAGAATGATTTCGTTTTCAGTGAGAGATTCAGGAATCCCAGCAGTAGTTTTATTCCCTCTTTACTCCTGAAACTCATTTAACTTTCCCTTTAAAACTTTTCATGTTTTGCCATTTGATGCATATATGTTCCATATTCATATTTCTTCATTGTTTTGGGTAACTTTAAGTAAAATATAATTTTTCCTTCTTCAAGTTTTCTACTCTCTGGATCAGGCTGGGCCCCATTTCCTTTGCATTCCCCACAAGGAAAATGCCTCCAGCACACTCCGGCAACATCACAGCTTCCCAAGCTTTTAGAGTTGCCCCCAGCCTGACATTTCAAAGACACGGCTTGGTGCCAACGCTGCCCAGCAGTGGACAAAAATAATACGTTTCTGCCACCTGTTCCTCCTCACACATGGCCACGGTTCTCCCGCTATGGCTTGTGAGACACACTGCAGGGCCTCATTTGCCCCTAACTGGGAGAGGAAGGACAGAGCTAAATGGCAGGTCTACGAGCCAACAAGCAAGGGGAGCCATTCCCAGAGATGGGCCCACTTTGGTGTATTTTTTTAAACCCTTCCTTCCAGAGGTACTATTAATACACTGACAGAAGAGCCCACAAGGGCAAGGCAATCGGGTGTAAGAGCTAGGCAATGGGGACAATGGGGACTAGATGGCTTGGCCAAGCCATACAACTAAATAGTATCTGAAGCTAGATTGAACCCAGGACCTCCTGGCTCCAGGTCTGGCTCTCTATCCACTGAGCCACCTGGCTGCCCCCCTACCTCTGTCTCTATAACCTGCCAATGCCCCTACTTTCTGCCTTGGAAAACATAGACTAAAAAGATGTTCTTTCTCTTACACCAAGAGTAGTTGAACCATTTATTCCCTGACCCAGGTGCTGGTTAAATATCTGACTTCTAGCCATGGGCTCCTTTGTATCTGAATTGATCAGCCTGGGAAGCTGATCCAGCTACCCTATACTGATCTGGGGCTTGGTCATCTCACTAGACATTAACCATTTTATGGGACTATTTATTGCCTCAGGGAAGAGGGAGAGAATCTAAATTATAAAATGTCATTAAAAACTGTCAAAAATTATGTCTGTAACTGAAAAAATAAAATTAAGAAAATATTTTTTTCACTGTTCATCAGTTCTTCCCTAATGTTTTGGTGGGCAAAATCTCAGTTCAAAAGTTCGCTGAGAAAAATCTCCTTCTCTCCCACCTATGTCTTCCCCACACTCTTCCCTAGCCCTGTCTGTCTCACACCTAATCAATTAACTAACAACTGTTTTATAATACTAAATCCTTCTCTGTCCCTCCTTTACACACTTTCTTTGATATCTCACCAGTTTTCATGGATTCAATTATTATTATCTACGTATAAGTTACTTCCACCTGTGTAGATCCTGATCTAATCTCTTTCCTGAATTCCAGTCCTATATCAGTTTCCCAAAGAAGTCTTCTCCATTTGGATATCTTGTTGACATCAAACTCAACATGTCCCAAACACTTACCTATTCTTCAATTCAATTCAGTTCAATAGACATTTATTAAGTGACTACTGTGTGCCAGGTACTCTGCTAAGCCCTGGAGAATATTCACCATTGTTCCAGATTTGAAACTGCAGTCAATGAACCGATACTACCCCCTCCTCTGTTCCCCCAAGACAATAAATAAGATTTTGAGTATAATAGCAAGCTAACAAGAACCAGAAAGTCCCCCCCTCCCCCACCTCCGGCTGCCCCACTACCACCAAACCACAATAATAGCAACAACAAAATGGTGGCTGGAACAGCAAAATAGAATGTGCAATGTCGAGAGCCAGGAACAACCCACCAGTCTTCATTATTCCTTCCCAGGCAATCACTTGCCAAGTTTTGTTGAGTCAGCCTCTACACTCTCTCCTTTAACAGAACCAAACCCTAATGCAGATTCTAACCGCTTTTCACCCAGAATTTAATGCAGATTCTCATCACCTTTCACCCTGGACTAGCTTAGTAGCAAACTAAAAGGTCTTCTCAGTTGTGGTTTCTCAAAACTGAAATCCACCCTCTATGGCTGCCAAATTAATAAATATTCCTGGAACACATCTGACTATATCCTGGAACACATCATGCTTCCTGTTCAAAAATGTTCAATGGCTCTTCCTGCCTCAAGGAAAAATTATAAATTTCTGAGGCCGGTACTTAAAATCCTTGACATGGCACCTAGGAGGCACAGTGGGATAGAGTGCCAGGACTGGAGTCCAGAAGATTCATCTTCCTGAGTTCAAATCTGGCCTCAGAAACTTCCTAGCTGTGTGACTCTGGACAAGTCACTTAACCCTGTAAAATAAGCTGGAAAATGAAATGGTAAACTACTGCAGTATCTTTGCCAAGAAAACCCTAAATGGGGTCACAAAGAGCTAGAAGTGACTGAAAAACGACTCAACAATGACAAAGTCCTCTACAATCTTGTTTCTTTCTAAATTTCAGTGCTATTTAAAATTATTCCTCTTTGCATGTTCAAGCCATTCTAACCAAACTAGTCTGAACTAAGAGCTTGACCATGGCATCCTACATCACTCACTTCTTTGCCCCAGGCACATATTTCCTCCTCTTCCCTGCTACAGAGAATTTCTTGCTTGCTTGAAAATACTACCTCCCAAGTAAAGCCTTTCTTCGTTCCCACAGTTTTCAGCTGTTAATACACCCTTCTGGAAATTACTTTAAATTTACTCATCTGCTCAGTAGAACAGAAGGCAAAATCTGTTTCATTTTTGTAGGCCCCAGCCTTAGAAGGCTCTCAGTAAGTGCTTAATGATTAGCCTCCACATGAAAATCTTCCATAGATTTAAATATAGCAAATCACACGTCATCATCTCTAGAACTTCAAGGATTCTTCCTGTACCCTCTTATGGTCTCGAGCTGTTCTCTGGACATGCTCTGGTTGACAAAGTCCCTTTTAAAAGCACTCAAAGGAGAACACCATACTCTTCCGTGGGACCTGACCTTCACAGGGCCCAAACTCTGGTCAAGATATTCTTCTTAGGTTTTGCTTTATCCACAAACAAAATGAAACGAGGGGCTTAGACTAAATTATCCTTAAAGTCCCTTCCTAACTCTATAATTTAACACTGATGCTTATTAAATTTCCTCTCCATATTATCACGGACCATTTTAGACTAGCCATTTTTCCAAGAGTCATGCCATGTATAAATTTATAAGTTGTCATTATTTAGAAAATTCTTTAAAATGTATAAATCTTCTCATCCTTTATGTGAATCATTGAAAACAACATTTAAATTGTAGATTTAAGGGCTGAACAGTAGAGGGCCATCCAGTATCCAACACAAGAAAACCACTGAAGACATTACTCCGGGCTGGCATCATGGATCTATTAATGTTCCCAAGTCTTGGTCTCTGAGTAGTTACTAATTCAATTAAGTCTGCCACTACCCAGGCCTCTTCTCTCCCCTGCTTCACAATAGCATTGTGAGGATTCTGCCAGAATGAGTCCTGAAGCTATAGATATACTAAGTCAGTAGCATTCCCTTGAATGAATCTAATAACCATATAAATTAGGAAAAGAGACTATTTTCATCTAACTTTCTCTTTAGTAAACCCCTTGCTGGCTCAAAACATACTTTTTTTTTAAATTTTGCTTTTTTTTTCTTTTTTCTTTTCTTTTTTTTCAAAACATACTTTTTAAAGTGCTTATAAATCAAGTTTAATAATCCACTTAATAACACTGCCAGAAACTGAGTACATTTATATTTTGTTAAGACTTACAGTTTTAAAAACTTAAAATCTCTCATAGGATTAAAGAATTTGACTTTTGTTATGTAACTCCTCCAATCTAACCTCTGTCTCTCTCTCTGACTTCTTGAAGGCCACACAAATTAACTAATTTTTGGTCCAGTGACCATTCTCTGACTCCCAATCCAATGGTCTTTCCATTACAATGTAACTTCATCTCCATATGGGCCCACATGAATTTTACAGGTTATTGTAAACGCACCCATGACCCAGAATCAATTTTACTCAGCATATGCTTACCTGTGTCCGCCACTTTTAGAAACAAAGAGTGATTCCTTGGATTTGCTAATGCTTGCAGCAAGTCTACTTTCTGGGAGATGAGAATCTTTTTCAGAAGCTGCATTAAAAAGAGAAAAAAAAAGGGGGGGGGGGGAAGAAAGCCTCAATAAGCTTCCAAGCTAAGGGATAAGCACAGGTACATAAAATATAGCCAATGAATTTTGTCAAGCAAAGTTAAGTTCAACAAAATAATGGATTTATATTCAGATGAATCAACACCCCCCCAAACACGACCCCAAAACAGAAAATAAGATTTAGTATAATGGCAAACTAATAAGAACTAGAAAGCTCCTGGGCTCCCCACACCAAACCAAACCAAACCAAACCAAACCAAACCAAATCAAACCAAACCAAACCAAACCAAACCAAACCAAACCAAACCAAACCAAACCAAACCAAACCAGGATAACAAAATGGTGATTAGAACAGCAGAATAAGATGCACAATGTGGAAAGCCATGGACTGCTGCAATCCACAGGCAATCCCCAATTAGGTCAAGGTTCTAGACTTAGAGGTCCATAATGACATCAATGGTGATGTCCTGGACTCTTGCATTAATTGGACTTAAATGAAGCAGAGTTGCACAAAGTCAGCCTCACTCTCCTCCACAGTCATCAAAATCCAGTGGCAAGCCAAAATAAGGACCACTGGTGATGGTACAGGATGCAGCAGATTATCTTGACTTCTCTGATATCTAACCAAGCTCTAAGCATTCCACTAACTGGTCCTGCTTTCGCTACCTTCACGGCAGTTGGAACAGATTGTTCTCATCCATCCCTTTGGCCAGGGGAAGCCTTCATACACTTGGGGAAGCCATCCCTTAATGCACTGATGGGCTTGAGACCTGTTGGATCCTGGTGGTTTACTGGCCATTGTACATACTACAGCTTCTTGGAGGCACGGCTGAGAGTGAGGTGGCAGGCGCACCTTGACGCAGGAAAGCAGCCCTGAAAAAGGCTCAGCAAGCCCTCGCCCCAAAGGAACCAGTCTTCCTTGGACATCCATATAGCTCACAGAAGGAAATGGGAGCAGCTAGCACTTGAGTCCTTTTTAGATGGCACGGCCTATCCTAGGGCACTTATTAGCTATGGTCACAGGCAAGCTATTTAACTTTTCTGGGTCTCAGATTTCTCTTTTGTAAATAAAGAGGATGACAATGTCTACTTCTTAACTAATAGGGTTGCTGGAAGGTTAAGTGATTTGTCAGCAATAAAGTGAATAATCATTAGCAGCACAGGGGGTGTTCCAGGCAAGTGAAGAAAGATCAGAACAAAAGCCTGGCTACTTGGTGAATCTCAGGAGATAAAGCCAGGAGCCATTGCTCTCATATTTTCCTTGGAAAATGGTTTATTCTTTGAGCTCTTTACATCTGTCCTTGATGAAAGAAGGAAAATGGCAGGGGAAGCTGGAGTCGGACTCACCAATTACGGCAGACATTTTACTGATCATAAAGCAGAAATTAATGGGTAAATCACAAAGGCAAGGACCAAGAATGGGGTAATAATGGTTCATCGTCTGCCCAACGCAGCAGTTCTATTGGAAAGTAAATTAGCGGGAAGAGTTAGTTTTGTGGCCAACTTAGCACACCAAACCACATAGGTCAGATATGACATAATATAGGTCAAAACCTGGATTTTTACTCGGAAACTACATACATTATTGGAAGTGGACTAGAAGCTGCAAGTCACACAATCCCCATTGCCTAGCCTTTGTTGCTATTCTGCCTTGGAACCAATACACAGTACTGATTCCAAGACAGAAAGGAAGGGTTAAAAAGGAACTGAATAAAAGCACGATGGTCAAATAGGATGGACGACTTGGCTGGAGATAACATTAAGAAGGGAAGCTTGATGCAAGTTGAAACTACAAAAGCCCTTGGCCCCAATGAAACCAACCACTCACCCATAAAAGCATCACATTTGATCTAAATGGGGCTGGATATGTGCTGTTAAAATTCCACAAATAAGACCCAGTCACCATTTTTAAGCAACTTTGCATCTCAAGAGATGCAGATACACAATTATAATGCAAAGTAATATTTGAAAAATGCAATAGAATCCCAGCTAAGGTGCTAGGGGAGAAAGCTGAAGAGGAAAGGATCACTTTAAGGTAAGGAACCACAACTGAAAGATGGAAGTGCCAAAGTCTGTTGCAGGCACGGGGACCCCTCTGAAGCTGAAAGGGAATTCTGAAGCAATCTAGTCCAACAGTAGGCCCTTAGAAAAAGTTACTTTGGTAGCGATGTGAAGGATGGAATAGAGAAATGGTAGAATGAAAGCAAGAAAGCCAGTTGGGGGTAGTGTTACAAATTATTCAGTAGAAGGCGAATAAGGTCCTGAACGAGGGTAGCCTACACTGGGAACGGAAGGGAGAGTTCACATGTAAGAGAAATTGGGGAGTTGAAAGCATTGACAAGATAGCCCCATTGTTCAAATCTGGCCTAACACTTCCTAGTTGTGTGACGCTGGGATGTTGCTTAACCCTGTTTGCCTGGACCTTGCCTTAGAGTTGTTACTAAGACTGAAAGTAAGATAAAAAAAACAAACAAACAAATAAAATTTTTATATGTGTGTGCATGTGCATTCATATGTATATATATAAATATACACAACCACAGGATATTAGAAATATGGGGGCTAGAACTCAAGGAAGAAGTTAGAGGGAAAACAGGAGTGATAGAAATTTAGAAGTGATAATGAAAGACAGAGTAAAAGAAAGCAGAAAAAGCAAACAACCAAGGACAGAACTTTGAGGGACACTCATAATTAGGGGGCAAGAAGAGGTTTGCAGGCCAACAAATAACCAAAAGGGAGCGGCTAAAGGGGTTGAAAAATTGATATTAAAGAGGAAAATGAAGACTAGAATTTCAAAAAAAAGAAGGAACCAATGTTTAAGTGTCCAATGTTTTTAGATAAGAGATGAGAAAAACCCAGTGGAACTAGCAGTAAAGTCAACAAAAATCTTGGAGGAAAATTTCAATAAACTGGTAGGAATCAATTGTTTGTAATAAATTAAGGAGTGGGTGGTGAATGAAGGAAACAATAGCAGTGATGAAGACTACTTTTTCTATATGTTTTGACAGCAGAAGTATGGAGGAAAGGTGAAATTTGGATGGGTAGCAAGGTCAAGGAAAAGGTTTTATCCCCCTCTGAGGATAGATGAGATGTTTGCAGACAGACAGCAATGCTGGGGGAAAGAGAAAGCTGGACATTAAAGATATATGAGAAGCAGCTAGGTGGTTCAGTGGATTGAGAGCCAAGACTGGAGATGACAGATGCTGTGTTCACATCGACCTCAGACACTTCCTAGCTGTGTGACCCTGGGCAAGTCACCTAGCCCCAATTATCTAACCCATGCTGCTTTCTTCTGCCTTGGAACCTAATGCTTAATATCTATTTTAAGACAGAAGGTATGAATTAAAGGGGGAAAATGATATATGGGAGAGGCGCTGTTGGGGAATGAGATCATGAAGGAGATGAGTCCATTCCTAGTTTTAGGTGGAAGGTTCAGCCCTGGCAAAGGCTCTTCTTTTCATCTTTTGGATGAAGTAGAAATAAATATGAGAGGGTGATTGAGAACAAAGACTAATCTCAAGGAATAGAGAAAAAGGCCCCTTAGGGAGGAGTAATGTGGTAGAACAGAATAATAAAAAGGTACTGATTCTGTTG
The DNA here is from genome assembly GCF_027887165.1 of Monodelphis domestica. Taxonomy (NCBI): domain Eukaryota; kingdom Metazoa; phylum Chordata; class Mammalia; order Didelphimorphia; family Didelphidae; genus Monodelphis; species Monodelphis domestica. Next base: position 492,360,763 of record NC_077228.1, on the reverse strand, counting down.
TCGGAAAATCTAGATTCAAATCCTGCCTAGGACAAGTTGAAGTGGAGCACTTCATAAAATGAGTCCAAACACCCAAAAATTCAATTATTGGAACCATTATTTATTGATTAATAAAGAATCTACCAGCTGGGACAGACTTCCCTAGTAGAAGCTGCCTCAGACTGACATTACAAGATAGCTTATATAGGGTACAAGATACAAAGTTATTTCCTTTCACACACAGGTTCTTATTTGACAATCAAACAAACCATATCACAAACACAGGTATGTGCGGTCAGTGATGAGTGGACAATCCTCAGGTTATTCAGGGCTTGTTTACTTTCACATGTACTTAATCACTTATCCCTAGTTAGCTATAAGTTATCTTGCATTCCATCCTCACCTCTTCGATATTCTTGAAGTTCCTTTGTTTCCTGACCTTCCTAATTCTCATCCTTAGGCTAATTAGAGTCTAGTCTGAACCTGCATAAGCTGTTTGACCTCCTGGGTGCAGGGGAGCTGGGTCTGTTCCCTAAAAATGCAGGAAGGGATTGATCTGCTTTATCTTTTTCAATTTTATATCTTCCCTTTTTGGGACTACTTCAAAGTCACCTAACAATCCTGTGCCTCAGTTTCCTTATAATGAAGGGGTTAGACTAGATGGCCTAGAAAACTAAAGTACACCCTCAAAATTGCAGCCCTGTGCTCCTGGAGTACTGTATGTGGCAGCGCTGCAAAGCGTGGCCCCTATAATAGGGGCCATTATGTTGTGCATCTGGGGGAGTATGGTTGCCATTGTACTATGTGGGGGAAGTGAGGCATGTGTTTTTTGTATTACGGTCTATAATTACAGATCCATAAATATGGACCTCAAAAAGACACACACCAGTGTCATGCCTTCTTTTTTCCTGCCGTGGAATCTGATCACATGGGTACCCATGTGATCAGATTCTTCTGTGAGTTCACAGATCACAGTGAGGTTTGCACAGGGTAGTGTGAACTGGAAAGGTGGTGGAGGAACTGGCTCTGTAATCATGCCGGTTCCCGCACCGCACCAGTGTGAGCCTGAGGTAAAAGTGGAGTTCCACCAATATGGCCACTGGTGAGGCTGAAATGATGTGGACTGGGAAGGCTGCATTGATGGACACAGATCAGACTTCATTGATGGGCAGTGCAGTCTGTATGCCTCTGTGTGGGCAAAATTTATATTTTACTAATAGCAATTTGGAATCCCTAGGAATCAATGATGTCAAGAAAGAGTAAAACTGACTCAGAGTGTGGGATAGTCAAAGAACAGTGGACTTATGATTACTTTTTCATGCAGTACAAGGAAAGAGCTGTGTGTCTGATATGTCAGAATATAGTGTCTGTGTTCAAAGAATAAAATTTGCGTTGACACTATCAAACTGAACATAAAGATAAATATGATTGGTTGGAGATGTGAGAGAAGATAAATATTAAAACTGAAAACTACATTGACAACTCAGCAAAATTCTTTTGTGAATTAGAAGCAACTAAATATTTCATCACTGCAAGCAAGTTTTCAAGTTGCCAAGCTAATAGTGTGCACTGGCAGACCATTCGTGGAGGGAGAATTTGTTAAAGAGTGCCTTCTTTCTGTTGCCAAAGAGATGTGTCCAGAAAAAGCAGACTTATTTAGTACAGTTAGTCTTTCAGCATCTACAATTACAGAAGGATTGAAGAAATGGGAGACAATTTGCATCAGCATTTGCAAAACTCCGCGAGGAAACTTTCCTATTTTTCCTTGGCACTCAATGAGAGCAATAATGTTCGTGATTCTTCTTTTTTATTTGTGGGATGAATGACAATTTTGAAGTCACAGAAGAACTTGCTGCACTGCAAAGCATCAAAGGAACAACTACAGGAGAGGATATCTATGAAAAGGTTTCCCAAACTGTGAAGGATTTGGAGCCGGACTGGGCTAAACTAGCCAGTGTGACTAATGGTGCTTCTAGCATGGTGGGGTCTAAGAAAGGAGTAATTGCTCACATTAATCATGACATGGACAAACGTAACCATTCTCATCCAATAGCCATACACAGCCTCATCCACCAACAAGCACTACTATGTAGTAAATCACTGAAGTGGGACTCTGTTATGAAAATTGTGGTATCTTGTGTTAACTTCATTAGAGCTAATGCAATAAACCACAGACAATTTCAGGAATTTCTGTCTGAGCTAAATGTTGCCTAGGAAGATGTTCTGTACCACACAGAAGTCCATTGGCTGAGTCGAGGGAGTTTTGAGACATTTCTATGACTTACTTCCACAGATTACAGCTTTTATGCTTTCAAAAAACAAAGAAGTACCAGAGCTCAATGATGCAGAATGGAAATGGCACCTCGCCTTTATGACAGCTGTAACAGAGCTACTCAGCAGTTTCAATGTGCAACTTCAAGGAAAAGGGAAGCTCATCTGTAATATGCAATCACATGTGAAAGCATTTGAAGTAAAATTAGGCCTCCTTATCAAACAAGTGAAGGAGGAAAATTTCTGCCATCTCCCCTTAACTCAAAATCTGTTAGCGGAAAAACCCTTGATTACATTCCCAAAAGAAACATGTGTGGATTCACTGGAAGATTTGCAAAAGGAATTCCAATTCAGATTTAAAGAGCTTCATCTCCATGAACAGGACATACAGCTTTTCTGTAACCCATTTTCTATTGACATTGAACATGTGAATACAATTTACCAAATGGAACTGGCTGAACTGCAGAATTGTGACTCTCTGAAAGATGCATTCAAGTCAAGCAGCTTGTCTAATTTCTATGCATCTCTCCCCTCTGAGACATATCCTAATCTCAAGAACCATGTACTCAAGATGGCAACCATCTTTGGCAGCACTTATGTCTGTGAACAGACTTTTTCCAGAATGAAACATCTGAAATTTCCAACCAGATTTAGACTAACTGTTGCACACTTGCATCACTTGTTATGGCTAGCAGTGACAAATATGGAACTAGACATGGACCATCTCATTAGCCAAAAGCAGGCCCATAGTTTCCATTGAAATACTGGTCAGTTTGTTGATTTAAATTTACTTGTTCTTTATTTTAAATATTGTATTTGTTCCCATCTTGTTTTTTTACTTAAAAAAAAAAAGATATGTGCAGTGTGCATTGGGATTTGTTCATAGGTTTTTTTTTTTAATAGTCTGGCCCTCCAATGGTCTGAGGGACAGTGAACTGGCCCCCTTTGTAAAAAGTTTGGGTACCCCTGTTCTAAGGGAATAAAATACTCAAAGAGAAACATAGGAATCAAAAGTCATAAGGATTCAGAACAAGATTGGGAAGAGTGAGGTTGAAGGTTGGACTTGGCTTATTGCTGGAAAAGGACATTTCAGAGTTCAAAACCTTGGAGCATTTTTGAAATAATTATAAAAATCTTGGATGAGTGAAATAGTGTCCATGGAGATGAAAGTAGAATTTAGAAGGGTCATCAAAGTAGATATGGAAATTTCCAAAGATGTTGGGGCAAGGGGAAGAGATGGCATGGAGGACTATAGAGTAGAAGCCAAAATCTTTGAGGGAAGTGGGAAAGAGCATCATAGGTCAATAGATCACATCAACAATGATCTGGATATTGTAGTTTATTAGAATGACAAATTCTAAAGGAGGAGAGGGATGTTACAGAAACAGATCTGAAGGAACACTAGGAAGGCAAAACAAGCCATGGCATGGCCAATAATGTTGGTCAGGGTTGCCTGGGAAATTAGAATTCTGAAAAAGAAAACCAGGTTTCAATAAAATAGAACTAAAAGAAATACAAAAATACAAAAGGCAATTTACTAATACAACAGAAATTCCAATGGACACAGTTAGAATGTAAGTTCCATGAGAGCAGGGGCTGTCTCACTCTTGGCTTTGTAAGTACCTATTATTATTGGCCAGACACTGTGTTAAGTAAATAAAAGATGCTTTAAAAATACTTGCTGACCAAAGAGATAATAAGGAAAAATACTTGTACAAAAATAATCACAGTTGCACTCTTTGTGGTGGCAAAAAATTGGAAAATGAAGGGCTGTTCCTTGATTGGGGAATAGCTGAACAAATTGTAGTATATGATGGTGATGGAATACTACTGTGCTGTAAGGAGGCATGATCTGGAAGAGTTCTATATGTACTGGGAGAACCTCAGTGAACTCATGCAGAGTGAAATGAACAGAACTAGGAGAACACTGTACACAGAAAGTAAAACACTGTGGAAAAATCCAATGTAATGGACTTTGCTGCCAGCAGCAATGCAACAAGCCAGGACAGTCCAGAAGGACTTATGGGAAGGAATGCTAAACAAATTGAGAGAAAGAACTATGGGAGTAGAAATGCAAAAGCAAAAGACATGACATCACTTATCACCTGTATATATGGGTATGTGATTTGGGGTTTTGGCTTTAAAAGATCGCTCTATAGCAAAAATGAATAATATGGAAATAGGTATCAAGTGATAACATTTGTATAACCCAGTGGAATTGCTTGTTGGCTCTGGGAAGGGGGAGGGAAAGAAAATGAATCATGTAAACATGGAAGAATATTTAAAAACAAACAACTGTTGACTGACTGATGAGAGCTGGTCAATAGGAATATGCCTACACAGGCAACATGCTTATCTCCTTAGAAGAACAGATCTACCCTACCACGACAAGGCAGGCTAAGCACATGTCTGAAAGTTCAGACCACCAAACAAGAGACAGAGAACATTAGAAGATGTAAAATGAATAATTCTGACTATATTAAATTTAAAAGTTTTTGTACAAACAATACCAATGTAACCAAGATTAGAAGGGAAACTGGGGAAATTTTTTATAACATATTTCTCTGATAAAGAGAATTCATTTCTCAAATACACCAAGGGAGAATCCCCTTATTAAAGAATATGAATATGCAGTTTTCAGATGATGAAATCAAAGATATCTATAGTCATATGAAAAAAATGCTCGAAATTACTCTTGATTAGAGAAATACATATTAAAACAACTCTGAACTATCACCTCATACCTATCAGATTGGTCTGCATGATGGTAAACAAAGTGATAAATGCTGAAGGGGGTGTGGCAAAATTGGGACACATGCATTGTAGGCGGACTTGTGACCTGATCTAAACATTCTGGAGAGTAGTTTGGAACTATGCCCAAAGGTCTATAAAACTGCACATACCCTTTGATCCAGTAATAGTACTACTAGATCTGTATCCCAAAGAGATTTTTAAAAAAAGGTGTTGGGGAGGGGTTATAAATAACAAAGTTATTTATAACTGTTCTTTTTGTGGTGGCAAAGAATTGGAAATTAAAGGAATGCCCATCCATTGGGGAATGAGGGAACAAATTGTGATATGTGATGGTGATGGAATGCTATTGAGCTATAAGAAATGAATGGTGAACAGGAAGATTTCAGAAAGAATTAGAAAAACCTACATGAAATGATGCAGAATAAAATAAGCAGAACCAGAACACTGTACACAGTAACAGCAATATTGTGGAGTTATCAACTGGGAAAGACTTCGCTACTCTCAGCAATACAATGATCCAGAATAATTCTAAGGAACTTATAACAAAGAATGCTCTCCACCTCCAGAGCTGGAGTCAGAATGCAGATCAAAGCATACGGTTTTTCATTTTAGTTTATTTGGGTTTTTATTTTGGTTTTGGTTTTACATGAGTATTCTGTTACAACACTGAACAATATGGAGATGTTTTGCATAATAATACATGAATAACTCATATCAAATTGTGTATCAGCTCAAGGAAGGGGGAGGAAAGGAACAGAGACAATTTAGACCATATAACTTTAGAAAACTTATATGGAAAATTGTTATTACATGTAATTGGCAAAATAAAATATCTTTTTAAAAACGTTCAGTACACAAGTACATTTTCAGGGACAATATACAACTTCTGGCCCTTTTCTAGCTTTCTCCTTCCCCCTCATCCCTCAACTACTACTTCCTCTCAAATAAAAACAATATCTCATATACCCCCCAAAATGAATATGATATAGTGCTTGGTCTAAAAGTCCCTGAGTGTTATGCCCAGATGTCTTCTAAGACTGGAGAGGATTTATTGAATAGAGAAAGAATTATGATGTTTTTAAGGCCCCAATAAGACTATCAAATAACAAATCTCATCAACTTTTTTTTTCTCTTTAAATGAAAGGACTAGGTTCAAAAGGGGGAAAGAAGCTAGTGGCAGAGAACAATGACTGCTTTTCTTTAAAAGATATGTAGCTTTATATGATGAAATGATTCTGTAAACTCTTAGCTGCAAGAAGATTTTCAAGAGCATCAGGGCCTCATGAACTTTAACTTACATTTAATTTAACAAAACATTTTCCCCCCTACTGTTCCCACAAGTCACTGTTGCCACAGGCATAGCAAGGGCAAGAAAGCAACCAAGGGATTTTACTTTTAGCACCAGCTACCAAGTCTCATCCCCATTGCCTGGGGGTAGACCTGTGGAAGTGCTGATAAAACATTTATTAATTATCTACTGTGTGAGTATTGTCTGTTGAGCTCTGGGTCTGGAATTCAGTAGTACCAGGGCAAGTCACTTAATCTCCGTTTGCCTCAAGTTTCCTCAACTGTAAAATGGACATAATAATAGCACCTACTTTCTAGGGTTGTTGTGAGGATCCTCACCACACAGTAGGTGCTGTATAAATGTTTATTCCCTTCCCCTCTAAGGGCAAAGAACAAATCACTACCAATTCTATTTTAGAAAAAGGGAATTCAAGGCACAAAGAGATGACTTAAATTTCTAAAACTCTTGAGGCAGATTGTGAAGAGCCAGAACCGATGGCCACAACTTCCATCAGTTAACCCTGCTCAACCTATCCATCCACCCCCAGAGCCTGAGATCTCTATGAACTTCATGCTTCTTTTGAGGAGGTCAGAAATTTAACTTACGGACAGGAAGCCTAAACCACTGAGATCCAGCAACCAGTACCCTGTCCAGGTCTGGGTTTCTCAATACATATTAGTTGTCAGATAACTAAGAGACTAGAAAAGAGAACCATTATGGTGAAAATAAAACAAATGAAGGATTTTAATCTTAAGTGGATACTCGGGAATAGATAAAGGCAGCTGAAAAGCAGAAAGAACCAGGTCAAAGAGACCTTGAGAAGCCGGGATGTAGAAAGCCTAAAACCAACAGAACGTGGTGAAATCAAGGAAAGCATATTCTATGTGCACCAAGGAGATATTAGACTGAACACCTCTTTGATTCACTTAAAAAATTTAAAAAGCCCTTACATTCTGTCTTAGAATCAATACAAGGACTGGTTCCAAGCCAAAAGAGTGGTAGGGCTAGGCAGTGGGGATTAAAGGACTTGGCCAGGGGCACAAAGGTAGGAAGTGTCTCAGGCCACGTTTGAAGCCAGGATATCTGGCCTCAAGGCTTGGCTCTATCCACTGAGGTACCTAGCTGACCCTCTGACTTATTTAAAATATTTTTCCCCTTTATTTTATTCTAATCTGACTTATTTTTAATCATGAATTGGCTAACAGTGGGCATGTCACTTTTTGCCTGTTAGAGGGAATGACTTGCTAGGTTCTGAGAACCATCCACCATACCTTTCCCTTCTTTCTTGGATGGTGGTAGCTCCAAAATGGCCTTGGTTTGGCTAGGCATACATGACAAGCAAGACCCACCCACTGTAGCAAGTGAACAAGAGGTTCAATTTTAATATGTATCAAGTGCCACCCCGGGGCTTACAATCTAGTTGGGGATGTGGCTTCCACACAAATAAGTGTCATACAAAATCATATATGACAAGTGTAGGAGACATATAAAACAAGTACTTGCTCTATGGAGTCCCAGAAAGAGTTAAGATGTTTATGGAGAAAGTAGCAACCTAGCTAGGGCTGGAGGACTGGTAGGATCCCAAAATAGAGATAATAGGATTATAGAGTGAATAAGTGTGATCTAGAAGAAAGCCCAGAGGTCACTGGGTTCAACTCATACAGAAAAGGAATCTCCACGGTGAAAGACCCAACTCCATCTTAGGCTAGTCAAAAAGATACCTCTCCTGGGTTGGTACCAACAATAGGCTAAGATAGTACAGCAGAACTGGATGTGCTGGGTGGAGGCTTGGAATTAGAGGAATAATCCTTGGACTGACACTACTTATTCCAAAAGACCATGGAAAATTGTGATGGCATTTTGCAGGTCAAAGGGGCATCACAATCTACTCCAATTACTCCTTTCGAATCTGAGAGTCTTTTAGTTGTCTCTCCTGCTTTCTAAATATGTTACTGATCCACCGACTGACCCCACTACTTCAAAAGGGTCTGGGAGCAGTAGGAAGAATACTTATCCCACATGGTGACAGCATTCAATGGTTTAAAGTAACCCCCAAGGAACATCTATCTGGCCATTTGCCTGTTTACAAACAGCCTCTGACTCCTCTAAGTGAAAACTGTGACAAACTGAAGGGATTGGGATAGCAAGAGGTTCACTTTGGGAGGAGAGTGAACCCTTTTTTGCATCAATTCAGGAGTTAGCTCAGTTCTCTTTCTATTCGGTTATATCTTGTAAGAAAAGTTTATTCGATTATGGGAAATGGGGAAAAAAACTATTGCATTGTTTGTGCCTAACCCTGTGTGGCTTGGAAACTGGATCACCTATACCTGCTGTGTAGAGACCCTTAGCCAAGGACTAGAAAGGCTGTCAGATCCTAAGACTCATGTTAGGAGTGTCCCCACAATGTACATTTCAAGCAACCCAAATGTCTCATATGAAAACTGGCCTCACACTGAAAAATCAGTTATTATTTTCATGTTCCTTTGATTATTTACAGATAACTTGAGGAAGAGGGAGCATCTCTTTTCCTAAATACAGGGAATTGCACCAAAATTCACCCTCTCCCCCATTTGGAAAGTCCCTAATCTTTCCTCTATTTAGAAATCAGATTACTGCCTTAGAGCCAAGGAACAATATGAATTTTCAAAAGAAATCAGATTGCCTAATGTTGTGTCGTTTCCTCTTAATTAATTGGTCTTATTTGGTTGTTTTAATGTAAGAAAGTTTGTTTTCTTTGTATTCAGGTCCAAACTAAACTAAGGAAGGGTGGGCCTTGACAGTGATTTGTTAAGAACATGGAAAGCATTATTTAATAAGTCGATAGACGCAGAAGACCAAACCTTTGTTTCCTCGGCCATTTCATCATTTGTTCATTACAGTTTCCAGGTTCAAAATGTGAGGAGTGCATACTAGGCGGTATTGGATACCTGACAACTGGGTCAAATCCATCCCGGCTTAGAAGCACTTAAAAGGTTCTCCTGCTCTCGGTTGGTTCAGGTGTATGGGAAGCATAAGCAGAAAAGGAGAGATAAAACCACTCTTCCTTTTGATGGCAAAGAAGACACACCAGCCAGGAATCCACACTTCTGGACCAGATAATGAGGATCCTTCTTTTGTCTCATGGCTCTGGAGCAAGTTAAGATGTCCCTAAATAAAGAATGCCTCCTTTCATATTGGGGTAGTCAGTGGGAACTCCCTCTGTGAACCCCTCAAGTCCGTAAGAGCAGACCAGGCAGTGTGGCCTGGTGGAAACAGTCCTGGGTTCTCATCGAAGGACTGGGCTGAAATTCCAGCTTGGTGTGACCTAACTGTGAGCCTCCTCGTTCATAAAATGGGTTTGGACCACCTGATTTGTAAGGCCCCTTTGGCTCTAAATCTGTGTGGTCCTTGGATGAGGGCTGGGCGAGGTGGAGACAGGAGGAATTGGGGGAGAAGGCAGGGCACAAATGGAAGGATCCATTACAACTCTACCTGATGGGAGAAGAGACAAGGACACGGGACCCAGGCAAGAGGTCGGAGAGAATGCTTCCATATATCCAGACACTGAGTGTGACATCCCCACACCCTTCCTGCCCCTGCATATGGCGGGAGTCAGGAAAAGAATCTTGGATGATGGCCCAGGGCCAAGGGAGTCGTGCTGTCAGGGGAAGGAAGCAGCTCTGGGCAGCCATCCAAAACCAGCTCCTCCTCTATCTCCAGAGCTTGGCTCCTTTCCTGTCTGGGAGCCCCAGCTCCAAGTCTGGCCTTTACCCTACCTTACCTGCTCTTTGCCCTCTAAGGGATGGACCCCAAGATCCCCAATGATCCCTCCTAGAGACTCTGAGGGCCTCTTTGCTTCCTACTCAATGGGGCCTTCAGTGCCATGCAAATGCTCCCTTCATACCCTGCCTGTTCCATCTCTTCCCAAGGTGAGGAACCTTGGATATAGAAAACTTACACAGCTGGACTCAATGGGTACGGGGTCAGTTTTGCTGAAGGACTCCCCCACCTTGCTTAGTAGGGGGAAAACAGGAATATACTTATTTAGGTGAATTTAGGTACAGCTCCTTGAATTTAGGAAAAGAGATGCCTCCTCTTCAATCAAAAGAACATAAAAATAAAAAACCATCCACCCATCCACCCATTCATCCATCCATCCACCTACCTACCTCTTTATACAAAATATCTTCACCTTCCATCTTAGAATCAAAACTGTATATTGATTCCATGACAGAAAAGTGGTAAAGGCTAGGCAATGGGAATTAAGTGACTGGACCAGGGTCACCCAGCTAGGAAGTGTCTAAGGACAGATTTGAACCCAAGACCTCCCATCTCTGGGTCTGGCTCTCCATCCACTGAGCCACCCAGCTGCCCCCTCATATTTTTAAATGCTTCATGAAATGAGTCTACTTGTTAAAGGCTTCTGGACTGGAGTGGGGAAAGTAGAGATTCAAATCTTAGCTGTGATCCATTCAGTAAAATATGTTTGTAAAGCCTCAGTTTTCTCAGAGGTAAATAGGTTCATAATAGTGGTTTCATCGGGACATTTCACAGGGAGACACTGAGATTGGTACAAAGAGGGATGCCTTTGGAATCCCAGTCTAGTACCACCTTTGAGACTCAGTTTCTTAATCTATTTTCCAAAAGATGAGCATAGTTAGGGCAGCCTAACTAGGAAAGGCCTAGAATTGAGAGAACCTGGGTTCAAATACAGCTGTGACTCTGGGTGAGTCACTAAACCCCTATTGCCAAGCCCTTGCCACTCTTCTTTTAGAATAGATACTAAGACAGAAAGGTTAAAAAACCAACCAACCAAACAAACAAAAACAGCCTTGGCTTCCCTATCTGTAAAGATTTAGGTCAGAAAGGGGATCAAAAAATTATTTTTTCCCTCAATGCTCTTTCCACCGTAGCTTTCTCTTCAAATGTAACTTCCCCTGGGCTGGCACATGGGGTAGATATGTGAGAATTCCATGCAAGGTGGTATCAGTTTAAGGTGTTGACAGAAAAAAGCCAGTATGCCTCATGGTGTACAATAGGCACATTTCTCAAAGAGCTGAATGCAATTTTTTTTTTAATAAATCAGGTCATATTTTAATTACATCGCAAAATCCTTATCTTGAAAAGATTTCTTTCCATAAAATGGAAAATGCTTGCATACAGCAATAGCAAACTTTGATTTATCTTCTGTGCAAGCCTGGACATTCACTGGCCACATTTGTTTTTGCAGGTGTCTTCCCTCTGTTAATTCTCTCTTATTCATCCTGCATCTAGCTTGTTTGTATATATTTGCTTGCATGCTGTTTCTCCCATAGATGATGAGCTCCCAGAGAGCTGACACTGCCTTTTGTCTCTTTTTGTACCTCCAGGGTTCCAGGCCCATAGTAGGTGCTTAAAATATGTTTATTGATTGGACTGATCAGTGCTCCAGGAAGGGCAACTGATTTACAACTGGGCATCCGTCTCTGGTCAGCCACTGATGATTCTACAGGCATTAAAGGTATGATTATAGGATACTAAAGTGAATGTAGGACCACTCAGGGTCATTTTACTACAGCCAGATGTTTACCAAACTCTAGGCCCAGAAAACGACTATTTTTAGATGTTCCTTCTCTTGGTGGTTTTCCCTCATTTACCCAAGGATAGAAACAGATACTTAGCAAAAGGGAAAACTCAAATCCACAGCAACAGCAAACTCAATTTATACCTTAACTGGTCACTGGCTTTTCTTAGTTTTCCAAGTGCCTCTGGTCTAGAATTGCAATAATGCCCTTGAGGATAAGGCATTTCCTGTCAGATGGGTTGGGTTAAGCCCCCCCCCCCCTCCAGTTTGGCCTGAAGCCCCAGCCAGTCCACCCACCATCTCCCCAGGGGCCCACATTTCTGGATCTACTCCCTCACTTAAAAAGAGGAACTGTAACATCATGGGCTTTCCCAGGAAAACACATAAGCACATACTCACTTCTACCATTTAACTCAGCCACACTTGGTACCTACTGAGCACAGGGAAGTTTTAACTGGGCTGAATATCCTAGATTTTAAGAGTCCAAGAAGGATGGATAGAGTGCTGGAGCCTGGAGTCAGGAAGACTGAGTTCAAATCAGACTCAGATACATCCTAGCTGTGTGTCCCCATGGCAAGTCACTTCACCTTGTTGGTCTCAGTTTCCTCATCTGTAAAATAAGATGGAAGGGAACAACAAAGCACTCCAATATCTTTGCCAAGAAAAGCCCAAATGGGTTCATGAAGAGTCAGTAGGATTGGAAACAACAGACCAATAAACAAGAGAATCTTTGCTCTTACGATATTTATTTCTTCTGCAACATGGTGGATCTCATCCATTGCTGGTATACATGGACAGTTGTCCTGTGTTCTAAAAGGCCCAGAATTTAAGAATATCTCCAAGGATCAAGCTATTTTAATTAATGTGCTAATTTTCTTATCTATAAGGCAAAGAAAATACAGATAGAAGAATGAACATTTTTATTTCAAAGTAAAAATCATAATAATTGGCACAGTGGATAGAGTGCTGGGCTTGGAAACCAGCAGGACCTGGATTCAAATCTGGTCTCAGATTCTTACTAGCTGTGTGATCCTAGACAAGTCACCTCACCCTATTTTCCTCAGTTTCCTTATCTGTAAAATGAGATGGAGAAGGAAATGAAAATCACTCCAGTACCTTTTGTCAAGAAAACCCCTAAATGGGGTCATGAAGATTGTTACCAAGGAGGTTTCTTTGAATAATCCTTAATAAACCACCTTGTTTTGGAATAATTTGGGAATCAAATCTCTTCTGGTGTCAATTATTCTGGGACGAGATTTCCATTGTAATGATTGGCTTCCACAGACAATTTTCAGGAGTTGGGGAGGGAGGATAGGAGAAGAAACATCATCAAGGAGGGTAGGATAGAAATACATGTGCAACTTGTTTTCTTATGATATTGGAGGAGAATAAATAAGGGAAACAGAGGAGATGATTCATATATATATATATATATATATATATATATAAATATATTTGACTAACCTAGCTTCCTCACTAATTTCAATTGGAGAAAGTGCTCTTCCAATTCCCTGCTTAAAATAACTACAGAGTCTTATTGAAGAAGAATGGCAAATATGTTCCAGCCCAATGCATTCCAGCAATGGGTAAGTGATCCCTCTCTATAGATAGTATGGTCAAGAGTATACCACTGTCAGAAAACTAGAATTTTAAAAAATGTTATTGTCACCAATTTCTTGAATTTTCTTCTCTATGTTTAAGTTCTGAGGATCAGTAGATATATAATAATGTTAAGCAAAACCACTCCTCTCTGGGGCTCAGTTTCCCTCACCTATAAAATGAGGTGGATGGGACATGATGATCTCTAAAGTTCCCTTTCCAGATTTTTTCATCTCAAAATGAAGATTTCCATTTAATTCCATTTTAAACTTTTATTGCCATGGCATTAATGCTGTATTTGTGGCACAATCAAACTAACAAATTGATAGAAGAGTCCATATAGAAATATTACTAATAGATCTCCCCCTAAAATGATATCCCAAAGCAATGGAAAGTGGGTGATGGGGAAAAGGGAGTATAGCACTGTTTTGTGCTCGCTGTCTGTCTGTCTGTCTGTCTGTCTCTCTCATTGCAATAGTCATTTGTGATGATGTAATTTCCACATTACAAAGAAGAAACAGAAAAGAACAACTATAAATGCATCAACTAAGTCAAATGTCTTTACTCATACGGAGCCCCTTTCAGAGGAGCTGATGCTACTGACCAATTTCACTCACACAAAACTTCATTCAAGCTGATGAGAATGTGGTACTATCCTCCCCATTTCAGGGTTAAGGTGAGAGGTTGATACATGTCCAGTACCTTACCAAGGGGCACACAATGATGGAAAGAATTCAACTCTTCTTTGGGGGGGGGGGGAGAAGCATTTCTATAATGCTGACTAGGAGTGGGACTACAATGTTTTCTCCTTTGATTCTCCTAACAACCCTGCAAGGTAAGGTGCTGTTATTATCTCCATTTTCCAGTGGAATTCACTGTTTTGTCGCACAAAACAATGAGAGGAAGTATGATAGCACAGATGGCCACTTAAAAGTCAAGAGGCCTAGAATGATGATGATTAAGACCATTTATGTATCTCTTACTATGTGCCAGGCACTGAAGGTACAAATACAGACACAAAAAATGGTCTTTCCCTGTCTTCAAGGAGTTTATGGGGCCCAAGCAAGAGGAGAGAGCCCTAGAGGAGTACATAAAAAAAAAAAAACAGGGGGATAAAGGGCAGACAGTCAGGGGAATTAGTAGAACCATTGCCAGCTCTGGAGTCAGGTCTGGATTTCAAATGTGGACTCCTATACTAACTAGCTTACCTTGGGCAAGTCACCTAACCTCGTTTGTCTCAGTTTCCTCATCTGTAAGGAAATGGCAAGCCATTCCAGTGTCTTGGCTGAGAAAACTCTAAAAGGGGGTCACAGTAGGGTCAGATACCTTGAAAACCACTCTCTAGGGAAAGAATTATTGAGTCTAATGGATGGAGATCAAAGCATATTATTTTTCACATCAGTGTATTTATGGTTTTATTTGGTTTTGTATGAGTGCGCTCACTCTTACAACAATGACCAGTGTGGAAGTATGTTTTGCATGACAATATACGTACTGCCCAGATCAATTTGCTTACCATCTCACAGTGGGGGGAGGGAAGAAGATGGTTTAGATGTTTTAATTTCTGAAAATGTATTTTGAAAATTATGATTTCATATAAAATGAAAAAGAAAAAAGAAAAACAACCGGAAACCACCAAACAATATCATCACATTGTTGGAAATGACACTTGAAGAAGGTCTTTAAGGAAACTGGGCTTTCCAGGCCAAAGAGGTGAAGAATAGAGGCACTGAGCTGGTGCCTGCCCCTCAGACTACCTCCCATCTCCTCCATCCGGATCTTTTATAATCCAAGGGACTGACAAGTTTTTCCCCACTAAAATGTGAATTCCTTGAGATCAGGGACTGTTTTCACCTTCTTTTCTACCGCCATCTTTCAGGACATGGCATGATATTTGGGAGGTATGTAACAAATACTTTTGGGGACTGATTCTAGGCATGGTTCTAAAAAGTTACAGGGGCCAGAAAAGGAACATGGAACACAGAAAATAGTCATGTGACATCTCCAGGCTCCAGTTTCTTCATCTTTAAAGAGCTAACATGGGCAGCTAGATGGCTCAGTGGATATCAGGCTTGGAGATGGGAGGTCTTGGGTTCCAGTCTGCCTCAGACATTTCCTAACTGTATGACCGTGGGCAAGTTACTTAACCTCCCCTTACCTAGCCCTCATTGCTCTCTTCTTTTACACAGTACTGATTCCAATATGGAAGGGGAAGGTTTAAAAAAAAAGGCCAATAACAACATTTGCACATGTAGGGTGCAATTCTCATAGAGTACTGATCAGATACTCTGCAAACCATAAAGTACTATATATGTGAGGGATTATTATTATTCTCTTTCAACAGGGAGATATATTAGTCTCTTAGTAAAGATTCCTTGTATGAAACACATCTTGGGTTCATTAGTTTTTTTGTTGTTGTTCACTCACTTTTCAGTTGTGTCTGATTCTTCATGAGGCTTTTTTGAACAAAGATACTGGAGCAGTTTGCCATTTTCTTCTCCAGTTCATTTTACAGATGAAGAAACTGAGGCAAACAGGATAAAGTGACTTGCCCAGGGACACATAGTTAGGAAGTGTCTGAGGCCCAATTTGAACTCACATAAGATGACGAGTCTTCCTGACTCCAGGCCCAACACTCTACAGTACCACCGAGCCACCCTACTCTGTGCCATTTTGGATGGATTTTGGAAATCTTTCTTCCAAAGATTCCTTTTGTATCATCTCCTCTAACCTCTGGGCTGCCACATTTTAAATATAATCCAGGGGGTCTCAACCTTTTCTGTCCTCCCCTTTTTTGGAAGAGTAGGAAGAGAGGGGATAAAGAAGTCATGATGTCCTGGAACAAGTGTGCCACCCGCCACCCAGAATCCTCCTAATCTTCTGAAAAGAAGGACTTAGACAGAATCAGAAATCACATTACTGCAGGGTGGTAGAACCCTTATAGAAAGTTTGGTCTTTCCGGGCTAGGAAGAAGCAGCTTAGGAATGAATCTCTCCCTCTCTATTCCTCAGGTCACTTAGCACATTCTCCTTTGCCTCTGGGCCACATTACTATATTCATGTTCATTTACTAAATATATATTCATTTATAATTATAATAAAATATTTTATAATGAATAACTAACAGAACAAATGAACTAAAGGTATGGTGGAAATGGATCCCCCAAATTTAATTCTGCAGCCAAGAATGCTCTCCTAGTGGCTTGTGTTTGCTATTTTGGAAAGTGAGCTGAGCAGGATGTCAGGGGAATCCTATAGTCTGGAGTCAGCCAGTTCACTTAATTTAGCATCTATTATGCAGGTGCTCTAGGCAAGGCTCTGGGTTGGATATTGGGGGTGGTGTGCACCCACAGATAGCACCCATCCTGGGCTGTGTTTTTGAGGAACTGAGAATATAAGGTCTTAAAACTAACTAAATAAATCAAAGTGTTCCTGCCCTAAAAGGAGATGATATTCTATACAGGGAAAAGATACAAGATGCCATTTGTTCCCAAGAATGCTGTTAATGGCACATTAAGATAATGACATTGTCAAGAAGTCAGACAAAGAGGATTTAGGAGCCAATTATGCAGTGAATATAGAGAGCCAGGCTTGGAGACTGAAGATCTTGGGTTCAAATGTGACCTCAGACATTTCCTAGCTGTGTGATCCTAAACAAGTCACTTAGCACCCAATTGCCTAGCCCTTACCAATCTTCTGCATTGGAACCAATCCTCAGTATTGATTCAAAAAGCCTACTATGTGCCAGATTGCACTAAGGGAAGACACCAAAAAAGGAGCAGTGGACTGTCTTTGCTCTTTAAAAGGTCTTCCTACAATGGGACAACATGTAAATGAAATGTACAAGGCAGACATAGACAGGATAAATCAGAGATGGGGAACCGAGGAAAGGTTTGCTAGCTGGCACTTCCACCGGAGATGGCCCTTCAAGATTTCTTCTCCCTCCTTGCTATCCTGACTCAGTCCTGCTCCCTCCAACAAGACCCGCCAGCTTCTCCAAGGCCCTTCCCCCAGTACAAATGCCCAAGCACCTGCTCCTTCCTGCAGGAAACAGGAGGGACCCAAGAGAACTTGGTGTACTGAAGGTTATCTATCTTTTCTTCATTTTTTCCCACCATGTATCTGCTGGTGCTCTTTTTGCCAGAAATAGATGTAGATGAAGAAATCATTTTTCCTTGATGATTCTTTCACTCTTAAAATGACAGAGAAGGGTCAGTGAGGCAGCACAGTGGATAGAGTGGCAGGCTTGGAGTCTAGAAGTCCAGGATTCAAATCTGGTCTCAGATACTTCCCTAAGCAGTGTGATCCTGAATAAGTCAGTTAATTCCATAATCCCTTCTGCCTTAGAGTTGTTACTAAGATAGAAAGTAAGAGGTTAAAAAAAAAAGACAGAGGGAAACTGCTATTCTAAACTTGATTTGGATAAACCCAGAAAGAAACGGTAGGAACTTTGGAGAAAAGTAATTATCTTAGAATTTGTGACAGGAGTGGAAAACTACACATGGTCTGGCATAGCCTATGAGTTAAGGAGAGTAGATTTTATTTTTTTATTATTATCCTTTTAAATTTTTATTTATTTTAAAATATTTTTCCATGGTTACATGATTCATTTTCTCTCCCTCCCCTCTTCCATCTCCACTCCCATAGCTAACAAGCAATTCCACTGGGTTAAACATGTGTTATCACTTGATACCCATTTCCATGTTATTCATTTCTGTAATAGAGTAATCTTTTAAAAAACCAAAACCCCAAATCCTATACCCATATAAACAAGTGATAAATCATATATTTTCCTTCTGTGTTTCTACTCCCACAGTTCATAGGGGAGTAGATTTTAAATGGTTCAGAGAGAGATAAGATGCCATAGAATAAGATTCAACAGGGGAAACAGCTCAAGAGGGATGAGAAACCCTCAAGAATAATATTCAGAAAATATAAAAGGAGAATTCTGATGAAGAATAAAGGCAAGTAGTCAAAAGGAGCAAGGTGGCTCCATCAACCAACTCATGTTTTGAAGACACAGAAAGAAGATTTAATAAGTAAAAGGAGCTTAGAGAACAAATTTGATAAAAATTGGGCACAATATTGCAACAAAACCATCCATTCTCTCTCCACACATACACAAAATATATATTACATAATAATATAATCATATAATACATAGTATATTAATTAGATATAGAGCAAATTGACTTATATTGGTAGATAAAAATCTAAGAAAAGATGGAGCTGCTCCATCTGTTCCATCTGTTCCAAGTGGATGGGACCATGTCACTAGAAGGAAGAGCAGCTCAAATTTTAATCTGCTTACATAGTATATCAAGGAGAATGATCTTGGGACTGGACGGCCTGGAAATTAAAATAGCCAAGAGAGAGCTGAGACCCAAAATAGGTAAGAGAGAGAGAAAACCCTGGCTATTCTTGGTAAGTTCAAGTCCCTTGACTTTGTTGGACTCCAGGTCAGGGTACGGAAAGTGACAGCTGAACCACTCTCCTGAGAATCTGAAAGCTTGTAGAAAATGAGAGCATTACTAAAAAGTGGAGAAAAGGAACTATCTCCCAATTTTCTAAAAAACAGCAGAGAATGAAATCTTTCCGTTACAGGTTGGTGAGTTTGACTATGAGAAATCATCATCTAGAAAAATAAACAATGATTGCCAATAGCCAACATGGCTTCATTGAGGTCATGCCTCATTTCCTTGTTTAAGAAGATAACTAAACTTGTAGATACGAGGAATTCTCTAGATGTGGTTTCTTTAGATTTTTGGGAAAGCATTTTATAAGTCTCCAAGCTATTCTTTGGGAAAATATGGAGAAATATGGGTTAGATTACAGTACAATTAGGTGGATCCTTGGGTGTCTTCCTCCATTAGAATGTACGATCCTTAACAGTAGAAACTGTTAACTTTTTCTGCACTTAGATTCCTAGAGCCCAGGCACATGGTATATATTTAATAAATACTGGCTGATTGATTGGTTGGTTGACTTTAGTCTATTAATGTTCAATATCAACTTGGAAGAAGGTCTCCATCAAAGTGTCTCAGGGATCTGTGCTGGTTCCCTGACCACCACTCCCCTCTGTGTGGTCTCCTACTACTAGACTATAAATTCATTAAAGGGACATATAGTACTTGGTACTTGGTAAGCATTTAATAAATGTTTTTCATTCCTTCAGAGTCTAGCACACAATGCTCTCTATTAATGAAGGAATGTAATAGATGCTTGCTGAAATGAAATACAGAAAATAGTTTTAACAGTATAAATTCAAAAACTAGGAACAGATTTTATGAAAAAACCAATTAAATGGTTAAACTTGATTTAAAAAAATAAAAATCAAATTTTTAAGTACCAAAAATGAAAAGGCCGAATGTGCCACCAAATGATGATGAAATTAAATCAATTATAAGGAGTTATTTTGACCAATTATATGCCTGTAGAACTGGCAATCTAAGTGAAGTAGGTGAATATTTGCAAAAATATAAGCTTCTCATTAACAAGAGGAAATAGAATAAATAACTCCATCTTGGGAAAAGAAATTGAATAAGCCATCAATGAACTCCCTAAGAAAAAATCCACAGGAACAGATGGATTTACAAGTGAATTCTACCTAACATTTAAGGTATAATTACACCCGATAATATATAAGATATTTGAAAAAACTGGGAAAAGAAAAATCCTGCCAAATTCCTTTTGTGGCACAAATATGGTTTTGATAACTAAACCAAGGAGAACAAGAACAAAGAAAATGGCAGAACAATTTTCTCAACGAATATCTGTGCAAAATTTGTAAATAAAATACTAGCAAGGAGATTACAGCAGTATTATCAGGAAGAGCATATGCTACATCCAGGTGGGATTTATACTGGGAATGGATGACTGGTTCAATATTAGGAAAACTTATCAGCATCATTGACCATATCAGTAACAAAAAATAACAAATCCCACATGGTTATCTCAATAGATACAAAAATACTTTTGACAAAACATAATACCCATTCCTATTAAAAACACTAGAAAGCATAGGAATCAGTAGATTCTTTCTTAAAATGGTAAATAGTATCTCTCTAAAACCATCAGCAAGTATTATCTGTAATGAGGATAAACTTGAAGCCTTCCCAATAATGTCAGGAGTGAAGTAAGGATGCCCGTTATCATCACAATTATTCCATATTGTATTAGAAATGTTAGCTATAAGAAAAAGAAATTGAAAGAATAAAAAAGGTCACAAAGAAACAAAACTATCACTCTCTGCATGTGCTATGACAATATGCTTAAAGAACCCTAGAGAATCAACTAAAAAACTAGCTGAAACAATTAACTTCAACAAAGATGCAGGATATGAAATAAACCCACATAAATCATCAGTATTTCTAAATATTATCAACAAAACCAAGCAGCAAGAGATAGAGAAATTCTAATTATTTGTACAAAAATAGTTATCGCAGCTTTTTCTGTGGTGCAAAGAAATGGAAAAAATTGAAGGAATAATTTGAGGAATGACTGAACAAGTTACATGATTGTGATGAAATACTATTGTGCTAAAAGAAATAATCAGGACTGATTTCAGAAAAACCTAGAAAGACTTATATGAACTGTTGCAAATTGAAGTGAGCAGAACTAGGAGAACACTACAAAGAAAAAGGAATATTTTATGATAATTAATTGTGAATGGCTTTATTCTCAGGAATACAATAATCCAAGACAATTCTGAAGGATTTATAATAAAAAAATGCTATCCACCTCCAGAGAAATGATGAATGCTGCATCCTTTGAAAACCTTTCTTTATAATATAGAAATAAGTCTTGATCAATAACACATGTAAAACCCAATGGAATTGCATGTCCGCTACAGGAGGGGGTAGAGGAAGGGGAGGGAAAGAACATGAATCTTGCAACCAAGGAAAAATATTCCAAATTAATTAGTTAAATAAAATGTTTCAAATTAAAAAAAGGTAAGACATAAAACTTTATTTTTACCATTAAGTCCATATTTCTTATGCAACATGGCTAATATGGAAAAGTTTTGCATGACTTCACATGTATAATTGATAGTGAATTGCTTGCCTTCTGAGGGGGTATGTCAGAAGAAGAAAGAGAATTTCTAACTCAAAAAATTTTAAATGATTGTTAAAAAATGTAAAACCTATAATTGGAAAATATTTAATAAAATAAATAAAAATAATTTTTTAAAAAGGAAAAAACACTTTCCATCTCTGAGGGAAAAAGGTACAAGTTCAGTAAAAATGTTTAAATATTAGCATGTTAGTTCATTTTAACTGACTATCCCCCTCAAAAATAGTTGCTCAATTAAATTCATGTAAACTACCAATGTGTGAAAAACATACAAAAGGGGAAAAATTTGTCTTTTTTTCCCATTTTCCCACTCCCCCCACCTCCTCTGTCCTTAAATCATAAGCAAGAAAAATTCACAAAACACCTGAAATATGGAGAGTACTCTTAAAATCCCAGAAAGGATGGTTTTTGTTCTTTATATCTTCATTTAATCTTATAGATACTTTTTGAAGACTATGTAAATAAATAAATAGAATTACTACCAAAATAGTAAATTCTCTCCCTTTCAAATACTAAAGTCTGAAACATACTCAGAGCCTGCCCTAATCCCCAATAAAAATAGATTCTGTGACTTAAGGACATCTAAAGTCTTGGGTACCACTAGTAACCACCCCCCCCCCACTTTACTGTAGTTCAGTGGCTCAAGAAACACACTGCCCTGTGGGCAGGCCTCCTTGAATCCCCCTTTCTTCTCTTCAAAGGTCAGCACTGCTCAGGGCCACATGGCACTGACAATGGCCATCAGGACTGCTGGGGCCAGCAGGGAGAAAGAGAAGGCTTAGCAGCTCTTGGCAGTCTGAAAGCATGTTTTGCCCCTACACTCCTTGCCAGTAGAGCCTATTTCTTTCCTTGCTTGATGGTTGATTGGTTAATTGATTGAAGGTCCAAAGCAAGCACAGATCTTTGTACCATTCCCCCAAAGCCCTCTGCCATGACATGACCGCAATTAAAGCCAGGACAAAAGCCAGAGAAGCTGCCTTTCTCACTATTGCTCACAGAGAAAAACATCATGATGTTCCCCTTCCTCTCTCAGGCTCTCCCCATCCCTGTTGTTTAAAACCCCCACACTTGAAGGGTCAGAGAAAAGCCTCCCCTCCTTGTCAGGCACAATTCAAAGAGGACTTTCCTGGAATAAATGGCAGAAGAATATAACTGCAATTTGTGAAAAAGAACTACATGAAAGCCCTATCTAGATTACAGAAACTTCCCATTAAAGCTCCCTGATCATGTTATTCAAGAGATAAAACCTTGGTGGAATAATTCAGGGTGATTTCCAGAAAGGACTAGCCTGGCCCACTTGGGAAACCAGGTAGATAGAAAAGAAAAGAAGCTAGAAATTCCAATTCACCTGAATTCCGAGCCCAAAAAAGGCTTGGCTCCCCTACTACCTTTGTGTGAGTTGCACCAGACACCACAGAACACATTTTTTCACTGGCTGGATGTAAAATGATTGCATTTCCTAAATATTCACACCAGATTACCAGGGGTCCTGATTGACATTCCAACATCATGCTAAAAGCCTACTGCAGTTTACTCTCAATTAGGAAGGCATTTGTCTGATTCTCACATTATTAAAGAGCTAAAAAAAAAAAAAGCACTTTTGAGGATCATCTAGTCCTAGCTCTTAATTTTACAGAGAAGCAAAAATGAATGTTCAAAGGGCCAGCAATTAGAATGCATTCACCAAAATGCCTTCTTGGAATCACCACAGAGTTGGCTTTCTAGCTCAGAATAAAACCAAAGCTCTGGGAATAAGAAGAGAAAGATAATAGCTTTGTTCTTCCTCATGGAATGGTGGAAAGAGTAACCAGTTTGAAGACAAAAGAACCCAGATCCAAAGAATTGCAGTTCTACTATTTCTGTGACCAGGGGCAAGTTACTCCAGTCTCGGGGGCTTCAGTGTCATTGGCAAAAAAAAAAAAGGAAAAAGGTAAAAGATGTTTGCTGAAAGTCTTATCCAGCTCTAATAACAGCTATTCCTAGAGGTTTTCAAGGTTTATGAAACCTTTTGCCAATTAGTCAGTCAATCAATCAATAAGTACTTAAGGACTGTGGCTACACTAAGAATATAAATAAAAAGTAAAAACTGCCCAGGTCCTCAAGTAATTGATGGGATCCTTTGGGGCAAGTGCTCTCTATTCTCCTCTTTTTCCAGATAAGGAGACAGAAATAGGTTGTGACCTGCCCAGAGTCACAGCTTTGTTGTAGTTCAGATGACTCTATGCCACCATTTTCAGTTTTCTGGACAAAGATACCAGTGGTTTGCCATTTCCTTCTCCAGCTCATTTTACAGATAAGGAAACTGAGGCAAACAGGGTGAAGTGACTTGCCCAGGGGATTCATTTAATACTCAAGTCTTCCTCACCAATTTTATCACTCACTTTATCACCTAGTAGTTGCTAAATCTGAGTCTAACTTTCAAGTCCCACCTTGCAGTTTTAAGATTGCCAAAGTTGACCAAATTTTTCAAAGGATGAGAACACAATCTCTGACCTCAGAGAGCTTATGGTCTATTGTAGGGAAGTAGGAAATCTATCTAAACATTAAATACAAGTAATTTCCTCAGAACAGTGGGGAAGGAGAGAGAACCATAATTCACTTCAACTTGTCTGTCCAGCTAGTTTTCTCTTGCCAGGATTTATTCCCTTTTCTTATACATTTGAGATTCTTAAGAAATATTTTTTAAGGGGGAAAAGGGAAATGGTGGAAAAGATGAAATTCTACCAGTTTTAGTCATACAGCATCGACGGATGTCATCCGTAGCAGCTTTTAACGGAACCATCTGTTTTTTTTCCAGCCTGATCATGTCTCTCACTCCCAATCCCAAGGATTTAAGGCCACCTACTGCTTTCTGTTTCCTGACAGCACCAGACAGCTGCCCATCCCTTACAGTTACAAAGGGTCAGTAGAGTTTCTCATACAACTACCAGCTAGACTGAGGGGGTGTTGGGGGAAATGGAAGTCCCTCATTTGTTGCTAAAAATAACTCCGGCTCCAGAAAGGAAATGATTATCTTCCCATCCTACTAAGGAATGGTTCAAATGACAAACTTAGTAGAGGATAAATGCTGGCAGATCATGGATTTACTTTCCCCACCAAGGGATGCTAATTATTATTGGGGTGGAGAAAGGGGCTGAAGGTAGGAAGATTCCTGTAATTCATAGAAGGTTAGAAGATCTTTAAAGACAAAGAAAAGTATCTGAAAATAAAGAAAGTCTTGGTGACTTCCCTATCCTCTGCCCCCCAACAACCTGTGATTTATCCTGTGGATAGGGGGAAGGTGAAAGAGAGCAGGGTTCTTTTCTGCTTATCATCTAATGGCTTTTGGGAAAAAAAAATTCCATTCTCCTCACCTCACCCCCTACCCTTACCTAGTGAATCCTCAAGAACAAATATCAAGTATTACAGAATAGTCCATCTAGAATCTAAGTCATGGACAAGGTCCCTGTCCCTAGAAGCTTATAATCCCTCAAACATTAGAAAAATCTTCAAGTCAGCACTTTCAATTAAAAAAAAAAAAACCTTTACTATAGGGAGTAGAAAACCCTGAAGGATATTAACTATTTACAAGAAAGCAATCCTAGCTGGAGACAAAAATTACATTTGCAAAATCATACCTAAGGAACCCAGAAGGCTGCATACTGACTTAAAAAACCACATATTAATATTATCTATGTTTCACTGTATTTTTATCTATCTTGTTAAATATTTCCTGATTACATCTTTTTAAAATAACAAATTCTTACCTTTTATCTTAGAATCAATACTTGTTCTAAGACGGAATGGCTAAGGTTAGGAAGGGCTAAGTAATGGGAGTAAATTGACTTGCTCCTTTAGCTAGGAAGTGTCTGAGGTCAAATTTGAACCTAGGACCTCCCGATCTCCAGGCCTGGTTTTCCATCCCCTGAGCCATGTTAACTGCCCCCTTCCCAATCACATCTTAATCTGATGGCCAAATATAGTCTCTAGCCTAGCTGACCTCTAAGATTCTATCCAGCTATGACCATGAGTTGCCTTCATTCAATAAACTTCAGAGGTTTCCTATTATCTCCAGAACAAATCATTTGTGGCATTCCAAGTCCTTCACTTGGTCTCCTCCTACCTTCCCAGTGTTCTAACACCTTATCCACCCCCCATCTTCTCTGTGATCTAGGAACACTGGCATCCTTGCTGTTCCTCCTACAAGCCACTATTTTAAGACTGGGCATTTCCTCTGGCAGTTTACTATCCCTGGGGCATTTTCCCCCTCAACTCTACCTCCTGGCTTCCCTGACTTTAGTCTCAGCTAAAATCCTATCTTTGGACAAGACTTTTCCCGTCCCCCTTAATGCTAGGGCTTTCCCTCTGTTGGTTCCCTGTATAGAATTTATTTATACCTGGCTATTGGCACATTGTCTCCTCCATTAGACTGAGTTCTTTAAGACTTTTTTGCCTTCTTGTATTCCCTGTACTTGGCAAAATACCTGGTACAGAGTAAGGCCCTTAATAAAGGTTTGTTGTTGGGGGATTTTACATCATATAGCTTAGGCAGTAATTAATTTCCTTTATCATCCAGTCTTCCATTCCAGTTTCTCATTCACACACCCAGAACAACCCATCCTCAAGTTTTTCAGTCTCCTTACCTTCTTGCATTAGCCTACTTCATTTTGCTTATCACTCACTATTTCTGCATTTCTGCATAGACAACGGAGGCCATTAATTTCATATTGGATTTTTTCCCTCTGAACTTTTGGTTACCTTTTGCAACTCTTTTCCTATAGAGCAGGAATAAGCCTGATTTTTTTTTCATCTTGAAATAGAGATCCTCTCCAAATGAGCCAAGAAGTTACTCCTCTTTCACCTCTACAGAATCTCTTCTCTAGACTAAATAGCACTCCTCTCCAACCCAGCAAAGGGAGAACTTCAGAAATCCTGCATTTCCCTGAAATCCATTTTCAACCCAGAGGCAAGACGTCGGACAGCATCTATGTTTCCCAAATCACAGTACAGAACCTTTTATTTTTCCATCAGGACCATGAATAAGGACTGGGAGTGGAAAAGAGGAGAGAACTTTCTCTCCTCCATTCCCTAAATCTTCCACTCACTGACTTTATTTTCCCGAACGAGGATAACGAAATAAATTTTTAAAAAACATAGATCTAGAGAATAAGTTAAAGGAAAACTGCAGAGAATTCTCCAAAAGGTTGGTTAAGATAAAACCATGGGCGGAAAAGGAAGGAAAATGCGTCCTCTGTCGCTGCGCCCATCTTCCTTCATCGTCCCGGGGCACCGAGGAGACACTCACTTGTTAACGTTTGTTGAGTTGGGCAGAAGTTAATGCCTCCTTCCCTGGCCTCCCCCCATAGTTCCCAACTCCCCAGCCCTAGCTTCCTTCCAAGGTGAAGATCCCTACTCTGGCCCAGGGCTCACGCTCGACTGTCGGGGAGGGAAGAAGCCCACCTGGAAGACAGCAATGAGGGACAGCCCCTCCCCTCGGCCCCAGTCCCAGCCCAGGTTCCGATGCCCACCGTACGGTTCCCCCAGACCCACAATCAGCTAGTATTCATTAAGCGTCTCCCGAGTGCCAGGTACCGTGCTACGCGGAGAATACAATGAAAAGACAGGCAGACATAGAGGAAGTGGCCGAAGCAACACGGCAGGGCGAAGGGGAGAGCGCAGGGAGGGTGGGACTGAGAAAAGACCCCCCGCAATGCAGCCACCTTTCCTTTCCCTGGGTGCTCGCGCCCTCAGCGCAGTCCCCGGCCCCGCTGGAGGTGAGGCAAGGGCAGCGTAACCAGTAACCATCTCCAGCTACGCGCACACAAAGCCCTTCACCTTATTCTCCAAGCTCCTCCCCGGGCTCGGTTCTTCCGAGGGTCTCGGATGCCCCCTTCGGTGGTCCGCGGCACGGTGCCCCCTTCTCCTCCCCCTATCTCTCCTGGGCTCGTCCCCTCCCCCAAACCTAGCTCAGCCCAGCCCCGCCTCCCGTACCCTGCAAGCCGGGAGCCTCCGCGCGCCCCCTCCTCACCAGGATCGCTGCGGTGCCCACCGCGGGTGGCGGGCTCCTAAGGCTCCCACTTGGGCACGGGGACCGTGAGGCACTTACCTGCGCGGAAAGCGGCGGAAGAAGGAGGCGGGGAGGAGGAGGCTCAGGCTCAGCAGCCCGTCCGTGCCGGCAGCCCCGGCGGCGATCCTGCCCTTGTGCTGCGGCTGCAGCGGCCGCCGCGGGCTGGCTCCTCACTGGGGCTTCCTGTTCGGCTGGACAAAGGACATTTCCTGGGAGGGGCGTGGGAATGCTCCCAGCATGCCTCAATTTGTAGTTCCCGGGGACTTCCTGCCCGCAGCCCCCCACGCCCCCGCATCCCCCTTCTCCCGGGGGCATCGCCCGCGCACGCTTCTAGAGCGGAGCGCAGCGCTCGGGTCCGCGCCTCTGCGGCACGACCCAGGGATGGATGCATCAACCCCCAGCCACTCCCTGAGCCCTTCTCCGCAGGAGGGCCGCGCACCTTAGAGGGGGTCAAGCTGCGGGGCTTGTCGCAGTGTGCAGGAGGGATCTTTTTTTTTCTTAAGGGACTGGAAGATGGGAGTAGCATTTGGGAATTGGGTGTGGGGCTATTTTTAGGTTTGATTACTAGAGTTCAAGTTTTTTATTTTCTATTACAAGTCGCAGAAATCCTTCCTTAGGACCCACAGGGGCTTTCGTGCAGAATTTTTTTTTTTTAAAGCAATGAACTTGAGGGATTAATCAGTGTTGGGAATCTCCTGGGTCCTCACCTTTATACCTCAGAGGCAGGATTGTTTCCGGGCTTCTTCCTTCTGACATTCACGTCTTCTTTGCCGTTTGCAAGTATGCTGTGAGTGCTGATGGGCTGGAATCCGGAGGGACCTCCTGTGCCCGACTGTGGCAGCCCCTACACGTCTTACCCCTAAAAATAGACCTACTACCCTTTCAGAGGAATAGAAACCAAGAAAAATCAGAGTGCCTTCTACAGAATGGAGGGTGGGTGAGTAGACAGGTATGATTGCTGAATGAATCACAGAATCTAATGGGGACCTTAAAAACCGTGTTCTTTCTCTGAAGCACTCTCCCACCCACTTAGTGTGTACATACACTCATGCATATGCACATATATACATGCAAACACATATGTTTCACCTCCTACATGCTTTCTTCCCCTGAACTTAATTGAAAGCAGAGACTATGATGTTTTGTTCTGTTTTTACCTTTCTTTGTATTTTCCAGTCCTTAGCACAGTGGCACATCATAAGAGCTTAATAAATATTTTATGAGTGATCAAACTTTTATGGAATAAATCACAAAGTCTTACAGTGCCAACCTAACCTGAGATCATGTTTTAAAAGCTGGCACTCACCTGGAGTCTAGACCCCCTCATTTTATAGATGAGAAATCTGAGGAGCAGAAAAGTTACTGTGACTTGCCACCGGGTGACACTTGCATAAAGCATGATTTGAAGTTCAGGATCTATTAAAGCAGACTCTCCTTAGCTGCAAGCTAACCTGTTATTTGTCTCTGGTGAACTTTCTATCAGATTCACTTCCATGCCTGTTACAAAACTTAGCCTTTTTCTCAAGTTCAAAAGTTTTTCCCTTCCTCTTCTCTTTTTCTTCCCAAGAGCCCTACTTTAGTAATGGCATGGATAGAAAAAGACTTTTGTTTCCTCAAACACTTCTCTCATCTTAACTAGCATTTTTCATGTCAAGGCAAGTTTCGCAAAACATGTGAGCAACAGGAAAAACACCCTCAGATCCTTTTTTAAGGACAAATTCAATTGAGGAAAGACTGAAGCCACCAGTTGGTCATACTTGGGGAGGAGAAAGCTCCTCTAGGGTGAAAAGCATCTGGTGATTCTTGTCTTAACCATTCTTGGTAACTAGGGGCTAAGCTTAGAGGGTGAAGGAGAATAAATGCTGTCAACTCACCTACCTTAACTATGTTCCAGTATAATGGCCCCCAATCAATTAATCACTAGCATTTATTAAGCCCTTACTATGTTTAGGAGACACTGTGCTAAGCCTGGGGATACGAAATGGGAAGGAAAGGAAAGGGAAAAGGAAAGGAAAGGAAAAAGGAAAGGGAAGGGAAGGAAAGGTAAAAAGAAAGGAAAGGAAAAAGGAAAGGAAAGGAATAAGGAAAAGAAAAAAGTCTGTCCTCAAGAGGTTCATATTCTCCTGGAGGAGACAACCTATATTGGTCAGAACATAAAAGAGTAAATAAATAGAATGTTGATGGAAGAAGGGATGGCACTAGCAACTGTGGTGTAGAATGAAAGAAAAGTAGAAAAGTAGCAAAAGAGCAGGTTGTGAAGAGCTTTAAACATGAGACAAAGGATTGCTTATGTTTGTTCCTGGATGTAATGGGAAGTCATTGGAAGTTCTCCAGCAGGGAGTTGGAGATTTCAATGTCTACAAGTACTTTAGGAAAATCATTTTGGTTCTTATACATCCCCCCAACTAAGGAGGAGGTGGCCTTCCTCTTTATCAGGGTTAATACTTCTGCTTATTTCAACCTCTCCCATTTCTTCAGACCTTGTTCCATCAATCATCCCCTTTCTATAGACCTTCTCTCAACTCAAATATGTTTAGTTCTTTGTTAAAAGAAAGAAAAAACTTTCTTTTGGCTCTGCAATCTTTTCAAGTATCGTCCTCCCTCCTCATTCACTCCCAAACTTCAGGAAGAATATTTCACATCTGTGTCTGCAGTTCCTCACCACCCACTCCTCAACCTTTTGCAGTCTGGATTCTGTCTCCAGCACTCTACTGAAGCAGCCTTTTTCCAAGGTCATGACTAATGATTTTCTTACTGCCAGATTCAAGGAATTTTTTTGGTCCCCATCCTCCTTAACCTTCCCGAAATATTTGACATTGTTGGCCAACTTAATTCAATCAAACAAATCTGATTAAATTAAAACATTCATTAAACAACTACTTTGGAAACCCATTCCTCCTCGATATGCTTTTCTCATTTGGGCTTCTGTAATGTTGCTCTCTCCCAGTTTTCCTACTATATATCCAGCTGTTTTTTTCTAGTCTACCACAAAAAATGTGGTTGTTGTTAGAGATCCTGCCTTTGGATAGTATCAGAGTACCTGGAAAGACTCATATGAAACTGATGCAGCTGCTTGAAGGGAACAGAGCCAGGAGAACAATTAATATAATAACGTTTTAAAAGAAAAACAACTTTGAAAGATCTAAGAATTCTGACCATTGCCACGACTAACTACAATTCCAGAGGGCAAATGATGAAATAGGCTGCCGACTTCCTGAGAGAGGCAATAGATTGAGGGTAAAGAATGAGACATCTATTTTTGGATACTCCCAATGTGTGAATTTGTTTTGCTTTGCTCTGTATATTTTTTTATAAAGGATTGTATTTTTCCTTTTCACTGGGGGGAAGTGACAAGGAGAGGAAATTTTCAATTGGGTTGGCAAGGAAAAAAAGGAGTTATTGAAGCATTTAAAAAAAAAAAAGCCCTTGCCTCCTATCTTATAATCAATACTACATATCTGTTCTAAGGCAGAAGAATGGTAAGGGCTAAGCAACTGGGGTTAAATGACTTACTCAGGATCCCATTGCTAGGAAGTGTCTGAGGCTAGATTTGATCTCTAGGCCTGATTCTCTGTCCTCTGAGCCACCTACCTGCCCCTTTAGGCATTTTTATAATTTTTTTAATATAATTTTTTCATATTGCTCATTTTTGTGAGTAATATTGTAAAACCAAAACCTCCAAACATAGACCCAAATAAATAATTGAAAATTTGTATAGTTTCATCTGCATTCTGATTCCAATAGTTCTTTCACTAGAGGTAGATAGCATTCTTTGTCCCAAGTCCCTCAGAATTGTCCTGGATCTTTGTATTGCTGAGAGTATCGAAGTCTATCACAGTTGATCATTCCATAATATTGTTGTTACTGTGTGCAATGTTTTTCTCATTTGGTCTATTTCACTCTGCATCCGTCCATGAAGGTCTTTCCAGCTCTTTCTGAAATCATCCTGTTCATCACTTCTTACAGCACAATAATATTTCATCACCATCATATACTTCAATTTGTTCAGCCATTTCTCAATTGATGGACATCCCTTCAATTTCCAATTCTTTGCCACCACAAAAAGAGCAGCTATAAATATTTTTGTACAAGTAGGTTTTTTTCCCCTCTTTTTGATCTCTTTGGGATACAGACCTACTAGTGGTATTACTGGATCAGAGGAGATGCATTGCTTTATAGCCCTTTAGGTATTGTCCAAATCACCCTCTAGAACCTTTAGATCAGTTAACAGCTCCACTAGCAATGCATTAGTGTACCAATTTTGCCTCATGTCCTCCAACATTTATCATTTTTTTTACTGTCATATTGGTCAATCCGATAAGTGTGAGGTGGTACCTCAAAGTTGTTCTTCTCTAATCAAGAGGAATTTAAAACATTTTTTAATGTGATCATTAATAGCTTTGATTTCCCTTTGAAGCATGTTTAATGCACAGAAAAGAACAGAAGGAAGGACAGGACGTCTTTTATAGGGAAGTGAGGAAGAGACTATATCAAATCAGGTGACCAGGGAAGCTCCTTTAGATTTAATCATCATCTCTATACTGATGCTTCTCTATTTATTTATTCAGCCTCTAGCTTCTTTGCTGACCTCCAGTTCAGCATCTTTAACTGCCTATTAGACATCTTGAAATGGGTGTCCAATAGACATCTTAAATTCAACATTTCTAAAACTATCATCTTTCCCTCCAAACTTTCTCCTCTTCCTAGATTCTAGATGACAATTGAGGGTACCACCAACCTGTCAGTCACCCATGCTAGAAACCTAAATGTTTTTGAAGATGCCTCATTTTCTCTCACCATATCCTGTTGATTTTAAGTAACATCTTTCCTCTGATGTGGCTACCACTCTGGTACTGATCCCCATCACTTCCCATCTGGACTATTGCAATAGCCTGCTTCTGGGTCTCCCTACCTCTAGTCCATCCTCCACTCATGTGTCAAAGTGACTTTCCTAAAGCACAGTTGTGACCATGTCACTCCACCCCACCCCACTCACTACTCAGTGAACTCCAGTGGCTCCCTATCACTTCCAGAATCAAATACAAAAGCCCTTCATAACTTGATCCCTCACTATCTTTCTAGTCTTCTTAAACCTTACACCCTGCCATGTACTGTAAACCTTAAAATTTCTTAGACTTATGAATGTTGGAAATTTCACCATTGGGAAATTTCATACTTGGAAAAAATTTCCTACTGATAGTAAGAACTCTATTGGAATGTGAAAACCCTTGGCATGGGAGGGTCCTTCTCCTCCCTACTTAAGACTACTTTAGGACAGAAATCTTTTGCTAAACAATGGAAAGGGCTTTGACCTATGCTTAAGCATAGAAAAGGAAGTTCTTTGAGTCATGATTGATTTTAGAATTGATACAATAGAGATACTTGGAATGGCAGAACCAGGTCTTGGAAAATATAATCTCCACCCTACTTAGAGTAACAAGATTTAGGAAGGGCTGCAGCAAGATCAAGATTTAATTATTTGAGAATATGACCTTCAACAGACATGTGCAAAGCCACAGACCTCTGGGCGGTCCTGGGTTAAACTAGAGCCACCATTGGCACAGGGGAGACATGGATAGTGATTGGTAGATGTGAGAACTGAGGGGAGGGAACTTGGATGGTTTCCTTAAAGATAGCGGGGTCTGAGGACAGAGAGGAGGAGAGTTTTTTGCTCTGAGGAGGTTTTGCTCTGAGTGAGGTGGCTCTGAAGGAGGACTGAGGAGGTTGCTCTGTGGGAGGACCAGGAGAGAAGGCTGGCTCTGAAGGAGGAGAATTCTCTGGAAACATTTCTTGAAAGGAGGCTCTCTTGAAGGTGGAGCCTGAGGTTGGCATGAGAAGCCTTACCTAGAGAGATCTTGGGTGAGTGATAAAACCAACTGACTGATTTATTCATTCTTATTCCTTTCTTACTTTCTCTCTTTTTCTATTGATTAATCAGTGTATTATAAATTAAATTTCTCTATAAAACCCAGTTGGCTTGGGCATATTCATAAATTGGGAATATATTCCCTGGTGACCATCTTATATTTATATAAACCCAAGACACAGTAGAAAACATATTTCAGCGGTCATAATCGTTATATATTTCCCTTGCTCCCAAAACATTTTAATTATCACAGTTTATGGCTCCCACTCTCTTATCTACAACTATTTAACACTCAAAACTATTTTAAATCTAACAGTACTCTGCAATCCAATGACTTGGAGCCTCCTTATTTCTTGAATAAGATACTCCATCTCTTGACTGGGCATTTTTCCTGACTGTCCTCCATGACTAGAATGCTTTTCCTCCTCATTTCTATTTACTAGCTTCCTTTAAATCCCAACAAAAATCCCATCTTCTATAGAAGGCTGAAGGAGAAGGAGCTTCTTATATTTTAAAAAGCAATGATTTGAGTTCTTAAATAATAACAGGAAAGAAGCTGGTCTAGAGGTAGCTAGATGGTGTAGTAGATAGAGAACTATTCCTGGTGTCAGAAAAATCTGAGTTTAAATCCACCCTCAGATACTTGCTAACTGTGTGACCTGGTGTTAGTCACTTAACCTGTGTCTACCTTAAGTTCTTTTTTTAAAATTAAAAAAAATTTTTTTAATTTTTTATTTGGTAATTTCCAAACATTATTCATTGGAAACAAAGATCATTTTCTTTTCTTCCCTCCCTACCTCCCACCACCTCTCCCATAGCCCACGTGCAATTCCACTGGGTATCACGTGTGTTCTTGATTCGAACCCATTTCCATGTTGTTGGTATTTGCACCAGAGTGTTCATTTAGAGTCTTTCCTCAGTCATATCCCCTCAACCCCTGTAGTCTAGCAGTTGCTTTTCCTCAGTGTTTTTACTCCCACAGTTTATCTTCTGCTTGTGGATAGTGTTTTTTAGATCCCTGCAGATTGTTCAGGGACATTGCATTGCCACTAATGGAGAAATCCATTACCTTTGATTGTACCACAATGTATCAGTCTCTGTGTACAATGTTTTCCTGGTTCTGCTCCTTTCGCTCTACATCACTTCCTGGAGGTTGTTCCAGTCTCCATGGAATTCCTCCACTTTATTATTCCTTTTAGCACAATAGTATTCCATTACCAACTTATACCACAATTTGTTCAGCCATTCCCCAACTGGAGGGCATCCCCTCATTTTCCAATTTTTGGCCACCACAGAGTGCAGCTATGAATATTTTTGTACAAGTCTTTTTCCTTATTATCTCTTTGGGGTACAAGCCCAGTAGTGCTATGGCTGGATCAAAGGGCAGACAGTCTTTTATCGCCCTTTGGGCATAGTTCCAAATTGCCCTCCAGAATGGTTGGATTAATTCACAACTCCACCAGCAATGAATTAGTGTCCCTACTTTGCCACATCCCCTCCAGCATTCATTACTTTCCATAGCTGTTATGTTAGCCAATCTGCTAAGTGTGAGGTGATACCTCAGAGTTGTTTTGATGTGCATCTCTCTGATTATGAGAGATATAGAACACTTTTTCATGTGTTTATTAATAGTTTTGATTTCTTTGGCTGAGAACTGCCTGTTCATGTCCCTTGCCCATTTATCAATTGGAGAATGGCTTGATTTTTTGTACAATTGATTTAGCTCTTTGTAAATTTGAGTAATTAAAACTTTCTCAGAGGTTTTTATGAAGATTGTTTCCCAATTGGTTGCTACCCTTCTGATTTTAGTTACATTGGTTTTGTTTGTACAAAAACTTTTTAATTTGATGTAGTCAAAATTATTTATTTTACATTTTGTGACTCTTTCTAAGTCTTGCTTGGTTTTAAAATCTTTCCCTTCCCAAAGGCCTGACATGTATACTATTCTGTGTTTGCCTCATTTACTTATAGTTTCCTTCTTTATGTTCAAGTCATTCACCCATTCTGAATTTATCTTCATATGGGGTGTGAGGTGTTGATCCAAACCTAATCTCTCCCACACTGTCTTCCAATTTTCCCAGCAGTTTTTATCAAATAATGGATTTTTGACCCAAAAGCTGGGGTCTTTGGGTTTGTCATAAACTGTCTGGCTGAGATCAGTTACGCCAAGTCTATTCCACTGATCTCCTTTCTGTCTCTTAGCCAGTACCAAATTGTTTTGATAACCACTGCTTTATAGTATAGTTTGAGATCTGGGACTGCAAGTCCTCCTTTCTTTGCATTCTTTTTCATGATTTCCCTGGATATCCTTGATTGTTTGTTCTTCCAAATGAACTTAGTTATGTTTTTTTCTAATTCGGTAAAGAAGTTTTTTGGTAGTTCAATGGGTATGTCACTAAATAAGTAAATTAATTTGGGTAGGATTGTCATTTTTATTATGTTAGCTCGTCCCACCCATGAGCAATCAATGTTTTTCCAATTGTTTAGATCTAGTTTTAACTGTGTGGAAAGTGTTTTGTAGTTGAATTCATGTAGTTCCTGTGTTTGTCTTGGCAAATAGATTCCTAAGTATTTTATATTGTCTAGGGTGATTTTGAATGGTATTTCGCTTTCTAATTCTTACTGCTGAAATGTGTTAGAGATATATAGAAATGCTGATGATGATGAATACAAAATGCTTTGTATCCTGCAACTTTGCTAAAGTTGTTGATTATTTCGAGTAATTTTTTGGTTGATTCTCTAGGATTCATTAAGTAAACCATCATATCATCTGCAAAGAGTGATAGCTTGGTCTCCTCATTGCCAATTTTAATACCTTCAATTTCTTTTTCTTCTCTAATTGCTACTGCTAGTGTTTCTAGTACAATGTTAAATAATAGAGGTGATAATGAGCATCCTTGTTTGACTCCTGATCTTATTGGAAAGGCTTCTAGTTTATCCCCATTGCAGATGATGTTTGCTGATGGTTTTAGGTATATACTGTTTATTATTTTTAGGAAAGTCCCTTCTATTCCTATACTTTCTAGTGTTTTCAATAGGAATGGGTATTGTATTTTATCAAAGGCTTTTTCTGCATCTATTGAGATAATCATGTGATTTTTGTCAGTTTGCTTGTTAATATGGTCAATTATGTTGATGGTTTTCCTAATATTGAATCATCCTGGCATTCCTGGTATGAATTGTGCCTGGTCATAGTGGATGACCCTTGTGATGACTTGCTGGAGTCTTTTTGCTAGTATCCTATTTAAGATTTTTGCATCTATATTCATTAGGGAGATTGGTCTATAGTTTTCTTTCTCTGTTTTTGACCTGCCTGGCTTTGGGATCAGTACCATGTTTGTGTCGTAGAATGAATTTGGTAGAACTCCTTCTTGGCCTATTCTGTCAAATAGTTTGTTTTATATTGGGATTAGTTGTTCTTTGAATGTTTGATAGAATTCATTTGTGAATCCATCTGGACCTGGGGTTTTTTTTCTTAGGGAGTTCTTTGATGGCTTGTTCAATTTCTTTTTCTGAAATGGGGTTGTTAAGGTAATTTATTTCCTCCTCTTTTAGTCTAGGCAATTTATATTTTTGTAAGTATTCATCCATATCACCTAGATTGCCATATTTGTTGCCATATAATTGGGCATAGTAGTTTTTAATGATTGCCTTAATTTCTTCTTCATTAGAGGTGAGGTCTCCTTTTTCATCTTGGATACAGTCAATTTGGTTTATTTCTTTCCTTTTTTTAATTAGACTGACTAGTACTTTGTCTATTTTATTTGTTTTTTCAAAGTATCAGCTTCTAGTCTTATTTATTAAATCAATAGTTCTTTGACTTTCAATTTTATTAATTTCTCCTTTGAGTTTTAGGATCTTTAATTTAGTCTTCATCTGAGGATTTTTAATTTGTTCACTTTCTAATTTTTTAATTTGCATTCCCAATTCATTGTCCTCTGCCCTTCTTAATTTGTTAATATATGAACTCAAGGATATAAATTTCCCCCTGAGTACTGCTTTGGCTGCATCTCATAGGTTTTGAAAGGATGTCTCATCATTGTCATTTTCTTCAATGAAGTTATTAATTGTTTCTATGATTTACCTTAAGTTCTTAAACTGTAAAATATGGATAATGATACCACCTTACAGGATTATTTTGAGAATCAAACAAAATAATATTTGCAAAGCACTTAGCACAATACCTGGTATATAGTAGGCAATTTCCATTCCCTTCTCTCGTCCCTTATGTGTTGCTGGATTAAAAAAAGATAGAAATGTTTATCAGTGGAACTGATTAGAAAAACAAGACTTACAAGTTAATGTACACAACAGTCAGTATATAATAAAACCAGGATCCAAAATTAGTGGAGAAAAGAATCTCCATTTGTAAACACCCAAGAAAACTGACAGCCTGATAAGAATAATCGTGGAGTGGACTTGTTGCAGTACCTGATTTTATAAAATTGACATCATCCTTAACCAATCCTGAAGTTGGCGCAGCTCATCTATGTCCATTTTCTATCAAAAGACCGAGAATCATACATCAAAAATAAAGAGAAACACACAAGGGAAAATTCATACACAAAAAGGCAACATTGCTTGCAGAGTCTTACAACATGAAGGGGAGAGGGAACACTCCTCAGAACAACTCATACTCATCAGATAATGGATTTGCCATTGGAAGGGAACTCATTGAATCTAACTCCCTCATTTTATAGACAATTGAGAACTAAAAAGATTAATTCATTAAATTAATTAATTAAAAGCCAAGAATCATACAGCAGGTAAACTCACCTGAAGCCGTTTTTAAGTCAATTTTCCTGATCACAAATCCAGTACTTTACATCCTACACCAGACAAGTTGAATAGGTTATGAAGTTGTTATTGCTCTTTATGGCTCCATTTGAGGTTCTCATGGCAAATATTCTGAAGTGCTGTTCATTTTACAGATAAGGAAACTGAGGCAAATTGGGTTAAGTGACTTGCCCAGGATCACACAGCTAGTGTCTGAGCCAGATTTGAACTTGTGAGATGTCTTCCTGATTCCAAGCCCAGTATTCTATCCACTGCACCACCCAGCCACCCCATCATAATAGTAGCTAACATTAATATAACATTTATAATGACAATCTTGTTTTATGCAACCCATAAGCAACACTGGATCACCCAAGGTACCATTAGTAGGGTTGTTCACAGCCTGAACAATAAACCTTCACGTACCCATTGATCTCACCCTAGATAGAATTAGCAGATATAATCTAGCCTTAAATACCATTTTGTCTTAGAAATTTCTTCTATTGTATTTATGCTCCTCTCTTGGCTTGGACTCTTCCTTCCCTTGTCTCTGGATAAGTCAATCAGTTGTCTTTCCTTTCTTATACTTCCCAAAGTATATCTAAGACCGCAAATTCTTTAGTTCAATGGAAAATGCCATGATGGAGATTCCTATTCTTGGTGCATTTTCTCGAGACATGTTCCCAGAGCCTCAGAGCTTGGCTCTGGGTGGTGTGTGTGTGTGTGTGTGTGTGTGTGTGTGTGTGTGTGTGTGTGTGTGTACATGACTTTAACTACAACCCTCTTATGGGTAGGTGGCCCACAACACTCCTGAGCACAGCCTGAATGAGATTAAAATTTAATAAAACATAGATAATATAACATTTTAAAATGAAATCAAGATGGAGCTCACAGGGTTCCTTCTGTACAGATTATTTCTATTTGAGTTTGACACCACCGTCATACATCACGGCTGCTTCCCAGCTGGATGAAACACTTTTCATGGGTTCATCTAGTAATTAGTTGTGCCTATTTCCTTATGGCTCCCCAAGTCATCTTTTCCCATTTCTTTCCAAGCTGCTGCTGCTGCTATCTCCTGGAACTGTCATCTGCTACCTACTTAGAATAATATATAGTTTAAATCAATAGCCTAGGCTAATTGTAAATACTGTTGAGAGGACTTCCTTTTCTATACTCAGAGCCTACGTTGGTTTATCCTGTTTTCTAACCTGTTTGACACCTTGGTTAATAGTTGCTCTGCCACCGTGGATGTTCCATTCTCCTTCCTTTCTCAGATAATATTCTTGTCAAGTCAATAAGCATTTATTAAACACCTACGATAGGCTAAGCACTGTGCTAAATGCTAGGATTTCAAAGAAAAGCAAAAAGTCAATACACACACACAATCCCTGCATTAACACTTTCTAATTGGGGAGAAAACAAGTAAACAGCTATGTACAAACATAGAAAACTATGGAAATAGAGTACATAAAATCCATAGGAGTTGATGAGATCACCAAGCAAAGTAGCATGATGGGAGAAAAAGACAGAGTGTTGGGGGACATCCACATTTAATAGGCATAACAGGGATGATGGTGAAGCAAAGGAGGTTTAGAAGGAGTGGTAGAACTGATAGGAGAATAATGTCATAAAAACCTAGAGAAGGAGGACAAGGTAAGTATCAGTGTTGAGAACTACAAAGAAGTCAGGAAAGAGGAGGGCTGGGATCCAATTTGGCGATGGAAAGCTAATTTTTAACTTTGGAGAGAGCAGTTTCAATTGAATGACTGGTCAAAAGCCAGACTGCAGAGAGTTAAGGAGAGGAAGGAAAGAAAGTGGAAAATTCTTACAGTCAATGACAGCCTTCTCAAGGGAAGTAGCTAGAAGACAGGAAGAGATTATGAGAACCTAAAGAGAGAAGGGACAATCTGCTGAGACAGTCTGCTGGATCCAGAAGACCGGATGGAATGGGATTACTTGTGCACTTAGAGGGGTTGGCCTTGGAAAGGAGAAGGACTACTTCATGTGTGACTGGATAAAGGAGATAATAGAAGCCAAAGGCAGCTGAGTGATATGAGATAAGGAAGGGAATGAAGGAAACTCTGGGAGAAGGACACCAATTTTTTCCCCCAGTAAAATACAATGGCAATATTCCCAGTTGAAAATGTGGAGAGAGGGAGATTGTCCAATCTGCATCTTCAAGACACACCTAGCTATCACAGATCACAG
The DNA here is from genome assembly GCF_027887165.1 of Monodelphis domestica. Taxonomy (NCBI): domain Eukaryota; kingdom Metazoa; phylum Chordata; class Mammalia; order Didelphimorphia; family Didelphidae; genus Monodelphis; species Monodelphis domestica. The sequence goes on along the minus strand of NC_077228.1, from coordinate 492,320,362 downwards.
GTCAGGGTCCCTCTGTCAGCTATCAAGTGTGTAGGACTTTTTTTTTCCAATTATTCTTGCCAAACTTGGGGAGACCTTCTCATTCCTCTCTGATAATAAGGAGGAAATGAGTAGATTTCTTTGTCCATCATGCCACTGGGAATTAATGTTAAGGCTATTTAAGTTATTTATAATAATATAATATATAGGAGAAGGGGAAGCTAAGTATCTCAGTGGATTGAGAGCCAGGCTGAGAGATGGAAGGTCTGAGGTTCAAATCTAGCCTCTGAAACTTCCTAGTTGTGTGACCCTGGGCAAGTCCCTTAATCCTATTGCCTAGCCCTTACCACTCTTCTGTCTTGGAACCAATATACAACATTGATTCTAAGACAGAGCGTAAGGGTTTTGAATAAATAAGTAAATATACAGGGGAGTCAGAGCAAGAGAAAATAAATGCTTGTTCATTATAAAAAAAAGTTCAAACATCACTGAAGCTTCTGTAAGATTTAAATTGGTATTTAAAGTACCAGAAAGAGTGTTGTGCAGGTATCCATTTTTGCCCTGAATCCATGGCCCTTTCTTCATGGGTTACAGTCTGCCTTACCCCTGTCAGATGTTCACCATTCTATTCCAATTTAATCTTGGAGGGGGAGAAGCATCTAGTACAGTGTTTCACCCATAGGAGACACTTAATAAAAGTTTGTGGAGTTGGATTAAAGGTGAGGTTTTATTGAATAAAACTTTGTGAATTAATGTTTAGGTAATTTACTGTCTTTGTATGTCAGCCCTCATTATATACTCTCAGTGGCTTCACCAAGGCAAGATTATTCCCTGAGAAACTTTAATTTCCAACAACAGAAGCAGACCAGGAGGGCTCCCCAATAGCTTCTTGTACCCCTAGGGACACACACACTAAGTGCTATCCTGAATTGATCACCGTTAGTAACTCCTACTACCCTAGAACACTGTTAGAACTCCTACCCTACAACTCATCCGAAGGCTGAGCAAGATAAGTACCTATTTGCCAGAGTCAGTATCTTCTTCAAGTCCTCCTGCCACATCTTCTCTGCAGGAACAGTCAACAATGACAAATGACTTCAGTGACTGAAAGGGACAAGGTTCAGGAAAGAGATGATTGACTAGATGCTTCTCCCCCTCCAAGATTAAATTGGAATAGAATGGTGAACATCTGACAGGGATAAGGCAGACTGCAACCCATGGAGAAAGGGCCATGGATTCAGGGCAAAAATGGATACCTGCACAACACTCTTTCTGGTACTTTAAATACCAATTTAAATCTTACAGAAGCTTCAGTGATGTTTGAACTTTTTAAAATAATTAACAAGCATTTATTTTCTCTTGCTCTGACTCTCTTGTATATTTACTTATTTATTCAAAACCCTTACCTTCTGTCTTAGAATCATCTTGGGTTTTTGTGCTGTTTGTTGGTACTGGGGAGAGGTGGCTTGCCTAGACTATTCATTTATGAAGCATCCTTGCCCAATGTATGCCTAACTGCAAAGGTTACTTCTCAATCTTTTTTTTGTCTCTGTCTCTGTCTCTCTCACCCTCTCAAAGTTGAAAAATTTAGAAGTAGGGCATCTTTTTAAAAAAATATTTTTATAAATTTATCCAGGGCAACTAGGTGGTGCAATGGATAGTGTTAAGGGGTAAATTTAGGATTTTTTACTAATATATTATACTAATGGTTGCCAGGGATTTAATTCAATCCCAATAAAAATACTCAAGTCAGTTTTAGAATTTTATGGTGGTTTAATTTAATATAGAATGAAGGAATTAAGAAGAAGAGAAAGGGAAAGGGGTATAAGAGTTTTCTCTGGCCTAGCCTAAGCCAAGTGAAGTTCAGAGAACTCAGCCACGAGGCCTCCTCAAAAGATTAGAGACTTCCTAAGAGGATAGTGTATTGGAAAGGTAAAGGAAAAAAAATAAGAATCAACCTAAACTCACTCATCTAGCACACTCATGCAAAGCTGCCAAGACGCCAAAATGCCGCCCAGCACAAAGAGCCAGAGCTATGTCTCCTCAAAAGACCCAGAGCTTAACACCTCCGCTGCCAAAGAGAGTGGAGAGAACAAGCGTCGCGAAATAGATAGACTCTTTTTCACCTCACTTCCTGCTTCTCACATGCACATTGGTAGCTTAAGCTTGACTTTGGACAGCCCAGGGGGTCTGTCAGTTCTTTCTTATTTGTCACTTGCTAGCACATGTGGTCATAGGTCATCCTCCTCAACACTTAATTCTTAATTAGGAGTGTATACATTCCTGTTTGTTAGGATTTTAAAAACTAATCAGGGCGTAGAAAATCTAAAATTCACAATAGAGCAGTGGAGGTTGGAGTCAGGAAGACTCCTCTTCCTCCCTGAGTTCAAATTTGACCTCAGTCATTGAAGTCAATATATGACCCTGGGAAAAGTCATTTAACCCAATTTGCCTCCGACTCCTCCTCTGTAAAATGAATTGGAGAAAGAAATGGCAAATTGCTCTAGTATCTTTGCCAAGAAAACCCTAAAAGGGACCTGACATGCCTGAACAACAAAAACAAAAAGTTCCTCATATTTTCTTGTGCTAATAGTTCTAAAGAGCAGCAATGTAGAATGGCCTTGTGTTCTTGAGTACCATTTCCTGTCTTTACACTTCTCATATCCAGTAAGTTATATTCCATTTCCCTGATTCCTGCAGGCATGGATTCTCCCTCCTCTTTTCCCAAATGTCATTAAAGCATCAGTGCCAGCTTTGAGGAACAGTAGTAAAGAAAAAAGGAAGCTTCTGGTCACGTGAAAGATGAAAGATGAAGGATGAGGCATTTTCCTTAGTCTCCATTATATCTTGAAAGATAGAGAGAGGGTTTATTCATTAGAAGTAGATCAATTATATTTGTTTCCAGAAAACAGAAAAATGTCCAATAATGTAATAGACTTATTAATTAACAGTGGAAAATAGCAAACTTTAAAACTCTTACTCAATATCTCTCTCCTGCCAGCATTCATGCCTCAGCCAAGGGTACAAATTGAGCTGAGAGTTTGTGCTTTGGGACTTATTCAGAGATATTTTTCCTGTTTGAATGTCTTCTGTGACACCCAAGGTAAGGCCTGCCCCAACTTTCTGGTTGCATCTAGTTCTGGATTTCAACTCTTCCCAGGATTATGAAGTATACAAGAAGTTATAACCAGAATAGATTGGGTTTCCTGCTACCTGGAATAAACTATTCTTCCTGAGCCTTATGAAAAGCAACAGATACTAAGTCAGGTAACTAATTTAGAAAACTGAGGAACAAGGGGACTGAGGAAAGCCTAGGATATTCATCAGTACCAGAGCTAGAGAAAGGAGGACTGGAATCTATTAAGAGCCAGTTACTTCCCTCCAGAAGCTATTTGGAACAGGGACCTTCAAGGCCAGTGAAAGTTTATTTCCCAACTTGAAAGGAAGCTGAAACAGCTTTGAAACCACAATAAAAGGGGAGGATTCAGAAAATGAGTAATGGGACACTATACTTTTTAAAAAGGCTAAAAACCACCAAAATCAAGGCGAGGGAAAAGAAAGAAAATTCTGTTAAAATTAGAGCACTAGTGGAAATCAACAAAGAAAACACACTAATTCAAAGGGAGGATGGATATTAAGACATCTAAGATATTACAAATTAACCTAAATAAATATTGCAAGACAAAGGAAACTGAACCAATATCTGGTTAAATATAGAACCCTATTAATTCCTAAGAGAGCTTGGAACTACAACAGACTGTTCCAGAATGATTAAAGAGAGAAAATGGAATTTTGAGTGAAAAAGATGAGTGAGCAAATGGAAGACTTTGTTTCTTCAGAGCAGAAATAATTAGCAGAAAAGAAAAATGTGAAACCAAGGCGGAAAATCTTAAAAAAAATCAAAAGAGAACAACAGTATGGGAATGCAAATATGTTAAAGTGAAGGACAATCTAGAAAGACAGAAGCAACACATAATAATTTTTAGAATGAAATTGGTTGTTATAGAAAAATACATACTGATCTCAAAGACAGGTTATAGAGAGATGACTTAAGAATCAGAGGCTTCCTAGTAAAATATGACAAATTAGATAACCTGAACACAATTGAATAAATGAGACAGAGAAGCTGACCAGAGCTTCTGAATACAGAAAACAAAAAGCCTTTCAAAATAACCCACAGAGAAAAGAAAAAAAGCACATCCTTCAAATTCAAAGATGCGGGAAGGTAAAATAGAACAATTCCAATGACAAGCACCAAACTCTGTAAGGAACCAGGAGAAATGTCTTAAACTGTAAAAAAAAAAAGAAATTCAAATGATACATTTCAGTAAACAGAGGAATAAATATCTGAAAAGATCAAGATGTAGCCCAAGATGACATACCATGCAAAATGTGACTTACACTGATGAAAAAATTCACATTCAGTAAAAAAGACATTTGAACAATTCCTATAAAAATATGTGAACAGATTATTCAATTTACAAATACCTCCAAACAACACAAGCCCCCAAGACGTAAATAAATCTGACTGCTGAGAAAAGAAAAGGTAATACAATAAATTTCTCCATCTTTAGAGACTGTTAAATTTTTTAAACTAGAAAGGGAAAGATATCTTCTGAGAGAGGAAAAAATAAAACCCAGAGACCTTTTAGAGATAAAGTAGAATTTAAAGAAATAGAAGTGACAATGGAGTATCAGGCCAGAAACAGGATGGATCCCAATTCCCTTTACAAAGGAGATAAGCCTGTGACTGGATTGAAAATGGGAAGGTGCTTAAAAGGGGGAACAGAAACTGAAGGAAAGAAGAAAATGTGTGATATACCTTAATGAAGGTCACAGGTGAACTTGGTTAAGGGAAAATAGTCTCTCAGTATGAAGAAGAGTTACAGGAGAATGGGTAAGTTAGCAAAGGAAGGAATTGAAAAAAGAAAAAGAAAAAGGAAATTCTTGAACCAGTTGGGAGTTGTTATCTCATTAAATGAGGGACAGTTAGGTGATGCAGTGGAGAGGGTGCTGGGTCTGGATTTTGGAAGATCCAAGCTCACATCCCGCCTCAGATACTTACTAGCTGTATGACCCTGGGCAAGTCACTTAATTCTGCTTGCCTCAGTTTTCTCATCTGTAAAATGATCTAGAGAAGGAAATGGCTCACCACTCTAGTATCTTTGCCAAGAAAATCCCATTATGTCATGATGCCTCAACAACAACAAAGTTCCATTAGATATTATTCTTATGAAGGTATAGGTAGCTTCAATTTTAAAAAAAATTTAAAATATTTTTCCATGGTTACATGATTCATTTTTTTCTCCCTCCCCCTCCCAGAGCTGAAAAGCAATTGAACTGTATTATACATATGTAATTACTTGATATAGGATAGATATCTTCTGTAATGGGATTTGAGGATATATGTTATTATTATTATATATTATAATGGACCATTTGGTAGGAATTTGGTGGACAGAGAGACAATTTCCCCTGAGAGTTTATTATGTCTTCATTAACAATATCCAATGTATTATTGGTTTTGTGAATTTTAGATTTACTCCACACTGCTTAGTCTTTAGAATTCTAGTAGCCAGGAATGTATACACCCCCACTTGAGGATTAAGTATGGGGGAGGAAGGTCTATGACCAGCGTGTGCTAGCAAGTGACAAGTCAGAAAAAGTTGACTGACCCCCTGGGCAGTCCAAAGCCAAGTTTAAGCCACCATTGATACATGTAAGACACAGGAAGTGACATAAAGAACTATCTTTATATTTTACATCACTTCCTATGAGAGGGACTTGGCCGTGGAACTCAACTGTGGAGGAGCTCGAGTGTGAGACTGCAGACTGCTTCCCTTAGACTGTCATGTGGTGAGTGCAAGGCTTATATCCATTTCCTTGGCTTTTCTGGAGGCACAAGCCTCCAAGGAGGCCCCTCATTTTGGAGGAGGCCTCCTGTTGGAAGCTGTGCTAGATTTAAAACTCTGGGCCTCCCTCCTTGGCTGGGGCCTCTGAACTCCTGCCTATTATCTCTCTCCCTTTCTCTCTTTCTTTCTTCCTTAATATCTTCTCTCTGTTGTAAATAAACCACCATAAAATTCCATTCTGACTTGAGTATTTCATTGGGATTTAGAATTTAAATCTCAGGCAACCAACTAAAAATATATATTCAGTCCAACCATAAAATTTACCCCTAATAGTCTTATACCTCATTTGCACTCACATTGTGGACCATGGCTAAGGTAAGAGAAAATGCATCTAAATTCTTGGATAAGAACCTTTATATTCTACCCCTCCTTAAGTGACACTGATTGTAAGATATTTTTGATTATCACTAATTATAGGAGATATAGATATATATTTTTGAAATTATAGCACATTTCTTATAAATGAATGTGCGTTTAATTTTCCTAAGCACATGTCATCTATATAAATTGAAAGATTCAAGCTTATTACATTAGTGTAGGTTTACTATATGTCTATTAGTTCTAACTGTAACTACTTGCCCCCAAAACCTTAGACTACTAAAACTACCATTAGTATTTAAATATTATGAGACTTAGTAAATATGTCTGATTTGAAGAAATGGGAATAAAAAGAAAGACTTGATCAACACAATATCAAAGAAACACAGATATCTACAGAAACATGTATTTAAACCTGAATGGTGCCAAAAGAGCACACAGGTCAAAAAGAGAAACCAGTCCTGCTAGGATTGCTGAGACTTGTTGAAACTTCTACACCAATAAAAAGAAAAAGGACTTGAACCTAGTGTGAGAATCAAGGTTGTGGCACAACATATGTTAAGACATAGGACTCCTTGTACTACACTCCTTGTGAAATTTATATCAAGTATCTAACAATTGGTTATTCTGGCTCCATATCCTATCACTGGGATGGCTCCATATTCATCACAATGATGAAATAAGAAATATATTAGACCAAGGAATAAAAATCTTGTCTCTTTTCCTAACTTTCTTGCTGTGATGGTTGACTGAGGTGCTGGCTAGTGAATGGGTAAGGGAATAATGTTGGACATGGATTACTTTAATTGGGCATTATTCAAAGTCCTATTGTAATTTTGTATTTTTTCTTATTTAGAATTTTTCATATAAAATTTAGGATTGGATATTTAGAAATTTCACTCAATAGTTATTTGGTTTTTATGTGCTATATTTTTTCTGATGAATTTAATTGACAGTGATTCATATGCCTCTTGCCTCAAAAATGTCTTCTCTGTGTGATTTAAATGTATTTCTTTATAACCTCCGCAGAGGGGAATGTGTTTTTATTTCAAAAGAAAAATTTAAGTCATTTTTAGGAAAATAAATTTACTGCCTCCTGGAATCCAGATGGAGATGCCAGTGGAGATCACATGGAGACTGCACACTACTCCAGGAGATTCTGAGAGAAAAAACCCAGATGCACAAAATTGAACTTTTTGGGGGGTTAAAAATTTCATTTGTTTTTGTTAAAAAATTCATTTGATTTGGTTAAAAAAATTCATTTGTTATATATACATATTGTTGTAAAGAAGGGGGCTGTCCCTTATTTCTTTGTAAAAAATGCCAAATATTTAATTTTATTTTGTTGTAAAAATTGTTGCCATTTCCCCCTTGTATTTATGTATATTTTTTATTGTGATTATAAATTTATTTGTGTTTGTTTTGATCCATTGGGGAGACTAGTCTCCAAAGGACCACAGGGGTATGTGTTTTAAAATGACTCTGAACCCTGGGAGACTACATCTCTCAGGAACCTCTACCCCAACTTCCTCAGACACCTCGTACTTCCTTTGTGGGAGGTGTCTGAGCAGATATAAAAAGAAGGATGAAGCTTGAGTTTTGGGCACCTTTTCTAGAGAAGAGCCTTGCCCTGGGTAAGAGCCTTTGGTCCCTGCATACCTGTGGGAGATCTGATTTTCTTTAACTTTCTAGACCTTTATTTTCAGAGCAAAAAATAAACCTATCTAAAGATCCTTGAAGTCTGGCTCAATTTTAATTTAAATCCCTAGCATAATTATAGGCTAGAAGGAAAAGCCTGGTCAATTCCATTATCGGGCTACAGGGAGTAGAAAGGGACCCCTGGCTATTTCCCTTCCTTTCCCTACCTTTCCTCCCCTCCATTTTCACATCAACAATAGAGAGGAGTGATGTTAAAGGGTTCATTTAGAATCCTACTCTCACAATGGGACAGTTCTATAAATAGTTTTGTTCTATTTTAAAGACATAAGAAAAGAGATGGAAGAGGGAGAGGATACATAAGGAAAAATGAACAAAAAAAGAGAGGAGAACTTGTTAAGGTGCATTTTCAGAATGTACAAGTAGACCTATATGCAAATATGAAAGGGGTGAAGAGAGTGGGTACCACGTGATTTGATATTCATCCTAATTGATCAGAAGAGACCAGAACACATACACAAACAGGGACATACAACAGAAAGGGTGATGCTGAAATATATTCAACTCAATAGAGATATGTAGTCAGGAACAAGAAGAGGATAAGGTGGAATGTAAGAGGGAAGGTAAGTTTGATATTAGGAAAATGGTAGACTTAATTAGACATATTAAAATATGATTATATGATAGATGCAATTTTTAGTAAAAGTCATTGGAAGCACAGAAATAAATGAACCTTTTCTTGAAATGAAAAAGTATATAATTAAAACCAAAAGCAACCACTATTTGATAATTCTGTATTTGTTTCAGATTGACACTACCAATCAGAGAAATTCAATTAAGCAATTTGGAGCATTTGCTTTATATGCATGAGAGTGGCAAAGGTGACCAAAAAGTGGGAGAGAGGGGAATGTAGGAGAAACTTTGGGGAAACAAGTACATTTGGACAATTGGTGGATCTAATCCTTTAGGAAAGCAGTTTGCAATTATATACCAAAAGCTACTAAATAGTATATATGCTTTAATGAAGTTATACTTCTGCCAGTTCTATACTCAAAGAGATCAAAAAAAAGAAGAAAAGGTGGTGATACAGGAATGACAAGATCCTGCAACTAGATATGAGGGGTGAATGACAAGGAGGAGTCAAGAATAATATTTTAGATCCAGGACTTGGGCGACTAAGGGGATGGCGATGTAATTGATAAAATTTTGTTAGAAAGATCGTTGGATGCTGTTCTCAGATAATCCAATTTGAAATGTTCAATGGATAGTTGGTGATGTGAAACGCAAGTGGAGGAGACTAGAGTTGGACCTCTTAGATGTGAGATTCATCTGAATAGAGATATACTGAATCCATGGTCAAGTGAGAAAGTATAGAGAAGAAAATAGGGCATGGGATAAAGCCTTGGACTACACTAACAGTTAGGGAGAATTATATGGATTAGGATTTAGCAAAGGAGACCAATCAGAGGCTCAGGTAGGTGAACAGAGGGAGAGGGATGGTCATGTAAATCAATAGAGGAGAGAGCATCCAGGAGAGTGTGGTTCATCAAGGGAAGTCAAGAAGAATTATCTTTGCTGTTCTTGCTGTCTTTGTTGTCTTTTCTTTCTTCCCTCTTTTGTCATCTTCCACCTCTCCTTCCTTCTTCTTCCCCCCACATCTCAGGACCTTGTGCCTTATCTGTGGCATGCAAAGGCAGCAGAGTATAGTTAGAGAGCTAGATAGGAAGACCTAGATTCAAGTCCTGCCTTGATTCACACTTCATGGTGTGATCCTAGGAAATTCATTTTACTACACTGCTCTATGTGGTGTGTTCAGAAGTTTTCTATATAAATTTTTCTATATAAATTTCTATATAAAATGTTTTATTTATATGTTTTTATATATAAAAGATTTATAAGTTCCCCATGAAGGGGAGAAGAGGGTTTCCAGCTGTCAGAAGCTATAAATGCAATGTATTCTCAAAGTTTGAGCATACTTTTCCCCCCCAAGACTTTATAAAATGGGATAATGTACTTTAGATTTGGTGAGGGGATGGGAGGGAATGAATAGAGCCCAACATTCATTTTAAATACCCCATTTAAAAAAATCTAACCTATTGCTATTGATAATATTTGGGAAGAACTAGCAAGCTACAATTAGGATAGACTGGGAATAATCAATAGATGAGAGAGTCCTAGAATTAAAGGGGATTGCAAAAGTCATGGAGAGGGTGAAGTTTTTGTTTTTTTAATTTGAGTGAGATTTTAGCTAAGACTAGATGGCTTGTTAGAAGGGTGGTTAGGTTGTTCAGTGGATAGAAGATTAAGTTCAAATCTAGCTTCAGACACTTATTATCTGGGTGACCCTAGACACCTAGAAGACTTAACTTCTTTTTATCTTAATGGCAGACCACTCTAGTATCTTTGCCTAGGAAATACTAGGGAGAGAACTGGTGTATTATGGGATCATGTGGTCACAAAGAGTTGGACACAACTGGACAACAAGAAGACCAAACCTATTTTCATGATAATACTAAGCCTATTAATTTACCTATTAAAATACTTCTCACCTTTTCAATTACACATCTGTAAGAGACCAGATTTTCCCATTGATGGGTACTCGTGAGCTATCAAATTAGCAACCCATGCCCGCTAGCCCTTCAGGTTTAACCCTAGACACCAAAGTAGCTGCTCTCTGGGAACCCAACCTCTTAGCGCCAGTTGGAATTGGCAGAGAAGCTTGAGAACACGTGCCACCCAAAGAAGATGCCAGCCTACACTGCTAAGAGATAGTTTATCCATCCTTGAGTTTTCTATACCAATGTGATACAGGTAGACCCCCTATTTTTCTCCATCTTAGCCCAATATTTTTTGTTTGGCCACTAGGCGGCTCCTAGGCTCTTTCTTGCCACTTTGTATCAGTTCATGGGCATCTTCTCTGGCCACTAGATGGAACTTTAAACATTTCCTCTGAGGAACTCCCTCTAAGCCTTCGAGCCTAAGGCAACAATTTTCAAACTTTTTGGTCTTGGGACACTTTATGTATAGAATATTATATTTTATTTAATATATTTATTTTTAAAATTTTTTATATTTTATATTTATTTATATTTTATATTTATATTAAATAAAATATAGTTTAAATTTAATTATTTTATTTAATCATTTAATATATACTATATTATGAATAATTAATATGATATATTAATTAATATGGTATAATATATGAATATATTAATTTACATTATATAGTCTATTTATAATGTTATAAATAGACTATAAGATAGAAATTATAATATATAAAATTATGTTATAATACTATAATAATAATAAAATAAATAATGATATATCTTAATATATAAATATATATTAAACTCTCACCTTCCACCTTGGAACCAATTCAAGGCAGAAGAGTGATAAAGGCTAAGCAATGGGAGTTAAGTGACTTGCCCAGGGTCACACAGCTAGAAAGTGTCTGAAATCACATTTGAACCCAGGACCTGGGCCTGACTCTCAATCCACTGAGCCACTTAGCTGCTCCAACACTTTTATATTTTAAAAAATTAATGAGGACTCCAAAAAGCATTTTATATGGTTTATAGCAACTAATATTTATCATATTAGAAATGTAAAATATATTTATATATATTTTAAGCATGGATTTATTAATTTAAAAATAAATAATAAGCATGTTGACAGCAATAATACTTTTTATATAAAATTTTTTATTTAATTAATTGATTTAGAATAATTTTCCTTGATTACATGATTCATGTTCTTTTCCTCCCCCTCCTGTAGCCAGTGAACAATTCAACTGGGTTTTACATGTGTTGATCAATAATATTTTAAATGAAAAAAAATGACAATATTTTCCAAAATGAAAAAATATAGTGCGAAGAATGGTACTGTTACATATGGTATATGAGGGCATACATTAATAGATGTGGTCCATCTGTGGTATATAATGGTATACATATTTTTTTGCAAATCTTTTTAATGTAGTAGGAAACAGCTGGATTATCATCTCTGCTTTGGCATTCAATCTGTTGAGCTATGTTGCTTTGATTAAAGTTTATGAAGAAAATCTGGCCTCATACAGAGATGAAGTTGGGAAAGAGAAGAGGATTTTAAAAGGTAAGTAATGTCTTAGTATTATTATGAAAGTAATTTTTACTTTCTAGTCCCACCTTCTATAGGAAGTCTTTCTCAGTCTCCCTTAATTGCAGTCTCCTTCATCTGTCATTTAGGGCAAGTAGGTGGTTCAGAGTGCCAAACCAGGAGTCAGAAGGACTTGAATTCAAATCCAGCCTCAGATACTTACTAGCTGTGTGACCTTGGGCAAGTCGCTTAACCCTGTTTGCCTCAGTTTCCTTACCTGTGAAATGAGCTGGAGAAGAAAATGGCAAACCAGTCTGGTATCTTTGCCAGGAAAACCCCAAATGCGGTCACAAAGAGTAAAACAGGACTAAAGAACAATAGAGAACCACATCTTTTGGTTATTTCCAGTATACCCTGGCTATAGCTTGATTGTACACAATTATTTACCTGTTGACTTTCCCATTAGACTGTGAATTCCTAGAGAGAAGGAACTATCTGTAACCTTTCTTTGTATACCCAGAGCTTAGTGTAGTACCTGCCATGCCTTCGACCCTTGATAAATGTTAACTGACTGACTGATCCCCAGGAGACCAAGAACCACACTTTAAGAGATGCTGATCTAGGGCAAATAATCTAGAAAACAAATGGCAGAAAAGGGTAAGATCTACACAGTTTGGTACCTTCCAAAGAATGAGAGTTCAAAGTAGAACACTTTTTAAAGAAGTTACTTACTCATTTATTTTTAATTCATAGTAGAATAAGTTCTCATTTAAAAAGTAGAATACTCTATTGTGCTATATAAAAATATGCAAAACTCTACTTAAGTATGAATTTAATCAGACTGTATTTTTTCTAGGACTTCCCTTAACAATTCTCTTCCATTCCTTCCCAGTAAAGTGCTGGTCAGTTGAAGAAGAGTTTTCATGTCCCATCCTTTGTCTCTTGCCATCCTTATTTTTAGCCTTGACTAAAAATGAGTTTTCTAGCACTTGTAGCTACAAATTTAGTTTCCTTATCTTCATGCCTATCGTTATCCTCTCTTCTTCTCCTCCCTCCCTCCTTTCAATCTACCTTGGTCCTGGGTTCAAATTCTGGGACTGCCATTTACTTATGTGACCATGGGTAAGTCATTTAAACTCTTCGGGTCTCATTTGGTTCATCTTTAATATGTGTTCACTCTAAACTGTGAACAAGGCACTATGGGATTTGAGGAAAAGACGAGATCCCTAATGGTAGTAACCATCATGGAAGTCCTTCTAGAGAAGATAACCTCTAGGAATTGTAGGAAGGATAGAATTTTGGCAACTGGACATATATGGGAAAAACTTTTCCCTATGAAGTGAACTCTGCAAACAAAAGACAAGAAAAAGGAAAAATGTAGGCTATGATTTCTAGCAATTGATCCATAAACATTTATTAAATGCCTACACTGTGCTAAACTTTAGGGATATGAAAAAAGGGGAAAGACAGTCCCTGCCCTCAAAAGCTTAGATCTAATGGGAGACATTAGACAACAGGTAAACAAATATATACAAAGCAAGTAATAAATGAGATAAAAAGGAAATAATAGAGAGAGGGCACTAGAATCAAGAGGAGTTTGGAAAGACTTCCTCTAAAAGATCAGGTTCTTAGTTGGCACTTGAAAGAAGGCAGGAAGGTCAGTAGAATGAATTGAGGAGGGAGGATTCCAAGAAAGGACACCAGCCAGAGAAAATACACGGAGCAGAGAAATGGAGGGTCTAACTCACAGGCCAGTGCCACTTGATCTAGGGGTACAGGGCAGAATCTAAGGTGTCAGAATGGGAAGTCTGGAAGGAGGTAAGTTATGAAGGTCTTTGAATGCCCAAAAGAGCATTTTGTATCTGCTTTCTAATTTGTGCTTTAGGAAAATCATTCTAATGACTTAATGAAGGATGGACTGGACCAGGGAGAGACTTGAGGCAGATGCACCAACAGCTCTTGCAATAGTCCAGATGTGCGATGATGAGGACTTATATTAGAATGGTGGTAGTGTCAGAAGAGAGAAAGGTTGAAGTTGTTCAGTGGTAGCTTTGACACTTACTCATCTAGGTTATGCGAATTTAGAAATAAACTTGGTGGGGCCAATGCTGTGTAGAAGTCTCCCTTATCCAGTCTGTGGCCACTTCAAGCCCTTCTCTCTTCTGATGCCACCATTTTGGTGCAAGTCCTCCTCACATCATGCTTGAACATTTGCAGCAAGGACAGGCAGAATATCAAGAAAGCCAAAGAAGAAGGAATCACTGGCTCTCTGGATCCACCCCAGAAATACCAGACAGAACTCCTCTTGGCTCTCCTGACTGCTAGGAAAAAACAGCCTCTCTCCCTCTTCCAACGGAGTCCCCCAACTGCTCTCAGAAAAGAAAAAAAAAACTGTCTGTGTGTTCAGTTCCCCAGCTCTTAAGAGTTTTGTGTGGAATGTTGGTTTGCAGGATCTCTTGCTGTCTGCTAGCTCCTGCTAAAATCCTTTACTACAGTCAATAGCCACAAGACATAAAACAAAGTACATTTAGAGAAATGACCTAATAAAGACCATAGTAGCAAAATACTTCCCATCCCTGGGTGCCTGGAATATAGCAGGCACTAGATTTCTTGTAAGTCTGGAATATACTCATATCTTATTACCTCTTACCCCCTACATTTTGTAGTTTCATTAAGTGATTTGGGGAGGAATTCTCCTTTCCCCCATGCTCATCAACCTCTAGCTAAATGTGACATAGTTAAGGTTGAGCCCCATCTCACCTCTCTTTTAATACCCTTAAAAAAAAACAACAACCATTACCTTTTGTCTTCGTATCAGTTCTAAGACAGAAGAGTGGCAAGGGCTAGGTGATGGGGGTCAAGTGACTTGCCCAGAGTCACACAACTATTAATTATTATTATAGGAATTAATATAGTTTTCTTTACTATCAGTATTTCCTTTCTCCCACACTCTTTATTTTTAGAGAAGATAGTAATTGAAGAGAAGGGAGAATAGTGGGGAAAGCAGTGGATTCCAGAAAGCGTTTGATAAATATTTATTGAATAGCTAAAATTTTTACATGATTTTGAATGTATAATCAATATTATATTGCTTGCCTTCTCAAGGAGTAGTGGAGGACAGAAAGGAAAGTGAGAATTTGGAAATTAAGATTTTAAAAAATGAGTGTTAAGGGGGCAGTTAGGTAGATCTGTAGGTTGAGAACCAGGCTTAGAGATCGGAGGACCTGGATTCAAATCTGACCTTAGATACTTCATAGCTATGTGACTCTAGGCAAGTCACTTAACCCCCATTGCCGAGCCCTTGCTACTCTTTTGCCTTAGAACTAATACATAGTATTGATACTAAGACAAAATAAATATTTTTTAAAAGAATGTTGAATTTTTAACATGTAAATGAGAAATATTTACTTCATTATCAAATATTAATAATAAAATTATATCAGAATACAAATTATTAATAGATAAAATATATTTAAAATATTAAAAGATGTTTGTTGAATTAGACAAATAAGTATATACCTAAGATACAGAGATTTAAAATAGTTATTTCTAGTGATACTCTTGAATGGGCCATCAAGTGAGTTTTGAGGTCTTGAAAATTGTTATTAAATATGATGGTGCCTAGGATACTGAAAGCTTTTTAAAAATTGGAGCCCTTATTAGTATATAAATTTGAACACAGTACATTGAACCAAGAAACATTATAGAGCTCAAAAAAATCCCATTGTTCCTTTTGCCCTTGCTCTGAGGAAAAAAACCCAGCAGTTTCACATTTTTCTTTGGTCTTTCAGTGAATTTATACTTGTGTTTATTGGGGGGGGGCAATTGAATAACAGAGAAAGAAATCAGGATTTTTTAATGACAGAAACGTTTTAGAATAAGAGTTCAAGATTGAAAAAAATTTTTTTCTCCCCTCTTCTACTGCTATCCATGTTAAAATACTGTCAGAGTTGTCAAGTCCTATACAAAATCATGAAGTATGCAAAGTTTGTCTGACTTGTTCCACATCCTCTTCTTGGGTTTCTCCAATTCCTTCTTTCTGTCATGTTCCTCTTCTTTCCCCATTCCCTCAAGGCTGTGCTTTATCAGCAAATAGTCATATTCTCCACTGAGGAGTTACTAGAGGACACTTAGGAGGCTCAAAGTCACGTAAACTCAGAAGCATAGATTTATAATGGCAGAATTACAAGAAGTGAGTAGAGATGGAAGGAGGGGAGGATTTTCTAGAACCCTTGAATGTATACTATGGGGGAACAGCTAGGTGGCTCAGTAGATTGAGAACCAGGCCTAGAGATGGGGAAATCTTGGGTTCAAATCTAGCTTCAGACACTTCCTAGCTATGTGACCTTGGGCAAGTCACCTAGTCCCTATTGCCTAGTTTTTACTGCTCTTCTGCCTTAGAACCAATACACAGCATTGATTTTAAGACAGAAGGTAAGGGGGAAAAAGGAAGAAAGGAAGAAAGAAAGAAAGAAAGAAAGAAAGAAAGAAAGAAAGAAAGAAAGAAAGAAAGAAAGAAAGAAAGAAAGAAAGAAGGAAAGAAGGAAAGAAAGAAAGAAAGGAAGAAAGGAAGAAAGAAAGAAAGAAAGAAAGAAAGAAAGAAAGAAAGAAAGAAAGAAAGAAAGAAAGAAAGAAAGAAAGAAAGAAAGAAAGAAAGAAAGAAAGAAAGAAAGAAAGGCAGGAAGGCAGGAAGACAGGAAGACAGGAAGACAGGAAGACAGGAAGTAAGAAGAGGAGAGGGAGTTAGGGAAGGAAGGAAGGAAAAATACTATGTAGCCTCACACCTTGACAGCCAGCATTCTATGATCATCATGAATAATCAATTACTTGATTACTCATGAAATAATAGAATCCTAGCTGTCAACTCTCACAGAAATGAAGGAAATAAGCATTTATTGAGCCTTTATCACATGCTAGGCAAAGTGCTAAACCCTTTACAAATATTATCTAATTTGATCCTCACAACAATTCTGGAAGATAAGTACTATTATTTTCTTCATTTTGCAGATGAAGAAATTGAGGCACACAGACACTTAAGTGACTTATCCAGGGTCACATAATGAGGAAGTTTTGGAGGTCAATTTGATTTTAGAACAAAATGAGACCCCAATAGGCCATTCAAGAGTTAACAAAAAAAGAGATATTTAGCCAAATCAGGAAGGGGATGTTCAACAAGAATAGGTGCTGAGGACAACTCAAGGTGATTCAGCAGAGTGAAGTTCCCTCATGATCAATCAGGTAACCATCAGAGTACTTCCAGTGCTCCTTATGCTAACTTCCTGATGAGATGATGAGGGAATAATGTCCATAATCTGAGCCTTTAGTCCCCTTGAGGAAAGATTAAATTCTTTTTAAGGAAAAACTAGCTTCATTTGCAATAGGTGGGCACCTAGGGGTGCAGTGGATAGAGCAATGGGCTTGCAATCAGGAAGACTAATCTTCATCAGTTCAAATCTGGCCTTAGACACTTATTAACTGTGTGACCCTGGACAAGTCATTTAATCCTAATTGCCTCAGTTCCCTCATCTGTAAAATGAATTGGAGAAGGAGCTGGCATACCACTCTAGTATCTCTGCCAAGAAAATTCCAAATGGGTCATGAAGAGTCAGACATGACTGAACAACAACAAAAGTCTAATTGGCATGAGGGAGAGAGGTTAGGTCATTATTTCTACTATAGCCACATGGGGTTTATGCCTTGCAATGGAATCTCTGGTTAAAAGGATATTGACATTTTAGTCACTGGCATAATTCCAAGTTGCTTTCCAGAATGGTTATACCAGTTTGCCAATAATCCATTAGTTTGCTCTATAGTTCTTTTCAGTTTTTTCACTGGTTTACCCCCGAATGTAAACATCCCTTAAATGTCAGCCCTACTTTCCTTTCTGTTTTTTTGAATAAAGAAGAGAGGTTGATGAGAAAGGGAGAGATTCTCCTTTGGTAATCACAATAACACACTCTGGTGTTCAATAATCAGTTTTGTGCAGATAACTCCCAAATCAATATCTCTAGACTTAATCTCTCCCCTGAACCTCAGTCTCATGTCTGAAACTTTCTTCTGAATATCTCTACTAGCATCTTAAAGTTAGCCAACCCCAAACTGATCTTCTTTTTCCTTCAAAGTATTCTTATCCCCAATTCTGTAGCTGTCCCTTTTCAGAGAGGATCAAAATCCTAAAATTATCTATCCAAAGAAGTGAAGGATTAGGAATGATCTACCTATGTGGCCCATGTGGTTTCCGCACCACTTGAGGTTTCCCAGCAAAGGCTGATCAGTGATTTGCAGATGCTGTCATTTTTATGATTTTATGTTTTTTTATTTTATATTTTATGATTTTATGATTCCTGAGGTTTCTTTCAACTTTGAGATGCTTTGGTTTTACAATTCCCTAGAGACCAGAATCAATAGGAATGCTACTATCTCAAAAGTTTACGGTTTAAAGGTCATAGATATTGAGTAAAAAATAGAAGAAGATACAAAGTGGGCTGGGGCTAGGGCTTAGATTGAAGTTGGGGTTTGACTCAAAGAACCATTCCTACTTCCAGCCTATGGTTCAATCATTACCTAGATCGGAAAGGGAAGGAAGCCAGCCAGAGGAACTTGTTCAATGGCTGTCCTGGAAGTACTGGTTTGGTCACAATCTCCATATGATGACAGCAGTGACAAATGGAAGGGGATAAGTTTTAGCCATGACCCATGTGCCATTTTGTTTTTACAGCACTAGAAGATCAGCTTGTACATTATTCAAGACTTTCCTCATGGAACTGGTCACAGTGGTTGGATCCACATCCTGGCTCAGGGATGTTAAGTTTCTCTCCCACTCTGCCAAACTGTTACTTGGGCATTTCACAAGTCATAGATTTTATAGAACTAGAAAAATCCTAAGGGATTATTTTATCCCTACATGTATTACAAATGAGGAAACTCAGGCACTAAAGGTGAAATGATTCACTCTTAGCTAATTAGCAAGAACACTGGAATTTGAATTCAGGTCTTTTAAGTCTAGTTTAACAAAAACATCCTGTGTTTTTCCCAGTACATAGTAAGAAATTGCCCCTCTGTTGCAATGAGAATTCCGTGTGTGGGTGGGTGGGTGTACCTGTGTTTTGGGGGAGGTTTGTAATCTCTTAATAATCTAATTTCCTGTTTCCTTCTTGTTTCCTCAGAATTTGG
The DNA here is from genome assembly GCF_027887165.1 of Monodelphis domestica. Taxonomy (NCBI): domain Eukaryota; kingdom Metazoa; phylum Chordata; class Mammalia; order Didelphimorphia; family Didelphidae; genus Monodelphis; species Monodelphis domestica. Next base: position 492,301,247 of record NC_077228.1, on the reverse strand, counting down.
GCCATTTTACTGAAAATTACTATTTCCACTGATGGTCCAATTCAATTATTTGTTTTCTGGTCCTTCCATTAATTAGTTTAGTCACTTCCATTAGGTATTTTTCTCAATAATTTAGAGTTCCTTTCTTCCTCTTCTCAGTCATGTTTGTAGTGACCATGGGCTTTCTTTTGTGATGCTTTTCAAATTTTAGTTTCTTTTTCATGGTTTTTCCCCTAATTTTAAAAATTATTTTTTTACCAACTCATTCCTTTTGTTTTTTTAATTACACGTAGAAACAATTTTATAACAATTACTTTCTGACTTTTTGCAATCCAAATTCTCTCTTTCCTCCCTCTCTAAGTAACAAACAATCTGACATAGGTTATTCTGTGATGCCTTTTTTAAATTTGGATTTCAAAAAGGAGGGAGAAATTAATTAAAAATTAAAATGGAATTTTTAATTGTTGTTTAAATTTCCCCCTGCTACTTTCTACCTATTTTGGTTCTGTTTTCTGGGAATTAAGCCTTGAAGAAAGTCAGCGGATTCTAAGAGACAGATGGTGGCGAGAGAACATCCTGAGCATGGCAGATAGCTAGTGAAAACATGCAGAAAAAGAGTAGAAGGTGCCATATATGAGGAACAGCAAGTAGATCCAATATAGGTATATTTTAGGAATAAAGAGAAAGACTAGAAAGATCAGAAGGGAAAAACTGTGAAGAGAGAGTCTAAATAGTCCTTGAGATGAGAGAGAGTGTATTAGAGAATCAAGAGGAACCAAAGTTTTGACAGGTACTTGAGAGAGGGGAACAGATAAAGAGTAACACCAATTCTCCCTCCCCAGGCAAAGCTGTTTGAACAATGGAGTCAGATCTGACTAGAGCTGAAGGGTAAGAGAAAATCCCCTTCAGTCTCATTCTTCTTTAGTTTATGGTATTTGTAATCCCCTTTTGGTACATTTAAGAGTCTAAATGGAAAGAAGTCTGGGTGTCTGTTTTCTGGTCACTCCTCAAGTGTCTGTCTTCCATTCTCTCATCCAACTCAGAGAGCTCTTCCTTCTCCTCGAATCAAATTGAATTGAATATCTTCTTCTGGCCTCTGATCCTCTTTTTAAAGTTTAAAGATCTTTTTCTCTTGTGTTACCTCCCCTAAATTTCACGTTTACCAATCACAACAGACACTTTTCTCCAGGACTGCCCACTCTTTAGTTCACACCTTCTTTGGTTAGATTATATCTTTTGGGTTATTTAACACCTTTTTTGGTTAGTTCACCTTTTGTAGTTAACACCTTGTAGTTAAAATGGGTAGATCTACTTTTGGAGATTAAAATCTAAAAATAAATTGTGGATTACAATTCAATCTTCCCAATAAAGGAAGAGCTTAAATACCTTCATTGTTATAATCAGGGGATTACAATTTAATCTTCACAATCAAGGCAGAATTAAGTACATTCATTGTTACAATCAAGAGATAGCTAAATTGTCAATGTTGCTCATCTTCAAAGGTGGTGGCGGCATGGTGAATGTGGGTTCGCCAGCTGCTTCTGTCAGAGGCAGTGAGTTCTAGTTGCTTTGGTGTAATGCCAGCCCACTTCAAGTTGGACTTTAGCTGATCCTTGTATCTTTTCTTTGGTTGACCTAGCTTCCTGAGTCCAGCCGACAGTTCACCATAGAATACCTGTCTTGGTATTCACTGTGAGTCCATGCGGATGACGTGTCCAGACCACTGTAGCTGGGTTTTGAGGACCAGGACTTCGATGCTGGTGGAGTTGCCTCTGTCAAGGACTTCCTGGTTGGTGATTCAGTCCTGCCATTGGATCCTCATGATTGACAGGAGAGAGTGTTGGTGGAATTGCTCCAGCTGTTTCATGTGCTTCCGGTACAGTGTCCATGTCTCACAACCGTACAGGAGTGAGCTGAGCACCACTGCGTTATACACTTTGAGCTTCATTGCAGTGCTTACACCTCTGTGTTGGAGGACTTTGGAGCACAGCCGCCTGAGTGCCTGGCTAGCTTTTTGGATCCTGGCATTAATCTCGTGGTCTAGGGACCCGTTGTTGGCGATGGTGCTGCCCAGGTACTTGAAAGTGTTGACGTTAGAAAGCTGTGCCCCGTCAATTGTGATGCACGGCTGGTTAGTTGGCCTCCCTGGTGCAGGTTGGAACAGCACCTCTGTTTTGCTGAGGCTGATAGTCAGGCCAAACAGTTTTGTTGCGGGTAGAGAACCTGTCCACAATGGTTTGAAGATGATTTTCTTGGTGGGCCATGAGAGCACAGTCATCTGCAAAGAGAGCTTCCAGGATGAGTCACTCTGTTGTCTTTGTTTTTGCAGTCAGGCAGCGAAGGTTGAATAGTGAGCCATCCAGTGGGTATTTGATGTAGATGCCCAGATTTAGATCCATCATAGTATGTCGTAATACCTGGGTGAAGGATAGGTTGAATAGTACCGGAGGGAGGACACAGCCTTATTTCATGCCATTGGAGATGTTGAAGTGATCGGAAGTCTCTCCACCAGATAGGACTTCCCCATGTCATGAAAGAGCTGGATCAGTTTGGATCTGTATCATAATACAGTGAATTCATCTAAAAGTGTATGTAACATTCAGATCTATTAAATTCCCCCTCCTCCATTTTTTTAAATGAAGAAAAATGTTTTCTCTCCCTCCCATCCTGTCTGTTGGTAAAAACAAAGAAACTAAAATAATTTTTTCTTATAATAAATATACTCAAGTAAAACAAATTCCTTCAATGACTACAAACAAAAATACAGAATGATACCTCATTCCACACCTTAAACTGAATGCCTTACAACAAACTAAGAATTTTAAAGCTGGAAAAAACCTCACAAGTATTTTGATCCAGAAACTTGAGATCATATTAATGCCACAACAAAGACAGAATGATTTACAGATTGAATAAAAGAGTACCTATTAGTATTTTAGTTTGTGGAAAATTAATACTGAATTGTGAAATGCTTTCTCCTTTTGGCTTCCAAGAATAGTTTTATTTTAAAGCTACAAAACAGTTATTCTCCCAGGCTATAAAACTGGGTTGACTCCTCCTTTCTTTTGTCTAGATCTTTTTTGTTGTTGTTGTTGTTAATGAAAACAGGGTTAAGATATCTCACTAGGTTGACTTTTCTTATAGACAGGGTGGAAACCTGCTCTTTATTTATTAATGAACAAGAACTATCTTAGGTAATGAAACCAGTCAGCTCTAACTACCATGTTGGAAAGTATGGTGGTCCAGCCAAGTGGCAAGGAGGAGAAATGGTATGTTATTAAATTTAAAATATTCAGCCTCCAGAGAATTTTATTCATTGCAAATTCTATTTCTGGCTTTAAGAAACTATGGGTCAGAATCCTTACCTCTCCAAAACTTGTTTTTTCCAATCTGGAAAGCAATTATAAAGGAAGTAGGGAGGATTGACAAGAAGACAGAATTTAGAATTCGTGTATCTGGGTTGGAACTCCGGTTTTGCTCTTAATACCTGTGTGATTTGATCATACCTTAGACCTTTTTTGTCCTTATTTTCCTTTTTTAGTAAAATGAAGAGATGAATGATTTGAACATTCATTAAGCACCTATTATGTGCTAAGTGCTGGAGATACAAAGAGAAGAGTAAGCAGAACAGCCCTGGTCTCAAGGAGTTGTCTCTCTAATGGGGGAAGACAATTCATGTGGAAGGTTTCAGCTGTAGGACCTATGGTTTTTAGGAATCAATGGAAAAGTTGTTGATGATGATGTCTCTTCTTTCATGTCATTTCTACAAAGAAATCACATCTATTTCTAATGGTGAACTATTTGATGATGCCGAGGACTTTGGTAAAAAAAAAAAACAAAAACAACTTTCTTTTATTTTTTTGAGGCAGCTAGATGGCAAAGTGTTGGGCTGGAGGTCAGGAAGACATGAATTCCATTCCAGCCTGGGACACCAGCTGTGTGATCCTTAATCTCTGTTTGCCTCAATTTCCTCTACTTCCTCTACTTCCTTCCTTCCATCCATCAATGAGGAAGAAAACAGCACCTATCCCTCCCCCTCCTCTCCCCAGGGTTGTTGTGAGGATCACATGAAATAGTATTTGTAAAGTACTTAGGACAGTATCTGGCACAGAATAAGCACTATCTCTATAAAACTTTTCCCATTCTCCTTTCTTCTGGATCTTCAGTATTTGTGGTTATATCACTCATAAGTGCCATGGTCTCCATAGAGACTGCTTCCTAGAATGATGACTGAAAGCACCAAGTTGAAAGAATTGCTATTCTAAAGGCTTTTGGTTCAAAGTCTTGGGTTGTCTCCATCAAGGTCTGAGGAAAGATGGTGGTCATAGTGGTGGTAGTATTTTGACTTGTCTGATACATGATACTTCTTGTTTTTCCTTCAGGGAAATAGATAAATTCCATGAAAATTCTGAATTTATGAGAAAGCTGTTGTGGAGTTTAACTCCTTTTTGATGCTTTAAGATCTGGGGAATGACTTAGTAAATATCAAATGTTAAATAGTATTTGTAGGATTCCCAATTTAGTATTTAATTGTAGGCTTTTAATGTGTTATTTTTCTATTTTTTAAACTATATATCCAATTCATTGATCTGTTCTTTCTTTATTTTATTGATATAAGCATTTGGAGATATAAATTTTTCTCTACTGCTTTTCCTGTATCCCATAGGTTTTGGAACATTTTTATAATTTTCTTTAATAAAATTATTTATTGTTCCTGTGACTTGTTCTTTAATCCACTTATTCTTTAATATTAAGTTATTTAGTATCCAATTAATTTTTAAAAACCCTTACTTTCTGTCTTAAAATAAATACTTAGTATCAGTTCTTAGGCAGAAGAATGGTAAAACTAGGTAATGGGGAACTTGCCTAGGGTCACATAGATAGAAAGTGTTTGAGGTTGTATTTGAACCTAGGACCTCATTGAGTAACCTAGCTACCCCATTCTTCAATTAATTAAAAAAAACATGGAAAGACCTACATGAAATTATGAAAGTGAAATGAGTAGAACTAAGAGAACACTACATAAAGTAACAGAAATATAGTTTGAAGAGTAGCATGCATAGGGATAAATAAGACATAAATTTATATATACATTATTTTATTGTCAAATGATGCCTACTCTAGTGTAGGGAGATGAGAAAGGAGATACCTGGGAACTTTAACAAACAAACAAATTAATTAATAAATTAAAAGGTAAAAGAAATTGTATTCCTGTGCTCTCTCTCCTCACCATACTGTCTATGCTTTACTTTTCGCAAATCATTTGAAGCTGTAACTTTGAAGAATCTCTTCTTTTCTTCCTCATGATATTTATGGAAAAGATTCTGAGGCAAAAACAGAAAGAGGATACCCAATATAATGAATAAGATACACTTCCCAAGGATCTCTGCCTCTTCTGAATTAGTCATTTATTAGACCTCTCATGTGGGAAACACTATACTAAATATTGGGGCTACCAAAGAGAAAAAAGGGAAAAAGCCAGTCTCTGCTCTCAAGGAGCAAACAGTCTAATGGGAAAAGATAAAATGAAAACAAGTGGATACAATCAATCTATATACAGGACAAACTAAAAATAATCAACAGAATGAAGTCATTAGTATTAAGAGAGAGTGGGAGAGTCTCATAGAAGTTGGAATTTTATCTGGGACTTGATAGAATGGGGGTGTGTGTGGTCAGGAGGCAGGGATGAGGAGGGAGATTATTCTGGTCATGGATAATGGCCATTGAAAACATCTATCTATATCCCAAAAAGGGACTTAGTCCAAATGATATCTTTTTTATTGCAGACCATTTCTTCCTCCATAGTCCATGAAGAAGGCTACTCATTACCATGTAATTAAATAGTCTAGAACAAATTACAGACCGTCTGTGTAAGTTCCAAAATCCATCTGGGGATTGCACCAGTTGAGCACTAAACACATGCTCATAAGGGTAGAGAGCATTAGCTAGTTCTCCATTTCAATAACATTCTAGACTTTTCTAAAGAATTGAAGTCAAGTTTCCTGGTTTCTCCTTTGAAAATGCCATTCTTGTCTCCTTTCCCTCTTTTTGTTTTAATTGGGACAACATGTGTTCCTCTTCTAGTCTTTCAAATGTCAATGAGTTAGTAATTCTATGAATCAGTTCTTTGAGTGCCTGGTGATGCAGTTATTTGGACCAGGAACTGGTGAATTCTATTGATACACACACCTCATTTTTTATGTCTTTTATTCTGGTTGCATCTGATCCTTATGGGCTTCATTAAACAGCTGATGTCCAAATAGGTTTCATTCATTGTAAAGATGCTACTCTAAATGCATGAGGAGACAAGCTTCACACAATGTACTCTCTACATATTTTTAAAAATGCTGGTTAATAAGAGAAAAAAAAGAAAATGCCTAGAGTTGGGAAATGGAATTTCTAGTTCATAGAACAGTTCATAGAATACCAGGAAGGTAAGTGTTATTGAATTGCAGAGTATAGGGGTGGGTAAGGTGTAAGAAGACTGGAAAATCAGGCAGAAGTCAGGTCATGAAGAACTTTGAGTGTCAGAATATTTTATCCTGAATCCTGAAGGTGATAGGGAGCCCCTGGGGTTTACTGAATAGAGAGGAGAGACAAGGTTGGACACAGATTGTAGGAATATCACCAGTTTAGCAGTTGAAGGGAAGATGGACTGGAGTGGGGAGAGAAACCAGACAGAGAGACCAATCAGAAAGCTACGGCAATAGTTCAAGTATGAGGGGGCAGCTAGGTGGATAGAGAGTCAGGTCTAAAGACAGAAGGTCCTGGGTTCAAATTCAAACTGAGTGGCCTCACCAAGTCATTTAACCCCCATTGCCTAACCTTTACCTTGGAACCTATATGCAGTACTGATTCAAAGATGGAAGGGAAGGTGTTTTTTAAAAAAATAGTCCAAGTATGAGGTGATAAGAACTTGTATCAGGCTGATGGCAGTACCAAAGATAAAGAAGTATATATGAGAGATGTCCAAAGGTAAAACTGAAAGGTCTTGCCAACAGATTGGATATGAGGGGTGAGAGAGAGTGAGGAGTCTAGGATGACACCTAGTTGTCAGCCTGGGTGGCTTGAAGGATAATGGTGTCCTTAAGTATATAATAAGGGGAGGTAGGTGGTTCAGTGGATAGAGAGCCAAGTTGGGAGTTGGGAGGACCTGTGTTCAAATCTGGTCTCAGACACTTTCTAGTTGGGTGACTAAGTCCCTTAAACCTATTTGTTTAACTCTTGCCCTTTTGTCTTAGAGTTGTTACTCAGACAGAAAGTAAGGATTAAAAAAAAAAGGATACCTTCCTGATGTGGGCTGACAGTGGGCAGTAAAGGGGTAGTAATAGGAACAGGACTCTGATACTCTGAAATCTTGCATTTCCCACTAGTTAGCACTGCTTAAACAAACTGTAGTTTCAGCATTAGTCAAGAACTGCAGATTGATCAAGTATCCATTCTGTATACTGCATCTGTAATATTCTATGCTGAGGACCAGCTTTGTGCCCAATCTGTTTTATTAATTATTCACATTGTTCTTAGAACTGTAAGACATAATTAATTACCTCTTGTGGTCCTTCAATGTACTGTTTCTCCCCCCCCCAAATTCTTATTCTAGAAGGGTAGAGAGACCTCTCATATGTTAACAAATGATGACAAGGTGGACAACAGGAGAACATGGAACATGGACATTGGAGTCTCTGGCAGTCTAGAAGAATCTCCGAAACTTGCACATGTTCCTTATTCCCTATGGCAACAAGCCCCAAAACATACCTCCACCTGAATTTGGAATGGGAGATGACAAGCTCCCAGACCCCAATAAATATGCCAACCCTAGAAGCTCCCACTCTACATTGCAATTGCTACTCCATAGTATTAGCTTCAAAGAAGCTGCTCTACTAGCCCCTAGGCTTGTCCATCAGTCCAAGGCTACCTGATTAGCCCCCTGAGTATTACACTAGCTATTAGGGAATTATACCACTAAAAACCACTTCTTCATTAAAAAAAATTATTTTCTTACTTATGGAGCAAACCTTCTTAGTCTCCCATTCTTGGGGCCAGACCCTGCTACAAACTTGGGTGTGTTTCTCCCACAACATTCCAGGAAGTTGGAGATTTGAGATTAGCAGAAGTTAGGGCTAGATAAGGAGAATTGAGGATCATCAGCATAGATATGATAATGACTTGCTTTAATCCACTGGAGAAGAAAATGGCAAACCATTCCAGTATCTTTGCCAAGAAAAACCCATGGACTGTATGGTCTCCAGGGTCACAAAGAGCTGGACATAACTAAACATTTGGATAATAACAACAACCAGCTCACTCTCTCTGAAATATCTATCTTCTCTCCATCTATCTACCCATCTCTCTCTCTCTCCATCCATCTATCTAAAACCCTTATCTACAATACTGTGTATTCATTCTAAGATAGAAGAGTGGTAAGGAGGCAATGGGGGTTAAATAATTTACTCAGGATCTTACACAGCTGGGAAGTACCTGAGGCCAGATTTGAACCCAGGACCTCCTGTCTCCAGGCATGGCTCTTTAGCCACTGAACCATCTAGCTGCCCCCTGTGTGTATATATATATATATATACATATATATATATATTTTTTTTAATGAGTTTGTTGTCATTCCCCCATGCCCCCCTTCCCCAAATGAAAACTCCTTTTAAGCAGGAATTGTTTGAATCTTTGGTTTTGCACCTTTCAGTATACTGTGCCTGGCACATCTTGGGAGCTGAATACATACTGGATTGATTAATAATTGTCCCTATCAGTCTTTTGACATTTAATACTGAAATGTCCTGTGCTACTTTATGTATGCCTCTTATTTGGCAGAAATGTTCTCACCTTTATGACTTTAAGAGTTTCTCCCTTTAGAGCAGAACCAGGAAAATGTACACAGAGACTGAAAATAGCAACAATGCAATGATCCAGGACAATTCTGGGGGACTTATGAGAAGGAACAATATCCACATTCAGAGGAAGAACTCTGGGAGCAGAAACACAGAAGAAAAACAACTGCTTAATCACAGGGTTTGATGAGTATATGATTGGGGATGTGGACTTTGAATGATCACTCTATAGCAAATATTAAGGATAGGGAAATAGGTTTTGAACAATGATACATGTAAAACCCAGTGGGATTTCTCATCTGCTCCAGGAGTGGGGAGGGAAAGAATATGAATCATGGAACCATGGAAACATTCTAAATTAATGAATCAATAATAAATTTAAAATTAAATAATAAAATAAAAAATAAAAAGACATAAATTAAAAAAAAAAAGACTTAAAAAAGGTTTCTTTAGATCCTGTGCTCCTTCTGGACAGAGCTTAGCCCTGCCCTTGCCTTCCTCCCCCTTTCCCCACACTGCTGTCCATACTTTGGGAGCCGAGCAAATAATTAGTTGAATGAATGAATGAATAAATGAGTAAGTCAACTTTTGGGGAGCAAAGAAATGGAAATGAGATTTATTTCCCTTAGCTAAAGAATCATCTGAGGTCAGCCTCTTCTTATTTCAGCAATTGAATCAGAATACATTCGGTAATTGTGGACCAGTGGCAGGAAAGAACTGAAATGGAAATTTAGAGTTTACAAGAGTAGTAGAGTGGTGGTGGCGGTGGTGGTGGGGAATGGAGTGCCTTGACTGGAGGGGTGTGGGGTGGAGGGGGGGAAGAGGAGGTTTTAAGAGCTTCTGTCGAATCAAATGGAGAAAGTAAGGAGGAAAAACAAACCCGAGAGACTCCCCCCCCCCCCCTCCCCAGTTACAGTAGCCTGTCCTGCCCGAGCAGTCCTCCTTAAGCGATTTCTGCAGGGCACCAGCGCTGGTCTGAGACGGGATTTTGACCATGGCCTTTGCGAATCTCCGGAAGGTCTTAATCAGTGACAGCCTGGATCCCTGCTGCCGGAAGATCCTGGAAGACGGAGGGCTGCAGGTGGTGGAGAAGCAGAACCTGAGCAAAGAGGCTCTCCTAGCCGAGCTGCAGGTAACGTGGCAGCGCAGGAGGAGGGCCGGCTCGCGTCCTCGCACCTGGGCAAGCCAGCGCTCCTGGGCTCCGGGACTAGGGGCTGCGCCCCAGTCTGTCTCGTGAGCCTCGGGGGCTTCGGATCTGCGGAGAGCAGAAAGTGCAAACTTTCTGCCGCGCTCGTTTATAGCCCGTGGTGCTCCTGCTTGGGCGGGTTTTCAGCGGGCACAGGAAAGAGAGGCGTGTCATTCTTTAGCCCGGGTGCCAGCGCTCCCGGTACTTAAGCGGATCCCCAAAGAGCCGGGATGGAGGGTGAGAGGTGGAGGGAGCTTTGCTCGGAACAGGTCCGGTGAGTGCATAGTATGGGATTGAGGAATGCATCACCTGGCTCGGCGGGGTGCTTCGTTTGGGACTGGGGAGGTGAATTTCGTTGGCCTGGGACACGTTGCCCCAGGGAATTAATCTCTTGGGACTGGGATGCAACGCGTAGGACTGGAGTGCATCCTATGGAGCGAGAAAGGTGCATCGCATGGGACAGGGGGTGCGATAGTGGGACTAGAGTGCATTTCGTGGGGCTAGACAGGCAGTCACGGTGTATGGGACTGCGGATACAAGGAATGAAACTTGGGTGCCTTGCATAGGACTAAGAAGAGGTGCATTGTATGGAACTGGGGTGCACGACTGCATAGTTGAGTGCATTTCATTTCATTAGCTTGGGGGGGGTGCGTTGCGTGGTACTGGGGTATGAATTGCATAGTACTGGAAGGTGAATAGTTGGGCTGGCAGTTGCATTAAGAGGATCAGAGAATGCACTGCACTGAACTGATGGAGGGGACCCAGAGTACATTTCATCAGCCTGGAGTGGGGGATGCATTGCCTAAGGTGAGGAGGGAAAAACACTGGCCTGGGGCGGGAGAGTCCTAGCTTTTTAGGCCAGGTCATCTGAGACTTCGGTCTCCTCAAACCTTCTTTGGGTTCTTGCACTCAATTTTCTCGGGGTGTTGGGTGAGCCATCCATGGGATGCAAGAAAGGAGTGTGGAAGGTGGAAGCCATTCGATGGACTCATTGGGTTCCCCTGTGTGATTACAGATCCCTTTTGCTCCTCAACTCCCTCTTAAAAGTTGACTAAAATTCAACTAAGTAGTTAAGGGCCTTCTATATAGAAGTCATGTTCCAGGATTCAGTCACTGTCCTAAATGGCTTACATGGGGGGGTGGAAAGTGCTTGCCTGGGAACAACTTACACCCTTATAAGCAGTTAGAAAATATATATCTCAAGTTAAATAATTTGCCCAGGGTGACAGTCATTTAAGTACCTTGAGACAATAGTTCAGATCTTTTGGATTCACTGTATCAAGATAACTCTCTAACCATATAAAGTGGTCCAGATCACAAGAAACGTGGAGAGGTAACTGACTAAATGAATTACATCTCCATTGTGGCTTCTTATACTGACCAAAAGTGTGAGAGTCTGTGTAAGGAAGAAATGACTTGCCCTCGGAAATAGGGTTGTAATTGCTTTTGTCCTCACAAAGAAACAGTTTAATTTTTTTTAACTTTTTAGTCTTTGAAGTCTTAATTAAAATCCCATATTTTACTGGAAGCTTTTATTGACCCTTCTTAATTCTTGTGCATTCTCTGTGTTAATTATCTCCTATTTATCTTATATATAAAGCCTTTTCCTCTCCCTTGGACTCCAACCCATCAAAACAAAACAAAACAAAACAAAACAAAACAAAACCTGGCCTGATTGGCCCAAAATATTTCTTTTTTAAAAAATTAAAAACAATATTTTATTTGGTCATTTCAAAACATTATTCATTGGAGACAAAGATCAGTTTCTTTTCCACCCCTCCCCCCACCTCTCCCATAGCCAACAGGCGATTCCATTGGGTATCACATGTATTCTTGATTTGAACCCATTTCCATGTTGTTGGTATTTGTATTAGAGTGTCCATTTAGAGTCTCTCCTCAGACATGTCCCCTTAACCCCTGTATTCAAGCAGTTGCTTTTCCTTGGTGTTTTTACTCCCATGGTTTGTCCTCTGCTTGTGGATAGTGTTTTTTTCTCCTAGATCCCTGCAGATTGTTCAGGGACATTGCATTGACACTAATGGAGAAGTCCATTACATTCAATTGTACCACAGTGTATCAGTCTCTGTGTACAAAGTTTTCCTGGTTTTGCTTCTTTCACTCTGCATCACTTCCTGGAGGTTGTCCCAGTCTCCATGGAATTCCTCCACTTTATTATTCCTTTTAGCACAATAGTATTCCATCACCAACATATACCACAATTTGTTCAGCCATTCCCCAATTGATGGGCATCCCCTCGTTTTCCAATTTTGGCCACCACAAAGAGTGCAGCTATGAATATTCGTGTACAAGTCTTTTTCCTTATTATCTCTTTGGGGTACAAACCCAGCAGTGCTATGGCTGGATCAAAGGGCAGACAGTCTTTTATCACCCTTTGGGCATAGTTCCAAATTGCCCTCCAGAATGGCTGGATCAATTCACAACCTCACCAACAGTGGATTAGTGTCCCTACTTTGCCACATTCCCTCCAGCATTCATTACTTTCCTTTGCTGTCACGTTGGCCAATCTGCTAGGTGTGAGGTGATACCTCAGAGTTGTTTTGATTTGCATCTCTCTGATTATAAGAGATTTAGAACACTTTTTCATGTGCTTATTAATATTTTTGATTTCTTTATCTGAAAACTGCGTGTTCATGTCCCTTGCCCATTTATCAATTGGAGAATGGCTTGATTTTTTGTATAATTGATTTAGCTCTTTGTAAATTTGAGTAATTAAACCTTTGTCAGTGGTTTTTATGAAGATTGTTTCCCAATTTGTTGCTTCCCTTCTGATTTTAGTTACATTGGTTTTGTTTGTACAAAAGCTTTTTAATTTGATGTAGTCAAAATTATTTATTTTACATTTTGTGACTCTTTCTAAGTCTTGCTTGGTTTTAAAGTCTTTCCCTTCCCAAAGGTCTGACATGTATACTATTCTGTGTTTGCCTAATTTACTTATAGTTTCCTTCTTTATGTTCAAGTCATTCACCCATTTTGAATTTATCTTGGTGTAGGATGTGAGGTGTTGAACCAAACCTAATCTCTCCCACACTGCCTTCCAATTTTCCCAGCAGTTTTTATCAAATAGTGGATTTTTGTCCCAAAAGCTGGGATCTTTGGGTTTATCATATACTGTCTTGCTGAGGTCACTGAGGTCACTGATCCCCCTTTCTGTCTCTTAGCCAGTACCAAATTGTTTTGATGACTGCTGCTTTGTAATATAGTTTGAGATCTGGGATTGCAAGGCCCCCTTCCTTTGTATTTTTTTTCCATTATTTCCCTGGATATCCTTGATCCTTTGTTCTTCCAAATGAAGAACTTTGTTATGTTTTTTTCTAAATCAGTAAAGAAATTTTTTGGCAGTTCAATGGGTATGGCACTAAATAGATAAATAAATTTGGGTAGGTTGTTCATTTTTATTATATTGGCTTGTCCTACCCATGAGCAGTTAATGTTTTTCCAATTGCTCAAGTCTAGTTTTAGTTGTGTGGAGAGTGTTTTGTAATTGTGTTCATATAGTTCCTGTATTTGTCTCGGGAGATAGATTCCTAAGTATTTTATTTTGTCTAAGGTGATTTTGAATGGGGTTTCTCTTTCTAGTTCTTGCTGCTGAGCTGTGTTGGAAATATATAGAAATGCTGATGACATATGCAGGTTTATTTTGTATCCTGCAACTTTGCTAAAGTTGTTGATTATTTCTATTAGCTTTTTGGTTGAATCTCTAGGATTCTTTAAGTAGACCGTCATGTCATCTGCAAAGAGTGATAACTTGGTCTCCTCCTTGCCTATTTTAATGCCTTCAATTTCTTTTTCTTCTCTAATTGCTACTGCTAGTGTTTCTAGTACAATGTCAAATAATAGAGGTGAAAATGGGCATCCTTGTTTCACTCATGATCTTATTGGGAATGCATCTAGTTTATCCCCATTGCAGATGATATTAGCTGATGATTTTAGATATATACTGTTTATTATTTTTAGGAATGACCCTTCTATTTCTATGCTTTCTAGTGTTTTTAATAGGAATGGGTGTTGTATTTTATCAAATGCTTTTTATGCGTGTATTGAAATAATCATGTGATTTTTGTTGGTTTGCTTGTTGATATGGTCAATTATGTGGATGGTTTTCCTAATATTGAACCAGCCCTGCATCCCTGGTATAAATCCTACTTGATCATGGTCAATGACCCTTCTGATCACTTGCTGGAGTCTTTTTGCTAGTATCCTATTTAAGATTTTTGCATCTATATTCATTAGGGAGATTGGTCTATAATTTTCTTTCTCTGTTTTTGGCCTGCCTGGCTTTGGAATTAGTACCATGTTTGTGTCATAAAAGGAGTTTGGTAGAACTCCCTCTTTGCTTATTATGTCAAATAGTTTGTATAGTATTGGAGTTAGCTGTTCTTTGAATGTTTGATAGAATTCACTTGTGAATCCATCAGGCTCTGGGGATTTTTTCTTAGGGAGTTCTTTGATGGCCTGTTGGATTTCATTTTCTGATATGGGATTATTTGAGAATTCTATTTCTTCTTCTGTTAGTCTAGGCAGTTTATATTTTTCGTTCATATCGCCTTGATTGGTCTATTTATTGTCATATAATTGGGCATAGTAATTTTTAATGATTGCCTTAATTTCCTCTTCATTGGAGGTGATGTCCCCCTTTTTGTCTTTGATGCTGTTAATTTGCTTTTCTTCTTTCCTTTTTTTTAATTAGATTGACCAGTACTTTGTCTACTTTGTTTGTTTTTTCAAAGTACCAGGTTCTAGTCTTATTTATTAGTTCAATAGTTCTATCACTTTCAATTTTATTAATTTCTCCCTTAATTTTTAGGATCTCTAATTTGATTTTCTTCTGGGAGGTTTTAATTTGTTCGCTTTCAAGTTTTTTTATTTGCATTTCCAATTCATTGATCTCTGCCCTCCCTAGTTTGTTAATATATGCACTCAGGGATATGAATTTTCCTCTGATTACTGCTTTGGCTGCATCCCATAAGGTTTGAAAGGATGTCTAACCATTGTCATTTTCCTCGATGAAATTATTAATTGTTTCTATGATTTGTTCTCAAAGTAACCGATTTTGGAGTATCATATTATTTAATTTCCAATTAATTTTTTATTTGGTTCTCCATGTACCCTTACTGATCAATATTTTTATTGCCTTATGATCTGAAGAGGCTGCATTTATTATTTCTGCTTTACTGCATTTGTATTCCATGTTTCTGTGACTTAGTGTATGGTCAATCTTTGTGAATGTGCCATGTGGTGCTGAGAAGAAGGTATATTCCTTTTTGTCCCTATTTATTTTTCTCCATATATCTATTAACTCTATTTTTTCTAAGATTTCATTCACTTCTTTTACCTCTTTCTCATTTATTTTTTTATTTGATTTGTCTAAATTTGATAGTGTTTGGTTCAAATTTCCCACTAATATGGTTTTGCTGTCTATTTCCTCCTTCAATTCTCCTAGTTTCTCCATTAGAAATTTGGGTGCTATACTATTTGGTGCATACATGTTGATTAGTGATATTTCCTCATTATCTAAAGTCCCTTTTAACAAAATATAGTTACCTTCCCTATCGCTTTTAATCAGGTCTATTTTTGCTTTGGCTTTGTCAGATATCATGATTGCAACTCCTGCCTTTTTTCTATCAGTTGAGGCCCAGAAGGTCTTACTCCATCCTTTAATTCTGACCTTGTGGGTGTCAACCCACCTCATGTGTGTTTCTTGAAGACAACATATGGTAGGGTTTTGGATTCTAATCCATTCTGCTATTTGTCTACGTTTTATGGGTGAGTTCATCCCATTCTCATTCAAAGTTATGATTGTCACTTGTGGACTCCCTGGCATTTTGATATCCTCCCCTAAATCTGACCTTTTTTCTTAAGCTATAACCTTTTAAGCCAGTGATTTGCTTTAACTCAGTCCCCCTAGTCCCCTCCCTTGGTATGTTTCCCTTTCTAGTCCCTCCCTTTTTGTTCTCTCCTTCCCACCTCCTTCCCTCCCTTTTTGTGTTCCCTCCCCCCCCCAACCCTCCTTGATTTTCCCTTCTCCCTTACCCTGTTGGGTAAGATAAAATTCAAGATCCCAATGGATCTGGATGCTCTTCCCTCTCAGAGTTGATTTCAATGAGAGTAAGGTTTAAGTAAAACTCTCTTCCTCTCCTTCTTATAGGAGAATTCTTCCCCTCCCCTTCCCATGTGTATTTTTGTGTGAGAAAGATTATTATATTTAGTTTTTTCCCTATTTCTTGGAGTATATGTTAGTACTATCAATGATTCCCCCCTCCCTTTTTCTTTTCTATCCCCTCCTTTCTCCATATCATCTTGATGCCCCCAACATTCCCTATGCATGATTCTTCTTACTACTCTAATGATGCACACAATTTTTGAGAGTTACACATTACATTTCCCCACATATTAATATATATATATATATATATATATATATATAAATTGATATAATTGTAGTCCTTATAGAAGAGAGTTTGAATAAAAGAAAAAGATAACATTTTTCTCTTTTTCCCTTTCCTTCATATTTACCTTTTTAGGTATTCCTTGCTCTTTGTGTTTGGATGTCGAATTTTCCACAGAGCTCTGGTCTTTTCTTTGCAAAAACTTGGAAATCTTCTATTTTGTTGAATGCCTATACTTTGCCCTGGAAGTATATAGTCAGTTTTGATGGATAGCTGATTGTTGGTTGAAGACCCAGCTCTCTTGCCTTTCTGAAAATCATGTTCCATGCCTTATGGTCATTCAGAGTGGACATTTCAAGGATTTGTGTGACCCTGATTTGCATTTCTTTATATCTAAATTGTCTTTTTCTGGCTTCTTGTAAGATTTTTTCTTTTGCTTGAAAGCTTTGGAATTTGGCAATTTCATTCCTGGGAGTTGTCTTTTGGGGGTTTAGTGTAGAGGGTGTTCTGTGAACTCTTTCAATGCCTGTATTGCCCCCTTGTTCTAGAATCTCTGGGCAGTTTTCTTTGATGATATCTTGTAGTATGAGGTCGAGATTACTATTTATTTCTGGCTTTTCTGGTAGGCCAATTATTCTCAAATTGTCTCTCCTTCCTCTATTTTCCAGGTCTATCACCTTGTCAGTGAGATATTTTATGTTCTCTTCTAATTTCTTAGTCTTTTGGCTTTGCTTTATTAATTCTTGCTCTTTTGCAAGATGATTGTCTTCCAGTTGCCTGATTCTGACTTTTAAAAGCCTGGTTTTCCTTTTCAGTTTGGTCAATCTGTTTCTGTAGTTTCATTTTTTTGCAGATTGCTGAGTTCCTTTGGGATTGTTTCCCATTTTTCCTCCCAGAAGGCTTCCATCTTTTTGATAATTTCCAATTTAAATTCTTCAAGAGTTTGTGGAGAATTTCCATTTCCTTTGGAAGGTTTCAGAGCATTTGCTTGTGTTTCTTCTTCTATCTCCTCTGTATTTTGTATTTTTGCTCCATAAAATGTGTCCAAAGTCACCCCCTTCTTCTTGCTTTTCTTGGTGTTTGGAGGCTTTTGCACTTCTGTACTGTTTGCCATCTCTATCTGAGTGAGGAGGACTGGCTCTTAGTGTATCTGTCTGATGGTCCGAGGATTTAGCCCCAGGCAAATTGTCCTTTCTCTGCAGCTACTCTGCCTTCCCAGGGAAGCCCAGGGACTGCCCTCCCCTGCCTGCTGGTGTTTTGGGTGTTACTGCTCTCAGTTCCCTCCTTGCTTCTCTGCTGCCTTACTTCCATACTCTGATCCTGGCACAGCACTGTCTGCAAGTTACCTCAGTAACTTTGCCGACCCTGAGGTTTCTGTTCTTTCAGAAGACCCTGCACTCTAAGGGTCCTGGCCTCCCTGTGCTCTGAGGGCTCCTGATGGGAATAGGTTCAGCTGGTTTGGACTGGATTTGCCCTGAAGCAAGAACCTTCAGTGAGACTCAGATGAAAGGACCCAGTCAGGGGGCTACAGGCTCCCCCCATCTCTCCCTGTTTCCCTGCTGTCTGTGTTGGGCGCTCCCAAGACTGGCTCAGGTTGCTTTCAAGGTGCATCCTTCAGAATAGCTGTCCCTGAGGCCCTTTTGCCTGCCCTGAGGTTCCTGCTGCTGTCACGGGCTCAGAGCTCTGGGTTGGGGGGGGGGAATGGATCCTGGGACCTTCCTTTTGCCTTCCCCTCAGATCCGTGTGATCTAGGATTCTGGCTTTTGGGGGGGGTACCTTTTGATCTGAGTCCAGGAGGAGGGTTCCCCGGCTCTGTCTTGTTGTTCATTTTGAGTTTTGATGCCCTAGGAGCATTCAGTTTGTGATCTGTAAGAAAGGGTTTTCAGTGGTCTGAACTTTTGCTGTCTCTAAGCTGCCATCTTGACAGGAAGTCTTATTAATTTCTTTAAACCCTTATCCTGTCCTAATAACAACTCTAAGACTGAAGGACCTTCCTAATTGTGTGATCCCAGGCAAGTCACTTAACCCCCTTTGCCTAGCCCTTACCACTCTTCTGCTTTGGAACCAATATACAATATTGATTCTAAGACAGAAAGTAAGGATTTAAAAGAAAAGCTTGAAGGACAAAGGTTAAGTGATTTACCAGGGTCACACAGCTAGGAAGTATCTGAGGCCATATTTGAACCCATGCCTTCCTGATTCCAGATCTGGTGTTCTATCCACTGTGCCCCATAGCTCCATTTAAGTTATTAATTGTATAAATTGTTCTCCTGGTTCTGCTCACTTCACTCTGTATCAGTTCATACAAATCTTCCTGAATTTCTCTGAAATTATCCCCTTCATTTTTAAAGCATAATAGTATTCCATCACATTCATACACTATAACTTGTTCAGACATTCCTCAATTAATTGGAATCCACTCAATTTCCACTTCTTTCCCATCATGAAAAGAGATGCTATAAATATTTTTGTAAATATGGGTCTCTTTTCTTTGAGTTTCTTTGTACATTTTTGTATCTACTTAGAGAGTATAAACCACATGAGAGCACCTACTCCTTATTTTTTTCTTTTTTTCTTTAACTGTGTTTCATGCATCAAACAAGCTTCAAAAAGCTTGTTTATTAGATGATGAATTGATTAGGGTCCAGTTTTGTCTGTGGATGCTCACATGCTCTTTCTCACTGCTTCTCCTTACCCCGACCTTCCACAGATGAAATGATACTGGAAGTCCTCATCAGCTTTATTTTTATTTGGTCCTTGAATCACTTGGTCTCTCTCCATTTTCAGACTGTAGGATATGACTCTATCATCTATCTCCAGAGGTCTCAGCATCCTTTGGTGTTCAGCAGCTGTCCCTGGAGCAGATATGGCCCATAGAAGGAGTTCAAAAGGAAATTTGATTTAGGGGTTCACTGAAAAAGAGATATATCCAGGCTGCGGAGAAAGATCTAGTTTACTGGAAGAAGGAAGCATCCTTGGTGTCCAGGTTGTTCTCTGCATCTCTTCACTCACTCTGGATGTAATGCAGACTGTCTATAGTCTTTTACTCAAAATATGAGTAAAGACGATAGAGCTGTTCTCTAGCAGGAGAAACCTGAGTATCTGGGGAATGGAACTCAAATATCATGGGAAAGAAATACGTCTTCCTGGTGAAGGAATCTGGGGAACTTGGGTTGCACACTGGAGGATGGAGAAGGCAGCCTGCATCATGGGAAACTCCTTGTTCTCCTTTCTCAGGTTTGCTGAACGGCAACACCTTTGCCCAGTGCAAGAAGGGATTCTGGGTGGTGAACTGCACTCCGAGAGGGATCATGGATGAGGGAGCCCTGTAGTCAGGCCAGTATGGTGGGGCCGCCCTGGATGTATTCACAGAAGTGAGTCCTGGGCTGGGTATTGCTTGGGGAGGAGGATGTCCAGTTAAAAAATTTTAGGAGAAGTCGGATTTTTTACGCTATAGCAGTCCTCCATGTGATTCTATTCTACCAGGAACAAAGTGGACAGATCATCTATTGGAAGAGAAATTGTGCTACTTTACAGCAAGATCTCGGAAAGAATGGGGACCCTGCTGCCCACACATTGTAAAAATATTAGTTACCTATCAGCAGCCCTCCCCCAATGATGGGCGATGGATTTACCCTGTTGCCTGGAGACTGGACTCAAACAGAGACCCAGAGAGAGCACCCGGGCGGTGGTTAAGAACCACCAGAGGGGTTAAGAACCAGAGTTAACCACCAGAGGTGGTTAAGAACCACCAGAGGGGTTAAGAGTCCTGGAGCGGATAACGGAGCTGAGTAAGCCCAGCAAAGTGAAGCCTTAGCTCAAGCTGGAGGGAGACGACAGGAAGAAGAAGGCAGTGTCTGCGGACCCCTTCCCCAGGCAGGACTTACCTCCTGCCCCAGGGCTCAGGCTGCCTCCTGCTGGATTAACATTTCTCAACATATAATTAAATATTATTTTTGTGATTAATCACTATGTTTAAATTATGTTTGATTTGTAGCAATGAGAATACATAATGCATATCAGGCATTTACATCCCGAATCATAACTGTAGCAAAATTACAGTTTTGAAGTAGCCACCAAAATAATGTTTTGGTTTGGGGTCACTGCAACATGAGGAACTGTATTGCAGGGTCACTGCATTAGAAAGGTTGAGAACCACTGCTCTAGCATTGTTCAGTGCCAACAGAGGGCAGCAGCCATCTACCTGGCTTCTGCAAGTGCTGCTTATAAAGGAAGACTGATTCTGGTGGGGAAAAGCACAGTCTCTGAACTTTCTTTCTCCCTCAGCAAATACCTGGGAAGCCACCTAAGGTAGGAATGACTAGACCAATACAACTGGTATGTTGGGAAAAAACATAATTCTACAGAGATCACAGGGCTAATGGGTTCCAAAGGTTTTTTTTTTTTTCATGATGCATCTCTGTCACGAAAATATATTTGATTTGTTATTACATGTAATTGGTTAAAAAATTAAAAATTAAATATATTTGAGCATCACCCTTACATATATGTAAATGTAGATATGTGCACATGTATATATAAGGAAGGGAGCCTTGAAACTAGTGCTCAGTATTAATTCTAAGACAGATTCAATGAATTCCTTTATTTTATTACACTACAAGAATCAGATATCTAATCCCCACTGATGAGTTAGAAAGTTCTACTGAGCAAATATCAATAATATGGAAATAGGTCTTGATCAATGACACATGTAAAACCCAGTGGAACTGAGCAATGGCCATGGAATGGGGGGGGGAGGGAAAGAACATGAATCATGTAACTATAGAAAAAATTTTCTTAATTAATCAATTAAATAAAATGAAGAAAAGAAAAGAAAAGAAAAGAAAAAAAGAAAAGAAAGTTCTACTGAGCTAAAATTTACCCCCTGGTCACTTCAGCCCAAAGGTCCTATTTATACTTTGGAATCTACTTAGAGAAAATTCTAACTTAATTCCTTTTCCATATAGCAATACTTAAATATTTGAAGGCAGCTATGATGTGGCTCCTGAGTCTTCTCTTACCTAGACTAACAGCCTGATCTCTGTCTTTGTATCCTGATGGTCCCCTGGAGGAAAACCAAGACCATGGTCACTGGGGCTCATCCAATGACCATTCTTCTCCCAGGCTTTTAAAAAGCCAGTGGCATGCTGGGTCCTGGGCCTGACCAACTGGCCAGCGTGGCAGAGCCAAAGCCAGTGGTAGCAACTTTACTGTCCTCATGATTCTTAGATTACTTTTTAGAGAATGGGATTGGGAGACCAGGAACTTTGTGGCTTAGTTCAGAATTCATGCTTTTCTCCAGGGCTGGTCCTGAGCCTTTAGGGGGAAGGGGAAGAAAACATGTCTTGAAAGAGATGATGTTATAAAACATAGGTAAGAGGGCATCTGGGTGGCTCAGAGGATTGAGAGCTAGGTCCAGAGATGGGAAGTCCTGGGTTCAAATTTGACCTGAGACACTTCTTTGCTGGGTGATATATTGATTTCAAACTCATCCTTTGCCTAGGAGATTTCTAGAAACTGGCGTGGCCAGAGATATCTGAGGTCTGCCCCAATCCTGATCTTTTAAACCCTTTGGGGAAAAAAGAGTATAGATTATAGTAACAGTTCAGGGTCTGGACCACAGTACTGGAATGTCTTAGTCATATTGGATATCCTGCACTAATCGCTTAGATTTTCTTTCTATGTCATGTGTGTGTGTGTGTGTGTGTGTGTGTGTGTGTGTGTGAAAGAGAGAAACAGACAGACAGACAGAGAGAGACAGAGAGAGAGACACACACAGAGAGAGAGAGAGAGAGAGAGAGAGAGAGAGAGAGAGAGAGAGAGAGAGAGACAGAGACAGAGACAGAGACAGAGACAGAGACAGAGACAGAGACAGAGACAGAGAGAGAGGGGAAGATAAAGGGACATCATCTTTCTTTTTGTAACTCTGCCTGGTTGGGTATTGAAATTGCCGCTGTCATTGTTGTTGATGACCTCCATCTGCCCAATCTGCTCCCCTTCTTTACTCATGGAGTTGCATTCTCAGCTTCTCTTGCCACCCTTCTAGATTCATCTTTTCAGCATTGACCTCTTTGCTTTCTATGAAAAGATGGAAACCTTTTGCCTTTACCTCTTCTGAGGAGCTGCTTCTGCCAGATACCAAATAGGAAATAGGGCTGGATCTCCAGATTAGGGATCTCCCACTACCAGTTGTTTTAGTTCAATGACTTGTTCAGGATCATAGAGCTAATGTGTATCAAGCAAGATATGAACCCAGGTCTTCCTGGCTCTGAGAGTAGCAATCGATTCATTGTGCTGCACTACCTTTCCCTAGATATACTGAGTTGATTTTTTTAAAGGGAGAATTTTTACTTTTTATTGATTTTTCCAATTGTATTTATTTTTTTAAATTTTTTTCTATGACACAAATATTGTGTTTTTTTAAAAATATATTTTATTTGATCATTTCCAAGCATTATTCATTAAAGACAAAGATCATTTTCTTTTCCTCCCCCCCACCCCCCCATAGCCGATGCGTAAATCCACTGGGCATTACATGTTTTCTTGATTTGAACCCATTGCTATGTTGATAATATTTGCATTAGAGTCTCTCCTCTGTCATGTCCCCTCAACCGCTGTAGTCAGGCAGTTGCTTTTCCTCAGTGTTTCCACTCCCATAGTTTATCCTTTGCTTATGAATAGTGTTTTTTTCTCCTAGATCTCTGCAAATTGTTCAGGGACATTACACCGCCACTAATGGAGAAGCCCATTATGTCCAATTGTACTTAAAAACAATTTTAACATTCCTCATCTGTAAAATGAACTAGAGAAGGACATGGCAAATCACTTCAATATCTGTCAAGAAAACACCAAATAGGGGGCAGCTAGTCAGCTCTATGGATTGCAAATCCAGGCCTAGAGATGTGAAGTCCTAGGTTCAAATCTGGATTTAGACACTTTCTAGCTGTGTGACCCTGGGCAAGTCACTTAACCCCATTACCTAGCCCTTGTCCCTCTTCTATCTTGAAATCAATGATCAATATTGATTCTAAGACAGAAAGTAAGGGTTTAAAATTTTTCAAAAAAATTAAAAATGTAATAAAAATTTTAAAATTCTCTCCCCTTTTTGAGGAAGCAAGCAATTGATAATAGATTATACATGCAGAGTCATGCAAAACATATTTCTATATTAGCTATGTTGTAGAATAAAGCAAACAAACCAAAAAACAGAGACCCTAACCCCCACCCCTGATGAAAAGCCACAATAAGAAAAATAAAGTTTAAAAAGTCTTCTTCAATCTGCATTCAGACTCCATCAGTTTTTTTCTCTGGAAATGGATAGCGTTTTCCATAACAGGTCCTTTGAAATTGTCTTGAATCATTGTCAGATATACTATTTTAGATATATTATATGTAGTAGTAGTTGTAGTAGTATTAGTCTCTTGGTAACCGAGGATGATGATTGTCTTTGTGCGTTTTCATCTATGGTGTATAGATGAGTGTGCACAAAGACACTTGTGCGTGAAGGAGATTTAAGTGGAAAAGTCGATGCACAGAGACAGTCCCACTCTCTTGGCGTTGGAAGCCTGGGTCCAGTGGCACGAAAAATTGTTACACCTGGAGACTTCCTCAGCTGCATTGGATGGCCGTGTTGTCCTTTGTGCTCCAACATGCCCTAAGCACTCCACAGTGCTTTGCTGCGTCGCCCTCTCAGCCGTTGAACCTTCTTATTGGTTTCTTCCATCTGTTCAGCCGAAGCAGTCTTCACATGCTGGGTGAGCAAAGCCCTGGTTCACCAGGGGTCGGCGACCCGCTGGCTACCCTCGCAAGGTTTAGCCGGCCCGTCAAAGCCCTTTTCCGGGGTGTGGCCGCTGCCACATGCTAGCAGCTACTGGGAGCCACAAGTGAGAGTTGGGTATCAGGTGGGGGTCAGAGCCTGGAGAGTTGCCCTAAGAGGGCACAACAAGCCCTCCATACCAGAGATACTACCCCTCCCTGAGCGCCCCATACTATATGTAGTATTGTGGTATATTACATATAGCATATGTGATATATACACTATACATTTAGTATTATAGTATAGCATATATACTATATGCTATCATATATATGGTAACCAGAGTATATTATATAGTATATATTATGGTATATATAGCATATTATATAGACTATAGTTTATATAGTGTACATCATATGATAATATATTATGTAGTATAGATACCATAGTATATATAGTATTATGGTATATTGTATAGTATAATATATACTATAATTTATATAATATATATCTTATATCATATTATATATACTATTATGGTATATTATATATACTAAAGTATATTTAGTCTTATATGTAGTATTAATATACTATAGCATATATAGTATTATGGAATATTATATATTATACAAATATACTATAGTGTATATATAACATAAATATTATATACACTATATATAATATATATAATATAAATATATATACACTATATATATACATATGTATTATATATAATATAAATATTATATATACACTATAGTATATATCTAGTATATATAGTATTATAGCATATTATTTGCATATTATATGTACATATATACTATACACAGTATTACTATACTATAGTATATATAGTGTTATGGTATATTATATAGTATATATACACTATATACTATTTAAAAGTGAGAGAGTGGGAATAAAGTAGCTTGGAGTCTTCTTCTCACCTTATCAATGTCCCTCCTTTTTTTCTCTTCTTCTTTCCTTTTGTCCTACAGAGTAAGGGTGGACATCCTCTTAGGCTGATAGGTTTGGATAAATGAAGGGAATTGTCTGATTTCCGTTGTCCTCGTTTCACATCAGCCTCTTGGGGGACTCTTTCCATACCAAGTACCGCCCCTTCCCAGGACAATGAAATTTCTGTCTTGCTTCCCCAGGGCTCTTGGCAGAGGCAGGGACACAGCTGCTGTCCTACCAGACCTCCAGCTTGGTGGATGGGGAAACCTGGCATGTGATGGGCATCTCTTCTTCACCCCCCAACTTTGATGGGGGAAGCAGCACATGACAGAAGCCATCCAGTTCATCTTTTAACCTGCTCGCCTCTGCCGTTGGGTTTGGGCTCAGTAGACTTGGGAGGAGTTTGCCCTGGGTCTCAACAGTGGTTTCCATCATGGCTTACTCTCCTTCATTGCAGTTTGGAAATACCCATCAAATAAATGGACTGTTTGAAATCTGCCCAGAGTTCTTGTGCTTCTATAACCTTGAAAAGGGTCTTAGGGTCTGAGTTAGAGCCAGGAGGGATGGCCATGTGATTCTGTGTCCTTCCATACACATAAATAAGCAGGCTAAGAGAAATTAAGTGGTTTGTAAAAGGGTCTATAAATAACAATCGGCAGAACCTGGATTTGAAATTGGGACTTCTGATTCCAGATCCTGTGTACCAGCAGTGAGGGAACAGCCTTGGTTTGGTAAGAGGATGGAGGTGGGTAACTGGAGATTTCGATATGATCGGTCTTCAAAATTTGCTGTTGTTCTTCATTCTAGAGCAGGTAATGATAACCTTTTTTTCCTAATCATGAACTCATTTCACAGTCCTGTATTAGAGACTGACAAAACCTTTCTGAATATTGTGTTTTGCTTCTCCTAATTTCTCCTTCCACCCTTGCTCCTTCTCCCATTAGTGAATTTCTCCCTGAACCTCTAGTTTTGAAGGAAGCCCCAGCTAGACAGCCGTCATATTTTGGACTCTGATGCAGTGCCCTGATGGATGAAGGGCCCTTCTGCCCTAATTTATTCTCAGCTCCCTTTTATTTATTGTCTTCTTCCATTAGAATGTGAAGTCATTAAAGGCAGGGATTATCTTTTCTTGTATTTATATCCTGAGTGCTTAGTACTTTTTTTTTTTTGCTGCTGTTCAGTAATTTCAGTTGTGTTGGACTCTTCATAACCCAAATTTGGGTTTTCTTGGCAAGGGTATTGGAATGATTTATCATTTCCTTCTCCAGCTCATTTTACAGTTGAGAAACTGAGGCAAACATAATTCAAGCGACTTACCCAGGGTCACACAATTGGTGAGTGTCTGGGGTCATATTTGAACTCAGGTCTTCCTGACTCCAAATCAATGTCATGTAGCTGCCCCAGTTCTGAGAAAACCCACTTACTATATTTTGGACATTGTTGTTTATTCTCCCAAACCAGAGATTTATGGCAGGTCATGAGATCTCAAATTACTTGAATACCTTAAAATATTTTCCCAGATAACTGTCCCAATCAGAAGATATGTAGAAGAAGGTACCTGTGACTGTCTCCTAAAGTTGTTCACAAGTCCTCTCCCACATGAATTTAGGAATAATAATCCCAAAGGGCAGTGAGGTGGCTCAATGGATAAAGAGCCAGGCAAAGAGACAGGAAGTCTTGGGTTCAAATCTAGTCTTAGACACTTGCCAAGTGACCCTTAGCAAGTCACTTACCTCCAACTGTCTAGCTCTTACCCCTCTTCTACCTTGGAGCTCATGTTCAGTATCAATTCTTACACAGAAGATAATGATTAAAAAAAGGATGATGATGATAACAACAACAACAACAATAATGAACATTTGCACAAAGCTGGCCTTTTCAGGCTTGCAAAGTGTCTTGTGTATGTTATATAATGTAATCTTAATCACTCTATGAGGAATCTGGTGCTACTGTTATTTTCATTTTACAGATGAGGAAACTGAGGCACCTTAAATTTAAGTGACTCAGCCTGGGTCATACAGCTAGTAAATGGGAAACTGAATTCCAAGCCAGGATTTCCTAGTTTTAAGTCTAGCACTATTCCAGTGAGACAAAAATCTGACTTAGGATGTTTTACAAAGTCAAGTGAGGGGTCCTGTTGCAGAAAGGATTGAAGGGTAGCCATGTTCTTTTTTTTTTTTGAGAGAATCATGAGAGAATTCCCTCCTAATCATTCCCAACAAATGGTCATATATTATCTGCTTGGATATCTCCAGTGACAGGGAACTCACCATCTTACATCTTACTGCTTTTAGACTGATTTTGGTGATAGGAATTTTTTCTTTTCACTAACCTAAATCTTTGGTTCAACTTCACCCATTCTGACATGACAGTCCTTTGAATGTTGTAGGACCAGGTTCCTTCCTGCTCCAAATCCACATCTCTCTTGGGGGGTGGGGTAGGGTTGCCAAGGGTGCCATCATAAGAAGTCCCCTTGTTTGGTATATGGGTCTGGTTAATGTGCTTTGTGTATTCATGATGAGGATGGGAGAATGGAAATGTTAAGAATAATTAAAGAAGTGACAAAAGATTGATTCCCACCAGTGAGAGATTTGAGAATGATTTTTTTTGTTCTCTTGATATATGAAATCATGCTATTGTTCACTGTATTCACATTGGGTATATTCATAGAGACCATGGTAGAATGGAAATAGTAAAAATAACTTAGGAAGTGACAAAGGATTAATTCCAGCCAATGGGAGATCTGAGAAGGGTTTTTTTGATTACCTTAATTTATGAAATCATACTATTTATTTGAGCCATGCATGGCTACATCATGAGCCCATCTCAGAAAATATTTGAACTCAATTGAACTAATCTATGAATCATTCAGGACCACTGTCTTACTTTTTTTTTTAATCCTTCCCTTCCCTCTTAGAATCAATATTACGTATTGGTTCTAAGGTAGAAGAACAGTAAGGGTTAGGCAATTGGGGTTAAGTGACTTGCTCTGGGTCACAAGCTAGGAAGTGTCTGAGGCCACATTTGAACCCAGGACTTCAGAGTTCCAGGCCTGACTCTCAATTCACTGAGTGACCTACTTGCCCCTCTCAGCTTGACTTCTTTATCCCTTGTTGCAGTCAGTGGGACAAAGCAATGCCCCATAGTGCCAAAGACAGATCTAAAGCATAGATAAGAAAGAACAAAGGAAAAACAAAAGAAAAGAAATAAGAAAAGGGAGGTAAAGAGAAAAGACCAGTATTATCAAGTATGGCCCCAAGACCCTGAGACACAGGTTGAGATTCAGCATGGGATAGATCTTCCTGAATATCTTTTTTTCAGGGGTCACATGAAACTATTGGCCCAGTATGATACTTGGATTCTTCAAAGTCTTTCTTCTTTCAGGGAAAAGGAAAAACTATGGAAACTGTTGTACCATCTCCTGCATGCACCAGCAAATGACAAAAGATGTCTGAGCTTGGAATCAGAATACTTGCATGCATTTGCCTGTGACTTATTATATGACCTTTGGCAAGCCCTTTCTTCTCTCAAAACTATAGTTTTCTCATGAATAAAAGTGGAAATAATCCCAGCATGGTCTCTAGACAAAGTTGTTCTAAGAACCAAATGAGTTCATGGATGGGAGAGTGCTTTGTAATCTATAAGCACTCTAAACATGGGAAAAAAAGAAGCCATAAGGGTTGTCCTGGTGGTGATGGGTGGACTGGTCCTAAAGTACCCAGATCCACTGCTCACCTGCACAAGGTAGGGAGCAGTGAAGGAAGGAGCCAACAGTGTGTGAGAAATTGGATAGTTGATTTTTGTAAAGATCCGTGCTATCTTGTTCTTAGAAATTCTGTTGTCAAAATACCCTTCTCAATCTGGCCATCCCAGCCCAAAGACTTTTCATCTGGAGGTCTTCAGGAATTTTAGAAGGAAAGGATTGAACTCAGATAATTTCCAAATCTGAATTCTTTGAATTTATGCAAATCTTTTATCTTCTAATCAATAGTTTTCATATGATAAAGAGGAAGGAAACAATGGGATTGAAGTAGGGGAGAAAAAGAGGAACAGATGAAGGTGAAAAGGGAAGGAAAGAGGAAGAGATGGATGAATGGCATGAAGCACAGAGGGGAGAACTGAGTGAAGGGTAGAAAAAAGGATGGAAGGCAGAGAAGGAAAAATGGACAGAGCTACTGGAGTAGATGTGATTCCTCACTTGTTTAGTTGTTTTCAGTCATATCTGACTCTTTGTGGCCCCATTTGGGGTGTGTGTGTGTGTGTGTGTGTGTGTGTGTGTGTGTGTGTGTTAAAAAAAATCAAAACCCTTACCTTTTGTCTTAGAACTGATATTGGGTATTGGTTCCAAGGCAGAAGAGCAGTAAGGGCTATGCAATGGGGGTTTTTTCCCCAGGGTCACACAGCTAGGAAGTGTCTGAGGCCACTTTTGAAGCTAGGACCTTCCATATCTCTAGACCTGGCTCTCAATCCACTGAGCTATCTAACTGCCCCATTTGGTGTTTTCTTGGCAAAGAATTGGAATAGTTTGCCATTTCCTTCTTCAGTTCATTTTATAAATGAGGAAACTGAGGTAAACAGGGTTATGTGACTTGCCCAGTGTCACACAGCTAGTAAATGTTTGAGGCTGGATTTGAACTCAGGTCTTCTTGGTGCTCTTCCCTCTGTGCTACCTAGGTGCCCATCCTGCCTCTCTAGGGCAAACCTGAGGGACCTGGAAGAGTCTGCTCAGAGAAGGATGGGCAGGAAGGGGTTGACATTGAGGCACCACTGAAAGGAAGCTGATAGGTAGCTGAGTAATAAAGTTATGCAAGCAAAATAAGGATAGCTTCCTTAGAAATAAGAACCTTCCTTGCACATCCCTACTAGAATAAAGGTCAATTGACCTCAGGTTAGAGACAATAGTAACGTTTGCATTTACCTTGTTGGTTCTATGACACATAACTTGCTAGTGTTTGTTGAACCTTAAGAATAGGGTCAGTTCTAGTAAAACTGTGAAATAGGCAATATCTCTCTTCTTTCTGCTGGCATAGATCTCATTATGATGATTGGCTATATCTCCTCCTTTTCATCTGAATGCCTTATATCTGGAAACCATCTTTTTCTTCAATAAAACTCCAATCTCTTTATGGCCCTGCATCCTAGTACCTTTCCTCCAATAAATGGATCTGCTAAACTAATTATGGCCATAGTGAATGACTGACATCAGCAGAATGATCCTACTTCAATAACTTAGGGATGTTGGTATTTCAAGAAGACACTTGGAAAAGTAACCATTTTACCTAAAAAAAATTCTAATGGTGGAATTTCAGGCATGTGAGACATTTGTATCATAAGTCCCTGGATCTATTAGTTAGTCCTCGATCTTGCTCTGGATCCTCCGGGGTCTCTGTCTTCAAACATATGATCTTCTATGCCTGGAATTCCCTGACTCCACATTTTCACTTGTTAAAATTATTTTCTCAGTGTCTCTCCTCCATATAATAGATGCCTTCAAGGATTTTAAGGAATGACAAATGGAGGAAGGATTAATTTCTTTTGGTTTGGACCCTGCGTAAAGAACCAAGAGCGATGGTGGAAATTACAAAGAAGCATATTGAAGCATGATATCAGTCAGTACCTCCTACCAATTAGAAGTAACTCAAAATGGAGTGGGCTTGTTGGGGAGGTGGTAGAGTCTCTCTATGGAAGTCTTCATGTAGATTAGGGATTCCCAAACTTTCTTTGCTTAAGGTACCCTTAATGTCTCAGTAATTGTTTTCATGGTACCCCTAGGTAAAAAAAAATACTTAACACTTTCACATAATAAGTAGTTATGTCAAAAAATATAACAAAAATGTAACTATCCCCCAGTGCTCCTCTGAGTTCACTTTGGTATTCTGGGATGCCATGGTACATAATTTGGGAGCCTCGGATGTAGATGACCGTTTGTCAGCTGTGATGTAGTGGGGATTCTTTTGTGTACTAGGGTTTGACAAGATGCCAGCTGAGGTTCCTTTTGATTCTGAGATTCTCTGATTCTTTGAATCATTCCTTGGTCCTGTTCCCTATTCTCTACCATTATATTCCTCCCCATTTTTTTTCTATTGGTTACTACTTTACATAATTATCATTAGGAAGGTATTCTGTGAATCTTAAAGTACTATATAAATGAGTTATTATTTTTGCTTAGACTCCTACTTTGCCTTATTCTACCTGGTAGTCTATTTATTTGTACATATCTCCCTTCTCTCTCTCTCTCTCTCTCTCTCTCTCTCTCTCTCTCTCTCTCTCTCTCTCTCTCTCTCTCAGACAGTTAGGAATATTTTAATTTTAAAGTCTTTCTATTCCTAGCCTGATACTTGGCACATAGTAGGTAGGCATTTAATAATGCTTGTTGTATCAAACTGAATACAGCACAAATTCACCCATGTTATTCTCCTAGGGGTAAATGGTAGATTTCACTTTGAGTCTTCTATCTTCTTCTCCAATGGGGTCTTTTGTACTTGACTCCATAAATGTGGTTTTGTATACCAAGAGGTATTGGGAGGGGTGCTGGTGATCTTCAAAGAGAAAGGACTAAGGAAAAGCTCTTCAAGCAGTTCATTGCTGGGCTGCATTGCTAGGAAAGCCTCTATGCCATGTGCTCATGTTGGCCATTTGGCACTTTGACAGTTGAGGGCAGGTATTTGATTTGCTGCTGGGAGCTGAAATATGGACTTTCTGCATTGCTCATGGCCAGTGTTTCCTGGAGCCCACTTTATCCAATGCCTGGATGGGCCTGGGAGAAACAGAGAGAAGAGAATTTCACCATGTGGTCTCCACCAGTCATCACTCATGAAGCCTCTGCCTTCTTAGAAGACAGGATGACAAAGCTCTGGGACTGATTTTCAATTGTGCCTTGTCCAGTGAACTTTGTCTATAGATTTCCATCTTCCTGCCCTTATGTCGTATGGGAATACAAGATTGGTTACACATTTGATTCAAAGCAGGTCAAGGACTAGTTGTCCAAATAATCTTTTCTTTCTCCATCAATACCATCCAAGCAACCCTTGTTAGCATTGGATCAAGGAAGTTGATCTATCTTGCAATTTAGAAAAGTTAAAGTAGGTCTAAAAATGTCTTAGCGTAGGAATAGTTTTAGGTGAGGTTAGGGTTATTTTTATTAGAAGCTCTTATGTTCTGTTTGGCATTCTTGATGGAAAATAAGTTGATAAAATGGATTATGGATTAATGGCTCCCTTCAGTCAGTTTCCAGCAACTTTTTCTCCAAGGTGAATGCAGGCCAAGTTATGCTTGTCCTAATCCTAAGATTTTCCCCAAATTTTCCCTTAAAAGAAGCTTTCATTTTCCTTTTAGATGACATAGGGCATTGTTGTCATTGTTGAATTTTCAATAATGCCCAACTCTTCATGATCCTACTTGGTGGGTTTTCTTGGTAGACATACTAGAATGGACCTGCCATTTTTTTCTCCAGCTCATTTGACAGATGCAGAAACTGAGGCCAACAGGGTTAAGTGACACAACTATTCAGTATCTAAGGCCAGATTAGAACTCAGGGAGATGAGTCTTCTGACTCTAGGCCCAGTGCTCTATCCACTGCACCAACATAACTGCCCTTAGCCTTGACATATTAACAGAGCTATCACTAGGAATTTATATGCTTGGAGAGTTCTTCACAAGCCACATCTAGAACAAACAACAGAAAACACTTTCTACTTGTGAGTGGGTGGGTGGATGGGTGACACATTGAGACACTATAGAGTGGTAGGGAAACAGGGCTCCTGGGGACACCAGAGCAGAAGAAGGGGGCAAGACAGTACACGGTCATGTGGTTATATCTTATTTTTACCAGTTTTGGCTAAGTACTAAACTTCTTTCCACATTGATGAACAGAAAAACACTGTTATTGCCCTCTAAGTTCAATACACTGGTATAATCCTAGTAACCCAAACCTTATTATGACACTCTATACCAGATTTAGTCAGTCTCATGTTTCCTCAACTCAAGTTTCTGCCTTTGACAGTGACATCAAAGGATGTGTTATGGGAAAGCATGGTTATTTTTCATAAAGTCAATGTCAAAGGATTTGTATAGGAAGTAGGATTGGGTCTATGATTTCATTGGTTCAGGGAACTCTTAGATGAAGAATTCTATTCACCTCTAAGGTGGGCACCATTTCTACAGCTTAGTCTTTTTTTTCTAAACTCTTTCCTTCTGTCTTAGAATCAATACTATGTATTAGTTCCAAGGCAGAAGAGTGGTAAGGGCTAGGCAATGGAGGTTAATTGACTTTCCCAGGAAGTTTCTGAGGTCAGATTTGAACTTGGGACTTCCCCATTTCTAGACCTGGCTTCCAATCCCCTGAGCCACCTAGTTGCCCACACAACTTACAGTCTTAGAGATATGCTTAGAGCACCAAGTCTGTGACTTGACCAAGCTCAGACAGCTAGTATGTGGCAAACTCAGGCTATATCTCAAATAGCCTTATTTCACTGATGAATCTGCCACATGTGAAGGCATCCAATCCCCTTTTGAGAAGCTGTTTAACTCCTCTTACAGTTAGACATTTCCTGAACTGGTTGGTATTCATGGAAAGCAGCCCTTGCTTTGAAGCAGATGCCAAATAACTTGTCCATTCCCTATCAACTTATAGACTTTGATCAGACCCCTTCAAAGATTTCTTTCCAAGATGAAGAGTACCAGATTTTATTCTACACTCCCATACATTGCCCATTGCTTTTTCCAGCTTTATCATGCCTTCCTGTGGGGGAGTGACCAGAATAGGTCACAGACACACAGGTGGTGGTAGACTTTGGTTTTGTCCAACAAACCTGATGACTCACCACAGGCAGCCTGGATCATCTGTTCCTTCTTAGAGTGGCCGCCGTGCATACTTTCGGCGGTACAATTCATCTACTCGCTCCAGGTACCATGTGCCTGGGAAGAGGCTGTTTGTGTCACCAGGAGGAGAGAAATTCACTG
The DNA here is from genome assembly GCF_027887165.1 of Monodelphis domestica. NCBI lineage: Eukaryota > Metazoa > Chordata > Mammalia > Didelphimorphia > Didelphidae > Monodelphis > Monodelphis domestica. Next base: position 492,267,164 of record NC_077228.1, on the reverse strand, counting down.
GGAAAAGAAAGAAAGAAGAAACACAAACACAAAACACTTTGGGCTGGGGGAGATTGTGGAAACAGAAAGGACTAAGAATTTGTTATAGATCCAAAGTGGCAGCAAAAGTTTACCTGTTTTCTCCTTCATTAGAATGTGGACTCTTTCAGATGAGAAATGGTTTTTTATTTTCTTTTTATTTCTAGAACTAGGTATAGGAAATGCCTAATAAATTCTCTGTTGACTGAATGAATAAATGACCATTTGGTGATGGAACAAAAGCATTGGCTGTACGATTGTGTGGTGTGGTACAAATAGCAGGGTATTTGCAGACAGTAGACATTTGTTAAGCATCTACTAGGTGAAAGGCCCTTGAGAAAGGACTTGGGCAATTCAATTCAACTCAAACACCATTTATTAAGTAATACTACATGGTAGGTAGCATCATAGTGCATAGAATGTTGGGTCTGAAATTAGGAAGATGAGTCATGAAATCAGGGGAGAGCCAAATCCAATCTTCACAGTAGAGAGCATTTGTATGGCTTCAACTTCACATAGTGATGAAAACATTTTAGAACACATTGGAAAAATAAGAGAACCTTCAAAATGAAGGGGGGAATCATTCCATGGGACAAGTCTCTCAAGGGCTACATGAAATCACTGCTAAATGTAGAAAGCAAGGAAGTAAAAGAAGTATATAAAGAAAAGAATAAAATGAGAAGGAACCTCAACCTAGAAACATTAACAAAGAGTATGAAAACTTAGTGGAAGAAAAATATGTTTAACAAGAGAAAAAGGCCAGATTCTAGGAATTTTTTTAAAGTAACTATACCACACAGTGAAGCCCTGTGGTACACTGGAAGGAGAACTGGCTCTGGAGTCAGAAGACCTAGGTTTAAATTCTGGTTCTTTTATTTACACCTTATGTATGGCTTTGGGGAAGTTTTAACTTCTCAGGATCTTAGTTTGTCTTCTGTGATACTAGGGAACTAGATTATATCAGGCAAGTTTCCTCATCTGTAAAATGATAATAATAATAGGACTTGCTCCACAGGACTGTTGTTAGGATAATTTAGTCTGTAGACTTTTATAAATGTTAACTATCAATTATTAAAATGGCTTCATTTGACAGAAAATTAAAGCCCTAAGAGATTAAGTGACTTAGCCCCAAAACTATGCCTCACATGTTTTTGTTGTTCAGTTATTTCAGTTATGTCCAATTCTTCAAAACCCCATTTGGGGTTTTCTTGGCAAAGATATTGGAGTGGTTTGCCATCTTCTGCTCATTTTACAAATGAGGAAAATGAGGCAAGTACAGTTAAGTGACTTGCCCAGGGTCACACAGCTAAGAAATATCTGGGATCAGGTTTGAACTCATTTAATTTGAAGATTCATCTTCAAGATTTGATGAAGGTACTTAGCTCTTCCTTGATTGTGAAGATTAAATTATAATCCCCTGTCTATTTTTAGATTTTAATCCCCCAAAATGTAAGCACAAAACTTAAAGTTGAGTGGGAAAATATGCCCAGGTTAGATCTAATCACCAAAGGTGTAAATATCCCACTTAATCATGAAGTGGGAAGTCTATGACCCATGTGTGTGATAGTGGGTAATGAATTAGAATCAACTAACTATATTCTGGGTAGTCCTAGAGCAGAGTGTCAGCTGTGATTGGTAGACGTGGAATTAGGGGAAGTGCCTCAAGAAAAAAGGTCTTTAAAAGAAAGAGACAAGGGCCTGAATGAGGTTGGTTGGTTCTTCTGGGAGTTTGAAAGAGACACACTTGGAGTGGAGCCTCTTGTAAGAAGTAGTTCTACTAGAGTTGAGGCTGATAAAGGATCTGCTGTTTGAATTGACAAATGGTGAGTGTAAGGCTGACTTCCTTTCCTTGGCCTTTAACCTCCAGAAAAGGCCCATTGTCTTGAGACTCCTTTCCCCTGTCTGGGGCCTTAGAATTGCTACCTGGTTCAGAGGAAGTTGGAGCTCTCTCTCTCTCTCTCTCTCTCTCTCTCTCTCTCTCTCTCTCTCTCTCTCTCTCTCTCTCTCTCTCCTTTTCTTCTCTTTCTCTCTTCCTTAATATCTTCCCTCTATTGTAAAAATAAACTACCATAAATACCAAAATTGACTTTAGTAATTCATTTTTGGGATTTAGAAACTAAATCCCTGGCAACCAATTAAATATATTCAGTCCAACCATAAAATTAACACTGCTAAGCAACTTCCTACCCTTGGTTTTCAGCTCCTGTTTATGGCCTTGTCCTGTTTAATCCTCCTTGGGATCAAGCCTATTAAAACAATCTCCCAGAAGCAGAAACACATAAGAAAAGCAACTGCTTGATCACATGGGTCAATGGGGATATGATTGGGGATGTAGACTAACGATCATCCTAGTGTAATTATCAATAATGTGTCTTGATTTTGATTGATATTGATATTGATTTTGATATTGAATTATCAATAATAGGTCTTGATCAATGACACATGTAAAACCCAGTGGAATTGCATGTTGACTATGGGAGGGGGTGGGAGGAGGGGAGGGAAAGAACATAAATCATGTAACCATGGGAAAATGTTCTTAATCAATAAAAAAATACTAAAAAAGAAAAAAAGGAAAAAAATACCAATCTCCCAGAACCTTAATGCTGACTTTTTTGGATAGTTCTGTTGCCCCTTCTCTGGATCACATTTGTTCTCACTTCCTGCATGCTTTCTTCTCTGTGTCCTGCCTCCCTTCAACTCTCTTCAACTCCACCCCGACATAGTTCTAGCAGCATATGATACATATCCCCTTCATACATTGTGGACTTCCTTCTTCTCTCCTTCTGCCTCTGTCCACTTACCTTCATGGGAATATTTCTCTCTCTGGGACATAACTTCAGAGAATTCCTCAGGGGACATGCGCTTACGGGAGGCTAGGCGTTTTGGCAAGTCTGATACACTAGACACTAATTTATCCAGGGGGGAACCTGGGAGAAAAAAATGTGAAAAGAAAATTTATGATGGAGAAGATGAAATATCCCTCATTTTCCTAATCAAATGCTACTAGTTGTTACATAGAAAGTACAGCATTCACAAGGGGACTTCCATATGAGCATAATCACAGGTTATATTTTTTTAATTTAGCCTTGTGATAAAAAATTAATCAATTTATGTACATACATAAATTTTCTCATTTGAAAGAACACTCCACATTCAGAGGAAGAACTATGGGAGTAGAAATACAGAAGAAAAACAACTGCTTGATCACATGGGTCAATGGAGATATGATTGAGGATGTAGACTCTAAATGATCAACCTGGTGCAATTATCAATAATAAAGAAGTAGGTCTTGATCAATGATACATGTAAAACCCAGTGGAATTGCACATCAGCTACTGGGGAGTGGGGAGGAGAGGGAAAGAACATGAATCATGTAACCATGGAAAAATATTCTAAATTAATTAAATAAAAATTTCAATTAAAAATAAATAAAATTAAAAATAAATGAATAAATAAATAAATTTTCTCATTTGAACATCACAACAAGTGTAAGGCAGACCAAACAGGTATTATCTCCATCTTATAGATAAATAAATTGAGTTTCAGAAAAGTTAAGTGATCAAGTGGAAGAGCTTTAAACCCAAGTTATAACATCATTGTCAAGTCGAGTCAACAAGTAAGATTAAGTTTACTGCATCCTTAGCACTGAACTGGGACTGGGAATATAAGTATAAGCAAAAGGAAAGTCCTTGCCCTCAAAAGCTTACATTCTAATCATAGGATCATAGAATTTAGAGCTATAAGGGACCCTAGAGTTCCCATATTTTAGAGATAAGAACATGAAGGCTCAAGGAGTAAAGTGATCTGCTCCAAGGTCACATAGGGAAAAGTGGCAAAGCTGACGTTTATTCCCAGGGCCTCTGACTCCAAAATTCAATGCCCCCTTCTGATACCATGCTCAACTTTGGATAAAACTCATTTCTTTCTTGGTTTGACAGCTGGCTAGCATTTGCTTGATTTGGCTGGTCTTTTAATCACAAGAGCTTGCTCCTTACTGATGTATTTTGGTATTCACAGGAAGGTAAGACAGAATCCTCTATCAGGTTATAACATTCCTGAGACTGGGGACTGGGATGTTTTTCATCTTTGTATTTCTGTCACCTAGCACGATCCCTTGCACCAAGTAGTCATTAGTTACATATTTATTGAGTAGAAATCCATTGAAGACAAGCAAGCACATATAAAGTTAACAATATAAATAGTTAACTGTCAGGTTGACTACCATGTCAGAAAAGAAGAATAGCAGGAGATGTGGGAAAATAGGTACATAAGGCAAGATATGGTGGAGTTGTGAACTGATCCAACCATTCTGGAGAACAATTTGAAATTCTCACCAAAGGGCTATAAAACTGGGCATACTCTATGATCCAGAAATACTACTACTAGATTCTGTCTGGTCTTAAAGAAACCTTACCCTCTATTCTTTACCCTATCCTTAGTTGCTAATTAATTCTAATAGTCTGTATCCCAAAGAGATCAAAGAAAAACCTATTTATATATGTCAGAAATAAGTAGGTTGAGATCAAAGGAAAAAGAATCTCTACTCATAGGAAATGAATGGTTAAGGCAGTTGAAAGAATCAACATTTATATCAAAATCCCCAGGTTTAAAGGCAGGCGTTATAGAGGAGAAAAAATATAAGTTAGATATTGAATTAATTGAGAAAGGAAAACAAATGACTTGATGGATTTTAATTGGGTGGTAGATATATGTATAGCATGAACCTTAAAAGAGAAGAGATAACTGAGTGATGGAGGTAGGGGGAGAACCTGGAGTGGCAATGGGGAGCAAGCATCTCCCCTGCCTTGACTAGTGATCTAAGTGGGATGAGCGAAGGTGCAGCTAGTACTAGAAAGGGCAACGAGGGAAGCTGTATCATCAGTGATGGTGATGGTGGTGGGTGGAAGCCAGGTTTCAGGAAAAGCTAAAAAATAGTAGTAGGACAGGAAGAATTTTAGGGTGAAGAGTAGTTTATTGCCTCTGGAACAGGCATTCTAGAGGGAGGAATGGATGACATTTGGTTAGAACTTTTGGGTGGAAGGGTCAATATGAATAAGGAATGAAGTGGTGGAGGGGATAAGGAATGAGGTTTGGATGGTGGCCTACAGGGATTCCGAGCAAGACCACATGTGAGAATGTTTATCATTGAGTAGAAGGCACCAGTCCTCAGAGGATGGAAATTGGACTGGAGACAAGTACAGCATAAGACAGAAGAGAGATGTTTAGAGGGTCAGATACAAGGCTCCCCTTCCTCTTTCCTCTGAAAGCTAGAGATTAGGCAGAAAACAACGCAGCAGGAGATTGAAGTCCTGCTCCCTTACAACTTCCCCCCCATCAACTAGAAATCTCTATGTTCAAGGGGAAGTTTCTTTGGGGCTTCTCTTAAGGGACAGGAATAACAGGAGATGGAAGGGTAGTAGTGGTTGGAAAAAGGTCTGTCTATCTATCTATCTATCTATCTATCTATCTATCTATCTATCTATCTATCTATCTACCTATCTCTAATATATATATATATATATATATATATATGCACAAATATACATATGACTTTTCCCTTGGTGTCACTCCTTAAGGGCAGGAATTTCTTCAGTATCTGGCTTAATAAATACTTGTTTTTAAAAAAATTCTTACCCTTTCTCTCAAAATCAATACTAAGTATTGGTTCCAAGGCATAAGAATGGTAGAAGCTAGGCAACTGGGATTAAGTGACTTGCCCAGGGTCACACAGCTAGGATGTATCTGAGCTCAGATTTGAACCTAGGACCTCTCATTTCAGGGCTTACCTCTCTTTCCATTGAGCCACCTAGCTGCCTCAATAAATATTTGTTGAATGACATATGGAAATATGTTTTACATGATAGCATGTATATAACTTTTATTAAATTTCTTAACTTCTTAATATGAGGGGGGAGGGAGGGAAAGTAGGAGAAAATTTTGGAACTCAGTACTGTAAAAAATCAAGGTTAAAATTGTAATTGGAAAAAATAACATGAAAATTTAAAACAACAATACAAAAAGGCACTTTACTTGTCATTGTAAAAATACTTATTATTGTAAAAATAAAATGAGATAATTAGTATATGTAAAAATGTTTTGTAAACTTGAAAAGCAAATCTGTAATCGTAAAATACTTTTTATTTTTTTTTTTTTGGACCTGTGATTTCATCTTGGAGAAAACTCCTCCACCTAATCAGATTGGCAACTCTTTTCTTTTTCTTTCTTTTTTTAACATTATTTTATTTGGTCATTTCCGAGCATTATTCATTGGAGACAAAGGTCATTTTCTCTCCCCCCCCCCCATCCCATAGCAGATGCATGATTCGACTGGGTATCACAAGTGTTCTTGATTCGAACCCATTTCCATGTTGTTGGTATTTGCACCAGAGTGTTCATTTAGAGTCTCTCCTCAGTCATATCCTTTCAACCCCTGTAGTCTAGCAGTTGCTTTTCCTCGGTGTTTTTACTTCCATAGTTTGTCCTCTGCTTGTGTATAGTGTTTTTTCTCCTAGATCCCTGCAGATTGTTCAGGGACATTGCATTGACACTAATGGAGAAGTCCGTTACATTTGATTGTACCACAGTGTATCAGTCTCTGTGTACAATGTTTTCCTGGTTCTGCTCCTCTCACTCTGCATCAATTACTGGAGGTCGTTCCAGTCTCCATGGAATTCCTCCACTTTATTATTCCTTTTAGCACAATAGTATTCCATCACCAACATATACCACAATTTGTTCAGCCATTCCCCAATTGATGGGCATCCCCTCGTTTTCCAGTTTTTTGCCACCACAAAGAGTGCAGCTATGAATATTCTTGTACAAGTCTTTTTCCTTATTATCTCTTTGGGGTATAAACCCAGCAGTGCTATGGCTGAATCAAAGGATGGACATTCTTTTGTCGCCCTTTGGGCATAGTTCCAAATTGCCCTCCAGAATGGTTGGATCAGTTCACAACCCCACCAGCAGTGGATTAGTGTCCCTACTTTGCCACATTGGCAACTCTTTTCTAATTTATAGTTTAAGAGTGTCCTAGGGCACCAAAAGGCTTAGAGTGATTTGTTCATGGTCATGTAAGCAGTATGTATCAAAGGCAGAAGTTGTGTCCAAATCTTCATGATTCCTGGCTGGACCTCTCTCCATGCTACTTTGGAAACCTCATAGCATCGAGCACAGTGCTCTGCCCATAGTAGCTGGTCAATAGTAAATTGGGTTGATGATAAGTAGGATGTAAGGACCAGTACATGATAAAACCTCCCATTTCTCTGACATTCAGCTTCTTCATCTATCCTTTTACCCCATTTTGTGATAATAATACTTCTTGTGAGGAAAGTATTTTGTAAACCTTAAAAAGCTAAAAACACAGGAGCCATTTAAAATGAACTATTTATTAATAATTTAATATTAATATTTAATGTAACTGTTAAATATTAACTATTTAATTTATTTATCAGTCCTGGCAGAGTATGATTTGATGGAAAAGTGAGACTTACCTGGAGAAGCATCCTGGGAAACTCGAATTGAAAATAAGCTTGCAGCCAAGCCAGAGCCATAAGAAAAGGCACCAATCCTAGCTCCAGCCAACTGCTGGGGAGTATGTCTGCCATAAGACAAAAAATCATGTTCAGGGAAAGAAGGAACATTTAATCCCATGGTCCCATGCCCAACCGACCACTTCTCTGCTCCAACCCACCCTTGTCCTTCCTAATTAACTGGATAGGACTTCAGGAGGCTTTGCAGCCATTGGGGTTGTTTGAGAAATCCTGGAGACAAACCTAGGGACAAGACACTGATGAGGAGAGCAGCAAAGGTATTATGTTTCTGGGAAATAGAGAAACTGAGATAACATTAGAATTAGAGGCACAAAGAAAAAGTAAGTCCTCTTCCAAGACCACAATAGTTCTTTTTTTTTTTTTGGCATAACCTTCTATCACAGTCTGGTGAAGCCTATGGACACTTTCTTAGAATAATATTTTTAAATGCACAAAATAAAACACCCAGAACTATAAAGGAACTGAATTATGTTGAAATCATCTTTTTTTTTAATAGTTCATAGACCTCAGATTAAGAACTCATAATGAAGCAGGATCTGAGAGAGGTAAGGAGATGGTGAATGACCTGAACTCCAAGGGCACCTGTAGTAATTAAGGGTGCTTTCCAGCCTCTTCAGCTATTTCATCTGGGGGAGTGATTGCCCAGCATTCCTTTCAAAATCACAGGCTCAGACTTCTATTGAGTTCAACTGATCCTGGCAGCTCTCCTTTGTATGTCAACTAAGGTACATTAACAAAAATAGAGAAATCTCTTCTTTATCTCTATCTCTCCTTCTAAAATCCATCCTATCAGATCATTGCTATCATATCAATTCTCCCAATACATAGCTCTAAACCATTCAAAAATCTTTAATGATTTTCCCATCACTTCCCAAATAAAATCCAAATTTCTTATCCTAATGTTCAAAGGCACTTGATGAAGTGGCTCCAACCTACCATTCTAGTCTTATCTCTCAGATAATTCTTGACTTTTCAGTAGCTTTTAACTATTTGCCACCTTCCTTCAATTGGATATGTTTTCCTTCCTTGGCTTTTGTGACTGTTTTCTCTAGTTCTCCTTAAGCCAATTTGATGGTAGCTTTGTGGGATCATCATTCACTTCCCACTCATTGAATGTGTTGTGTTCTGGCATTCAGTCCACGTCCTTGCTCTTTTCTCTCTCTATGCCTTTTCTTTGTGATTCCTTTATCTTCCATGGAGCAAATATCATCTCTATATAGATGGCTTCCAAATCTATATATCCAACTCTCATCATTCTGATTCCCAATTTAATATCACTAATCTCTTGGTGGCCATCTCTACCTGGATGCCCCCCAAATGTTTCAAGTCCAACAGGTACAAAGTAAAAGGAAATCTTTCCTCCTAAATGTTCCACTCTAAAATTTTCCCTTCCCTGTTGAGGGCACTGCCATCCTATTAGCCATCTAAGTTTGTAACATGAGAATAGTCTTCAATTCCTCAGTTGGTCTCATTACCATATCCAATCAATTGTTGAATGTTATCAATTCTATTCCCACTGTTTTTCTCTCACCTATTCCCCTTCTCTCTACTCCTGGAACCAGCCTATTTCCAGACCATTATCACCATTTTCACTGACTATTTCAAGGACCTCTTCCTGCTTCTACTTTTTTCCCTCTCTAACTCATCCTTAGGAAGACTTAAGAATAAGTCTTCCTAAAGAGCAGATCTGACCATGTCAGTCTCCTATTCAAGAATGGACTCCTTCAACCTGGAACTTCACACCATTCACAATCTGTCTTCAGTTTACCTTTTGAAGGAATTTCATATCATTCTCCCCTGCTCCCCCACACTTTTAATCTTTTTTTTTTACATTTTAACTTATTTATTTTTAGTGTTTTTTTTTACTTTTTGATTTCCAAACTCTTTCTCTTCTTCCCACTTCCTCCTACACTCACTGAGAAGACAAGCTATGTGATATCATATATACATATTTCACATTACTCTTCATTGATATATTCTGTGTTTAAACCAAACATGTTTACTTGCTAATCCCTGGATTTAGTAGACTTCTACTACTCTGCCTTCGCCCTTTGCATGGGCTATATCACTCCTGCCTGGAGTATGACTGTATTCCCTCCTCATTGCCCCTGGGGCCTCTTAGAATCCCTAGCTTTCTTCAAGGTTGATCTCATATATACCACCTCCAATGGGAAGCATCTTCTGATCACTCTGAAGTGACTGTCTTTCCTCAACAGTATCCTATATTTACTTATCTGTTTCCATGTTATGTCTATAAGCTCCTTGATGGTAAATATTGTTCTTTGTTTTGTCTTTGTACCCATGCAACCTACTTGCATGGCTTTGCACATAGAAATTTAATAAATGCTTTGTGGAATTGAACTGAATTGAATCCTATATTCCTTCAATCGAACCGAACATGCTTTATTGCTAAGTGTTATTCTGCTGGCTTGGAATGCGCTTCTCTATCTGTCCAAAATCCTAAATATTCCACAAGGTCTAGTTCAAATGACATCTCTTCCCTAAAGATGTCCACCACCAGGCAGAAGTGATCTCCCTCTCCTCTGGACTATGACAATATTTGGTTTGTACCTTTGTACTAGAATTGATCACACTCTTATTTGTATTACAGTTCTCTTTTCCCTCTTCAAGATAGAAAACTGAAGAGGGAAGATTAAGTATTATTCATCTTTGCATTCTCTGGATATATACAAGTTTTGTTCACATAGTAGAGACTCAATAAATATTAATGAGCAGAAGGAAAGAGGGAAAGAAGAAAGGAAAGACAAGTATGAAAACTAAACAATATATTTTTATATCAAATGTTGCCTTCTCTAGTGTGGGAAGGGGATGGAGGGAGGGAGATATAGGAAAAATTTAATGTAATAAACAAATAAATAAATTTAAGCTGGAAAAAAGAAAGCCACAGTTAAACTGTAATAGTTAAGGAATATTTTATTGAGAAAGGTAGATAATGAGAGATATTCCTGACTCATTGTCTTTGCTGACATTTCAGACTTGGAATGCATGCCTTCATCCTTGCTGTCTCTTAAAATTCCCAGGATCCTTTAAAATTCAGCCCACCTGCTACCTTCTACATTAAGCCTTTCCTGATTTTTTCAGCAACTAATGCCTTCCTTTCCCAAATTACTTTTTAGCCATTTTGTGTATGTACACAAAAGCATGCATATACATGTGTTTTGTGCATACATACACATATGCATCTACAATATGGATTTGTGCACATGTATGTACATATACATACATTGTCTCCTGTTATAGAGTGAGTACAAGGTCCTTGAGGACAGGGTCTGCTTCACTTTGATCTTTGTATGACAAGTGCCTAGTACATTGTGTGGTGCATTGTAGGTGCTTGATAAATGTTTGTTTATTTAATAAATGCTATAATTATGTTAATATTTTATTAATAATGTCTATATTATTTTCTGAGTATTTTTCATACACGAATGTTAAATCCAGCAATTCCTTCTTCCATTTCCCAGTTAAAAACCAACAAATATTTATCAAATGTATATTATGTACCAGGCACTGTGCTAGGCAACAAAGTTGATAAAGATAAATGATATGATTCCTACCCTCAAAGAGCTAACAGTCTACTCAGATATATACACAAAAGTCATATTCTTTTTTTTAAAAACCCTTACTTTCTGTCTTAGAATTGATACTAAATAGAAGAGCAGTAAGGACTAGGAAAAATTGGGGTTAAGTGACTCGTCCAGGGCCACACAGCTAGGAAGTGTTTGAGGTCAGATTTGAACTGTGGGCTTTCCATCTCTAGTCCTGACTCCTCATCCTTTGAGATTTCTAGATGCTCCAATAATACTCTTTTAAAACAATAGTCTTGAAGGAAAATGCAGGATATAAATAGTCTTTGTATCCTTTCAAAGACTAGAGAAAGAATTTGACCACTAGGACAACAGAATTGTGGGAGGAACTTATTTTCTTAGGAAAAAAATACTTACTGGGAGAGGAGGGAGGCCAGGCACCCATAGAGGGAAGAGGTATACATGTTCCCATTTAGGGTGGAGAGGTTGAGTGAGGATTTGGTTTTCTGGTTGAATACATCTAAAGAGGCTTTTTGAAAAGCTTTCTCTACCTCCTTGTTGAAGTAGGTGTCTTCCAGCTTCAAATCTCTGCAAGATGAGTGAGAAACCAAAGTGAGAGGGACACTCTGCAGGGAGGCAGAGAACAAAGTGAAGATGTTTCACCTTCAGAGGTGAAGCTTTGCAATAGTTACTGATGACAGTTGGTAGGGTCTGGGCAAGAGGAGATAATGATGAAGATGATATTAATAATAATAATAATAATAGCTCAAACTTAAAGAAAATAAAAGTGAACATTGTTTTTCATGTAATTAAGTTAAAAAACAAAATATTAGTAAATAAGAAAACTTTAAAAATAATAGCCAGCATTGGCCTAGTGTTTTAAGCCTTGCAAAGAACTTTATATATATCTTGTTTTATTCTTTCAAGATCCCTGGGAGGTAGGTGCACTGATTATTTCCATTTTACAGATAAAAAAACTGAGTCAAAAGTTAGTTAAATGACTTGCTCAGTGGCTCACAACTAGTAAGTGACAGTGGCCAGATTTGAACTGGGGTCTTCCTCATAAGAGGCCAGCTATACTGTATTTGGAATCAGAGGTCCTGAGTTCAACTTATATTCTTTGTGTGACTTTGGTCAAATTTGTTAACCTCTTAATTTCCTCAATTGTAAAATGATTTCAAGGTTCTTTCTACCCCTAAGTCTATATGATTCTATACTTCAATTGGGACCATAAGAAGGGTTAAGGTATGAAAAGAAAATTGTTTTATTGCCTTATGTTATTGATCATGAACCAAGTGATCCATATAATCCTGTAGATAAAAAAAACTATAATTATATTTTTAGAAAGAGACCCAGTTATTGCCATATGTAAAAGGTATCAATTATAATAATAGAATATTAACCATAGTATTGGAAAGGATATAGTTTGGTATATTAGAGTATTATAACAACTAAATATATTAGAGTTTCTGTTGGAGGAATAGAAACTTTCAGTCTGTGTAGTTACCTAGTCAAGAGTCTACAGCTGGCCTGATGAGCTCATATAAAAACAACCTTGGCTTGTCCAGGTGTTTTTGGATCCCTTGCAGACTTACGCCAACTACAGGATCCCCTAAGTATTATGGCCAAGAAAGGTTACTTTGACCTAATTATATGATAGTTATTTTTTTTTGAATTTTATTTTATTTTGAATTTTATTGAATTTAGGACTTTATATCAAATGTTCCAAACCCTTGTTTCCCAAACCCATTGCATTTTTCTTAACATCTTCTCTATCTTCTGCTGTGTTAAAGGTTTATGCTACCGAGCTCTCAAAAACCAACATCCATATGGGATTGTATCACAAACTGGGTGCAGATTAAATCTCCAGATTTAATTTACTACAATTAAAATTTGGATCATCAACTCAGAATTATAGTCCAGTGATCTCTTTATTTCTTAAAAAAAACTCTTATCTTCCATCTTGGACTGAATACTGTTTTTTAGTTCCAAGGCAGAAGAACAGTAAGGGCTAGGCAATGGGGGTGACGTGACTTGCCCAGGGTCACATAGCTGGTCAGATTTGAACCCAAGACTCCCCATCTCTGGGCTTGACTCTTAATCTACTGAGCCACCCAGTTACCCTCAGATTTCTTTATTTCTAACAGGTATACCATCGCTGGAGAGTGGAAATTTCATGCTTTTACCAGAGTGACTTTACTCAGCAATTTTTATGTTGGGGAGATGAACATCTTAATGTGATGGGGATTGAGTTAGTATGAGAAAGTTATAAAACACACTATTCCAATATTCACATTTCTAGCCCTTAATTAAATGAAACCAGATTGCTACTGGATTCATTTTTATTTCATAGCAACATGGGAGCCAAGACCACTCTGAAACCACAGTGAAGGAGAGGTCTGTATGGATACTAAATGAGACCATCTGAGTAGTTATTGGTCACTTTTCTGCCTTACCATCTTTGGTTCTCATGTGAAATAGGTGTTCCTGTAAGAGATGATTGCTATACCTTATCCATGCCTTCTCTAAGGTCAATAGGTTTCCTGTTGATTAAAGCTTACCTGAAAGCCTCTAGACCCTTGTAGCGGTTATTCTGTTCATCAGTCTTGGCTGAAAGGAAGTCATTGAAAACCAGACGTGCCACTGATTTCTGAACTAACTTGCAGAAGGGTGTGTGGAAAATCATGAATTGGAAATCATCCAGAGTGAATTGTCTCTCAATGCCAGCTGTGAGACAGGAAAATATAAGAAGGATTAGTTATATGAGTTTATTGATCATTTACTATGGGCAAGCCACTGTGCTAAGAGTTATGAGAGAGGCAAAGATGAATAACTCATGGTTCTTGGCTTCTAGGAATTTATAGCTTTGTAAATGGGAAAGAAGAGTGTACATATTACTATAATTCAAGATAGATTATGTTCAGAAGTACAAACAAAGCACTATTGGATGTCAGAGGAATATAGCTAATAAATGCTAATTAGTAATGCTAATTGTTAATGATGATAATTAACAAAAGTTAAATATAGATTGAGTTAATAAATATTAATTGCACATTGTCACTGAATGAATGTTGAGGCAGAAGAAAATAACATTCAATTCAATGAAAGTTTACTAGTACCTTCTCTCTATGAGGCACTAGGGATACAAAGATAAAAATGAAGTAACTCTTGCCCTCAAAAAGCTTATCATTTACCTGAGTATTGGGGTTATGACAGGATACAATGTGTAAAGACTTTGTATTTATTTCTCATATATTTTTATTTACTTATTTGTTCATTTTTTTACTCTCAATAGAATGCCAACTCTCTGAGGGCAAGTAACATTTTATTTTTGTCTTTGTAAGTCTAGCATAGTGCTGGATATATAATAGGTGCTTAATAAATGATTATTGATTGGATAAATAGATAGATGAAGCATATATTAATGTTTACTGTGCCTAGGTTTACTCTAAGTGCTGGAAATATAAACAAAGATAGTTGTTTCATCCTTGAAAGAGTTTTTATTTGAATAGAAGACAATGCATATAAGAAAACTAGAAAATGGTGGTGATGGAGACAATACCCATGGAGGGGCAAGGTCTAGAAATCTTGGGGGGGTTATGGCTGGAGCCAGGAGAAAAATAAACATGGGTGGCTTGGGCATTTCCTAAAATGGTGGCTCCAAGGAGGAAATCACTAATCTGAGGAAGAGGCTGCAGGGGCAGAGGCATCTCCAGGGTGAGAAAGCTGGTAACAAGGAGGTGGAGGAGTCTAGAGATTCAAAGGTAGAGCTGGGAGAGAAAATTATTTTAGGAGAGAGAGGGAATCAACAACTGGGGCACAGCTCAGAAGAGGCTTCTTGTAGGAGGTGGCAATAAACTGAACTTTGAAGGGAACTAAGAATTCTAAGAGGAAGAGATAAGGAGGGAGTGAATTCCAATTATGGGTGATAGCTTGTCAAAAATCTCAGAGGTAGGAGGTGGTATGTTTAGTTCAGGGAACAGGGATTAGGTCATTTTGACTGGATGTTGTCCTGGCTGGATTTAAAAAAATCAGCTGATGCCTTATTTTGACTTTCACAATTCACTTCATGGTTTGAGGTGCTACTGATACATGTATTTCTTCTTCTAGAAAGGAAACTAATTGATTAAACCAGTATTATTAACTGTTATCATATTGTTGTTATTAAGTCATTTTCAGTCATGTACAATTTTCTGTGACCCTGTTTGGGGTTTTCTTGGCAAAGACACTAGAGTGTCTTGCCATTTCCATTCCAGTTCAATTGACAGCTGAGAAAACTGAGGCAAATAGGGTTAAATGCTTTGCCCAGGGTCATAGAGCAAGTAAGAGTCTGAGGATGGATTTGAACTCTGTCAGAGGTTGATAACTTGGAACCCATCTAATATAAAGATCTGAGTGCCCTCATTAAGAGGTTGATAACTCAGAGTCTTCCCCCTGGGGGGCATCTATAGAACTCAGGAAGATTACCCATTGCTATTATTACTTTTACTGTAATAGGTAAATTCATCATTTGGGGACACTCTAGAATGAAAAAGAATTTTGTATTAAGTAAGTCTATTTTAATCCTTTTTGCTTAAATATTGAGTTAATAGCTTTTTAGAAGCATTGTAATATATAGCCTCATAAATTTGTTTATTAAAAATATAACAGAGTGGGCAGTTAGGTGACTCAGTGGATTGAGATTCAAGTCTGACCTCAGACACTTCCTAGCTCTGTGACCCTGGACAAGTTACCTAACCCCCATTGCCTACATATGATATTGATTCTAAGACAGAAGGTAAGAGTTTTTTTAAAAAAGTACAAAAAGCTTAAACTTTTTTCTCTTAACTTCTTAACTACTACAAAACGTTTTGCTATTTCATCCCAATCCTTAGTACTCTAAGACAATAATAGCTTCCATGAAAGGGGTTTTGGGGATATTTATCAGTATCCAATTGACAAAATGTCCATTCAGAGATAATTGCTGCCTTCTAATGTCATTGATTATTCTGAAATGAAGTACAGGAACTAGCCTATCATAGATTTGCCTCTGGATCTGGCCTATGCTTCTGGATCTGAAGCCACTGAGGGTTAAAAAAGAATTATTACATATTACAAAAGAATTGTCCACAATTTAGGATTATTTACTCTAATCCATTAGCACTCAGGAGAGATTATCTGCACTTTTAGGCATGCATCATCCAGCTAATTCGCACTTGTCTAAATTCAAGAATACATGAAGAACAAGGGACTTCACTTGATAGAGATTGAAGTTAGAAATAGGACCTTTTCATGATGTAACTCAGGAGTAATCTAGCATCCAATAAATGGAACAATCTAGACTCCACTTACAAGGAGTAATCTAGCCTCTTATTACATAGAATAATCTTGCCTCCAATTATATGGAGTAATCTAGCCTCAAATTACACGTCTGCCAAAGACATTTTGTGATACTCACATAGATATGGGAACTTGCATTCTGTTCATGGTACCTTTGGGTACTTCCAATGCTGAGCATAGTCCTCAGGACCAGAAGAAACCTTGGAGGTACAAAGGACTATGTCCTTTCCTGGGGATCATGGACAGAATTCTCACTCTAAGACTTTGCTATCCATCTGAGATCTTGCAAGGTATAATTCATCTCCGAAATAACTCATATAGTTCAATAAATCTCACAATGATATTGTAGATTAGGTTTTGCTTTCACTTATTGAGAGTTCAGAAGTAATGACTGCCTATTCATTTAGAGAGTATTAGCTTCTAAATCCTGGAGAATTGGTGGCAGAGCTGGATCATCTCTTCAATTCTAGAACTAGCTTCATGAATATAAAAGTGTAAAGTCCATGCATTGGAATGACACAAAATGAATCTCAACAGGTAGTGATACAGATCTGGAGCCACACGTTATTAAAGGGACTAGGAGGTATAAAGGATGGCTGTCATAGATTGGGCCTGACTCAGGCTGGTCCTCCAGTAATTTAAGTAATTCAACAGTTATCAAAAGATATACATAGCCACAGCACAGAAATGACACTCAAGAAAGATATAGCATCTAGACTGAGTAGACTTTTCTCCTCTTTCCTCTATATAGAAAGTCATTTGGTCAGCAAAGTAGGATGTGATGACTTGGACAGCTTTGGGACATCTGCTAAATCTGAAGGCTTCTACTCCACCCGAGTGAGACTTTTTTGCCTTTAAATGATCTGGAAGTTGAATCAACATGGTTTGAGGTCACCAAGAAACTAAATCAAGATCCTTAGTTCCCCACACCAATTAAGTCTTGAGAACAGTTTCCTTATTTCTTAGGGAAAGGAACAGCCTAGGCTACATGTCAGTGTTAAAGAGTCTGGTATTATTATTATAATATTGGTGGAGATTCACAAAAACTTCTTTGGTCTCCTCTATGGAGGTATAGCTCCCCACACTGTATAATGGAAAAGAGCAAGAAGTTGTTATCATATGGAATCATAAAATCTTAAAGCTAGAAATGCCCCTATAAATCTTCAACCCAACCCCTATCCAAAGTGTGATCTTTTCTTCAATGCCTCTGATAAATGATCATTCAGTCTCTACTTAAAGACTTTCAGCATCAGGGAACTCATTATTTTTTAGATGCATCTTTTATGCCATTCCACAAGGGGAGAGAAGGAACAAGATTCCTTCATCCTATCACCTAACATGATCTGGCTCATTGTGCAGAATCCTTTGTGTTTTCAGATGCTATGAATTCTTTGATGGCAAACAAAATAAATACACAGGATTTTGTAATGCTATTCAAACTGACTAAACACTAGAATAAAGTCAAGTATAATGCGAATTCTGTTACTTTTAAGTGGAGATAAGCAGAAATAAAGCAAGAAGGAGGAATAGGAGGAGGAGGAGAGGAGAAGAAGAGGAAGAGGAGGGCAAAGAGGAGGAGGAAGAGGATAAGGGGAAGAGAAGAGGAGGAGAAAGAGGAAAAGGATAAGAGAAAGAGGAGGAGGAGAGGAAAAAGAGGAGGAGGAGAAGGAGAATGAGGAATAATAGGAGGAGGAAAGAGGAGTGGAGGAGAAGGAAGAGATTATGATGCTGATGATGTCAGGATGGTTGGAGGAAAGAAAAGAGGGTTAAGGGAAAGGAAGAAAAGTATCCCCTATGGGACAATAGATGCCATCCCATTATACCTCAGCAATGACCTCCCAGTACCCAATTTGCCACCCACACAAAACAAATGCAACTCCTACCATAGATTTTTTTCAGTTTTAATAGTCTGTCCTTTACACAGAATTCAGTGAGAAATAGGATGCCATAAATCTGTTATCACATTCATGTTAGCATTAAGAACTGGATGGTTTAGTGAAATACAAGTTTGTTATCTCCACACTAGGACATGGCAGCTGTAAAAGTTTGTGCAATTCCAGATTGCATTGAAAGGTATTCATTGTAACTAGAATCAAGGAGTGGATAGTCCTGCTCTATGCTGTTCTGGTTAAACCACATGATCAGTTCCGGATGTCAAACTTGAAGAAGAACATTGGCAAGTTAGAGAATGATGGGGAATCTTAAGATGTGCATTATTAGGATTGGTGGAAGAATTAGGAATGTCTATCCTGGAGAAGAAAAGATTTGGGGACATGGTATTATAAACTGGATTCTTATAGATGGTTGAGGTCTCTCCCAACACTGAAATATTGTGACTCTATGAAAGAGAATGCCTATCATTTAAAGAAAAACTTTTCATATCTTTATAGATGTATTCTCTCCAGACCCCATACCTTGCTTCCATTGATTCTGGATTTTCTTTCGATAAAATGCATAGCAACGATCTAAGGCTCGAAGGTAGCACTGAATTGAGAGCTTCCCATCCACCACGGGGTATTCTGAGGCCAGATCAGGTTTGTAGAAGTCATACACATTCTCCATATGGGTTCCTCTAAGTCCTAGAAAAGTTCACCAAAAGCAAGTTAGACAGAGGGCAGAGATGGAGAGTACAACTATTAATCTAACCCTAAACCCAAGCTCTCAGTCATCCATCATATTCCAAGGGGATTGGATAAATGTTGTCATTACATCAATTCTATTCTTGTCCCTCAGAAAAGTCTCAAATAATAAGTGTAAATCTTCAAAGTGTTTGGACAATTATTTCCTTCTGATTTGATCACTCATGCCATTCCCCAGCCATCCCCCAAAGCACGTATCTACTCAATTCCAATTTCATTTTCCATCATCACAATAATGGATTTGGAGTCAGAAAACCAGGGTACAAAATACAAGTCACTGAGCCTCTCTCAGCTTCCATTTCCTCACACATAAAATGAAGGATTGGGGCTTAAGGTCCCTTTTCCTCTTCTAAATCTCTGATACTGTGAGCCAGGATCAAGCTCCATCAGCCCTTGCCTCCCTTGTTCTCTGCTTGCCCTAGTGATGGGCTCTCTTCTAAGTCAGAGAAGAGCTCTTTAATATGCCGCCCCCTCCACTCTTGCTCCCATAGTGTGTTTATTTACTAACCTCGTTCTAGTACCAGGGGGGAATTGGGTCCAACCAGCATGGCCACAGCCCCTGCCCCACCAGTAGATCGAGCATTTCCAGTGGCATAGACGGCAATGTCACCACATACCACCATAGCATAACGGCCTGTAAGAGGAGATAGAGAAAAGAGAAGGAAGGAAGTAAGAAAGGACTTTGTTGCCATCTAGATCCCTCTGAGTCAGAGCATCTGGCTTACTATCTGGGAACAGTTTGGTGGCACCCTAGATAGAACTCTGAACTGGGAGTCAAGAAGACCTGAGTTCAAATCTGGTCTCAGACGCTTATTAGCTGTGTGACCCTGGGCAAATCCCTTAACCTCTGTCTGCCATAGTTTCTTCAACTGAAAATAGGGATAATAAGAGCATGTACCTCATAGGGCTGTTATGAGAATAAAATGAGATCACACAAGTAAATTGCATGAATACTAGCTATATTAGTACAGTTCCTCATCTACAAGATTTTTAAAGAGCAGCCAAATATCATTATTTGTGATTGAAACGTGTCTATCCTGACATCCTCTTCTGATTCGTCATGACATGAAGGTGACTCTGGGTTGAAGGAATAATTATAACAGAAAGAAGAATTTCTTATCTTTCCTGCCCTCCTCACCCAGGTTTGAAATTTTAGCTGAAATCCTTTTAATTCCTTTTGGATAGCATCAAATTCTTTGAACAACCTGATTTTTTTAGACTGGCCCTAACTGGCTCATAATATTGATTACATTTTACAATATTACTAAATAAGCATGTCATAGACAAAACATAGACCGGCTTATCTTTTACTTTGATTTTCTCTGATGGGGAAAATCATCTTCTGGTTGGGAGGTACAGAGCCAAAATAAGCCCCAAATGGCTAAAAGTCAATCACAGGCACACCTCATTTAAAAAAAATGAAACCCTACCCTCTGTCTTGAAATCAATACTGTGTATTGGTTCCAAGGCATAAGAGTGGCAATGGGGGTTAAGTGACTTCCCCAGGGTCACACAGCTAGGAAGTATCTGAGGTCAGATTTGAACCCAGGACCTCCCATATCTGGACCTGGCTCTCAATCCACTGATCCACCTGGCTGCCCCCAAACATAACTAATATATGTACTGAGAAACCCAAAAATTCATGTGGCTTACTTTATTGCAGCAATATTCATTTTATTACCAGTTCTAGATCCAAATCTGCAAAATCTCTGAGTTATGCCTGTAAATTATGAGGAATCAGCAAGAAAACCCCCTTCACTGATTCAGACTGGCAGTTATCCTATAACTTGGTCTTTGAACCTGCAACTATGAGTTTAAGTAACTTGCCCTGGGTCACACTGCCCATTTGTGATAATGTTTAGGTCTTTCTTGCTCCAAAGTAGCCCAGAATGCCATTAGGTTTAGAACATTAGAAACTAGAAAGATCTAGTTTCTGCTGGGCCACCTGGACTCTCAATATGTGTAAAATGAGGCGTTATTTGAATCAGTATTTGTAAAGCACTTAGTATGGTTCCTGGCACACAGTAGATGCTTAATAAATGCTTGTTCCTGTCCCTTAACTTATTGAAAGATGCTTCAGTGGCTGAGTGTAGAGTGGGTGTGTGACTGAGAACAGAGGGGACTTCTGAAGGTTCCTGGCCATCCTCCCCTCTTCTCCCCAGCTCCCCCTTTCCCTTTGATCCATGTTCCTCTTAAATCATTATCAACTATCCTTTGCATAGACTGACAGTGCTTGTTAATACATTGGAAGAGAGTTGCTCTGGTGTAGACAAACCTTTGGGCAAGTTAACTTGAGAACCAATGTGACTTTGATGAGATTTTTTTGACATCAGAGATCCTGGGTTCACATCCTACCACACTATCTATGAGATGTGGGCCAAGTCACTTGACTTGACCTTCCTGGTCCTCGGCTCCTTCATCTATAAGATAAGGGGTGTAGGTTAGGTTCCTTCCAATATTCAGTCTAGGATCCTATAAACTTCTCTGGGCTTCTGTTTCCTCACCTCTTGTGCTGAGACTACTTATGTCACAAGAGCGTTGTGAAGCTCCATGGAGATAATGTGTGTTAAGAGAATGTATGCTACGATTATACATGTAAAATCTATTTTGGATTGCTTGTCATCTTGGGGAGGGAAGGGGGAAGGGCAGTAGGGAAGAGGGGTTAGAAGAAAGAAGAAACTTTGGAAGTAAAAACTTAAAAGAAAAAGAATATTTAAAATTTTGTAATAGAATAGTAATAATATGGAAATAGATCTTGACCAATGATACATGTAAAACCCAGTTGAATTGCTTGTTGGTTACAGGAGGGGGGGAGGAGAGGAGGGAAAGAATGTGAATCATGTAACCATGGAAAATATTCTAAATTAATTAATTAGTGAAATTAATTTATAAAATTAATGTAAATATTAAAATTGCATTTTAATAGCTTATTATCAATATTTTATCATTCATTATTTTTATTATTTATATTTTATTAGTTTTTATTTGTATTTTTTATTATTAATAATGTTATTTATTATTATTGTAATGGGGAAAATAAAACATTATTAGAAAAAAGAAAATGTATGTTATTTGTAAGCATTAAGCTATTAACATGATAAAAACTGCTAACATAGTACATATAAATGTGAGTTAGTATTAGAAAGTAATAATAATAATAATGAAGCATCTTGGCACCATAGAGAGGTAGAAGATCTGCCTCAGTGAACTCAATTCAGATCCCAACTTTGATGCATATTGGCTAGATGATCTTGGGCAAGTTATCTAACTTCTCATTGCCCCAGGAAACTCTCTAAGATCATAAATGGCAGAATTGTTACTATTTCAGTAGAATGTAGGCTCACTGAGGGTTTTTCATTTTTGTCTTTGTATCCCTAGAGCCATACCTGGCATACATTTATGGAATTGTATTGATCTTATCACCATGAAAACCCTATGCTGTCATATTAAATGTTGATTAGAATGAGGAATTCTTTTTTCCCTTCTTCTTTCCCTTCCTCCCTCCCTTCCTTCCTCCCTCCTTTCCTTCCTCCCTCCTTTCCTTCCTCCCTCCCTTCCTTCCTCCCTTCCTCCCTTCCTCCCTCCCTCCCTCCTCCCTTCCTTCCTCCCTCCCTCCTCCCTTCCTTCCTTCCTTCCTTCCTTCCTTCCTTCCTTCCTTCCTTCCTTCCTTCCTTCCTTCCTTCCTTCCTTCCTTCCTTCCTTCCTTCCTTCCTTCCTTCCTTCCTTCCTTCCTTCCTTCCTTCCTTCTTCCTTCCTTTTTTCTACTTGTTCTTGTTGTTGTTGTTCTTCTTCCCTGTCTGTCTCTTTCTCTCTCTGTGTGTCTCTCTCTGTCTCTCATTTCCTTTTTATTTGTAGCCATTGAAAAGGGAGGACCCTACTGGATAATATCACAGCTTATTTAGTTCAACCTCCTTATTTTATAGATGAGAAAACTGAGACTAAAACAGGAGGAAAGACTCTCTCAAGGACACATAGACACTAATGAAGAAATCTAGGACAGTCATCAGTACATACCGTCCCAGGAGCTAGACTCCACCCAGTTGGCAGCATTGAAGAGGGATGCTGTGCCTCCATAGCAGGCATTTGTGGTATCAATGCCCTCTATGTCTGTGTTTCCCGATTCTTGGAAGAGTTCCATCAGCACTGTCTTGACGGCCTTGGACTTATCAATGATTGTTTCTGTGCCCACCTCCAGCCGCCCCACGTTGTCCCAAGGGAGTTTGGTACGTTCCATCAGTCGTTGCACCACTGTCAAACACAGGGAGTTAATGTCCTCTTGAGCAGAGCAGAAACCCATTTGGGTCTGGCCTAAGCCCACTGTATATTTGCCAGCTTCCACACTGTCATACTTCTCCAGTTCAGTTTGATCCACGTACTGGGCAGGGAAATAGACCTCCAGGGCAAGGATACCCACATCTTTTGGCCAAGTGTCTGTTTTTGCCAGGGGAACGGCAGAGGCTGTAGAAAATCTGTAGTAGAGATGAAAATTATTTTTCAAGCTTATTTATCCAATAAAATATAGCATTGTAGTCATTATGTTAAATTTCACAATGTGCCTCCTTGGGAGAGAGGTAAGAGTGTGGTAAGAGGGAAGAAGGGGAGGAAATAAGCCTTTATATAGCTTCTATTATGTACCAGGCACTGTGGTAAATGCTTTACACATGTTATTTCATGTAATCCTCACCACCAACTTGGGAGTTGTTTTTTTTTTACAATTGAGGAAATTAAGGCAAATAGTGGTTAAGTGACTTGCCAAGGGTCACACAGCTAGTCTGAAGATAGATTTGAATTCCAATCTTCCTGACTCCAGGTCCAGCACTCTATCCAATGTGCTACCCAGCTGTCCCATAGAGAGGTAGAATTATAAGGATATTTGGTTTTGGTCTATCTTGGTTTATTTCTCAAATCCAATGGGAAGAAGGAATATATCCAAATAAATCTGTTACCAGTGTAAGATTTAAAATTAATATCCAATAACTCAAATTACTATATTGATAAAGTTTATTAATAATAACTTGAAGTAGAAAGAAAAGAAACTAAAGAAATAGAAGTTAAAACCTAATTATCTAACAAAAAGTAAACCCATGTGAGTAAGCTCTCCTGCCTCTCCAAAAAGCCTGCTTCAGCAGCTGTGATCGGGGGAAAGAGAGAGGGGCACGGCTATATAAAACTTATATCCTCCCTACCTTAGAATGTCATGTGAGAAGGAAAGTGAGATGCTGGGAATTGGAGTCCTGGGGAGCAGATTCTAATTACACATCCCCCTGGGATTCCAATGGAGAACAAGCATGTAGAAATCTCCCAGATTTACATGCCTAGTTTCCTCATGGAATCAGTACACTTAACCAACTTATATCTTTTTTTTTTTGAAAAATTTTATTTAATTAATTTAAAATATTTTTCTATGTTTACAAGATTCATGTTCTTTCCTTCTCCTCCCCCACCTCCTTCCCATAGCCAATATGCAATTCCACTGGGTTTTACATGTGTCATTGATCAAGACCCATTTCCATATTATTGATATTTACACTAGGGTGATTGGTTAGAGTCTACATTTCCAATCATATCCTCCTTAAACCATGTGATCAAGCAGTTGTTTTTCTTCTGTGTTTCTGCTCCCACAGTTCTTCCTCTGAATGTGGATAGACCAACTTTTATCCTTAAAGATCTTCAACTAGAGGTACAAACAATATTGTACTTTCCAAGGGGAAATTACAATAATTTGGGATAAGAGGGAAATAAAAGAGAAAGAACAAAACTAATGATTGCTACATTGACAAAGAGCCAATTAGGGGACAGTCCCCTTTGACATAAGAGTGTACATTAAAAATAAATGCGTTCAACCCCCCACAATTCAATTTCACTACATCACAAAGGTCATTCTGGATCTTTTGGTGCAGTGTGTGGTTTCTGCAGACATCTCCATGGCACCTTCTCCAAAGAGTTAACTTTCTTGATTTGGGGAAGTAGCAAGTTTCTTATCTTAAAATTTCTCGTTAACAAGAAAAGTTTTTATAAATCTAGAATTTTATGTCAATTATACACCAGGTAGACTGATATGTAAAAATGAGATAATTGGAGTAGATAGTCTAAAAGAGATGTAACTAGGGCAGGATGACTGGGACTATACTTCAGGGCACTAACATTTAGATGGTTGTTGGCAGAAGTTCAGAAACAGCTAAATTTAATCTTTAGAGATCTAGAATAAGCTTAAATAACAAGTATCTGACTAATTACAGCCTCAACTTCTAAAATCCAATGATATTTATAAGGTACAAAAGAGACGTCCAGGCAAAGAGATGTGAGTAGGGTATATCTTTCAACCATTGTGGGACACATGGTAATAAGGGAAAAGGAAGGCTTCATGGAGGAGATGGCACCTGAACTGGATCTCGTAAAAGGAAAGGATTTTAATAGTTGACAATTGGGATGGGAAGTCCATTCCAAGCAAGAAGAATGAATAGGTGTTAACAATTGTGTACAATGCAGAATAAGAAAGATGAATGGATAGTGGTCTGAACTGGCTGGAAGATAGACTGTAAAACAGAGTAGGAAGGAAGGAATCATGCCTTTATTAAGGACCTTCTGTGTTCCAGGTACTGTGATGAGCAAATATTTACAAATATTAGTTCATTTGAACCTCACAACAAACCTGGGAGTTAGATGCTTTTATTATCCCCATTTTACAGATGAGGAAACTGAGGCAAACAGGTTGAGTAACTTTCCCAGGGTCATATAGTTAGAAAGTTTCTGGGATCAAATTCCTGACTCCAGTTCTGGCTATGCCATTTTATTTCCTAGAGAAGATCAGGCTATATAAAAGGTAAATTCAAGTCAGATTACGGAAATCTTCAAATTCTAAGTTAAGGACCTTAAATGTTATCTAATGTGGAATATAGAGCCACTGGAGATTTTGGAGTGGAGAGATGATGTGCTCAAAGCAGCACGGTCATCACTGGCTCTCTTTTGCCCTTCCTTTTCTCAACTGTTTTTCTTGCTTGTTGTTTAGTCATTTCAGTCACGTCTGACTTTTTGTGACCCTGTTTGGGGTTTTCTTGGCAAAGATGCTGGAGTGGTTTGCCATTTCCTTCTCCAGCTCATTTGACAGATGAGGAAACTGAGGCAAATAGGGTTAAGCAACTTGTAGAGTTAAATGTCTGAGCAAGTTGTCTGAGGCCAGACTTTAACTCGGGAAGATGTTTTTCTGGCTTTAAGACTGGCATTTTATCCCCTATGCCCAACTAGCTGCCTCTTTTCTTACTTATTGAAATTCATATTTATTAGGTGAATGCCAGCCATTATAATTCAGCTTTCTAGAAGAGTTTTATTTTTGCTCATTGCTCTCATTGATGTTTCCCTCTCTAGTCATCTAATTCCTCTTTGGCTCTATATATCGTTCTTAGGGGGCAAGTAGATGGCACAGGGAAGTGGCTGTCTCTGAGTCAGGAAGACTCATCTTCTTGAGTTCAAATCTGGCCTCAGACACTTAACAGTATGATCATTGGCAAGCCACTTAATCCTGTTTCCCTCAGTTTCCTCATCTGTCAAATGAGCTGTAGAAGGAAATGACAAACCATTCCAATATCTTTGCCAAGAAAACCCCAAATGGAGTCACAAAGAGTTAGGCACAATTGAAAAATGACTGAACAATAGCCTTTCTTTGACTGAATCCCACAGCTCAAATCTCCTAAAATATACATGAGTGAAAGCCTTGAGGACCTTCTCCCTCGTGCTCAAGTTTTAGAAAGATTTTCTCCCTTTATGATGGTTTATGAAATGTTGCCCATTTAATTATAGTACCTGTTTTATTTGGGAAAATAAAGACATCCATCAACAAATGGTGCTACACATTGATTGGGGGTGATGGTGGCATATCTGGTTGGGATTAAGCTAGGGGCAAAAAAAAAAACCACTTAAAAATTCTCCCTAGCTTTAATCCATTGGTGATGGGGGAGGCGGATGGGAGACAATTTGCGTAAAGGCTACAACTACATAAAGAAGAAACAAAAAGGTCACCCTGTAACTATGATGACAAAGTTTGTCTTAGGAAAACAGTTGAGAAATGTCTCAGTTACTGGGGCTGGAAACATGGTTGTGGAACATCCCCATGTCTGTCAGCTATGGTTAATATGTAACTGGCTTTCTTGCTGTTTCTTTTGCCTGTCACTCCATCCCCCACCTTTTGCATTGGCTGTGCCCCTCACCTGGCAGGTCTTTCCTCTGCCCCTTTGTCTCATAGAATAGCTCCTTTCCTTCAAGACTCCTGGGAGTCATCTTCTGCATAAGACCTTTCCTGGTCCCTCTAGGCTAGGAAGTAGCTATGATCAGATTTGAACCCATGACTCCTATCTCTAGATCTGACTCTCAAAAAGAAGTCAGAGAAGTCAGGAGGTGAACATTTCAGACACAGAGAACAGCCAGTTGTTTTATGGGTAAGGAAGGAAGGAAGGAAGGAGAGATAGTTTTAGAAATGAATGTAAGTGTATAACCCAGATCAAATTGGAAGGGGGAAGGGAAGCGAGAAAAGCAGGTAAGTTGGATCATAAAACTTGGGAAAACATGTGTGGAAAATTTTTTATTACATGTAATTGGTAAAAAAACAAAATATAATAAAAATAAGTTAACAGAAGGTAAAAACAAAAATAAGTTAAAAAATTCAACTGAGAATGAAAATGAATTCCTCTGATTCCCAACTTAGTACCTTTTCCATTGTTCTGAACTCCCTGATGTGATCCTTGTGCAAAGGGGAAAGAACCATAAAAATGCCTGGAAAATGTGGAGATTGTTTGTCTGATGTCCTTGGGGGGAAGTGGTGGGGAGGAAGATTTTGTTTAATTATATTACTTCTTGTTATCTATTTTTGGAGCAAGCTATTCTCTGGGGTTTTCGATCTCCGATGTCTAGAAAATTTATGTATATAACATATTTATATGTGACATGTACTTAAAATATACACACATGCATGTACATGTGTCTACCTACAAGTACATACACATTCATATATGTGTACCTACTTATATATGTATAAATACATATATGTTTATGCACACATACATCAATGAGCTAATGCTTAGCCAAAATATGATTACCTAGCTCAGCCCGTGTCTCCTGATAGCCCACTCCCCAAGACCCAGGATCCTCGGGGATTCTTTCTCATACACTCTCTTTTTTGAGTTCTGATGATAAATTCAAGGCTGTTCAAGGGAGTTCAAGGGAGAAACTCTAAGGGTTTAAGGTAGGGGAAAGGATCCAAATTTTCATATTCTGTAATTTTGAAGGAAATAGTTTTTAACTATCCTGGAAAGGGAGGTTGGGAGGAATGAGACTATAACTGGACACGCTGTATCTGCTGGACCACTAGACCAGTTTAAAAATCTCATTCTGTCAATTATTATTATTAATCTTTAATTAATTATTATTAATTATTAATTAATATTATTATTAATCTATTATTGGTAAATAATAACAACCCATCTTTACATAGAACTTTAAGGTGTGGGGAGTGCTTTCTAGGCATTATTTCGTGGCATGCTTATTACATATACCCTTACAAAGTAGGGCAATGGTGGCATAACATTATGGAAGTTAGAGAGCCAAAAAGTCCAACCTTTGACATTCATTAGCTGTGTGATGGTTGAGTGCAATCATATCATCTCTGAAATGGTCCCTAAAGGTCCCTTCCAGCTCTAAATCTAGGATCTTCTGATCCCATTTTTGGCATGAAGAAACCAAGGCTTAGTGATGTGCTGAGGGCCCACCTACGTCTTCTTGACTCCAAGGCAATGTCTGATCTACTATGTCATTTCACAAGACCTATGCTTTTTTCCCTTTAATAGTAGACATCAACCTCTTCTTTACCAGTCTCCACTGTAAGAATAATTATAATTTAAATTTCTATGGCTCTTAATAATTTACAAAATCACTCTCTTCACAATTCACTAAGGTAGTTAGTGCACAGGTCATTCTGTTCACCTCTTCAAATTTAACAGATGAGGAAACTGAGGCCCAAAGAGGTTTGGGTTTTTGTTTCCCCTGTGGTCACATAGCTAGTGAATGACAGAGCTGAGTCTGAAATTCAGTTCTCCTGACTTCTTTAAGTCCTGTGTTCTTTCTACTCCATTACTCTGCCTTTAATAGCCCATCTAGATTGCCTCCACAACTAACCTGCTTTTTAAAAAAAAACTGATAACATCAATTTTTAATAATAAAAATGTTTTTTTTTTGTTTCAAATTCCTTCCCTCCTTCCTGTCCTCCCCCCATTGAAAAGACAGGAGGTATGATATCAATTATACATGTGAAATCATGCAAAAGATTTCCATACAAGTCATGATGCAAAAAACCCCCATGAAATGTTTTTAAAAAGAAAGAAAATGAAAAAATTCTGCTATAATCCTCATTCAACAAAATTTTTTTTATCATAGGCTGACCTGATTGGTCGACACATATACAATACATTAGACAATATGATTTATTGTTGTTGTTCAGTCATTTCAGTCATGTCTGACTCTGTGACCTCATTTGGGGTTTTCTTAGCAAAGATATTGGAGTGGTTTGCCATTTCCTTTTCCGACTCACTTGACATATGAGGAAACTGAGGCAAACAGAATGAATAGACTTGCCTAGGGTCATATCACAAAAGTAAGTGTCTGAAGCTGGATTTTTTTAACCTTTACTTTCTGTCTTAATAACAAATCTAAGAGAGAAGAAGGGCAAGGGCTAGGCAAATGGGGTTAAGTGACTACCCCAGGGTCACACAGCTGGGAAATGTCTGAGATTAGATTTGAACTCAGGTCCTCCCTACTCAAAGTCTAGCTCTCTATCCCCTGTGCCACCTAACTGCCAATGTAATATAATATAATAACATAGTTTTATACATACAACTAAGACCCAACCTATGCCAAGGACTTACAGTCAATATAGAGCCATTTTTAGATGCCAGCCCATTGATATTCTCTCCTATTCTCCTTTCTTTTTGGTTTGTCAATCCCAATCACCTGGCCTCTTTTACTGCAACCCAACACAGGTTTCCCAAGTCCTAAACCACAGAGGATATCTTGGAGGAAACAGTGATAGAATGAGATTCTTAGCAATTTCCTAATTTGGAGAACTAAAGCTTAAGCATTAGAACTACAGAATCTTGGGATCTGAGTACAGAAAAGGGAATCTTAGAAGTCATATCACTGACTCGTCCTTCTCATTTGTGGCTAACTTCTGTGCCAAGCATAAAACTGAAAATTGATTTTCATTCTATCTAGATTTAATATTTCCTTTCAAGGTTCTTTCCCTTTGTAAACTGCCCACCATCCACATCCTGGAGCAACTTCTCTAAAGGTCAAGTTTTTGTCTTGTGATTACCCCTACCATCACCCACTTTCTGAAGAAACTTGATTAGTTTAAAAAGTTCAAATTTCAAATAATATGGAAATAGATCTTGATCAAGGACACATATAAAACCCAGTGGAATTGCTCGTTGGCTACAGGAGGGGGGATGGAAGGAAGGGAGAGAGAGAACATGAATCATGTTCCCATGGAAAAATATTCTAAATTAATTAAACTTTAAAAAACAAATAAAAGGTCAAATTTCGTCAATTTAAATATTGCAAATCGAGAACCTTTGATTTGTGACTTGAATCACGTCTTGGCTGTGATTGTTGTTTGTCCTTTAAAAGTTTTTTTAAACCCTTACCTTCTGTCTTAGAATCAATACTGATATTGGTTCTAAGGCAGAAGAGTAGGTAATGGCACTAGGGTCACACAGCCCGGAAGTGTCTGAACCCAGGACCTCCTGTCTCTAGGCCTGGCTCTCAATCCACTGAGCCACCCAGCTACCCTCTTGTCCTTTGTGTTTGAAGAGGACCAAAGACATCCCAGGGTAATGTCTTGATTTGTGCATGAATTGGAATTAAATGAAGCAGTTGCCCAAAGTCATCAGCTTCTCTCTCTCTTCCAGAGCCATCCAAGTCCAGTGGCAGGATAAAAATCAGGACGACCAATGATGGTCCAAGATGTAGTAGATGACCTTGGCATCTTTGAGGTCTGATCAAGCTCTAAGCCCTCCACAGCTCCTGCTTCAGTTGCCTTCATGGACATTGGAACAAATTGTTCTCTACCCATTCCACTGGGGAGTGTCTTCACATGCTTGTGGGTAAATCCTCCTAACTCACTGATGGGTTCATGGCCCATCAGTTACCCTTGAGCTTGTTTAGCCCATCTGCTCATATGGTTTACTAGATGGGAGGTGGATGGCCACTGTTCATGCTCCAACTTCTTGGAGCCACAGCTTGAGAGTTGAGGACCAAATGGACACCAAAGGCAGATGAGCAGCCCTGAAAAGGGTTCAGCCAACCCTTACACCAGAGGGACTAGTCCTTCTTGTATATCCATACACCCTTGGCTATGATTTAGGGGTTTTCAGAAGTGGAAGTCCAAATGATATAATTTTGATGTCATTGATAGCCAGTTGGAAGAAGACACATCAAAGTAGCTTGACATTTGTATTGTCATCTTGCTCTAAAATACCTTGCCATCCCTCACTTGGGATCTCTGAAATGACTGAAGTAGCCATAGACCCACTTTGTTAGTAGATTCACACTTTACTAATTAATTTATAAAGCTCAGAACAACCTTCCTCTGTTTTGGCAACCAGGTGGTTCAGGGGATCAAGTGCCAGGTCTAGAGATGAGAGATCTTGGGTTCAAAACTGGCTTCAGACACTCCCTAGTTACTTGACCTTGGGCACAGTCACTTATTCCCCAATTGCCTAGTCCTTGCTGCTCTTCTGTCTTAGAACCAATACTTAATATTGATTTCAAGATGGAAGATAAGGGTTTGAAAAAAAAAAGAATATTATTGATTCTTCTTAAAAAGTTTTTTCTAAAATGTTGAACCCAAAGAACACAATTGTCTTTCTAAAGTGAACAGGGTAAGACAGAGAAAAATACCCTGTACCCCAGGGGTTCATCACTTTCTCTGTAGCCTGGGTTTCTTTTCTTTGGCAGTGGACCACATCTGAAGCCAATGGACCCCTTTTCAGAATTATGTTTCTAAAGGCATAAAATAAAAATACATAGGATGACAAAGGAGACCTATTATAATCATATATATTTGTATATATCTATTTATACATCTCATATATATACATATATATACATATATATATATAACTCTTTCCTTCCATCTTTTCCATCTTAGAATCAATACTGTGTATTGGTTCTAAGGCAGAAGAGTGGTAAGGGCTAGGCAATGGGGATTGAGTGACTTTACCCAGGGTCACACAGCTAGGAAGTATCTGATGCCAGATTTGAACCCAACTTGGGACCCATCTCTAGGCTTGGCTTCAATCCTCTGTGCCACCTAACTACCCCATCAATATATTTTTTAAAGAATCAATTTCACCGACCTTAGGGCAAGAATTCCTTCTCCATGGAAAGTCAGCATAATCTTAGTGATTTAGAAATCACAGAATTTTTTATAAGCTGGAAGAGGCTGAAGGATTCCCTCATTTTGCAGATGGGGAAACAGAAGCCTAGTGACCTACTCAGAGTCTCATGCACAGAGTTAGCCAATACATAGCGGGTGATCATCCTGATGCCTCCTCAAGCAGAATGGCAGGGAGCCTGTATTTTAAACAGGAGGAGGGGGCCAGCCAGGAGATTCTTCAGGGGTCTGACTCACCTCTGGTGGGCTGTGGGAAGGAGAGATGATGGAATGAAGACCTTCGTGGGCTTCTGAAGCACTGATTTCATGTACAAAGTCTGCTTCACGGCACTGAATAGCCGAATCATTTTCCAGAGGAGAGAGGAAAGCTTCTAGATTACAGGATGGCTGGGAGATGCTTTTGTTCCTCTCAGATGGGACTTATATAGACTCCTGAGACTGTTGCCTAGGGAGGCTCCACCCAATGTTTATCAAGAGTTACAGCTCTTCCTTTCCTAAAACTGGATCAAAGGTCTCACGGTACAGTAGCCAACATGAGGAGTCAACAGAAAACGTTTTCTCTAACAGGTATCAAAGTGCCATGCTTTGGAATTGTTATTTGTCTGGTGGGGTGCGCACAGGGGACAGAGGGAAGAGCTAAAGAGCTGTCCCTGTCACACTCTATGGTTATCCTCTGAGTTTACCCACCTCAGAGGGCCTTGGGGAGCTCTTCCTGGCTTCCCTTCCCTTCTTTTAGAGATAGCCATAGGGGAAAGTGCTGAAATTGTGAGGGTAGGAGAGACCCTGAGCAAACAGCTGGGCAGGAGGGGAAATGACTGAAGTTGTGAGGGTAGGAGAGACCCTGAGCAAACAGCTGGGCAGGAGGGGAAAGTGCTGAAATTGTGAGGGTAGGAGAGACCCTGAGCAAACAGCTGGGCAGGAGGGGAAATGACTGAAGTTGTGAGGGTAGGAGAGACCCTGAGCAAACAGCTGGGCAGGAGGGAAAATGACTGAAGTTGTGAGGGTAGGAGAGACCCTGAGCAAACAGCTGGGCAGGAGGGGAAATGACTGAAGTTGTGAGGGTAGGAGAGACCCTGAGCAAACAGCTGGGCAGGAGGGGAAATGACTGAAGTTGTGAGGGTAGGAGAGACCCTGAGCAAACAGCTGGGCAGGAGGGGAAATGACTGAAGTTGTGAGGGTAGGAGAGACCCTGAGCAAACAGCTGGGCAGGAGGGAAAATGACTGAAGTTGTGAGGGTAGGAGAGACCCTGAGCAAACAGCTGGGCAGGAGGGGAAATGACTGAAGTTGTGAGGGTAGGAGAGACCCTGAGCAAACAGCTGGGCAGGAGAGAAAATCCTCCCACCTCATTTCCCAGACAATTCCTTTAAAAATCCAAATGAATAAATCTCTAATGGGGAATTTCAGTTAGAGTGGCAAATAGGAGGTAAGCAAGGTGTTTTGTGGGCCATAGGTCACATCATCCAGGCAGAGAGGTGTGGATGTCTGGAGTGGATTCTTTCTTTTTCTTTTCTACTGGATACAAAGGTCTAGGCAGAATAAAGTGGTGGTGAACACAAGTTGCTGCCTCTCTCCCATGCCTCTAAATGAGCTTCTAGTCTGGACTTGCCTTTCCTATTATATTTCATAAACAATTTTGTCTCATATGTAATCAGGTAGAAATTCATTCCAACTCACATATTGGTTTTGTACCTACTGTGTGGGTAGTGCTGGGGAGGAAGGATGAGAGAGACCAGAAAAATCTCCTGCAGGAGAAGATGGTGTTTGATCTGAGTCTTAAAGGAATCCATGAGCTCAAAAGAGGTGAAGAGGGAGAGCATTCCAGGCATGGGGAAAAACCATTGAAAAGGCACAGATGGGGGCAACTGGGTGGCTCAGTGGATCGAGAGCCAGGCCCAGAGATGGGATGTCCTGGATTCAAATTTGACCTCAGACACTTCCTAAGCTGTGGGACCTGAGTACCACTTAACTC
This sequence comes from Monodelphis domestica, assembly GCF_027887165.1. Taxonomy (NCBI): domain Eukaryota; kingdom Metazoa; phylum Chordata; class Mammalia; order Didelphimorphia; family Didelphidae; genus Monodelphis; species Monodelphis domestica. Next base: position 492,232,685 of record NC_077228.1, on the reverse strand, counting down.
ACCCCCATTGCCTAGCCCTTACTACTCTTCTGCCTTGGAACCAATATGGAGTAGTGATTCTAAGATGGAAGGTAAGGAAAAAGAAAAGAAGAGAAGAGAAAATAAGGGAAAAGAAGAAAAAGAAAAGAGAAGAGAAGGAAAGAGAAAAGAAAAGAAGAAAGAAGAGAAGAGAAGAAAAGAAAAGACAAGACACAAAGAGGGGTCAGATAGGAGGCTCAATGGATTATGAGCCAGGCCCTGAGATGGGAGGTCCTAGGATAAAATATGGCCTCAGATACATCCTAGTTGTGTGACCTTGGGTAAGCCACTTAACCTACCCACACTGCCTAGTCTTCAAAGGCAGAAGGTAAGATTTTAGGTGGGAAAAAATATTCAGAGACTGAGGTATAGAGTTGCCTATGAGGAACAAAGAAAACAGGTCAATATGGTGCATTGAGGAGAATAAAGTCTAAGAAGACTGCTAAGATAGAAAGATGCCAGGCTTTAAATGTCACACAGAGATCATTTTTGATTCTAGAGGCAACACTTCAGATTTCATGTATTATATCAACAACACAAATTGAGTTTGTTTAAATAATTTGTTGCACATTTCCACCCCCAAATGCCAGGTTTCCATGTCCTTTCAAATAAATTAAGGGATACCTCCCTACTCAAGATGCCACCCTCCTTAAAACTAGCATGTAGAGTCTTTGGACACTTTCTTGTTTTCCAGGAAGCAAGATGGTGGCTTCCAATGGGACCTCCTGACTTCAATAAACATTCACCTCATATTTCATTGGTTCTTACCTCTGAAGCCAGGGAAAATCAAGAGCTAAATTCAGTGGACTGAAGACTCTATTCCATTCTTGTAGATCTCTCTAAGAAGAATTCGTCACACAGAAGCTATTGAATTCTTCACAGAGGTGTGAAACTGGTAGCTCTAGGAGGCAGAAACTTGGAATCTGCTCAGCATGTCCACATTATAGCAGTAGTCTGAGAATGATGTACTCTACTAGTTTGCCTCTTAGGAGGCTCTGGGGGATTTTCTGGTAAAGAAAATAGTTTTTGAACCACACAGTGGTCTCACTGTTACAAAAGTCCAACTTCTTATGGGTACTTGCAGGCACAGATAAGGAGTGATGGCAGACTTAAACAAATCCTGCCAATTCCATAAGATGAGTTTATTCACTCTAATCTATTTAGAAGAGTTCTTGCACCTGCTTGTTAGCTTAGAATTAACACTTGGCTTCTCCTTAAGGCTGGCTTTATTTCTGATATCTCACTGGATCATAAGTGGCACAGTGGATAGAGTACCAGACTTGGCCTCAGGAAGGCATCTGGCCTCAGACATGTAGTAGCTGTGTGACCCTGGGCAAGTCACTTAATCCTGTTTGCCTCAGTTTCCTCATCTGTATAATGAACTGCAGAAAGAAATTACAAATCACTCCAATATCCTCTGGCAAGAAAACCCCAAATGAGGTCCTTGAAGAGCTGGACATGGCTGAACAACAACATTTACATTTTAGCTCATCTCCCTGATATCTAAGAATGCTTTCTTTGGCTTATTAGAAGGCTCTGGTTTTGTTTTTGTGAACCTTTGATAGTTATAAGGAAAAGCTATGATTTCTGGCAAATATGACTTTCTCAATGAACTCATGCCAGCTCCAACTGATCACTACAGCCTGGGCATAACAGACCATTAAAGGCACCATCTGCCAGTAATCAAGTCTCTCATTTTGCCAAAGATCAACACAAAGATCACCAGCCTATGATTTTCTTAAGGGGATGTTTTGTTCTTTTCAAAAATCAGGATAATGTGTGCTTTTCTCTTATCTTTCAGGAACTCCACCAGTCTGTATCTTTAAAGATAATCCAGAAGACCTCTGCACTCAGAACTGCAAGATTTTTTTTTCATATCTTAAGATTTAATTTGTTTAGGTCTAGGATCTTAAGATCATTTAAAGCAGCAGGGTAATTCTTACTATCTTCTTATGAATCTCTGACTTTAATTTCTTCTAAACCTCATTTGGTCTACTTTTTCAAGTTTAAACAGCAAACCCTTTATAAAAAATAAGAATGAAAATTTCTTGCTATTAGTTGTTAACATTACACCATCTATCTAAGCAGAGGCTGTTATTCCAATAAAAACAATAAACCTCTTCTTTCCCAGTTCTTCTTCTTGGTCTCCTTTAATTCCCTTATCTTTTTTCCTTTTTAAAAATGGATTTTTATTGATATATTTTTACATATTGTAATAATTTCCTTCAATACTCCTCCTTTCCTTTCCTGAGAGCCAGCCTATACAACAAAGAGTTTAGAAAACAAAAACAAACAAAAAAAACCAAGAAAAAGAAGAAAAGCAATATAACTAATCCATACACTGAAAAAGACTGAAAATAAGTGCAGTATACAATTCTTGTGGTCCTTCTCATTTCTGCAAAGAGATGGGCTGGGGGTATCATATATCTTCTTGGTCTTTATAATTTTGTAACTTCATTTTTGATGTGTGTGTGTGTGTGTGTGTGTGTGTGTGTGTGTGTGTATGTGTGAGCAGCAATTCTTTCTGTCTGCATGGTGGAGGTCACTGTGTATATTTCCTTGACTTATTTCACTCTGTATCAACTCATGTAGAAATTTGTATGTTTTTCTAGATTTAAGCAATTAAAGTTTAAAACTGTACTAAGATCATTTAGCCATCTTATATTTGTCATTTCTCATAGTCCAGCAATATGCCATTACATTCACGTACTACTATTTATTTAGCCATTCCCCATTCAATGGACATCACTTTGTTTCCAATTTATGCTGTCACAAAAAATGTTCCTATATTTTGTTGTATATCAGAACTTTGTTGTTGTTTTTTTTTAAATCAATGGTCCTAATATTTTCTTTCATAAGCTCATTCTGGACTTTAGCTTCAGACTGCAGGTATTCATCCTTAGTCATATTCACCATCTCCCATCTCTTGTTTGTTTTAGAATATTTGAGAGCTAACTGTGCAGCCACATTTTTTGGGTGGTAGCTAGCATTTCTTTTTCTTCCTCATCTGGATCAATCATAATTCTACTGCTAGAATTTAATTTTTTGGAACCTCTAATTTGTCTTCAGCCATCTTCATTTTTAGAATGCCTTATCATGGGATTATCTTTTGTTTGAATTTTTGAAAAGCTGATCTTATAATGTTTATAGTATGTCTGCTCAGGAACTTTAAGAAGAAAAAAATCTCTTTCTCTAAGGTTACTTATAATTTCCATTTCACCAGTTCTCTCTGTATTCAATTATTCAATGGTTAATCTTTTTTTTTCCTTTCCAAGAGTATTTACTTAAAAGAAAACAAAAACCCTTACCTTCCATCTTGGAATCAATATTGGGTATTGGTTCTAAGGCAGAAGAATGGTGAGGGCTAGGCAATGGAAGTTAAGTGACTTGCCCAGGGTCACCTAACTAGAAAGTATCTGAGGTCAAATTTGAACCCAGGACCTCCCATCTCTGGGCATGTCTCTCAATCCACTAAGCCATCTAGCTGTCCTCAAACAAAGTTTCTAACCTTAAGATAAAGGAATGGAGCTACCTCGGTGAAATTTGAATATGGGCAAAAGGTTGGGGTAAGTCTGTAAAAAAAAAATGTAAACTTTTAAGTAAGGCCAAGACTGGGAACAAGTCTCTACTTCTTCAGAGATGAGCTCTCTTTATTTATCTGTGAGCTGGCTATGGTCCTGTGGGAGGAGAGGGCTAGTATATATCAATCTTGGTATCAGGACAAACCTTCTCTTATTAATTCATGTTTCTATGATTTTCTCATGAGATATGCAAAACTTCAAAGAGTTTAGAATTTCCAAGGAGGAAAGGCTCGAGAGCCTTTTCTTTCCCCATCATCTCCTCCCCAATCTCCATAGATCATTTTCTAACTAGGTGAGAGGTTTCAGATCAAACTAGGGAAAAGGGCAAACAGTCATCCTGCAAGCTTCATGAAAAAACAAACTGTTCTAGTTTCCTGATATTTCGCAAGCTCCATCTTGTCAGCAAAACTTTTCTTTAAGCTTGAAGTTAATTGGCAAATTAAAAAACTATGTGGCAATATAAGGTAATAAAATTCTTTTACATAGGTTGCCCATGCTGAGATAGAAAACATGCTATTTTTTTAACACATACTATTGATCATCCATGTCTCTTTGAGAGCCATTAATCCTTCCATAAATATTTTTAAATACCTGCTGTTAGGATTAAAATTCTCTGGAGACTGTATATTAATTTGTAATTATTTATTAGGTAGTGAAAGTTGGATTTGGAGAAAAATAAAAGTACATAATCCCATAGCTGTGCCTAACTAATCTCCATTTTGCCAGTCGTGTCTCCATTTGCCAGCCAAGAGAGGCCTCCCCAGGGAAAGTCAAAAGGGCTGAGTCCTAACCAAAGCTGAAGCATTCTGCCCTCCCAGGCAGGTCTCCAGCCCAAGAGAGCCAAGAGTGGAAAAGCCAACAAACATTTGTTGCTTCCTCAATTCCCTCTTTTATGATGCCAGTGATGTCACTCCTTCTGGGTCTCCCTGATTGGACAGATTTGATCTCAGTCCAGGTTAGTGGACAGTCTTCCTGATGCCAAGAGTCATCTGGGAAAAGAGGCAAGCATCTTCCAAAACACCAGGGAACCACCAGGTCTCTGGCATCATCCCATAGTACATATATACACCTAGTCAAAGGATGGGGCTGTTTCAAAAACTTTCTTTTCAGATGGAAAAAGGGGTACAATTTATAATAATTTCACATGATACTATGCAAGGGATGAAAAGACAAAAGTGGAACAATTCTTGCCCTCAAAGTGATTACTCATCACAGAATTTCCTAGTTGAATGGGTCCTCAGCAGTTAGTCCATGCTAGAAAAAGAAGCTAATTTATATCTTAATAATCTAATAACCTAATAATCTAGCCTATAACCCTAGAGTCCCATTGAGAAAGGATTTCTGATATTTGGAAGCAGTTCATTCTATTCTTCCAAACCAATAATTGTTCATCGGTTTTTCTTGACATCATTGGCCCCAGTTCTACTCTCTGGAGCCAAACAAAATAAGCCTCATCTCTTTTTCACATCATAGTCTTAAAGATAGTTCTCATTGTCCCTTCTCTGGTCTTCTCAAGGTGTTCCCAATTCCTTCATTCCTTAAAAGATTAATTGTCATTCAATCACTTCAATCATTTCAGTCCTATCTGAAGCTTGGTGACCCCATTGGTAGTTTTCTTGGAAGATCCTGGAGTGATTTGCCATTTCCTTCTCCAGCTCATTTGACAGATGAGGAACTGAGGCAAAAAGGGTAAAGTGACATGTCTAGGTCATAGTTAAGTGTCTGAGGCTAGAGTTGAACTTACGAAGATGACTCTCACTCCAGGCTGGCCACTCTCTCCTTTGCCACCTAGCTTCCCTCCTAAAGGATTAAATTCTCTGCTCTATGGGCAGTTCAGTTCTCCAGGTGGATTCATCCTTCATATAGTTAAGAAAGCTGATGTTTTACTTGTAAGGTTGTTTATCACTGCCATCTTCCCCCTGAGCCTTTACATCTATTTTCTCATCTCAGCATAGGTGGTACAGTGGGTAGCATATGTGTAGTCAGGAAGACTTGAATTGGAATCTTCTCTCAAATGTTTATTAGGTACAAGACCCAGAGGAAGTTACTTAACCTCCATCTTCTCATTTGCAAAATGGGGATGATAATAATAGCAATTCCCTCCACCCCTAGGGTTGTTGAAGGATATAATGAGATAATATTTGTAAAATGCTTTGCAAACTTTAGAATAGTATATAAATGTTGGCTGTTTATTACTAGGTCATATGAATCAAAGAATTTTAAATCTGGAAGACAAATTTGATATTATTGTATTCAAACCCATCATTTTACAGATAAGGAATCAGAGCTAGAGAAGTTGATTGCCTTGTCTGAGGTCTCCAGGTGTCCAGATGCCCAAGTCCAATGTTCTTTCTCAAGCATTCATACAATCGTTTGATTGAAATCCATAGAATCATAGAAACCAGGGGTTAGGAGGAACCTCAGAGTCCAGAAGAACCCTAGAGGACAGTCTGGTCTAGTGAACAGATCTCAGACATTTTGGGCAAGTCGTAGCACCTCACTGGGTCTTAGTTTGCTCAGTCTACAAAATTAGGGAGTTGGACTAAATGATTAATTTCTTCATTTATGGAATAAACTGATCTCCCTTCCAACTCTAGCTCTATGATTCTGCTGTCTCTAAAGTCCTTTATATCTCTAAATCTGTGACTCAAAAGAGGGAAGCTCTGATTATGTGATGAAAATTCAACCAGCCTCTTCTTGCTGACAACCACCCTAGCAAATAATTTTTTAGCTTCTCTCTGATAGACCTGTAGGGATAGAAAATCCTCTGGTCTTTGAAGTATCCCATTTCATTCTTGAACAGCTCTAATGGTTAGGGAGCTTTTTTCTGCCTCCCTGCAATTTCTACCCACTGGTTCTTGTTCTATCCTGGGGGAGCTAAGCAAGAAAATTCAGAACCTTCTTCCACTTGACAGTCCTTCAAATACAGAGACAGAGCACTGAACCTGGAAAGGAAATATTTGAAGAGAATCATTGTCCTCCTAAAATGTTCTGTTTGGGGGTATGCAGTGGATAGACAGTGGTCCTGGAGTCAATCAATCAACCCACATTTATTGAGTCTACTGTATGCCGGGTACTGTGCTAATACAAAAAGGGGTTCATAGACCTGGGTTTTGATCTGGGGGGGATGTCTGGGAAAAAAACACAAATCCATTTGAGTATTTTTACAGGAGAGTGAGATGCTTAAAAAAAACCCTTACCTTCCATCTTGGAATCAATACCCCTTATTGGTTCCAAGACAGAAGAGTAGTAAGATTTAGGCGATTAGGTTTAAGTAACTTGCCCAGAGTCACAGAGCTAGGAAGTGTCTCAGGCCACATTTGAATCCAGGTCCTTCTGCCTCTAAAGAAGGCAGCTTTTAATAGCTCTCCTTATTGGGAAGTTTCTCCTAACATCAATTATTTGCTTTGTAACTACCATTGCTCCTAATTCTGACCTCTTGAGGCTCAACAAGGGGGGCACTTACTGGGGGACTATTGGGTCAATTAAAAAAAAAGTTTGTGCTTCTGATAACAAAGTACCAATGTTACCATAAAATGGTGTAGAGGAGAATTTAGGGAAAGGAATGGGAAATCAGCAGGGCAGATAAGCTCCAAGGCTGGAGTAGGGAGGATGCAATCTTCTCTGTCTCCCTAGATAGGAAATCTTAGAATTACTGTGAAGTCTTCTTAGGCATTCTTCAATTCTTGATTCTGCCTGAAGCAGATAAAGTGATAAACTATAACTTTTTTCTCTCCTGAGGTAGGTATTTTCAGATTTAATTTTAGATCTATCTTTTTAATTGACAGAAAATTCCACACACACAAAAAGAACCTAATGGAGGAGAGAAATTTCACACAATATGGACATGATTCAAACTGTTTAAGTATGAATTAGTATTATGGGGGCTTGAGGTGAGTTGTTGGGTTCAGGACAGGTACTCTTTGAAAGAATGCAAGACTCTATAATTTAACTTAGAAATAAAAAAGAGAAATGTATTAATTTTGTATTCATGTTGAAGTGGCTGGGGGGATAGTGTAGGTGGAATACTGCCTCCTAGAGAAGATGTGTCCTGGGTCTTTTATATCCTTTAGACAACATATGTTCTGTGACCAGGGATGAGGGAATGGAATGAGGTTGGGCAGGAGTGGGAAATGTTTATCACCATACTGGGACTAGAAGGATGTTGTTCTGTCCTGGAGACACAGAGGGTTATCAGTAATAGTTTAGGGGGTAAGTAGATGTCCTAGATTATAGCCCAATGGCGTCAGAGCATAATCAGAAGATGGATCTCTGTGTCTATCTCAAAATCTAGGGGAGAATTCAAGGGGCATATTTCTCTCCAGCATTACAAGACTACTAACTTTAAAAGGCTATCTATTAGCCCTAATATCAATGCATACTGGGGGCAGATGCGTGGCTCAGTGGTTTGAGAACCAGGCCTGGAAACAGGAGGTCCTGGGTTCAAATGTGGCCTTAGACACTTTCCAGCTGGGTGACCCTGGGCAAGTCACTTGACCCCCATTGCCTAGCCCTTACCACTTTTCTGCCTTGGAACCATTGGTTCCAAGATGGAAGGTAAGGGTTATATCTATCTATCTATCTATCTATCTATCTATCTATCTATCTATCTATCTATCTATCCATCCATCTATCTATCTATCTATCTATCTATCTATCTATCTATCTATCTATGTATATATTAATGCACACCCAAAAGCTTAAGACTATGAAAACCTGCCATTGATTGTTAAGTATTATGGGACTTTTACTAGTAATTGTGTCTGATTTCAGAAGAAGGAATCACAAAAGAGCCACTACACAGTGCCAGGAAGCTCAAGGTCAAGGAGAACGATAATCCCTGTGGGACTGATGAGAATCTGCTCCAAGATAGGATTTGGTTGGAGGTTTGAGGAAGTGTATTGACAATTTCCAACAAGTACCTTAGTTTGGCTTTCATTTTGGTCCCACTGGTCCCATTTTGGTCCTGAGAGTGAAGATAAAATCAGACCAGGGAATCATAATTTCCTTTTACTCCATAACCTAGTCTCTTCTCTCTTTTAGTTTGGCAATTTTCTGTAGTCCTGGATGCCAGTGGATAAAGTGCTATATCACGGCAATTGTCCTACAAGCTTGAGGGACATAAATCACTTTAATTGGGCCTTGTTGGTGATTCAAGGACCTGTTACAGGTTTATTCTTTTTTTACTCATAATTTTATGTACCTAATATTTTGATATTTTATTTTTATCCATAATTAATTTTTACTTTTTATTTGGGATTTTTGGGGGGTTATTGGCTTTCTTTTAACAATTGATTCATACACCTCATAATTCAGCCATGTGTCCTGGGGTGATTCTGGTGTTGGTCAACACCATCCTTGGGGCAGATTGAGTAATTATCCTAAAATCCAATGTTTAAAATCTTTTTTGGGGGTACCTGGATCAGTAGAGTCCTAGAATATTTAAGTCTGGAAAGAAGCTAGGGAATGAATCAGTCATGAAGTATTTCTTAAGCACTTACTATGGACTAGCCACTGTGCTAGATGGCAAGGGCACAAAGACATAAATGAAATTTCAAGGAATTCTCATTTGAATGGAGTAAGCATCCTACACACACATACACAGGTATCTTGGAGATGGCCATTATGAAGGGTGATAGAGTCAGTGAGGAGGGAATTGTGGAGTAAAAGTTTGAGTGTGGTCCTTGAAATCTAAATAACCTCAAATGAAACAAAGGCAGCTTCTGTGCACATAGCTTTTTATTTAAAGGAAACCGCAGAGCTCATGACCTGTATCTAATATGATGGAGGACAGACAGTGCTTTGCATTGGCTCTATATCCTTCTAGAAAGAGTCAGGGGCTTATGTAAGTATTACCAGGGTCAGGGTAAGTGAACCTGGGGGAGAAAGTTCCCACAAATCTGGGGCAAGCAGCCTACTATGTGCCCAGAAAACTTAATTATCTCCTAGTACTACTCCTCTCATCGCTTAAAGTCATGGAGATCCTCTACTATTTGGGGGTGATACCCCTCCCCTGTCCCTGTCATCAGTCTATTTGTCTTCAGACTGAAGACAGAGGCAGGAGAGAGGGAAGGGCAGAACCTACAAAGTTGTAAAGTTAAGGCTTCAAAATCCAGTTGGCTCCATTGTTGACACATGGTGGATTAAAAACTAGTTGGGAAGATCTTTCTGGTAGCTCATGTAATCTTGTCATTTGGAGGAAGATGACAAAGGAACCTGCTTGTTGCTGGTGGTCTTGCTTCTAGGGTCGATACTTGCATAGGAAGTGTTGGGGCTTGCTGCAGTAATTTTTATTCCAGGTTAAGAAATCTGCAAGAAATAAAAAAAACTTCTTTTTTTTTATCTGCCTTAAATCCTCTGTCAAGTCCCCTGTAAGGTTAACCAGCATCCCTTGGCCTCTCTTTTCGAGTAAGTTAAGAAACTTGAGAGAATTGACAGAGGTAGTGATTTCTACTATTGAAAGATGAACCCACATTTCATCAAAAGTAGAAAGAAAAATCTCAAAAATATCAGTTCTGCTACTGTATTGATGGCTGGGTGCCAACAGGGTATTGCCTCTTGTCCAATTCAATGGAAGCATGTCACTGTCTTTCTTTCTTGGGAATACCACTGGTCTATGAGAAGAGACACTGAGTTTCAGTCTACAACTACACTTAAATACTGAATGAAATAAAGAATTAATTATGCCTTTACTTATCCTACTCCTTCTTCCCCTTAATAAAAAAAAAGATGGATCATTTTGGTCTCATTAATATGACCTCAATTATTTTTTTAAACCCCATACTATTGAAAGATGATCCACCAAGTAATTTTAGCTATCACAGCTGGGTGGCTCAATGCATTGAGAGCCAGGTCTAAAGACTGGAAGCTCTGTGTTAAAATCTGATCTCAGACACTTCCTAGCATTGTGTTCCTGGGGAAGCCACTTACTTGCCATTGCCTAGCCCTTACTGCTCTGCTTCTTTGGAATAAATACACCATATTGATTCTATAATGGAAGGTAAGGGTTTAAAAAAAAACAAAACAAAAAAATCTATTGCGGTGAGTTCAATGATGATTTGGTTTGGTGGGAAGTGGACAGAAAGGACCCCCAGTTCCTCTTGAAGATATGTCTTTCTGGTCATCACTATGATCTATGGATTCAAAATGGTTCTCCAGGTTTATAGGACATTTGTGGTCCATTAGCATTTTACCCATGCCATTGCTATTCTGCTGTCTAGACAGCTACCACTACCAGTAGGCAAAAACTTGAGAGTATGGGCACGGTCTATGTTTTCAAATTTAAGGGAAGATATGAGGAAAGATGAAATATTTTAGATGCACAGGGAAGATTTGAGTGCTAAGTATTATGGAAAGGGAAGCAGCAGTGGCATGGTGAAATAGAAAGTCTTTTTGTAGTGACAAAGAACTGGAAACTAAGGGGGCACCCATCAATTGGAGGATGACTGAACACATTGTGGTACATAGGAGTAATGGAATGCTATTGCAAAGGAAGAAATGATGAAGGATACAGTTTTAGAGTAATCTGGAAAGACTTTATGAAATAATACAGAGTAAAGTGATCCGAACCAGGAGAATAATTTATAAAACAGTAACAACACTAAAAAGATGGACAACTTTGAAAGACTTAGGAAATCTGATCAATGAAATGACCAATCAGGATTCTAGAAGACTAGTGATGAAATCTGGTACCTTCCTTCTAACAGAAAGGTGATGAATTCGGGTATAGAATGAGACAGATTCATGGATATGGCCAACACAGGAATTTATTTGGTTTAACTATACCTATATGTTACAAGTATTTTCTTTTTTTAGAGGTGGTGGTGGTGGGATGAGTGGGTGAGAAAACAATTGCTTGTCAATTGAAAAAGATTATAATTAAAATGAACTATGACTCTTTAAGGGGGCCCATAGGCAGTGCAGTGGATACAGAATTAGGCCTAGAGTTAGGAGGACCAGAACTCAAATCTGACCTTAGATGCTTACTAGCTGTGTGACCCTGAGCAAGTCACTTAATTAACCCTGTTTACCTCAGTTTCCTCATCTGCCAAATAAGTTGGAGAATGAAATGACAAACCACTCCATTATTTTTGCCAAGAAAACTCCAACTGGGGTCATGGAAAGTCAGACATGATTGAAATGACTGAATATCAATTTGACTCAACAACAAAAGAACATTATGCTTATTGCAGAAGACTTGTATGTGAGTTCTAGCTATTTCTCGAGAATAATTTATTTTATTGAGCTTTAGTTTCCTCACTCCTAAAGCAATGAGATTTTATTTCTTAATGTTCCTTCCATCTCTGTGAGTTGATTCAATCATTTGAATTAATGGATAGAAATTAGAAGGTATATAGAATATTCCTTGGGAATGAGGAAACTCTTACTAATGCATAGGGGCAATTCTCAGCCCTTTATGATCTTAGGAAGTTGCCTAAAGCAGAGGTGTCAAACATGGTCCATGACACTCTCAGGGGCAGCTCAAGCCAGATTAAAATGTAATTGGAAAATATTAAAAAAATAAAAATATAATAAGGACATTTAGAATATAATATAAAACATTTAGAAACATAGTCACTGTGCTATTTCAAGGATAATTCTATGTGAATTAGTGGTTCTTGTTTCCCTTTTGATACAGCTGGTTTAGAGAACTGAGAGGTTCTAAATTTAACCACCAATTCACCAGATTATACAACAAACACATGCCAGAAGCAAAGTTTGGACATTCTTGGCTTTGAGTTTAGCTCTTTATCCACTTCTCATCCAAATCTCACTGAGTTTAAGAGAGGCAATATGATATAATAGGCAAAAAGTTATCTTCTTTTTTAACTTTTAATTTTCTTTCTTCGTAACAACCCCCTCCCCCCTACAGAAAGGCAAGGGCTGGGCAATGGGAGTTTATCGACTTGCTCAATGACACAGCTAACAAATGTCTGCAGCCAGATTTGAACTCAGGAAGATGAGTCTTCCTGATTCCAAGTCCAGTGCTCTATCTACTGTATCACCTAGCTGCCAATACGGAAAGAACTAACACCTGTGAAAAGCTAATAGGGATGATGCTTCAGTACTTACTACTCTGATAAGATATCTCAGCACAGGTCTTATCAGTATGGAAAGATTTGTCAGCCCAGGATCTGAAGAAGAACACACCTCCATCAATCCATTTCCATTTGTTGTTCTACAAGGGAAAAGTCAAATGAAAGAAACATCTACAATTGAATAACCTCCTCCCTTTGTCTTCAAATATTTTGTCCTCCTCTCCCATCTCAAAAGGAAGTGATTTGCATTTTTGCCAAGATTCATCCTTCCCATCTGTATCCTTGAGCCCCATCCTTTCCCTGCCTCCTCAGGGACCTTATTCCATCAATTGATATTTTTTCTTGCATTTCCATCCTCTTTCTCTCTTCTGGCACCTTCTACTTCCTTCCTTCTCAGGTCTTCTTCAGGCAGGCAAATGAAGTGATGGATAGAGTTCTGGGCTTGAGTCATCAAGTACAGAATTCAAATCTAACCTCAGACACTTGTGAAAAAGGGAATTATCCTCCCTTATTTTTCTTCAATTAGTCAGGAACTTGAAGATTCTTTGACATTGATGTGCAAGTATAGACACAGAGACAGAAAATTGATCCCACAGGCACTGCCCCCCCCCCAGGTGGTGCCAGGCAAATTAAGGAACTATGATTGGTTCCTAAGATGTGACATGGAAGAACTAGTAGGTGGAGAAAATAGCTTATAGAAGCATTTTCAGAGGGCTGCACACACTTTCTTGCATTGGTGACACTCTTGCTGGAGAGACTCTCATGGACTTCTGACTGGAGAGTGGACCTGGAGTCTTTGTTGGAGGTTGAACTTCATTTCATCAAAATGCAGTTAGGGTATTTAGCTAAACTTCTCCCTACCTCTTCCCTACATTTCCCTCTCTTTACTATCTCTACTTTGATTAAACTAAATTGTTAAAGCTACTAACACTTATAATTTAATTTAAATTTAAATTATTACAATTTGGCAACATTTAAATTATTATACACTTATGAACTGAGTGACCCTGGGCAAGTAACTTAACCTCATTTGCCTTAGTTTCTTCAACAATAAAATGAGAGTAATAATCGGTCATGGATAGGATATATAAGATAGTATTTGACAAGCACTTTGGAAACCTTAAAGTGTTAGCTATTATTGTCCTAAAAACAAAACCAAGAAACCACCTGACCTTGATCCTATTAATCCCTCAAGTAATTGTCCTAGATTTCTCTTCCTTTTCACTACCCAATTACTTTTAGGAGAATGGTTTACTTTTGCTAACCCTACTTTATTAGATAATTGTTCTCCAAATAGTACCCCGTTTGGCCTTTTATTTTGTATGTCCAACACCATTTCTGGTACAAAGTATAAAAATGCTTATTAATTTACCGATTGTTCTTTCCAAGTTCTTATATTCCAGGCAGAGGAGTTCGTATTTTATTTTAAAAGGAATTGGGAGCCTTAAAAGGTATTTGAGTAGGGGAATGATAATGGGTCAGGTCTAAGTGTCAGGGAAACTATTTTGTCAATTGTGGAAAGGATGAAGAGAGAGTGGTGCAAGAGAGACCAGTTAGGAGGCTACTATAATAGTATAAACTTAGGGTCATAAGGGTTACGGTGGAATACACTAAAGTGGAAGCTGGGTAGGTGGTGGGTAAGGGGAATATATGAGAAATATTATGGAGGTAGAGTCAATAAGGCTCATTAACTGATTGGATGTGGTGGGTGAAGAGTAGAAAAATGTCGAAGATAACATCTCTGTTCCTGACAGAATGTTCTCCATGTTGTCTCCTCATTCTTGATTCAAGCTCTTTCTGTTCTTTCTAGTGTTTGTATTTTCACTACTCTACATAGCATGATGTCCTCATACAGTTGACCTTCTCCGCTCATTAATCAGAAAATGGTGGGTTTAACTTGGGAATTGTTAGTCCCTTCATATGTTTCCTAACTGGTATTTCTTTCATTTCACATCCTACTTATTTTGTTTGACTGGAGTCCTTGTACTTTTTAATTTAACTAAGCCAGTAAATATTTATTAAGCCCCTACAATTTGGGATCCCATATCCCAATTATTACAGAAGCTTGGTGCCCCTTTGGTGGAATATTTTATATTTTCTACCTTCCTTACACTCAAATGTGATCAGGAGCCTGGAAAGTGAAGGCATCTCAAAGGAGAAGATGGGAGAAAAAGAAGGCTGAACTGAACATAAAGTTTACATTAAAAAAATTAAACATCATGGCCAGTTAGGTTGCTCAATGGATTGAGAGCCTGGGTCCTGGGTTCAAATCTAGCCTCAGATATTTCCTATCTGTGTGACCCTGGGCAAGTCACTTAATCCTAATTACCTAGCCCTTATCACTCTTCTGACTTAGAAGTGATACTAAGAAAGACTATAATGGTTTAAAAAATAATAATAAATGCTCCCTAATGGAGAGTCAATTTATTTAAGTGCTTCGTATGTAAGCTTTTGTGGGCATATGTTCATCATGAGGACCTTGACCTCCAAGAGGTCTCTGGACTCAGAAGCATTGTGTCCAATCACCAGTCCTCCTCTGAAGTATTATATAGTATATATATAAATAAGTATTTATATATATGTATATGTGTATGTGTATATATATGCATATGTATATATTATATATAATATGAAATATATAAATGAAGTAGTATATAGAATATATATATGCTGGATTAAAGAACCCTATGCACAGATGTATTTAACTCAAATAATAAATAACTATTAATCACCTATCGTGTATTGGGACCTGTGATTAGCTCTGAGACTACAAAGTCAAAAGAAAAAAAAATCTTTGCTCTCAGAATTTACATTCTGCTCCCAACCTACCCTTCCAACCCCGAATTAAGAGCTTCTCAGACATAAACCAAGTCATCCTGTTCTATGTGAATCATATCTTATTAACAGTGAGCTGGCTAATCAGCTAATGAATTAGGGCTTGTTTTATAGTTTTGCTGATTGTTGGCTCAAGAGGGGAAAATGTTTATAATACAGATTAAATATAACACTACATTATGGGTACTTTTTTTTTCGTTAAGGGCTGATTATTAATTATTTACCAGCACACTCCTGCTTACGTGCCAAGGTAAACTGTGGTAATGTACCTTTTCAGTGGGAAAGCAGGTCAATTCCCAGACAGAAGACTGAAGCCATTCTAAGAAAGCAGTGGAGATTCCTCTCCAAAGATTACCTTTTGGGGGTCGTTGAGGCCAATCCAAACAGGCTGGTTTCGCTGATAGCCCCAGATGTGCTTGGCTATGACTTTGGCTTCCTTTGCATCCAGGATAGAGGCCAGATGGGCCCCATTTCCAAAGGATTGACACTCCAACTGCAAGCAAGGGGGACTTACATCAGTTATCAGTCATCCTTGTAAGCCCAGGATCCCAACCATGGAGGTGAATCTTAGCAGCTCTAACTCCTACAGACCTTCCCTTAGAAAACATAGGCTCTATCAGCATTAACAACAAAAGGCTTTGGGTCTGAGAGAAGATAAAGAAATGCTATCAGAGTGCATGAGCTAAACTACCAGTGGAATAGTGATATTCTCTTAGGACCCCCCCGCCTTGGCAAAGACATGGCACCCAGGCAGAGCCAGCACTCGGGAAGCTGCTCCTTTCCCCCTCTTCCCAGTGTCCAAGGATATTTTTGGTATGCCTCATCCCTCTGTCCAGTCACCCAAAGCAAGCAATTCCTCCGTCAACCCTCCCTTAATGAAGGGGCTCACAGACAGCTTGATTTTGCCATCTGGGCACTCGAACTTAGAAAAGGTTCACCACTGCTGTTTTAGACCATGGTTAAGAGTTACTGGGGAAGGCAATGTAGGCTGCCAAATTCTCATGTACCTTTAAAAAAAGTATGTATCTAAGACAAATATTTGTTTTTCCTTAGTAGTGGTGGAATTTGAACTTGAAATAAAGATCATACCCCCAATTTAAGTTCAGTGAGGGCTGATGTGTAACTCTTATCTGTGTTAAAGCTTTAGAAAACTCTCAAAACACAGGCAGCTGGGTAGCTCAGTGGATTGAGAGCCAGGCCTAGAGACAGGAGATTCTAGGTTCAAATCTGACCTCAGGCAATTCCCAGTTGTGTGACCCTGGGCAAGTCACTTAACCCCCATTGCCTAGCCCTTAACACTCTTCTGCCTTGGAGCCAATACATAGTATTGATTCCAAGATGGAAGGTGAGGGTTTAAAAAAAACAAAACAAAACTCTCAAAACTTTGGGCAATAAACTCACATCCCCTATAATCCTGGAAATCTTTGCATTTTTCCTGGATCTTAGCCCTACAAAGCTATGTGTAGCTATGTCCCTTAGAGCTCAGTGAACAGCTTTGTCTTGGCTAAGTAAAATTTAAATTAATATCCAATTCTCATCAGCAGGAAGTTAAAAAGTAGGTGGTGAGTATTTTTTGGCCATAGGAACCAGGAAGGATGGGAAATTTTCTTTGTGGGCAGGAGAATATTTAAGAATAAAATTCTAAAGAAGGGTGGAGAAACAAAGCTGATGAAAAGATGTTGTTTAAAGTGAATAGTGTGGAAATATCAGGAATAAGTTCAAGTTCAAAAATGTGGTATGACCCTATAAAAATGGTTTAAGTAGTTCAAAAACTCAGAATAAGTCAAGTTGTCAAGAAAAGATTAAAAACAAAAAAGATCTTTTAAAAAAAAGATTTGGAAAAGGTGCCTCAAAGAATGGCTAGGACCATTGGTGTGGATAGGATATTGATAATAGATGTCAGAAATGCTAAATTATTATTTTGCTTCCATTTTCTTTGCAAAGGAGGACTGTCTTTAGCCTGGGAAGGATAAAGTAAGAAAATAGAGAGCACCCCTCTGCTTTTAATGATTCCAAGTCAGTAGATTGAGATGAATTATATACCAAAGCATAGAAAGACTTGATGGATATATTCTCTGAGCCACTGAGTCAACTGTGAAAGATGTCAGAAGGATGGAGACTTGCCTCAGGATAGAAGATGACCAAAATTTGCCCTGATTTTAGAAAAAAAAATGGACTAGAAGGGAATCTGTGAACTGTAGGCCAGTGAGCTTGAGTTCTATTCCTAGCAGAATTGTTAAAGAGACGAATAGTAAATATTATGAAGAGCCAACACAGTTTCCTCAAGAACAAGTTTTGCTGACCATCCCCATTTTCTTTTGTAGAAGCAGTAAATCAAGGGAATATGATGATACAAGTCCCCGGTCCAAAGAATTTCTTTTTCTTTTTAAAATCTTTACTTTCTGTCTTGAAATCATCTGAAGACATCAGCTGGACCTCTGTTTCTGGCTCATCGAGGACTCTGTGAGAAACTGATCTCATCCCCTGATGGATTGACTTTCAGATAATTTAGGACTGAGTTTAGAGTAAGTCAGACAAGGTTTATATAGTGGGTTAAAGAATTTAGATTTCACCTTTTCCCTCCCTTTTCCTTTCCTTCATCCCTTCTATGTTCAAATAAATTCAACATTTATATGTTTTCCCCTCTGTATTATTTTCCCTCCCCCTATCCAAATTATATTTCCTTTTAACAATAGCTAGAAGTGTTTGAGGTCAAATTGGAATCCAGATCCTCCTGACACACACTTAGTCATGTGGTTTTAGTTTTGTTAGGTAATTGGGTTATTTATACTTCTATTTCCTTTTATTCCTCCTACTTCAAATGATTACTACTAATAATTATAAGTTAATTATTTATTATTATATAATTTATCATTATAATAATGACAATATATCAGCACAATAATGATAATAAATTATTATAAGATATGATATATTATTATGAAATTAATTATTATAAATTATAAATAAATAATTATAAAATATAATTCTTGGAGTGTTGGATATTAATTTAAATTCTACAAGGCAGAAAAAACTGGTGTGTTTTTTTTAAGAATAAGTGGAAAGTGCTACTTACACTTGAACTAAAAGTCAACACTACAAATAAATATTAGAGGAAGGCTGACTAGACAGCAGTTTTTCTGAAGAAGTTATGAGAATTTTAGCAAGGTACAAGCATGGCATAGTGCAGCAGTGTGATGTGACAGCCCAAAAAGCTAATGTGAACTTTATCTGTATTGAAAAGCATCATTTCAGAGCTAGACAGTCTTGCTCTATTCTGCCTGGTCTGTCTACATCTTGACTATTTATTGTGTTCAATTCTTGGCACTGGATTTTAAGAAGGACATCGATAAGCTAAAGAAAGTCCAGAGAAAGGCACCCTAGGATGGTAAAGGATTTTGAAGATCATGTCATATAAGAATGAGCTGAAAAAATGGGGGATATTTAGACCAAAGAAGAGAAGACTTGGAGGGTGTTGGTGAAGGCATGAAAGTTGTCTCAAAGTCTTTGAAGGGCTTTTATATGGAAGAACAATTAGATTTATTTAGTGTAGTCTAAGAAGATGAAATTAGAAATAATGGTAACTGGAAATAGCAATGCTGATCTGAACTTAAAGTAAAGAAGGAACCCCAAATCAAGTTTTGCCAAACTGGGTCTTAGGAGCCATTAGTATTCCCCCATAACAGGATGTTTTCAAGCAAAGGCTGGATGACTTCTTGTTGGGTACGCTGCATAGTGAGACCTCTCATTCATTTGATGATCATGCTCCATCTCTGATGAGGTCTCCACTAGTTATGATATTTTCCGATCTTCACTTTCTTTTCCAAACATTTTCCCTCTATCTAACTGTTGAACCATACATAATTAACATTGCTGTTTTCTCTCAAGGTATCTGGGGGATCTGATGCTTGAGTCAAACTGGTTGGAGCTATCCCAAATGGCCTTGGAAAAGCTGGCTTTGAATGACATGAATTTCTTACCTCAGCATCGGACCAACTTTGAAGTTTTCGAAAATATCCATAACAATTGGATCTGTAGTAAAACCATCCTGTGCTGCAGCTGGGTCTCATGATAATATCTTCATATGAACAAAAGAGAGTCATTAATCATTATGAAAGTAAGGAATGGAAGCTAGATTCTCTTGTTCCTTTCTGATTATCCCTCCCCATTCCTATTCTACTTTTGGACAGCTCTAAGCACTGGACTTGGAATCAAGAAGACTCATTTTCATGAGTTCAAATCTAGCTTCAGATACTCACCAGTTATACAACCCTGGGCACCTCACTTCACCCTTTTTGCCTCAGTTTCCTCATCTGTCAAATGAGCTGGAGAGGAAATGGCAAACTACTCCAGTGTAAACCCCAAATGGGGTCACAGAGAATAGGACAGAAATGAAAATGACTAAACAGCAAAAAATTCTCATATGCATAATTACATTGAAATGTGAGTTTCCTTCTCTAACTTCTACTCATTGCTTTTGGCTATTCACTTTAAGATCAATGCTAAGTTAATTTATGATCTTCTTTGGCTGCCATGTTGACTCATACTGAGGTTTAAGCTTCTTAAAAGATCTAAAAGATAATAAAGTACAAGTATTATACCCATTTTACATTTTGGAAAACTAAGAGTTGGGGAGAGGAAGTGACTTACCCAAGGTCACTCATGTTAAAGCAGAATTAGGACTTAAACTAAGACAGACTCCAAATCCTGTGCTCTTTCTATTATATAATGACACCCCTTTGCCATCTATCCATAATCTGCTTGAAATAATTTATGATCCCTATGATATTTTTCTTTGGAAGTTGTGCTGAAATAATAATTTTCCACCACTGACCACATAAGGCCACAGTCCTGGGGCTAAGGTTCTGGGTACAGTTTAAGAGCTTCTCTTCTTTGGCTCATTGTACTTCTGAAATTGCTGTATAAACACTAAGTTGTCATACAAATGAGAATTATTAATTGCATAGTCTAATCTTAAATGAAGGAAAGATTTACATGCAATCATGCAATGCACAATGAGCAGAATCAAAACACGCACTCAACAAAGGTAAAGAAATTTCAGACATATTGGGGGAGAGGAATTACAAAAAAACAAACAATTTTCTGTTATTTTGGTTTTCCTTTGTTAAATACTCAAATTTCTACATGTAATTCCATCTTTTGTTTTGAACTTTTGCTTTTGCTGATGGTTATAAAGTTTATAATAAAGTCATCTAAACATTTAGTTCCTTGGATACAGTTATAGAATTATGTTCTCTTAGATTCAGGAAATAATTCTCTATAATTCTTCCTTCATGTTAGTCTTGACTTTAATCCTCGATTCCTGATATGTGGAAATGGAAGACCAGGTGATTAAAAAGTCAAAGCTCTACAGGTTGCTAAATCTGGAGATGAGAAGGGTGCTTAACATAAGGAGGATCAAGCCTCACCAATTTGACACAATAAATTACTATTGTTTTATTTAATCCACCAGGTAAAGAAAACATAGTTGGATGAAAATTTTCATTTTAAAGCAAATATTACAATATTCCTATATCAATTGATGCATCTGGTCCTTGCAGTCTTAACAGGTTTTCAAGTATGAGTGGGTCATTTTAGAGCTTTTAAGGTGTATGTGAGCATGCAGTTTTATAAAAATATAGCCTATAAATGAATCTGTATTTTAATAAGAAAAAATTTGTTTGAGGTTGATGAAGAATTTCTTTTGACAACCCAGCTAAGTGAACTGATGCTAAGAGAGCCATTTATTGCTATTCTTAGAGCACTCTAAAAACTACTAAAAAAGAAATCATTGCTTCACTCAGCATCCCTAGCATAATAGTTTTAATGCTCCTTTGGAGTCTTAGGGTCCTGCGTGTGGTCCTCCATAGACAAAAAGGTTAGGTGGAGTCATTCTTCTTGATCCCCCCTCATTCCCAGACAGAACATATAGAAACTCTAAAATGGATATAAGGTCTTAATGTTCAAAGTAGATTCAATATTTACTAAGTTTGGAAGGTCAGGGCAGTCCTATCTGAAAAGGAATTCATTCTCTCCAGTCAGATGTACCCTGCCAAATATTTGCTTACAATCCACAGCTGGACCAGATCAAGGACTCATGTTCTAATACTGCCCAAGCTGGGCAAGGAGGGTCCTGAGTATCTTTTGGGGGGTATGATTGACCCAAGAACAGTCTGATCCCTGAAGACGAATCCTTTGGTATTTTCTCAGATTCTTTCTTCTTGGCTCTATCTCTCTCTCTTTTTCATTGTTTAATATGAGTTTCTACCATGGATAGTTTGGGGGAGATCTGGAATGTCAGTTCCTTGTATTGCCCCTTCTTTCCAGGCTCTCCCTCTCCCACCTTATGGTGTTGCCTCATTTACCTTGCACCCCCTAAAATTGTAGAGATCTGTTAGCTCCTGGATATTCCTGCTTATGGATAGGAACAGTGATGAAAGAACAAATGGGATGCCAAAAGAAATGACTAGTTAATTCAATACAAATAGATACCAGTAGCTCTGCAAAAGAATTCTTTTTTGCTTGCTGACTTTTGCTAGGCACCTGAGGGTCCAAGAAACGCAAAAGACAGCTTTTGATCTACGTTTCTCTAGCAATAATCGTGGTTACCCTCTTGGCGCTTCTTTTTCACTTTTAAAACCAGAAAAAGCAAAAATAGGAGTAAGAGGGAGAAGGAACAGAGACAGATTCTGGACTAATTTTTAAAAATCTAGATTTAAAAAAATGGGTTGCCTTTGGGGCTGGTGAGTTACCTGTTACTGGAGGTCTTTAAACAGAAGCTGGATGACTTCTAACAAGACATCCCCATGCTAGAAAGGGTTAGACTCAATTGCCTCTGAGGTACCTTCCAACTCTGATGGTCTAGGAGGGATCACTTAGAGTGTAAGTAACTTGAGAGCAGAGACTGTCTTTCTTTCTACTTGTATTTATATTGACAGGGCTTAGCACCAGCCTGGCACATAATCAGTGCTAATAAATGCTTGTTGACTTGATTATAAGGATATAGACATATACATAAACATATACATATATGTATAAATATACACATATTCACACATGCATATATATTCATATGTATACATACAGGTTCAAGTATTGCCACTGACTCATATTTGGACAAGTCATTTAACTTTTCAGTGCTCTAGGCAAAGTTATGGGTATAAATTATAGTGAAAGTGTAAGTACATCCATAAAGGAAATTTCTTCATCTGGACAAATCTCTATATTGGTGAAATCCCAGGTTCATTTCTCATTCTGCACATGGCTTTTCCTTTTTTTTTTTTAAACTCTTAGTTTCTGTCTTACCCTCAATTCTAAGACAGAAGAGTGGCAAGGTCTAGGAAACTGAGGTTAAGTGACTTGCTTAGCATCACACAGGAAGTATCTAAGAACAGATTTGAACCCAAGTCCTCCTGTCTCCAGGTCTGACTCTTTATCCACTGTGCTACCTAGCTGCCCCTTGCAGGGTACAACAAAGGTAAGGGAATTTCAGACAGATGAGGGGAAATCACAAAATAAAATAACATTCTGTTACTATTTTAGTTCTACTTTATTAAAACATTCAAGTTTCTACACATAATTCTACCTTTTATTTTGATATAAAATTATTATTAAGGGTTTTTAAAGCCTTTTACAGCCTCATCTTTTCCTACTTTTCTGATCTTATACTTGACTCCTTTCCATGTACACTGTAATCCAGACACATTGGCTTTCTTGAAGTTTCTTGCAACTCTCTCTCTCTCTCTCTCTCTCTCTCTCTCTCTCTCTCTCTCTCTCTCTCTCTCTCTCTCTCTCTCTCTTCTCTCTCTCTCTCTCTCTCTCTCTCTCTCTCTCTCTCTCTCTCTCTCTCTCTCTCTCTCTCTCTCTTTCTTCTGTCTCTGTTTTCTCTGTCTCTCTATTTCTCCATCATTGTCTCTATCTCTGACTCTCTCATACCATGTCTTTCCACTGATTGTTCCTTATACACAAAATTAAATAATTTTCTAATGTCATTTTAGTTCTACTTTGCTAAAATATTCAAGTTTCTACACTTTGGGCTTCTTGAGGGTCACTTTGAGGGAGGACTTTACTTTTGAAGCTGTCAATAGTTTATATTTGGTCAGATACAACTCACCTGCTTCGATGCCTGTGACTATGGCACAGCTCAGGAGCAGGAGCAGCCAGGAGTTTTTGGAAGCCATTTTCTTCTTTCTTTCCTAGGAATCCTCAATCACAGGCTCTTATTTTATCCTTGAAGCTTCTGAATAGCCCTGGATCTGCAAAATAAGCATTTTTGCAGAGATGTGAAGGAGCCAATTTCTTTTTATGATTTTTCCGACCTCCAAAGGCAAAGAAGGTCATTTTTTATATTTTCCTGCTGAGCTAGAGAATATCTAGTCCTGAAGAATAGCAATTTTCCATTTAAAATTCCTTCATTTCTTCATTCATTCATCCATCCAGTCTTCATTCATTCATTGTACATTTCCTGTGAGCCCCCTAAAGGCAAAGCATCATGCTAGTAACTGAAGTGGACAGGTGCAGGAGGTAGATACCAGGATAAATAATATCTGAATTTTGTTTTTAAGGAGCTCACAGTCTAGGAGGGGAGATAAGACATGCAAGGCAAACTGTATGCTTAATAGAATTTAAATGCAGAGCAGCTACCTTATGGATTGTAAGAGGTACTGGTGGTGGTGATGGTGGATTCCCCTTTAGTGAAGGCTTTTCATGCAAAATTGGGTGGCCAATTGATGGGAAAGCTGGTGAGGGAACTCCTGTTCAGACACAGGTTAAGACTAAATGGCCTTTGAGATTCCCTTCCATTTGGAAGATGCCATGGTCCTGAGAGATACAAACTGAATTCTTTCAGCATTCAGTAGAAGAATTTAAGATTGGATAGAAGAGATGGAATGAAGGAAATACCATTTCACCTGGGTCTTATAGGACAGTAGAATTTTAATAAACAGAAATGATTAGAGAATGGCATGTTAGGTTATATTGGACATTGATGCCAGGTGAGGGAGTTTGGATTTTTTTCAACAGAACATAAGGAACCATTGGAGCACTTGAGCAGAAGAGAGATAGAAGGTGAAATGTGCATTCAAAAGGTGATCGATTGGAGGGGATGCTTCAGAGAATACAGTGTCAGAAACATGCCCATCTAAGCAGTAAGAGTAGAAAGGTTCAACAGATTTTACAGTGATAGAATGAATAGGTCTTGACTGTTCATTAGGCAGAGGTGATGTGGAGAGGAAGGTCATAAGTAAGAACAAGATAATGTTGCATTTCCTGAGTGATGTTACAGACATTTGGCCCCTCAGCATTAGTGACACAATTAGAGACCAAACTCTGGGTTGTATAAATAAATCCTTGGGTGTTGCTAGTCGTAGGCTCTTTTTCTTCTCCATGACAGATGGCCACTCTCTGAGCAGTCTTACAATGACCAATAGGGGGAGTGTAAAACAAATCAATGGGCAATGAATTTCCCAGAACTCAGAACTGCTTCAAAATGAATCATAGCATGTCAGAGTAAGATGGATCTTAGAGATCATCTAAATCAATCCCATCATTTTATTGCTAAAGGAAATAAGGCCCACACAAGTTGAATGACTTGGCCAGTGCCATAGAGCTAGTTAGGGAGACTAGATCTCCTGATTCCTGGGTTTGTGTTCTTTCTACATCTTATTGATGAGCTGAGCTCTCATTTTCACTTCTGGAAAAGAAGCACTTAGGAACATCTCCTCACACCAGCTTACAAAGTAGTCCCCCTTGGGGGACAGCTACTCCAAATTCAAGACACTTGAGTCCCTATTCCATATCCCATAAAACCCCTTTCAGGGTGTTTAACTATTAATAGCCAGCCAAAGAACACATTTATTTAAAAGCTAAAGCACTTAAGAAATGTTATAATAACAGGAGTGGCAATAAAATACCCCCCCTAATGCTTGGGCCTATAATATATCTCTCCTATAACTGTGCACAATTCCAATGGGACACACTTGGGCCACATATGTGGAAAGGCACACATGCAAAAGCACTAGTGTAATTGGGCACATGTAGAGGGGTAACCCTTGTACTGCAACCTAGTGACACCTCTGTATTTCAGTACTGGTATTTTTTTCTAGCAATATCACTTGGTTCCCATTAAACCTGCTTCTTGATGGTCTTATATAGTTTCTGTCCAATTCTGAATGGCTAGATGTATAGTCTCTATTACTGCTCTGCAAGAGGCTACTTTGATGGACACAGTCTTGGTTGAACACAGCTTGCTTCCTCAACCCTGCTGAAATCCTGGGCTATCCCTTCCTCAAGGAAAGAATGAATATTGATATACTCTTTTAGCTTAATACAAATAGGCCTTTTCTAATTATAATTCATTTAGAAAAAGCAATAAACTCTTGCTTAAGACTAAAAAAAAATCCCCCTTTGGGTTCTCTTGTCTTGTTTCCTCTGAGTCTTGACTATGAAGATTCTCATTTTGACAGCAAGAGATTTTCAATCATATGTACAAAGAGAAGAGTTTTCCCTAATAGCTTCCAATAATCTTTTCTTTCTGTTCTCTGGGCATGGGGGGTTTCCATGGGCAACCCCATTCCAACTCTTTATAAGCATTTCAAATACCTCCCAATTTTAATCTCTGAAGATTAGACTATAAATCAAATAATGAATTTTCCCCTGTAACTCCAAAAGAGCTCTGGAGTTTAGGATTTCCCAAACTCTGAGTCCCTTCCATTCTCTCTTGGTGATTAGTGAGTAAGGTGAAAAAGTACAGTGGCAATGCCAAGACAAAGAAGATGTGGCCTGAGTACTTGAGATCAGCCAAGGTATCCATCCATTTCCTGGAATTGCTGGAATAGTTTGCTTTTTGTATAACCAGAGAGCTGGAGAAGTGAAATAAAAATCCTTCCTAGATGGATGAGAGATGATAAACCTCACCTAGGACCTCCTCAGGGCAATTATAAAAACCAAGTTTATCGAAGGTAGGGAAATGATAAAGTCCTAAATCTATACAGCTATAGTTCCTCCCATCAATCTATGCTCCCTCTCAAGGGGTTTGCTCTTCTGATCTTCTCAAGCCCTTCCTATAGCTCCCTGTTCTTATCTAAGACCCCTAAAACTATCTGACTATAAACTAACCTAATTAATATGTATTATCAAAAGGACAAAAAGGAAGGACTTTCAGTTATATTTGAGCCCTTACCTAAAGCCTGGGGTTGGCTTCAGTAGGTAACCCAGAGTCCCAAGTGACAATCCTTTGGGATTACTTTAGCCAAGTGGATTTCTGGCAGATGGATCACAGGCAGATGGTCTCTGTACTTCATGGGGAAAGCTCCAAGGCAAACCAAGCAATCACTAACCTCTCCATGAGATTAGGATTGCCAAGGGAAAATTGCCAGAGCAAAGACCTTCTTTCAGATCAGTCAAAATAGGAGTGACAGTTGAAACTTTCAAACCCCAGAATCTTTCCCCCCAGGGCTTGTATCCAAATTCTCCTCTTTTTCTCTTAAAGCTAATCTATTACTTCCTATAGAAGGGAGAATAAAAGGAAATAGATGTAGGGATGCAATCCTAGGTTCTGATTAATTCATGGAAAAGCTAAGAGTTAATGTCAAGTAATATGGTCTTGAGTCTAGCTTGGAATTAGAAATGTTAGTGTGATAATTTAGTGCTAGTGGATGACACAAAGTTGGGGAGCTAGGCCTGAAAAAAAAACAGAGTTGGTATCCCCAAAAGATCTTTAGAAGTGAGAAAAATGAACTAAATCCAGTAATTTAATAGGGATAGATGTGAAGTCTTACATTTAGGTTAAAAAAATTCATCTTTACAAATTCTAACTCATGACAGAGAGTTCACAAGTATAACTCACTATGCAGAGATTTTAGTAGATTATAAATTCAGTAACACAACAATAAAAATAGTTTGTTTTGTTTTGTTTTATTTTTGAAATCTTGGATTGTAATGGATTAGACTAGGCTTGACTTGTGATTTCAATGATATCAGGAATTCCCAAAGAGGAAATTCCTTCTATCAATACTGATCAGCACCTTTTCTATAATCCATAGTCTTAGACAGTCCTTCCAGAACCTCCATTTAAAAAGGGTACCCAGTCCATCCATTTCTTCACTTCCCACCTAGCTGCATTCTTCTTGCTCATGCTTCAACACTGGGTTCCTTTCCTTCCCTTCCTGTCCTTCCACTTTCAGCTTCCTTTTTCTGTGATGTTTTTTTCTGAAATTAGATTGTTTACTTATGGATTATATTTGGATTCTCTTTTGTATCCCTAGCACTTAGCATAGTGACTGGCAAAAAGGGGGTGCTTAATGTTTATTGACTGACTATACCATACTGTTCACTTCTGACTCCTTAATCTGTGTGTCCCTCAAGGTTCCATCCTGGAACTTTTCTCAATTATTCCATTAGCTATTTCCTTGGATTCTTTAATGGGTGGCTTTAATTATCATCTCTATAGATGTAACTCTCTAATCTATATTACCACCCCCTAATTTGTTTTATAAAGTTCTACATTGGTTATTGTATTAGAAGTTCAAACTCAACTTGGCCACAACAAAATTGATAATCTTTCCCTCCAAATTAGTTCCCCCTCCAAATTTTGTTATTTCTGTTGAGGATACTACTATCTTTTAAAATTAGATTTATAATCTCACATTCACCCTTGACGCCTCCCTTTCTCTTATCCCTTATAGTCAGTCAGTTGCTAGTTTTGCTCAAGTGATCTCTCATACCTGTAAGATACCATGTCCTCAAGTCTTTCTCTCTCTGAAAATCCCTATCTTGTTTCATTGCTCAGATCAGATGTCAACTTCTCCAGAAATAATTTGACATTTATTTTCTATACCAGGCACTGATCCACTCTTACCCTCAAAATGCTCTTTTTCCTCAAATTACTTCTTACTATTGATTTTTGCCTATGTTATGTCATCCCCAAAATATACAGACTCCTTGAAGACCCGAATTATTTTATATTTGCCATTGTAACCCCAGTGCCTAGCTCCTTAATAATTATTTGTTGAATTGAATTGATATGAAACTCAGGTCCATTGCCATTAGCAGACATTGATCCTTTTAATGGGGAAAATGAAAGGTTTTCTGAAAATGTGAAGGACCTCATAGGAAAAGAGAGGATGACAACAAAATATCACTTTGGTATAATTGGGGAAGGGATTCATTATTCAAGTGCCTAGGATTGAGCCCTGGATTATAGTGGAATTCTAGTGGAATACCACATCCCATAGAATACTGTAATCTGCATTCTTTCAACTTGGGAGATAAATTAGTGCTTAGAGAAGCTCTAGGTTATTACTCTCAGTTATAACCAGAGCAGTTTGAGAAAAATCTCCTTGCACTGAATTTCAGGCTATGTAGAACATCACCCACACAGTCGCCACAAAGAGGAGGCTCTATTCAAATACAGAAACAAAGCTGTCCACTCTAGAAAATAACCTTTTAGGTAGCAGGCTAACGTCAGAATATATGAGCAGGTGCTTGAATCAGATATTGCACAAAGAGAGCAGCTATCACTCTCATGGTGCATGGGTATTACCTGTGTGGCATCCAAGGCTCTGCAGGATCTCTCCTTGGTGGTCTCTTGAATCTGGAAAGTGTGTGTAATTCACTGACTCTTAAATGTGTTCAGCTCCATGTCTGATCATTATTGTTTTACTCAGAAAGCAATAAACTATTTGTACTTAACTCATAAAAATCTTATCTATTTTTTGAGTATCCTGGGGGAAGATTGATGATTAATTTATATAAGCCTTGTCTTCCTCAGAGGAAGAGCCATTCCCACTTTGTAAACAAAGCTGTATTTGACACTCTTGACACAAAGGGTATTCTTGTAAATGTCTAAAAAGTAGCTTTGTGAAGGAAAAAGAAGCATTAGGACACACTTTCAAGTTTAATCTTTATTATTAACACTGTCTAAATAATTAATGGAACAATAAATCAAGCCCTGATTTGTAATTTGCTGATTTCAGAGGCATAAATGCTCACATTGAAAATTTAACAACCGTGTGCTGACCATTTGGAGTTGGCTCCAACACATTCCAGGTGGAGTCTCAGAACTGTGGAGGCAAAGTATCTTTCTATGCTCTTAAGTCTGTCTCCCTCCCCCAAACTATTATAAATCCATTCTCTTGTTTCTGGTTTCTTATTTCTCTTCTTCTTCCTTACTCTGTCTTTCCTTTCCCCTTTTCTCTATAATGAGACCCATCAGAACTCTGAAATATTATGCTGTCCCCCACTTTGAGAGAAAGACCTTCGACTGACTGTGTCCCTGTTTCTTCATTGTCTCCCCTCAATAATCCTCAATGATTCCCTATTACCTTCAGAGTCAGCTATAAAATTCTGTTTCCTACTTTCCATCTTAGAATAACATTTATATATTGGTTCCAAGGCAGAAGAGCAGTAAGGGCTGGTCAATGGGGGTTAAGTGAGTTGCCCAGGGTCACATAGGTAGTATCTGAGGCCATATTTGAACCCAGTACATCCCATCTCTAGGACTGGCTCTTAATCCACTGAGCGCCCTACCTGCCTCCCTTCTGCTTGACTTTTAAGATGTTTCATGGCCTGGCCCCTTTCTTCTGACAATTTGCTTTCTATAGACTCAAAGATCCGGTGACACCAGCCCTCTTGCTTTTCCTCACATAATCCATATATTAATTTAGTACTTTTTTACTGACTGTCTGCCATGCTTGAAATTCCCTCCCTCTTCAACTCTGCCCTCTGAACCTCTCTACTCTCCTTGAAGTCTTGACTCAAGCCTTACTTTCTGTAAGGAGCCAATTCTTCTTCCCCTGCACCCCAGTACCTTCTGCTGTGATTACTTCCTATTCATGCCATATATAATTTGCATGTACTTAGTTGTTGTATATTGTCTCACCCATTCCAGTTTGAAGTTAAGACCATGTTTTTTAGTTTCTTTGTATTTCTAGCTCTTAGCACAACTATCATGGAGGCAGATAAATGACCCAGTGACTAGGGTACTCAGCTTGGAGAGTCAGGAAGACCTGAGTTTGAATTTGATCTTAGACACTTACCAGCTATTGATCTTGATTAAAACACAACCTCTATCTACCTCAATAAAAGAAGGATAATAATATCACAGGACTGTTGTGAAGATCAAATGAAATGTATTTGTAAAGCATTTACTGGCACATAGTAGGTACTTAATAACTATATATTATAAATATGCTTATTTCTTTCCCCTACTAAGTGTTTAACCAATAATTGTCGATTGATCAAGTTCTGGCTTTCCTTCCTTGGGCCAATATGGAAGGTTCTTGGAGACATCATATATATATATTATATTTAATATATATGTACATATATACATATAAAGATATTTAAGTTTAATAGTATGAAAATAAAGATTAATAATAAGGAAACCTTAGCACTAACCAGGAACTGTCTCCACCTAACTGCTACATCCACCTCAACAGTGGATTCTTCGGTTCTTCCGGCTATACTAAAACTACATTGATGCTTACTAAAAACCCAAAACACTATCTGACTATAAATCTGCCTAAAATCTTTATTCACTTAATTCTCTAAGTACATATGAATTCAGTCGGCCAAGATAGTAGCTGCTAAATGACAATCTGGCCACCCTGGTATGGCCCAGAGACCAGACAAACAGCTTCAATCTTTCTCCTTCTCCAAAACTGTTATCCAGCAGAGTAGATCTACCAGCTTCTTCTTAGATGTGAAATCTCTCAATCAGGAAAGTAGGAAACCTCTTCAGATCAGATTCACAGTTCTCTTTTCTTTTTCACCAGCCAAGAGTAAAGTCACAGATGTCTGTCTCCAACAGCAGGCAGAGAAAGTAATGTTTTATTGTATTTCCCCCCGCCCCCATCAGTTACATGTAGAAACAATTTTAAACATTTTTTCTGGAAATTTGCAATTCAAATTCTTTCCTTCCTGAGACAACAAGAAATCCGATATAAATTACAGGTGCTTCATGTAATACATATTTTCATATTTGTGAAAGGAGACACATATCACATGAACAAGAAAAAACTCATGAAGGGAATAAAGTAAAAAACAACATGCTTCAATTGATTCCACCCATTCCTTCTATGGTGATGGATGGCATTTTTTGTCATGGGTCCTTTGGGATTGCCTTGGATCCTTGCATAATTGATAATAGTTGTTATTCATGGTTGATCATTGAACAATATTGTTGTTATTATGTATGACAATTAAGGAGCAAATTATTAGGCCATTAAAATCTCTACTTATAATGAGAAAATTCGAGGAGACTTTCTCCATTTCCACTAAGACATTGGAAGGAAAAGATAATCCTCTCCCACATAGTTTCCAGATTTGATGCCATATAAAGTTGGACTAGAAGATCTCTTAGTGATTTTGTGAATCATCCTCCCAAGATATGAAGCCTTCTCTGAATTCCACCTGTTCTGAATTTGTACTTCCTCCAGACCTTCCTGGGTCTTTGCTATTTATTAAACCTGTGATTCAGAGAAGAGAGATAGCTAGACTAAATAAATAGGAAAACCACCCTGTTTGCTGATATCAAACTGTTTTCAAAGAAACTATTAGATATTTGCAAAGCTCTTTAATAATCTAAATTATCTGATTCCTTGGGAGTGCCTCTTTTATAGGCAGAAAACTCAATGGATGATGATTATTCACAACCTTCGACTAAACTACTTTCCATTTTTATTATTGAAAAAATATTTCCATTTTGCCATCTTAATATTTTTTTTCTGTCCCTTTGGTTATTTTCTTTCTTTTTGTCATTCCATTACCTCTTTCTTCTTCACCTAGATCTTTCCAGGTTATAGCACAAGAATGCCTGATTGTCCTGTTTACTCTTCTGGGCCAGTCCATATTAGTGGGCCAGTCCATATTAGTTGTATGACCACAGATATCTTGTTTAACTCCTCTTACGTCATTCATCTATAAAATGGGGATAATACCATTGCGCTATCTATCTCATAGTTTTGTTGGGAAGGAAATGCTTTATAAAACTGAAAATGCCATATTAAAATGAATTATCATTATTCTTTAAATGCTATTCTTTAAAAAAATAATAAAATTTATTTTACCAATGACATATAATAAATTTTCACATACGTTTTCCCAAGTTATATGGTCCAAATTGTCTCCCGTCCTTCTTTCCTCCTCCCTCACTGTAGGCAAGCAAGTCAATCTAGGTTATAGATGTATTATCACAAAAAATATATTTCGATTATGATTAACTTAATAATTAACCTATTAAATTAAATTAACCTAATAAAACCAACCTCCTGAAATGTATACCCAAATAAACAAGTTTAAAAAATCATATGCTTTCATCTGCATTAAATGCCATTCTTTTTAAAAAAATTATTTTAATTGTCATGCAAAACATACTTCAATATTGGTCATTATTGTAATACTTTTAAAGCTTCCTGAGGGGAGAGAAGCTTTAAGGTAGGAAGACAGAGGAAGGATAGAAGTTTTGGATACCACGAGGGGGATGGCAGAGCCAAATTATAGATATGAGGTGGCAGGAATGAGTCAGAAATGCAGGCCTTATTAATTATCAATGAGCCACAGCAAAACTCCAATCAGTGGTCTATTCAGAAGGCTTATACCTGTCCAGTGATCCAAACTTAATACCACACAGGTCGGAGAGATGATAGAGAAAAGAAAGTGTCTGGCTGAAGGCCAGGTCCCAGGTGAGAGAGATAGAGAAGGATTAAAGATGGAGCTTGGCCAGAGGCCAAGCTCCAACAAGGACAGACATCAGTGGGAGTTGAGGTCCAAGTGAGGAAGAGAGGAAGAGAGAGGGGTGGAGCCTGCTGCGGCTGTATTTAATCTCTTTGATATGCAAATATACACAAGACATAGGGATGATTATCATTGGTTAATGACAATGTATAGGTGTGGTTTCTCTTAGCCAGGTGAGCACAAAGAAACCTGTTTTTCCGCCTAACCTGGGGGAAGCTGGGGTCAAGGGTCAGAGGCTTTCCTAGCCAAGCACAAGACTGAGCATGCTCAAGACTGAGCATGCTCTCTTCTAAGACAATCTGCACATACTAACTGTTTCCCTTGCCCCTAGACAGGTGTGGACTGCTACAACTTTATATTACATTTTACATTATTTTACATACTCATACATAACTTAAGCCCAAAATAAAATCACAAGTACACTGTTGGGAAAGATGACTGATAGTTCTTTCTCTGGAGATAAAATGCCATTCTTTTTTTTTCCTTTTAAACATTAATTTATTTGGTCATTTTCAAACATTATTCATTGGAAACAAAGATCATTTTCTTTTCCTCCCCAACCCCCCCCCCTTCCCGCCACCCCTCCCATAGCCGATGTGCAATTCCACTGGGTATCACATGTGTCCTTGATCTGAACCCATTTCCATGTTGTTGGTATTTGCATTAGGGTGTTCATTTAGAGTCTCCTCAATCATATTCCCTCAACCCCTGTAGTCAAGCAGTTGCCTTTCCTCACTGTTTTAACTCCCACAGTTTGTCCTCTGCTTGTGGATAGTGTTTTTTCTCCTAGATCCCTGCAGATTGTTCAGGATCACTGCATTGATACTAATGGAGAAGTCCATTACGTTCAATTGTACCACAGTGTATCAGTCTCTGTGTACAATGTTCTCCTGGCTCTGCTCCTTTCACTCTGCCTCACTTCCTGGAGGTTGTTCCAGTCTCCATGGAATTCCTCCACTTTATAATTCCTTTTAGCACAATAGTATTCCATCACCAACATATACCACAGTTTGTTCAGACATTCCCCAATTGAAGGGCATGCCCTCATTTTCCAATTTTTTGCCACCACAAAGAGCGCAGCTATGAATATTCTTGTACAAGTCTTTTTCCTTATTATCTCTTTGGGGTACAAACCCAGCAGTGCTATGGCTGGATCAAAGGGCAGACAGTCTTTTATTGCCCTTTGGGCATAGTTCCAAATTGTCCTCCAGAATGGTTGGGTCAATTCTCAACTCCACCAGCAATGAATTAATGTCCCAACTTTGCCACATCCTCTCCAACATTCATTACTTTCCTTTGCTGTCATGTTGGTCAATCTGGTAGGTGTGAGGTGATACCTCAGAGTTGTTTTGATTTGCATCTCTCTGATTATAAGAGATTTAGAACACTTTTTCATGTGCTTATTAATAGCTTTGATTTCTTTAGCTGAAAAGTGCCTATTCATGTCCCTTGCCCATTTATCAATTGGAGAATGGCATGATTTTTTGTACAATTGATTTAGCTCTTTGTAAATTTGAGAAATTAAATCTTTATCAGAGGTTTTTGTTATGAAGATTGTTTCCCAATTTGTTGCTTCCCTTCTGATTTTAGTTACATTGATTTTGTTTGTACAAAATCTTTTTAATTTGATGTAGTCAAAATTATTTATTTTACATTTTGTGACTCTTTCTAAGTCTTGCTTGGTTTTAAAATCTTTTTATTCTGTGTTCACCTAATTTACTTATAGTTTCCTTTTTTATGTTCAAGTCATTCACCCATTCTGAGTTTATCTTAGTGTATGGTGTGAGGTGTTGATCCAAACCTAATCTCTCCCACACTGTCTTCCAATTTTCCAAACAGTTTTTAATCAAATAGTGGATTTTTGTCCCAAAATCTGGAATCTTTGGGTTTGTCATAGACTGTCTTGAGGAGGTCATTTACCCCAAGTCTTCCTCCCTTCTGTCTCTTAGCCAGTACCAAATTGTTTTGATGACCACTGCTTTATAATAGAGTTTGAGATCTGGGCCTGCAAGGGCCCTTTCCTTTGTATTTTTTTTTTCATTATTTCCCTGGATATCCTTGATCCTTTGTTCTTCCAAATGAACTTTGTTATGGTTTTTTTCCTAATTCAGTAAAAAGGTTTTTTGGAAGTTCAATGGGTATGGCACTAAATAGATGGATAAGTTTGGGTAGGATGGTCATTTTTATGATATTAGCTTGTCCTACCCATGAGCAATTAATGTTTTTCCAATTGCTAAAGTCTAGTTTTAGTTGTGTGGAGAGTGTTTTGTAGCTGTGTTCATATAGTTCTTGTGTTTGTCTCGGCAGATAGATTCTTAAGTATTTTATATTGTCTATGGTGATTTTGAATGGAATTTCTCTTTCTAATTCTTGCTACTGAGATGTGTTGGAGATATATATAGAAATGCTGATGAGTTATGTGGGTTTATTTTGTATCCTGCTACTTTGCTAAAGTTATTGATTATTTCCACTAGCTTTTTTGTTGATTCTCTGGGATTCTTTAAGTAAACCATCATATCATCTGCAAAGAGTGACAGCTGGGTTTCCTCATTGCCAATTTTAATACCTTCAATTTCTTTTTATTCTCTAATTGCTACTGCTAGTGTTTCTAGTACAATGTTACATAATAGAGGTGATAATGGGCATCCTTGTTTCACTCCTGATCTTATTGGAATGCATCTAGTTTATCCCCATTGCAGATGATGTTTGCTGATGGTTTTAGATATATACTGTTTATTATTTTTAGGAAATACCCTTCTATGACTATGCTTTCTAGTGTTTTCAATAGGAATGGGTGTTGTATTTTATCAAAGGCTTTTTCTGCGTCTATTGAGATGATCATGTGATTTTTGTTGGTTTCCTTGTTGTTATGGTCAATTATGTGGATGGTTTCCCTAATATTGAACCAGCCCTGAATTTGTACTTGATCATAGTGAATGCCCCTCCTGATCACTTGCTGGAGTCTTTTTGATAGTATCCTGTTTAAGATTTTTGCATCTATGTTCATTAGGGAGATTGGTCTATAGTTTTCTTTCTCTGTTTCTGACCTGCCTGGCTTTGGAATCAGTACCTTATTTGTGTCCTAAAAGGAATTTGGTAGACCTCCTTCTTTGCTTATTATGTCAAATAGTTTGTAAAGTATTGGGATTAGCTGTTCTTTGAATGTTTGATAGAATTCACTTGTGAATCCATCAGGCCCTGAGGATTTTTTCTTAGGGAGTTCTTTGATGGCCTGTTGGATTTCTTTTTATGATATGGGATTATTTAAGAATTCTATTTCTTCTTCTGTTAATCTAGGCAATTTATATTTTTGTAAATATTCATCCATATCACCCAGATTGGCATATTTATTGTTATATAATTGGGCAAAGTAGTTTTTAATGATTGCCCTAATTTCTTCTTCATTGGAGGTAAGGTCCCCCTT
The DNA here is from genome assembly GCF_027887165.1 of Monodelphis domestica. Lineage (NCBI taxonomy): Eukaryota > Metazoa > Chordata > Mammalia > Didelphimorphia > Didelphidae > Monodelphis > Monodelphis domestica. Next base: position 492,196,056 of record NC_077228.1, on the reverse strand, counting down.
TTTCATTTATGATACTGTTAATTTCCTTTTCTTCTTTCCTTTTTAAAATTAGATTGACCAGTACTTGGTCTATTTTGTTTGTTTTTTTTCAAAGAACCAGCTTCTAGTCTTATTTATTAGTTCAATAGTTCTATCACTTTTGATTTTATTAATTTCTCCCTTAATTTTTAGGGTCTCTAATTTGGTTTTCTTGTGGGGGGTTTTAATTTGTTCACTTCCAAGTTTTTTGATATGCATGTCCAATTCATTGATCTTTGCCCTCCCTAATTTGTTAATATATGCACTCAAGGATATGAATTTTCCTCTGAGTACTGCTTTGACTGCATCTCATAAGGTTTGAAAGAATGTCTCACCATTGTCATTTTCTTCAATGAAATTATTCATTGTTTCTATGATATGTTCTCTCACCAATTTTAGAGTATCATATTATTTAATTTCCAATTGATTTTTAATTTGACTCTCCATGTACCCTTACTGATCATTATTTTTATTGCCTTATGATCTGTAACGTTTGCATTTATTATTTCTGCTTTTCTGCATTTGTATGCCATGTTTTTATGACCTAGTATATGGTCAATCTTTGTGAATGTGCCATGTGCTGCTGAAAAGAAGGTGTATTCCTTTTTGTCCCTATTTATTTTTCTTCATATATCTATTAACTCTATTTTTTTAAAGATTTCATTCACATCTTTTACCTCTTTCTTATTTATTTATTTTATTCTTTGATTTATCTAAATTTGATAGTGGTTGGTTCAGGTTTCCCACTAGTATAGTTTTCTCTCTATTTCTTCCTTCATTTCTCCTACTTTCTACATTAGAAATTTGGGTGCTATACCATTTGGTGCATACATGTTGATTAGTGATATTTCCTCATTGTCTATACTCCCTTTTATCAGGATGTATTTACCTTCCCTCTCCCTTTTAATCAGGTCTCTTTTTGCTTTGGCTTTGTCAGATATCATGATTGCAACTCCTGCCATTCTTTCTGTCATTTGAAGCCCAATAGGTCTTGCTCCAACCTTTAATTCTGACCTTGTGAATATCTAGCCACCTCAGGTGTGTTTCTTGAAGACAACATATGGTTGGGTTTTGGATTCTAATCCATTCTGTTATTCATCTATGTTTTATGGGTGAGTTCATCCCATTCATGTTCAAAGTTATGATTGTCACTTGTGAATTCCCCAGCATGTTGATATCCTCCCCTAATTCTGACCTTTCTTCTTTTGCTATAACCTTTTAAACCAGTGGTTTACTTTAAATCACTCCCCCTAGTCCCCTCCCTTGCTATGCTTCCCTTTCTGTCCCCTTCCTTTTTGTTCCCTTCTTGGATTTTTTGGGGGTCTGTTAATTTCCCTCCCCCTTCTCCTTCCCTCCCTTTTTGTACTTTATCTCCCCCCCCCCTTAGTTTTCCCTTCTCCCTTACCCTGTTGGATAAGATAGAATTCAGGATCTCTATGGATCTAGATGCTCTTCTCTCTCAGTGTTGATTTCACTGAGAGTAAGGTTTAAGTAATACCAATTAGCACTCTCTTCCTCTCCTTCTTATAAGAGAATTCTTCCCCTCCCCTTCCCATGTGTATCTTTGTGGGACAAAGATTATTCTATTTAATTTATTTCTATTTCTTCAAGTATATCTTGGTACCATCAAAATACCATTCTTAAAGCCACTCTCTTGCTAGCACCCTCCTCTGATTCCTCTTCACAATGTAGAGATGACCCTGTGATTTTGGCCAATTGATCAGAAGTATTGGCAAGTCCTATTGGGATAGAAAGATTTCTATTATGGAAATCATATGGAAATAATACTCAATAACAGAGGGGGTTAGCCACCAAGGGAAGATTTTGTTTTGCTTTTGTTTTTTTGTTTTTTGTTTTTGCCTCAACAACTCATTGAATCCTTTACTAAGGTATGAGGGGGCTGTGATTTTCAACAATAGAGGTAGAAGCCCACACCCAGCGACTTATTACTTATGTGACTTTGGGCAAGTCATTTATCCTCACCTATCAAATGAGGAAATTGATCTGGATGGCCTTTGAAATTTTTCTAGCTTTAGAGTTATAGTCCTATAAATAGATGAAATCAAGTATCCTTTAAGTATTGAATTAAAGTAACATTTGCATTTCATTAAGTTAAATTCAAATACATTACATAAGATACATACAATCTTAGCCAGGAAATAGCTGATTGTTGACATGAGACACATTTTGATATAATTTTTTTTTGTTTCTGTTCATTCAGGGGACTGACACCTAAATGACAAAGTAAAAATTCACACCATATTAGAAGAGAATGAAGATGAGCTTCTGATATTGTGAACAATGCCAATGAACGTCATTGGGCCCCTCTAATTATTTAAGTTTTCCTTTATGTCAGTCTTTAGAGTTTTATAATTGTCTTTACTTATCTCTCATCCCTAATCCAGCAATTGGGGAAGGTACTGCATGGCTTTGTTCATGAACATCTTCCTTTCCCAGAAGACAGTCTTGATTAAGTAAGATATTTATCTCAATTATGGAACAGAAATGATTTTATTTCTATTAAATTAAGAAAAGCAGTATCTAAAAAGGGACAATAAAGATGTGCTTTAATACCATCAACAGAATAGTCTGTTAAGCCAAAATGCAACATAAAATTTTAAAAATCAAATTGGAAAAGTATTTATAATACATTTGACAGAAAAACTTGATATCTAAAATATGTTGGATATTTAGAATTTTTTAAAGGTAACTTAGTCCTTTTTTTAAACCCTTACTACCAAATTCATTTTACGAAACAAACATGGTACTAATCCTAAAGCCAGGCAGGTAAAAAACAGAGAAAGAAAACTATAGACCAATCATAGGATACTAGCAAAAAGACTCAATCAAGTGATAACGAAGGTTATTCACTATGACCAGGTAGGATTCAAGGATGGTTCAATATTAGGAAAACCAACCACATAATTGACCATATTAACAAGCAAACCAACAAAAATCACATGATTATTTCAATAGATGCAGAAAAAGCCTTTGATAAAATACAACACAAATTCCTATTGAAAACACTAGAAAGTATAGGAATAGAAGGGCCTTTCCTAAAAATAATAAACAGTATCTATCTAAAACTATCAGCAAAAATCATCTGCAATGGGGATAAACTAGATGCATTCCAATAAGATCAGGAGTGAAACAAGGATTCCCATTATCACCTCTATTATGTAACATTGTACTAGAAACACTAGCAGTAGCAATTAGAGAATAAAAGGAAATTGAAGGCATTAAAATTGGCAATGAGGAGACCAAGCTGTCACTCTTTGCAGATGATATGATGGTTTACTTAAAGAATCCCAGATAATCAACAAAAAAGCTAGTGGAAATAATCAATAACTTTAGCAAAGTAGCAGGATACAAAATAAACCCACATAACTCATCAGCATTTCTATATATCTCCAACCCATTTCAGCAGCACAAATTCGAAAGAGAAATTCCATTTAAAATCACCGTAGACAAAATAAAATACTTAGGAATCTATCTGCCAAGACAAACACAGGAACTATACAAACACAACTACAAAACATATTCCACACAATTAAAGCTAGATCTAAACAATTAGAAAAACATTGACTGCTCATGGGTGGGACGAGCTAACATAATAAAAATGACAATCCTACCCAAATTAATTTAATTATTTAGTGCAATACCCATTGAACTTCCAAAAAACTTTTTTACTGAATTAGTAAAAAATATAACAAAGTTCATTTGGAAGAACAAAAGAAAAGGATATAAAGGGAAATCATGAAAAAGAAATACAAAGAAAGGAGAACTTGCAGTACCAGATCTCAAACTATACTATAAAGCAATGGTTATCAAAACAATTTGGTACTGGTTAAGAGACAGAAAAGAGGATCAGTGGAATAGACTTGGGGTAAATGACCTCAGGAAGACAGTCTATGATAAACCCAATGATCCCAGATTTTGGGACAAAAATCCAATATTTGATTAAAAACTGTTTGGAAAATTGGAAGACAGTGTGGGAGAGATTAGGTTTGGATCAACACCTCACACCATACACTAAGATAAACTCAGAATGGGTGAATGACTTGAACATAAAGAAGGAAACTATAAGTAAATTAGGTGAACACAGAATAAAAAGATTTTAAAACCAAGCAAGACTTAGAAAGAGTCACAAAATGTAAAATAAATAATTTTGACTACATCAAATTAAAAAGATTTTGTACAAACAAAATCAATGTAACTAAAATCAGAAGGGAAGCAACAAATTGGGAAACAATCTTCATAACAAAAACCTCTGATAAAGATTTAATTTCTCAAATATACAAAGAGCTAAATCAATTGTACAAAAAATCATGCCATTCTCCAATTGATAAATGGGCAAGGGACATGAATAGGCACTTTTCAGCTAAAGAAATCAAAGCTATTAATAAGCACATGAAAAAGTGTTCTAAATCTCTTATAATCAGAGAGATGCAAATCAAAACAACTCTGAGGTATCACCTCACACCTACCAGATTGACCAACATGACAGCAAAGGAAAGTAATGAATGTTGGAGAGGATGTGGCAAAGTTGGGACATTAATTCATTGCTGGTGGAGTTGAGAATTGACCCAACCATTCTGGAGGACAATTTGGAACTATGCCCAAAGGGCGATAAAAGACTGTCTGCCCTTTGATCCAGCCATAGCACTGCTGGGTTTGTACCCCAACAGGGATAATAAGGAAAAAGACTTGTACAAGAATATTCATTAGCTGCGCTCTTCGTGGTGGCCAAAAATTGGAAAACGAGGGCATGCCCTTCAATTGGGGAATGGCTGAACAAATTGTGGTATATGTTGGTGATGGAATACTATTGTGCTCACAGAGACTGATACACTGATACACATGAGCATGCATATATACATACACACACACACTCATATATATATATATATATATATATATATAATTAGAGCTTAAAAATAGGTCAATATTTAAAGAAATGGGAAAAAGAAACAAATGGGGGTGAATTTCTACATCATAAAGAAGCTCATGGTGGGAGGGGGGAGAACATCAATATACTGCAAGGGTAAAGTGGTCGGAGACAGGAAATACTCAACTTTTACGTGCTTTGAAATTGACTCAAAGAGGGAAAAACCATCCAATTCACTGGGGGCAGAGCATAGATTTGCGCCCAATAGGGGAGCAGAAGGGTAACAAAGGGTCTGGTGGGGAGGGAAGTAGTACAAGAGAGGGAGGGGTGGGGGGTTAATTTTAGAAAGACTACAGGGGAAAAAGGGGGGGATAAGAAGGGAGGGGGGTAGAAAGGGAAGTAAAATAAGGGTGGGAACAAGGGGGACTGTTTAAAAGCAAAAGTTGGTGTAGAAGGAAATAGTGAGAGAAGAAAAGGCCGCAACAGGAGCAGAAATCAATATGCCGGGAAATACACAGCTAGTAATCATAACTCTGAATGTGACTGGAATGAACTCACCCATAAAACGCAAGCGAAGAGCAGAGTGGATTAGAATCCAAAACCCTGCCATATGCTGTCTACAAGAAACACACATGAGGAAGGTAGATACACATAGGGTGAAAGTAAGAGGGTGGAGCCAAATCTTTTGGGCATCAACTGACAGAAAGTAGGCAGGAGTCGCAATCATGAAATCCGACAAAGCCAAAGTAAAAATTAATCTAGTTAAAAGAGATAGGGAAGGTAATTACATCCTGATAAAAGGCAGTATAGACAGTGAGGAAATATCTGTACTCACCATGTATGCACCAAATGGCATAGCATCCAGATTTCTAAAGGAGAAACTAGAGGAGCTCAAGGACGAAATAGATAGAAAAACTATACGAGTGGGAGACCTGAACCTTCCTCTCTCTAAACTAGATAAATCAAACCAAAAAAATAAATAAGAAAGAGGTAAGAGAAGTGAATGAAATCTTAGAAAAATTAGAGTTAGTAGACATGTGGAGAAAAATAAATAGGGACAAAAAGGAATGTACCTTCTTCTCTGCAGCACATGGTACATTCACAAAAATTGACCATGTATTAGGGCATAGAAACATTGCAAACAAGTGCAAAAGAGCAGAAATAATAAATGCGACTTTCTCAGATCACAATGCAATGAAAATAACAATTAGTAAGGGAACATGGAGAGGTGAATCGGAAATTAATTGGAAATTAAACAACACGATTCCCCAAAACCAGTTAGTTAAAGAACAAATCATAGAAACAATTAATAACTTCATTGAAGAAAATCACAATGATGAGACATCCTTTCAATACCTAGGGGATGCAGCCAGAGCAGTACTCAGGGGGAAATTTATATCCTTGAGTTTATATATTAACAAATTAAGAAGGGCTGAGGTCAATGAATTGGGCGTGCAAATTAAAAAAATTTAGAAAGAGAACAAATTAAAAATCCTCAGATGAAGACTAAATTAGAGATCCTAAAGCTCAAAGGAGAAATTAATAAAATTGAAAGTCAAAGGACTATTGATTTAATAAATAAGACTAGAAGCTGGTACTTTGAAAAAATTAATAAAAGAGACGCAGTACTAGTCGGTCTAATTAAAAAAAAAAGAAAAGAAAAGAAATAAACCAAATTGACAGTATCCAAGATGAGAAAGGAGACCTCACCTCTAATGAAGTAGAAATTAAGGCTATCATGAAAAACTACTATGCCCAATTATATGGCAACCAATATGGCAATCTAGGTGATATGGATGAATACTTACAAAAATATAAATTGCCTAGACTAAAAGAGGAAGAAATAAATTACCTTAACAATCCCATATCAGAAAAAGAAATTGAACAAGCCATCAAAGAACTCCCTAAGAACAAATCCCCAGGTCCAGATGGATTCACAAATGAATTCTATCAAACATTCAAAGAACAACTAATCCCAATATAAAACAAACTATTTGACAGAATGAGCCAAGAAGGAGTTCTGCCAAATTCCTTTTACGACACAAACATGGTACTGATCCCAAAGCCAGGCAGGTCAAAAACAGAGAAAGAAAACCATAGGCCAATCTCCCTAATGAATATAGATGCAAAAGTCTTAAATAGGATACCAGCAAAAAGACTCCAGCAAGTCATCACAAGGGTCATCCACTATGACCAGGCAGGGTTCATACCAGGAATGCAAGGATGGTTCAATATTAGGAAAACCATCCACATAACTGACCGTACAAACAAGCAAACTGACAAAAATCACATGATCATCTCAATAGATGCAGAAAAAGCCTTTCGTAGAATGCAGCACCCATTCCTAGTGAAAACACTAGAAAGCATAGGAATAGAAGGGCCTTTCCTAAAAATCATAAACAGCATATAGCTAAAACCATCAGCAAGCATCATCTGCAATGGGGATAAACTAGAAGCCTTCCCAATAAGATCGGGAGTAAAACAAGGATGCCCACTATCACCTCAATTATTTAACATTGTACTAGAAACACTAGCAGCTGCAATTAGAGAAGGAAAAGAAATGGAAGGTATTAAAACTGGCAATGAGGAGACCAAGCTATCACTCTTTGCGGATGATATGATGGTTTACGTAAGGAATCCTAGAGAACCAACCAGAAAGTTCCTCGAAATTATCAACAGCTTCAGCAAAGTCGCAGGACACAAAATAAACCCGCATAAGTCATCAGCACTTCTATATATCTCTAACCCATTTCAGCAGCAAGAATTAGAGAGTGAAATTCCATTTAAAGTCACCCTAGACAATATAGAATACTTAGGAATCTATGTGCCGAGACAAACACAGGAACTATATGAACACAACTACAAAACACTCTCCGCACAGCGAAAACTAGATCTAAACAACTGGAGAAACATTGATTGCTCATGGGTGGGACGAGCTAACATAATAAAAAATGACAATCCTACCCAAATTAATTTACTTGTTTAGTGCCATACCCATTGAACTACCAAAAAACTTCTTTACCGAATTAGAAAACAACCATAAATAAGTTCACTTGGAAGAACAAAAGATCAAGGATATCCAGGGAAATCATGGGGGCAAGAAAACGCAAAGGAAGGAGGACTTGCAGTCCCAGATCTGAGACTCTACTATAAAGCAGTGGTTATCAAAACAATTTGGTACTGGCTAAGAGACAGAAAGGAGGATCAGTGGAATAGACTTGGCGTAAATGGTCTCAGCAAGACAGTTTATGACAAAGCCAAAGACCCCAGCTTTTGGGACAAAGATCCATTATTTGATAAAAACTGCTGGGAAAATTGGAAGACAGTGTGGGAGAGATTAGGTTTGGATCAACCCCTCACACCCTACACCAAGATGAATTCAGAATGGGTGAATGACTTGAACATAAAGAAGGCAACTATAAGTAAATCAGGTGAACGCAGACTAGTATACACGTCAGACCTTTGGGAAGGGAAAGATTTGAAAACCAAGCAAGACTTAGAAAGAGTCACAAAATGTAAAATAAATACTTTTGACTACATCAAATTAAAAAGTTTTTGCACAAACAAAACCAACGTAACTAAAATCAGAAGGGAAGCAACAAACCGGGAAACAATCTTCATAAAAACCTCTGACAAAGGTTTAATTACTCAAATTTACAAAGAGCTAAGTCAATTGTCCAAAAAATCAAGCCATTCTCCACTTGATAAATGGGCAAGGGACACGAACAGGCAGTTCGCAGCCAAAGAAATTAAAACTATTAATAAGCACATGAAAAAATGTTCTACATCTCTCATAATCAGAGAGATGCAAATCAAAACAACTCTGAGGTATCACCTCACACCTAGCAGATTGGCTAACATGACAGCTATGGAAAGTAGTGAATGCTGGCGGGGATGTGGCAAAGTAGGGACACTAATTCATTGCTGGTGGAGTTGTGAATTGATCCAACCATTCTGGAGGACAATTTGGAACTATGCCCAAAGGGCGATAAAAGACTGTCTGCCCTTTGATCCAGCCATAGCACTGCTGGGTTTGTACCCCAACAGGGATAATAAGGAAAAAGACTTGTGCAAGAATATTCATTAGCTGCGCTCTTCGTGGTGGCCAAAAATTGGAAAACGAGGGCATGCCCTTCAATTGGGGAATGGCTGAACAAATTGTGGTATATGTTGGTGATGGAATACTATTGTGCTCAAAGGAATAATAAAGTGGAGGAATTCCATGGAGACTGGAACAACCTCCAGGAAGTGATGCAGAGCGAGAGGAGCAGAACCAGGAGAACATTGTACACAGAGACTGATACACCGTGGTACAATCGAAGGTAATGGACTTCTCCATTGGTGTCAATGCAGTGTCCCTGAACAATCTGCAGGGATCTAAAAAACACTATCCACAAGCAGAGGATGAACTCTGGGAGTAAAAACGCTGATGAAAAGCAACTGCTTGACTGCAGGGGTGGAGGGGATACGACTGAGGAGAGACTCTAAATGAACACTCTAATGCAGATACCATCAACATGGAAATGGGTTCGAATCAAGAACACATGTGATACCCAGTGAAAGCGCGCTGCGGCTATGGGAGAGGTGGGGGGAGGGGGTTGAGGGGGGAGCGAAGAAAAGAAAATGATCTTTGTTTCCAATGAATAATGTTTGGAAATGACCAAATAAAATAAATGAATAAATGAATAAATAAAGTAAGTAAGTAAGTAAGTAAAAAAAATGAAAAGAAATAATGCCCGCCCCCTCTATCCCCACCCTCCCTCCCCTTCTTGTGATCCCTGGGGCATTGGGACCTAGGAGTGGAGTTGCAGAATCAGTGGGCAAGCACAATTTTAGAGCCCTTTAGAGCCCATTCTGTAAAAATGAATTTTGATGACTTATGGAAATGAAACGTTTAGATCGAAAAACGGCTCCAATATAGGCTCAAAACTTTTCAACTTGCCAATCAGGTTCAAACTCTTTGGATACTTTTGATAGAGGTCATCAAAAGTATCCTCGGTGATGAAGTGAAGGTCAAATGTGAGCTTCCCTTCGGGGGCTGGCTCAAGGATGCTAAGGAGCCTCTTATTATAAACATAAAATATTTCTTGAAAGACATCAGGATGAATCAAGGATTTCTAATGGGAATGGATTCTAAATGAACCCAAATGGACTCCCAGTTTCCCCAAGGAACGGCTTCTCCTGTGTTTCACCGGCTACCCTAATCCTCTCTGATTTGACTAACCCAAATTTATACTATCTAAATAAAACCTACTGCTATTATCTTTCGAAATCTTAACCTCCCCTTCAGATGATGAAATAGCAAAGGCTACCTGGTTGAGTCAAGAAGCAAGTTAGGACTCTGAGTCCAAACCAAAGGCCAAGTTTTTCTTTGGTTTTCTCAGAGTTAAAGAATCTACAAAACCCACAATAGATATTCAGTAATAGTGTTTCCCCAGTTGGGAAAGGAAAACACCGAGCTCCTTCAGGTCTTTTCCCTCAGTCAGACAGAGGGGTGGGGGGGAGGCAATGATGCTACCTCCTCCAGTCCTGAGAGAGAGTCTCTGAGAGTGCATATCTCTGCCAACTTCCAGAGAGAGTAATTGACACAGAAAAATGGTTATACCTGTCAGCAGTTGAAATGTACACTCTCTCTCAGCTCTGCTTCCAACTCCAGTTCTTTTCTCAAGCCAGCCACTTTACTTCTTATCCCTAAACTAATAAAACAGTACTTATTTTCTAATATCACCCTTACAATTCCCAAAATTGGTCTCCAGATCTCTGCTCCTATTTTTTTTTAGGTTATTTTTTTCTTTGTTTGTTTTTCCTTTTCCACTGGTAGCTCTGTGGTCCATCCTTTTCCCGTTGCAGTCCCTTGGTGTCACTCTCGCTGGTCCTGGAGCTTTTCACTGAGGAATTCTGCACAGGATGGATCCTCTCCCTGAATGGAGCCCCAGAGCCTAGGCAAAGTGGAATGGCATGAGCTCCCTCAGGGATGAGGGCTCAGTGGACAGATGGTGAGAGGGCTGGGCTCATTCTCCTCCTGCATCAGGCCAAGGGAGAAGAAAGGCCTGAGAGGACCTTGGAAGGTGACCGGGGGAAAGGCGTAGATCAGGCAGCCCTGGGTCACATTGTAAAATGACAGGTGTCCCGCTTCGTATTGGAGGAAAATGCCCAGCCTGTGCAGGGGTCCTGTATCCTCAAGGTCTTCCATGGTGTGAGAGATCCACAGTTCAAATTGTTCTCCCATGTTGAGGCAAGAGAGGGAGAGCACATCCCCATGGATGCTGCCCTGGTTGTTTCCTGGCCCTGTACAGATGCCCACTTCCCACTCTGTCTTGCTTCCTACCTCCACCTCCCAATAATGGCTCCCTGAGGTGAAGCTCTGAGCACCCAGCACACAAAGAAGACGCTCCACCTCTTCTTGCTGGTTGTCCAGAAGGTCCCACCAACGGCTAGCAAGCCTCACGCTCTTCAGATCTGCAGAGATGCTGAGATTGGAATGGGCTGTTCCCGGATCCAGAATGATGTGGCTCTGGAAGGCCAGTAGGAGCTCCCTCATTCCAGTGGTTCCACACAGAGTCCAGCGTAGGGCAGCAGGCTCTGGACACCGAAGCAGCAGCTCCCAACTCCTTTCCAAAGTGCTCCTCCCGGCCAGGAGCATCTCCACCAGGGGCTGCTCCAAAGTCTTGTCGAGCTCCTCAATCAGCTTCCTGAGGCTTTGGACATACTTGGAGATTCTGGCCTCACTGGTCCATAATCTCTTCACATTCCTTCTCTTTTCCTTGTCCAGGAGATCCTGTTGTTGGTCCTCTGTCCACACAAGGTGGGTCTTGATATATTCTGGCAAGATGACCCGCTTCAGAGTGGCAGCCTCCCTCCGGCACCTCAGCCTCCTTTCTCTCTCCTGCTCCAGCAACATGTGAGCCTCCCTCGCCTTGGCCCAGGCCTGGCCAAGGGCTTCCTGCAGCTGTGCCTTGCAGGTCTCCGCAGACTCTTCCAGGGGATACACACGATGACCTTCGTGTTCTTGAGGGAGTAAGCACAAGACACAGAGTGGGCTGAAATCATCTTCACAGAACAGCTTCTGAACGGCTTGGTGTTGGCCACACCTGGCCTGGCCACCCACATCTCTGGGAAGTCTCAGCTGCCTGCTGATGCTGGAGGCCAGGGCCTCCAGGACCTGGGTGGGCTCTAAGGCTCTGGGCTGACTGCTTGCCCTGCACAGTGGGCATGTCCATGGGACTTGGGCTTCCTGCCAGCTCCGAAGAACACACTCTCTGCAGAAGCTATGCCCGCAGTCAAGGGTCACTGGCTGGGTGAAGAGGTCCAAACAGATAGAACAGGTCAGTTCTGACCTGACCTTCTCAGTCATCTCACTGACATCCATCTCTCTGAGACTTGATATCTCTCTGTCTTGCAAGGCTCTCTCTCTCTCTCTCTCTATCTCTCTCTCTCTCTCTCTGTCTTTTTCTGACTCTGTCTCTCTCTCGTTCTCTCTCTCTCTCTTTCTCTCTCTCTCTCTCTCTCTCTCTCTTTCTCTCTCTCTCTCTCTCTCTCTCTCTCTCTCACTCTCTCTCTCTTTGTCTTTTTCTGACTCTGTCTCTCTCTCTCTCTCTCTCTCTCTCTCTCTCTCTCTCTCTCTCTCTCTCTCTCTCTCTCTCTCTCTCTCCAGAGGCTCCAACTCCTAAGAGAGCAGCTCTCAGGTGAGTAGGACCTTGGTCTGCATTCTTTTTTATTGCCCCTGGGCACTGCCCCTGAGTTCACACCAAAGGGGCCTGAAACCTGGGTTCACACCAAGAGGGCCTTGTTGTCACCTGGTTCATATCAAAGTGGGCGTGGCACCTGGGTTCACACCAAGAGGATCTTTGACACCTGGGTTCACACCTTTGGTCCCTGGTGCCCAGTTGGTGTGAGGGCTGCATTCCCAGGAGTCTGAGAGGGCCTGGCACCTGCTAGTCCCCCACCACCACTCCCATCCCCACCCCCAACCCAGGCATTGGGTGTCTACCTTACTTCCTTTCTCTAGGTCTACAACCAAGAATCAACTACCCAGCAAAACTGACGATACTCTTACAGGGGAAAGTATGGTCATTCGACAAAATAGAAGAATTTCAAGATTTTCTAAACAAAAGACCAGACCTGAACAGAAAATTGGATGTACAAGCACAGAACTCAAGAGAATCATGGAAAGATAATTAAAAAAGAAAAAACAAAACAAAACAAAAAGAATTCTTTTTAAGAGACTCAATAAGTTAAAATGATACGTATCCCTATAAGAAAAGAGGTCATTGGTAACTCTGAAAAACTGTTGTTATTACCTGGGCAGCAAAAAGAAGTACACTTAGAGGGAACTGTGACAAACCCTATAGGACGAAAGGACGTGACACAAATAGGTATATAGATATATGCATGCAAGAATACATACACATGAGCATGCATATATACATACACACACACACTCATATATATATATATATATATACCTGTATATATATATATATATATATATATATATATATATATATATATATATAATTAGAGCTTAAAAATAGGTCAATATTTAAAGAAATGGGAAAAAGAAACAAATGGGGGTGAATTTCTACATCATAAAGAAGCTCATGGTGGGAGGGGGGAGAACATCAATATACTGCAAGGGTAAAGTGGTCGGAGACAGGAAATACTCAACTTTTACGTGCTTTGAAATTGACTCAAAGAGGGAAAAACCATCCAATTCACTGGGGGCAGAGCATAGATTTGCGCCCAATAGGGGAGCAGAAGGGTAACAAACGGTCTGGTGGGGAGGGAAGTAGTACAAGAGAGGGAGGGGTGGGGGGTTAATTTTAGAAAGACTACAGGGGAAAAAGGGGGGGATAAGAAGGGAGGGGGGTAGAAAGGGAAGTAAAATAAGGGTGGGAACAAGGGGGACTGTTTAAAAGCAAAAGTTGGTGTAGAAGGAAATAGTGAGAGAAGAAAAGGCCGCAACAGGAGCAGAAATCAATATGCCGGGAAATACACAGCTAGTAATCATAACTCTGAATGTGACTGGAATGAACTCACCCATAAAACGCAAGCGAAGAGCAGAGTGGATTAGAATCCAAAACCCTGCCATATGCTGTCTACAAGAAACACACATGAGGAAGGTAGGTACACATAGGGTGAAAGTAAGAGGGTGGAGCCAAATCTTTTGGGCATCAACTGACAGAAAGTAGGCAGGAGTCGCAATCATGAAATCCGACAAAGCCAAAGTAAAAATTAATCTAGTTAAAAGAGATAGGGAAGGTAATTACATCCTGATAAAAGGCAGTATAGACAGTGAGGAAATATCTGTACTCACCATGTATGCACCAAATGGCATAGCATCCAGATTTCTAAAGGAGAAACTAGAGGAGCTCAAGGACGAAATAGATAGAAAAACTATACGAGTGGGAGACCTGAACCTTCCTCTCTCTAAACTAGATAAATCAAACCAAAAAAATAAATAAGAAAGAGGTAAGAGAAGTGAATGAAATCTTAGAAAAATTAGAGTTAGTAGACATGTGGAGAAAAATAAATAGGGACAAAAAGGAATGTACCTTCTTCTCTGCAGCACATGGTACATTCACAAAAATTGACCATGTATTAGGGCATAGAAACATTGCAAACAAGTGCAAAAGAGCAGAAATAATAAATGCGACTTTCTCAGATCACAATGCAATGAAAATAACAATTAGTAAGGGAACATGGAGAGGTGAATCGGAAATTAATTGGAAATTAAACAACACGATTCCCCAAAACCAGTTAGTTAAAGAACAAATCATAGAAACAATTAATAACTTCATTGAAGAAAATCACAATGATGAGACATCCTTTCAATACCTAGGGGATGCAGCCAGAGCAGTACTCAGGGGGAAATTTATATCCTTGAGTTTATATATTAACAAATTAAGAAGGGCAGAGGTCAATGAATTGGGCATGCAAATTAAAAAAATTTAGAAGGAGAACAAATTAAAAATCCTCAGATGAAGACTAAATTAGAGATCCTAAAGCTCAAAGGAGAAATTAATAAAATTGAAAGTCAAAGGACTATTGATTTAATAAATAAGACTAGAAGCTGGTACTTTGAAAAAATTAATAAAAGAGACGCAGTACTAGTCGGTCTAATTAAAAAAAAAAGAAAAGAAAAGAAATAAACCAAATTGACAGTATCCAAGATGAGAAAGGAGACCTCACCTCTAATGAAGTAGAAATTAAGGCTATCATGAAAAACTACTATGCCCAATTATATGGCAACCAATATGGCAATCTAGGTGATATGGATGAATACTTACAAAAATATAAATTGCCTAGACTAAAAGAGGAAGAAATAAATTACCTTAACAATCCCATATCAGAAAAAGAAATTGAACAAGCCATCAAAGAACTCCCTAAGAACAAATCCCCAGGTCCAGATGGATTCACAAATGAATTCTATCAAACATTCAAAGAACAACTAATCCCAATATAAAACAAACTATTTGACAGAATGAGCCAAGAAGGAGTTCTGCCAAATTCCTTTTACGACACAAAGATGGTACTGATCCCAAAGCCAGGCAGGTCAAAAACAGAGAAAGAAAACCATAGGCCAATCTCCCTAATGAATATAGATGCAAAAGTCTTAAATAGGATACCAGCAAAAAGACTCCAGCAAGTCATCACAAGGGTCATCCACTATGACCAGGCAGGGTTCATTCCAGGAATGCAAGGATGGTTCAATATTAGGAAAACCATCCACATAACTGACCGTACAAACAAGCAAACTGACAAAAATCACATGATCATCTCAATAGATGCAGAAAAAGCCTTTCGTAGAATGCAGCACCCATTCCTAGTGAAAACACTAGAAAGCATAGGAATAGAAGGGCCTTTCCTAAAAAATCATAAACAGCATATAGCTAAAACCATCAGCAAGCATCATCTGCAATGGGGATAAACTAGAAGCCTTCCCAATAAGATCGGGAGTAAAACAAGGATGCCCACTATCACCTCAATTATTTAACATTGTACTAGAAACACTAGCAGCTGCAATTAGAGAAGGAAAAGAAATGGAAGGTATTAAAACTGGCAATGAGGAGACCAAGCTATCACTCTTTGCGGATGATATGATGGTTTACGTAAGGAATCCTAGAGAACCAACCAGAAAGTTCCTCGAAATTATCAACAGCTTTAGCAAAGTTGCAGGATATAAAATAAACCCGCATAAGTCATCAGCACTTCTATATATCTCTAAGCCATTTCAGCAGCAAGAATTAGAGAGTGAAATTCCATTTAAAGTCACCCTAGACAATATAGAATACTTAGGAATCTATGTGCCGAGACAAACACAGGAACTATATGAACACAACTACAAAACACTCTCCGCACAGCGAAAACTAGATCTAAACAACTGGAGAAACATTGATTGCTCATGGGTGGGACGAGCTAACATAATAAAAAATGACAATCCTACCCAAATTAATTTACTTGATTAGTGCCATACCCATTGAACTACCAAAAAACTTCTTTACCGAATTAGAAAACAACCATAAATAAGTTCACTTGGAAGAACAAAAGATCAAGGATATCCAGGGAAATCATGGGGGCAAGAAAACGCAAAGGAAGGAGGACTTGCAGTCCCAGATCTGAGACTCTACTATAAAGCAGTGGTTATCAAAACAATTTGCTACTGGCTAAGAGACAGAAAGGAGGATCAGTGGAATAGACTTGGCGTAAATGGTCTCAGCAAGACAGTTTATGACAAAGCCAAAGACCCCAGCTTTTGGGACAAAGATCCATATTTGATAAAAACTGCTGGGAAAATTGGAAGACAGTGTGGGAGAGATTAGGTTTGGATCAACACCTCACACCCTACACCAAGATGAATTCAGAATGGGTGAATGACTTGAACATAAGAAGGCAACTATAAGTAAATCAGGTGAACGCAGACTAGTATACATGTCAGACCTTTGGGAAGGGAAAGATTTGAAACCAAGCAAGACTTAGAAAGAGTCACAAAATGTAAAATAAATACTTTTGACTACATCAAATTAAAAAGTTTTTGCACAAACAAAACCAACGTAACTAAAATCAGAAGGGAAGCAACAAACCGGGAAACAATCTTCATAAAAACCTCTGACAAAGGTTTAATTACTCAAATTTACAAAGAGCTAAGTCAATTGTCCAAAAAATCAAGCCATTCTCCACTTGATAAATGGGCAAGGGACACGAACAGGCAGTTCGCAGCCAAAGAAATTAAAACTATTAATAAGCACATGAAAAAATGTTCTACATCTCTCATAATCAGAGAGATGCAAATCAAAACAACTCTGAGGTATCACCTCACACCTAGCAGATTGGCTAACATGACAGCTATGGAAAGTAGAGAATGCTGGCGGGGATGTGGCAAAGTAGGGACACTAATTCATTGCTGGTGGAGTTGTGAATTGATCCAACCATTCTGGAGGACAATTTGGAACTATGCCCAAAGGGCGATAAAAGACTGTCTGCCCTTTGATCCAGCCATAGCACTGCTGGGTTTGTACCCCAACAGGGATAATAAGGAAAAAGACTTGTGCAAGAATATTCATTAGCTGCGCTCTTCGTGGTGGCCAAAAATTGGAAAACGAGGGCATGCCCTTCAATTGGGGAATGGCTGAACAAATTGTGGTATATGTTGGTGATGGAATACTATTGTGCTCAAAGGAATAATAAAGTGGAGGAATTCCATGGAGACTGGAACAACCTCCAGGAAGTGATGCAGAGCGAGAGGAGCAGAACCAGGAGAACATTGTACACAGAGACTGATACACCGTGGTACAATCGAAGGTAATGGACTTCTCCATTGGTGTCAATGCAGTGTCCCTGAACAATCTGCAGGGATCTAAAAAACACTATCCACAAGCAGAGGATGAACTCTGGGAGTAAAAACGCTGATGAAAAGCAACTGCTTGACTGCAGGGGTGGAGGGGATACGACTGAGGAGAGACTCTAAATGAACACTCTAATGCAGATACCATCAACATGGAAATGGGTTCGAATCAAGAACACATGTGATACCCAGTGAAAGCGCGCTGCGGCTATGGGAGAGGTGGGGGGAGGGGGGTTGAGGGGGGAGCGAAGAAAAGAAAATGATCTTTGTTTCCAATGAATAATGTTTGAAATGACCAAATAAAATAAATGAATAAATGAATAAATGAATAAATAAATAAAGTAAGTAAGTAAAAAAAAAATGAAAAGAAATAATGCCCGCCCCCTCTATCCCCACCCTCCCTCCCCTTCTTGTGATCCCTGGGGCATTGGGACCTAGGCGTGGTGTTGCAGAATCAGTGGGCAAGCACAATTTTAGAGCCCTTTAGAGTCCATTCTGTAAAAATGAATTTTGATGACTTATGGAAATGAAACGTTTAGATCGAAAAAACGGCTCCAATATAGGCTCAAAACTTTTCAACTTGCCAATCAGGTTCAAACTCTTTGGATACTTTTGATAGAGGTCATCAAAAGTATCCTCGGTGATGAAGTGAAGGTCAAATGTGAGCTTCCCTTCGGGGGCTGGCTCAAGGATGCTAAGGAACCTCTTATTATAAACATAAAATATTTCTTGAAAGACATCAGGATGAATCAAGGATTTCTAATGGGAATGGATTCTAAATGAACCCAAATGGACTCCCAGTTTCCCCAAGGAACGGCTTCTCCTGTGTTTCACCGGCTACCCTAATCCTCTCTGATTTGACTAACCCAAATTTATACTATCTAAATAAAACCTACTGCTATTATCTTTCGAAATCTTAACCTCCCCTTCAGATGATGAAATAGCAAAGGCTACCTGGTTGAGTCAAGAAGCAAGTTAGGACTCTGAGTCCAAACCAAAGGCCAAGTTTTTCTTTGGTTTTCTCAGAGTTAAAGAATCTACAAAACCCACAATAGATATTCAGTAATAGTGTTTCCCCAGTTGGGAAAGGAAAACACCTAGCTCCTTCAGGTCTTTTCCCTCAGTCAGACAGAGGGGTGGGGGGGGGGAGGCAATGATGCTACCTCCTCCAGTCCTGAGAGAGAGTCTCTGAGAATGCATATCTCTGCCAACTTCCAGAGAGAGTAATTGACACAGAAAAATGGTTATACCTGTCAGCAGTTGAAATGTACACTCTCTCTCAGCTCTGCTTCCAACTCCAGTTCTTTTCTCAAGCCAGCCACTTTACTTCTTATCCCTAAACTAATAAAACAGTACTTATTTTCTAATATCACCCTTACAATTCCCAAAATTGGTCTCCAGATCTCTGCTCCTATTTTTTTTTAGGTTATTTTTTTCTTTGTTTGTTTTTCCTTTTCCACTGGTAGCTCTGTGGTCCATCCTTTTCCCGTTGCAGTCCCTTGGTGTCACTCTCGCTGGTCCTGGAGCTTTTCACTGAGGAATTCTGCACAGGATGGATCCTCTCCCTGAATGGAGCCCCAGAGCCTAGGCAAAGTGGAATGGCATGAGCTCCCTCAGGGATGAGGGCTCAGTGGACAGATGGTGAGAGGGCTGGGCTCATTCTCCTCCTGCATCAGGCCAAGGGAGAAGAAAGGCCTGAGAGGACCTTGGAAGGTGACCGGGGGAAAGGCGTAGATCAGGCAGCCCTGGGTCACATTGTAAAATGACAGGTGTCCCGCTTCGTATTGGAGGAAAATGCCCAGCCTGTGCAGGGGTCCTGTATCCTCAAGGTCTTCCATGGTGTGAGAGATCCACAGTTCAAATTGTTCTCCCATGTTGAGGCAAGAGAGGGAGAGCACATCCCCATGGATGCTGCCCTGGTTGTTTCCTGGCCCTGTACAGATGCCCACTTCCCACTCTGTCTTGCTTCCTACCTCCACCTCCCAATAATGGCTCCCTGAGGTGAAGCTCTGAGCACCCAGCACACAAAGAAGACGCTCCACCTCTTCTTGCTGGTTGTCCAGAAGGTCCCACCAACGGCTAGCAAGCCTCACGCTCTTCAGATCTGCAGAGATGCTGAGATTGGAATGGGCTGTTCCCGGATCCAGAATGATGTGGCTCTGGAAGGCCAGTAGGAGCTCCCTCATTCCAGTGGTTCCACACAGAGTCCAGCGTAGGGCAGCAGGCTCTGGACACCGAAGCAGCAGCTCCCAACTCCTTTCCAAAGTGCTCCTCCCGGCCAGGAGCATCTCCACCAGGGGCTGCTCCAAAGTCTTGTCGAGCTCCTCAATCAGCTTCCTGAGGCTTTGGACATACTTGGAGATTCTGCCTCACTGGTCCATAATCTCTTCACATTCCTTCTCTTTTCCTTGTCCAGGAGATCCTGTTGTTGGTCCTCTGTCCACACAAGGTGGGTCTTGATATATTCTGGCAAGATGACCCGCTTCAGAGTGGCAGCCTCCCTCCGGCACCTCAGCCTCCTTTCTCTCTCCTGCTCCAGCAACATGTGAGCCTCCCTCGCCTTGGCCCAGGCCTGGCCAAGGGCTTCCTGCAGCTGTGCCTTGCAGGTCTCCGCAGACTCTTCCAGGGGATACACACGATGACCTTCGTGTTCTTGAGGGAGTAAGCACGAGACACAGAGTGGGCTGAAATCATCTTCACAGAACAGCTTCTGAACGGCTTGGTGTTGGCCACACCTGGCCTGGCCACCCACATCTCTGGAAGTCTCAGCTGCCTGCTGATGCTGGAGGCCAGGGCCTCCAGGACCTGGGTGGGCTCTAAGGCTCTGGGCTGACTGCTTGCCCTGCACAGTGGGCATGTCCATGGGACTTGGGCTTCCTGCCAGCTCCGAAGAACACACTCTCTGCAGAAGCTATGCCCGCAGTCAAGGGTCACTGGCTGGGTGAAGAGGTCCAAACAGATAGAACAGGTCAGTTCTGACCTGACCTTCTCAGTCATCTCACTGACATCCATCTCTCTGAGACTTGATATCTCTCTGTCTTGCAAGGCTCTCTCTCTCTCTCTCTCTCTCTCTCTCTCTCTCTCTCTCTCTCTCTCTCTCCTCTCACTCTCTCTCTCTCTGTCTTTTTCTGACTCTGTCTCTCTCTCGTTCTCTCTCTCTCTCTTTCTCTCTCTCTCTCTCTCTCTCACTCTCTCTCTCTCTGTCTTTTTCTGACTCTCTCTCTCTCTCTCCTCTCTCTCTCTCTCTCTCTCTCTCTCTCTCTCTCTCTCTCTCTCTCTCTCTCTCTCTCTCTCTCTCTCTCTCCTCTCTCTCTCTCTCTCTCTCTCTCTCTCTCCAGAGGCTCCAACTCCTAAGAGAGCAGCTCTCAGGTGAGTAGGACCGTGGTCTGCATTCTTTTTTATTGCCCCCTGGGCACTGCCCCTGAGTTCACACCAAAGGGGCCTGACACCTGGGTTCACACCAAGAGGGCCTTGTTGTCACCTGGTTCATATCAAAGTGGGCGTGGCACCTGGGTTCACACCAAGAGGATCTTTGACACCTGGGTTCACACCTTTGGTCCCCTGGTGCCCAGTTGGTGTGAGGGCTGCATTCCCAGGAGTCTGAGAGGGCCTGGCACCTGCTAGTCCCCCACCACCACTCCCATCCCCACCCCCAACCCAGGCATTGGGTGTCTACCTTACTTCCTTTCTCTAGGTCTACAACCAAGAATCAACTACCCAGCAAAACTGAAGATACTCTTACAGGGGAAAGTATGGTCATTCGACAAAATAGAAGAATTTCAAGATTTTCTAAACAAAAGACCAGACCCTGAACAGAAAATTGGATGTACAAGCACAGAACTCAAGAGAATCATCGAAAGATAATTAAAAAAGAAAAAACAAAACAAAACAAAAAGAATTCTTTTTAAGAGACTCAATAAGTTAAAATGATACGTATCCCTATAAGAAAAGAGGTCATTGGTAACTCTGAAAAACTGTTGTTATTACCTGGGCAGCAAAAAGAAGTACACTTAGAGGGAACTGTGACAAACCCTATAGGACGAAAGGACGTGACACAAATAGGTATACAGATATATGCATGCAAGAATACATACACATGAGCATGCATATATACATACACACACACACTCATATATATATATATACATATATATATATATAATTAGAGCTTAAAAATAGGTCAATATTTAAAGAAATGGGAAAAAGAAACAAATGGGGGTGAATTTCTACATCATAAAGAAGCTCATGGTGGGAGGGGGGAGAACATCAATATACTGCAAGGGTAAAGTGGTCGGAGACAGGAAATACTCAACTTTTACGTGCTTTGAAATTGACTCAAAGAGGGAAAAACCATCCAATTCACTGGGGGCAGAGCATAGATTTGCGCCCAATAGGGGAGCAGAAGGGTAACAAACGGTCTGGTGGGGAGGGAAGTAGTACAAGAGAGGGAGGGGTGGGGGGTTAATTTTAGAAAGACTACAGGGGAAAAAGGGGGGGATAAGAAGGGAGGGGGTAGAAAGGGAAGTAAAATAAGGGTGGGAACAAGGGGGACTGTTTAAAAGCAAAAGTTGGTGTAGAAGGAAATAGTGAGAGAAGAAAAGGCCGCAACAGGAGCAGAAATCAATATGCGGGAAATACACAGCTAGTAATCATAACTCTGAATGTGACTGGAATGAACTCACCCATAAAACGCAAGCGAAGAGCAGAGTGGATTAGAATCCAAAACCCTGCCATATGCTGTCTACAAGAAACACACATGAGGAAGGTAGATACACATAGGGTGAAAGTAAGAGGGTGGAGCCAAATCTTTTGGGCATCAACTGACAGAAAGTAGGCAGGAGTCGCAATCATGAAATCCGACAAAGCCAAAGTAAAAATTAATCTAGTTAAAAGAGATAGGGAAGGTAATTACATCCTGATAAAAGGCAGTATAGACAGTGAGGAAATATCTGTACTCACCATGTATGCACCAAATGGCATAGCATCCAGATTTCTAAAGGAGAAACTAGAGGAGCTCAAGGACGAAATAGATAGAAAAACTATACGAGTGGGAGACCTGAACCTTCCTCTCTCTAAACTAGATAAATCAAACCAAAA